>NC_135750.1:21457500-22082500 GCF_041903045.1 Epinephelus lanceolatus
ACATGGGTTTCTTGTTTGGACTTGGATGTGATGGCTGAGGATTAAATTCAAAATGGGCTCATACACTAAACTGACAAATCTGAACACGATTGACATCTATAAACTGTGGGCTGTGTAATAATACAGCGCCTGTTAATGTGGTAAGCTCAAAGAGACTTTCAGGGTAAATGTGGAGAATCCTTTTCTGGCCTTAATTGTCAGCATACGCTATAGTTGTGAGTCATCCAAAACTCAAATGATTCACCATGGTTACTTTCAATATCGAACTGAACTCTGGATTTGGTGCTTTGTTTATGGAGCACACTGGGCTGTTGTGTATTGTCTCCATTTGGTTGTATACACAGCAGTGTGTTTCCACAGGCACCCGACACGTGGACAGGACGACACTTCTGTGGAAATCTCAGAGGGGGAGACGGTGGATGGGAGTTTGAGGCGAGGGGGGCGACTCCCTTCCTCCTTTAGAAGTGCTAGATTTATATCCTGCAGCTGGTTAACATTAACCCTTCCACTCCTTAACTTTGACCACAGATGTCACCTTGCTCTCAACACACACACACACACTCGCACACACACACACTGTATTTGTCCTGTCATCACTGCACAAAAAGGCGGCTAACCTAGAGGATCATATACTTAACAGTTGGTCTTGGGAGTACAAACTAAATACAATACCCAAGTTAAGTTCTAATGTGGCAAAGGATTTTACAGTTTCCCTGGTTGTAGTTTGATCTGTCGCTGTCTTTATATGTTCACTTTTCAGCAAAGGTGTAGATTTCAGGGGGGACGCAGGAGACACGTCCCTCTCATTATTTTAAACTTGATGCAAAAAAGGCACAAATTAGTGCATGTTCAGGTTGAGGACTGGCAACCCTCCATCCATTTCATGTGTCCCTGTTGAAATGAAACCATCACCCTTGCTTTTAAAGGTCGCTTTGCCTCTGAAATGTAGGCACTAAATAAGTCGTCGATGAATCAGGTAACAGCAGAGATTCTCATCAAGCAAGCAAAAGATATTTGTCATCTCTTTTTCTCATGATTGTACTGATTTCATGTTCTTATCTCTGCATTTTTTGTTGCCTTTGTTTGGATCTTGATTGTGAATCTGGAGCTTTGACAATGCAACATTTGATCTCTTACGCTCCTCTCCAAGAATAACTCATTGCATACAGTTGGAAGCATGCAAGAGGAGTGAGAAATGCCCAAAAAGGGAAAGTGTGTGTTTATGTGTGAGTAATCTGCAGCCTTTTTTCATCGTACACACGCCCCATGCCAGCAACAAGTGTGCAAAGTTTGAACACAGATTTGTCAGAGAACTGCACAACTGTCCACACAGAGTAAAATGGTACTTTGACTGCATGACGGCAACCAAACAGAGCTGTCACAGTGTGGCTTAGGGTGCTGTTTAATCAACTTGTCTGCAGCATGTTTTTGAGAACTGCATGCCGACTGGAATAGACGAGACATTGAATCATCTTCTGCTGCTTGGCTTCATTTTCATTGGCTGAGCGTCAGCCCACCTCCAGAACCCCAACAGACTGTTCCGGTAAGAACAAGCCTCTTCCCAGATTATTACACACACTCACACACACAACATGCACTCGCTGTTTCCAAAAGTAGGATAACTCTCATGCAACACACACACACAGTCTGTCTATCATAGCACATGCATGCACATTGTGTGTGTGTGTGTGTGTGTGTGTGTGTGAGCTACTCACTCATTGTCTGTTTGAGACACAGATAAGTCTAAGTCTTTTATGTGGTCATGTGGCATAGCACATAAATGGTCCCTGCTGATTGGCCAAGGCTTTTATCTCCCAACAGGAAGTTCCTGAGGGCTTCTGTCACTAGACCCTCTAAATCTGTGTTTCATTTGGAAAAAGCCACCAAAAGCACAATTTGCACATGCAACACGGCTCTTTCTCTAAATTTAACTCAAAGCACTCAAACAAAATTAACAAAGCATTTTACGTTTCATTTAAATGTCCCGAAACATGATCATAACCAAAGAAACATCTCACCGGCTCTCACTTACTGCTCTTTATTCTTTGGCTTTACATAATGAACACTCAAGGATTTTTTTTTTTTTTTTTTTTTTTGTTACGTTCAGCATACACATGTAGCACCAATCACATCCATATTGTTGGGTTGTCGTTGTCACAACCTGGTTGAGTGTACAGCATTCTGACAGAAGGCACTGATTAACAAAAACAGAGCTGGTCAAAAGGAGTGTTTTTTTTTTTAGTCCGTTACACTTCAGTAACTGTTCAGTATAGTTAGCTGTCATACAAAAACACATACACACATAAAAATATATACTTTAAAAAAAGGTAATGAAAAGAATCCCTTGTAAAAACAACTGTAGTAATCCTTTTAGAGGTTTTGGATGGACTGTTAGTCAGTACCAAATCTACAAAATGAATGTTAAGGCCATTGTACTGTAAACTTATCGCTGAATATACTGCTACCACACTATAAGAGGAATATTATAATGATTCTTAATGAGGGAATTAGTGGAAGACAAACTTAACTAATACTAGGAGGCAAACACATGTCATTTGTGTCTTCATAAATGGATGCAATGCTTTAAACTTCCTAATTTCCAATCAGACTCCCACCCTGGGTAGCTAGGCCTCTGTACCAGGAGCTGCTTGGATATTTTCATGTCAGTAACCCTTCAAAACACTGATTATAAGGCCACAGAGTGATGTTTGGATGATTCTGCCTCACCACCAAAGTGGAAAGTTTGGTGTGGGGAGACAAGAGACAAACCTGTGATTAGAGTAGCTGTTGAGTTAAATTACAGTGAAGTTAACTATTCCTCATCTTGCTGTGGACCCCATGCCCCCCTCCCTGTCGCCATCGCCCCCCCTTCAGTCCCATCAGATGACCGTCTGTTCTCCCCGACACTTCCTGCACGCTCCATAAATAAGGGACAGGAGGTAAGCCAGGCAGCACAGGCAGGCGAACACGGCGGCCGTCAGGTAGACCTTGTACATACAGGGGTGCTCGTACTGCTCCAGGTTGCAGTACGAGTTGCGTTTGGTCGTGTAGATCATGATCCCTATGGCCGGCAGGTAGAGCGCGGTGGCGGCCACGTCGTGCGCCAGGTTGGTGGACAACCAGCGCTCCCCTCCCAGCAGCGGGACCAGGTCCTGCTTTTCCAGCAGGGTGAGGAAGAACAGGGCGAGGGTGAGGAGCCAGAAGAGGACCGCCACGAACAGGACGAAGTGGATGGATCTTTCGTATTTGTTTGCGGCGATGGTAACCCACAGCCCGGCCCCGAACACAATCTGCAGGATCCGGATGATTCCCAAAAAACTCTTGAGGAACTTAAGGATATTCTTCCTCACCTGCGGCTGGGGAGGTTGGGGTGGCATCTCTCTCCTCCTCCGGTCACTCTCGGTCCCTTTTTCCCGAACAGGGCGGGTGCTTTCTGCCAGCTGCAAACAGCTGGGGAAAAGATGGGCGAAAAGTGGAAATAACGGGGTGGAAGGCCGGGTTTGTGGTCTGACAATGAAGCCAAAAGTGGACAAGTTTAGGGATAAAAAAAGGAACTCTCTGTTCTTTCCACAGCCCCGGGGTTTTGAAATGAAAAACCTACTTGTATGTTTCGTCTTTTCCGTTTCCTCCGTTGAATGTAGCGTCTGTGTTGGGGGGCTGGGAGATGGAGAGGGGGCGGCCTGTAATTCAAAGCCTGCTCCTCCTCTGCTGGACTGCTGGAGTCATCCATGTCCGCTCATCTGCTCATGTATGTCCCTGTGGTGCGGTTTCCCGTGGAGTGTGTGACCTTTTTCCTTCTGTCTTTTAAAAAATAGGAGAGAAACATGCGTGTGTCAGTTAAATATGACGAAGTGGTGATGTGCGCAAAGACAGCAGTCAGAGATTTGCTACCATACGCCAACATTTAAGCATTGTTTTGTTTATTTAACTGAGGTAAGCAACAAATATATTGCATCAGATAAATAGCCTGGACATAATAATACAATATAATATAATGTTTTTTATTATACTGGAAGTATACCATAACAAAGGAGCAGCGCTATTAAGAAACCCATGCGTCATACTGTTTGCGTGTTTCTGCGCAGGATGCTGCTCACATGTTACTTCCCTCGCGCATAAATGACAGACACTTCTCGTGCCAGCCGGGCTCATTGACGTCAATGGATTTCAGCACACACACCCTACGTGGCCAGGAGGCGGGGTCCGCCACCCGCCACCCTTCCCCCCCTCCTCACCCTTCCCCGCGATTGGTCGACTTAAAGCCGTTTCCCAGCCCCGACAGGAGGGCTCAGAAGATCTCTCCCCCCTCATTGGTCGGATGACGACATTGATTTTGTGATGGATGGTCGACTCAAGGGCAGAAATTGGTTGCAGGTGAAACTGGACAAACGTACTGTCCTGCTGCATTTCAGCCATTGTAGGAGCTTTTACTGAAGAGGAACGGGGATGCAGAGGGAGATGCTTTAAGAGCAAAGCGCACTGGATCTATCAGTTCATCTTTGGGTGAGCAGAAGTTTTTTTATTATCGCATGACTCTCACGGGACTCCTGTTTACTGCCTTTTACGCACAGCGTAATGAAAGCCAGCACAGGCAGTACTGTAAGTTATTCAGCCTCTGCATCCTATTTCATCTTCTATACTGACACCGCGAATGTTTTAAAGATAATTTCATACTTCCTTCTTTTCAGAGAGTGTTGGTAGGCTATTCATAGTTTTGCAAATGCGCACCAGTGTGTTTGGTGTGCAAACAGTCAGTAGGCTGTAAAGACACCAGGGGGAGGGGAGAATGTAGAGGCCTGTGACGCTTGGTAGATGTAATCTATGTCCTATGCAAATAAAGGGCCTTTGAAAGTGTAAGTGTTTGTCTTTGAAGAGCTGCATCCCATTAATGATTATAGTATAGGGGGTAATACCACATGCATGTCCTCAAATAACCCACTTACTGTTTAATAAGTTTAGTACTGGAGTTATTCACAGGAAAATATAAATGTTTGCTCTTTAATTGTTTGTGATGTAGTGTATTGTTTTCCTTTTTTTCCAGAAATATATGCTGACAAAACATGAGATATGCTGCACTAAATGGTAAATGTGTATTGAGGAAAGTAAGAGAGAGTGTGAAACTTCATTCCTGATGTAGTAAATAGTAAGATGGACAAATTAATCTTCATCAGACGATTTTTCTTTTGCATAAACTCCATAATCTGCTGTTGATAGTGCAAGAGGACCTTTTACTCCAGATTATTTTGTCAAGCTGACAGAAAGTCCTTTCAGTGGAAATGCGGCTGACCTACATGCAGTCATGATCTTGGGCACTCAGCTAACACTGTCTGTCAGTGTCCCACTTAAAACCATATGTGAGTAAAGAGAGATAAAGTTGCCATCTGCAGTTTAAGGCTCTTTAAAGCGCCACTCGTCACTCACTTTCTAAAGCAGGATTAAAGAATCAGAGCAGAAGACTCACAGCTGACTGGTTTCAGTTGTGACAGCTTTGTATAGGTGTTGTGACGCAGTCTGTGCTCACGTACGTCATATACACTGTTGTTTTGTTTAAAGGTTCAGTGTGTAGGATTAAGGGGCATCTGTTGCCAGAAATTGTACATTGTATTCGTAACTATGCATCTGTGAGTTTATTATCACCTAAAAATAAGAATCATTGTGTTTTTGTTACCCCGAAATGAGCCGTTTATATCTACATTCTGACCTCTTCCATGGAGTCCGCCATGTTGTTCTACAGTAGCCCAGAATGGACAAATCAAACACTGACTCTAGATAGGCTGTTTGCATTTTTGCACTGGTCGCAGTAGTTCTCCTACATGCTTGGCACAAAGAAGAAGTTTCAGTTCTGCAACATCACTGCCAAATACCACAAAATCCTACACACTGTATCTTTAAAGCATCTCTCACCATGCATCACATCCTAATGAGTGGAAACTCTCACTGACTCCTCCACAGATTAGAGCCAGTTTATGCCACCTTCTCCAGTGTTTCTCCGGATGGATACCGGACCCGCCTCCCCTCCTTCCTCCATGGTGGCGGGCCCTTCCTCGCTGTGGCGGCTGGCTGAGAGGAGGAGCCGAAAGGCTGGCTCGGCGAACATTTTCAGCAACGTGAATCTGTGGCAGCTCCAGAGACTGTTCAGGGCAGCGGGGGATCAGGATGCTGAGCAGAGGGCCCAGCTGGTTTGGGGTCACAGAGATGAGGCAGAACTGGCTCAGGCCTTGATAGGACTGAGGGCCCGAAGTCACAGGAGAGGGCTGAGGGCTAACGGGAGAGAGGCACTGGGCTCACACTGGCTACGAGCCTTCAATCACCTCAGGTAGAAAAACTGTGATATGATTTCATATACATTCATACCATTAATCATGGTGACTTTTTGGCATCCATTTTGTTTTCAACAACACTATGTATATTGTTCAGGATCGGGGAAAGCTCACCAAGCAGCCAGGGAAAGGATCCAGGTGATGACAGTGATCCCGAGGCAGGAGCACACAGCAGTCCAGAGCCTCGCCGACACACTTCCATAGGGACAACAGGAAGAGGTACAGGGGCCACAGTGGTACTAACTGAGAGCCAGGGCCCTGCAGGGACTTCTGAGAGACCAGTCAGGACCAGCTCAGGACTGAGGAGAGGAGGAGAGAACAACCCAGAGAGATACCTCCACAGAATACTCCACTGACTTGACCAAAACACTTTGAGATGCAAAAACAACTTTCAGCCTGTGAGTCTCGCAGCACTCCTTCATTCTGCACAGCCTGCGTGTCTCTCCTGAATACAGTGTTCACAAATTGGAGCTAGGTTGAATGAACTTGTTCTTCTTTACAAGTAACGCTGTATTGCAGGTTGAAAGAATGGAATAGTTTCTTATAATGTCATAATATCTGGTCTTTTAATGGCACTGATCAGATGGCTGTATACTGACACTGCACTGTAACTTGTTACGCACACATATCTCTACCTGAATAATGAAGGCAGTCCAAACCTCTGACTGTATCTTGTGGTTACCTCTCAAAACTGCCTTATGTGTTCTTCATCCACACTGAATATCATGGACAGTGATGTGGTGTTTAAGTAGTTTTATCATTGATTGGAGTTAGTGTTGTGATCACTTTGCGAATAAGCCATCATGACCTTATTTGAACTATAAGGCTGAAAGCACTGATATCATAATGCACTGGTTCCCAACCTGGGGGTCCCAAACCCCATTAAGGGTCGCCAAAGCTTGATGGGGGGGGGTTGTTAGGCCTTCTTGATTTTAAGGATTGTAAGAAAACTTTTTAAAAAGATATACAGTAGGCCTATATCTTAGCATTTTGTTCATTTCTGTGAAGAAAACTGAAGTGAATTGTCATATTTAAAGTTCAGATTATTATTAAAGATATAAACTGAAAAAAACTCACAGGACAAGGGCACACCGAAGTTCTGGGGTCTCATTTATAAACATTGTGTATGCCCTAAACAAGGCCTGTAAGGGGTGTCAGGGCTCGACAGTGCGAACGTTTCACTGGCATTTGCGACTAAAAATAGGTGTGTGTGAACTGTAAAAAATATTTAGGGGCACATGTGCACATGAAAAAATCAGCCGAAGCAGCCTATATGTGCATGTGTGGCTGCACTGTGGATGTGCTTATCAATAATTACATCTACTTCCTGTACCACAAAAGCCAGATATGTAGATACATGACGTTTCAGCTGTACCCACTGTGTCCCTGGTTGTAGGTGTGGTACTTAACGCAATACTAAAAATGTTTAAGAGTGCAATGGGAGCAATGTTAGATGTCATGGCATGTAGAAATGCATGTCCATGTCGCACACACTTACATATGATGACTCAGTAAGAGTAACTTCTGCCAGTCACTGGTTTGTAGCTATTAAAAACAAGTGTCAGATGGTTGACGCAGCCCAGAGACCAAAAATAATGAATATCAGCTGCAAGGCCAAACTCAAGAAATGTCACTTGCTATCCAGGGAAAGACGAACTTGAAAAAGTAATGATGTCATGTTAAATCGTTCATAGTCACGGTGTGAAAACCCACTCTGCCTATGACAGACTGTAAGTCACTAACCTTGATGAAGCTTTTTGATAATACTGTTTGATGTGTCATTTTTAGGTTTGTGGTATTAAAGAAGTGAGTCTTTGTTTTGTTTGTCTTGTTTTATATGTATACTGTGACCATTTGAAATAAAAGAAAAACATTTTCAGAAATTAATGCTTCAGTATATTTTTACTGAAACAGCACAGGTAAAGCATCCATTAGTCTGTTGTTTTTAGATTCTCATTTCCGCTGTTGTCATACATCTTATACATAAAGTTTGCACACATTTACACCCAGGACCTGCAGCTTGCACCACAGTCTGCTGTAGTTAACCACTGAGCGGCTCCACCAGACCAGTTGGGTGTTAAGTACCTTGCTCAAGAGTACCTCATTAGCAGTTTATGATGAATATAAGAGCATTACACGTTTCTTTTCCTGAAGCATGCATTTGTAGCTGCTTCTCACACAAATATTCTCTGACAGAGGACTGCTTAGTAACAGCTAGTTGGGCAGTGTTAGTTGTATTAGAAACAAATGCTGCCCTCTGATGGTCATGCCTAGTAATGATGCCATCATGTAACTCAGCTTGTGGTCACTAGATGGCGCAAAAGGTTTTTTTTTGGGAAAGCAAACCACTTCACTGAGGCAGAAAAGATTCACACTTGTCATGTCATATATAACGAGAACATTCCCACTGAAAACTTCAAAATTCAGACTATTTTATCGTGAGGTTAAAACGGCAGATTCATTCTGCATTCAACAGCCAAATCTGGTTGATCCTCGCTTGTCATTTCTAACTTGTCTTTTCTGCCAGGTTTACCAAATCACAAATCCTAAATATGAGGCAATGGGTGAAAAGTTGTCAGGTTTTTATTCCCACTGCAAATGTCCAAACCAATGGAAGCCCAGTCTGCCAATGGGATGAAAAAAGCTCTTGTAAGTCATTAAAATAATAAACTTTCTTGAAACAATGAGATATTATCTTAAACTACTAATACTTATTCAAACAATTAGCTAGTGTCACAAAACAATGAGAAATTTCCTCAAAATTATGACTCACTTATTTTGAAATGATTACTCTCAAAATATAGACTTAATATATCAAAATAGTGACTCTGTGTCTAAGAATAATGAGAAGCTTTCTCAAAATTGTATCTCAAAATAAGAGAAATGACATTATGTCATTATTTATAGATACTTTTTCATTATTTTGAGAAAGTTTCTCATTTTAATGACTTAACTTTATTTTTTCACCACTCTGGTGGAAATGTGTTTCCGTACAAACCCTCAGACAGTGTCCCCCCATAACAGAAGAATATATTAGACTAAATGGACCTACTGTCAGTCCACTTCAGTGTCAGATGCTGTTTTGATTTATTCTAACAAGGAGAATCTGTACATGCAATATAAATGTTACTTCATCCTTCCACCTGGTTTCTTACTGCCTGGTCAGGCAGTGTTGTAGCAGTCTTGGTCTCAAAACCTCTCCTAAGACCACTTTTTGCAGGTCTTGGTCTTGAAATTGACTGCATTTTCATTTGGTCGTCTCACAGTCTCAGACAAAGACTGAGACAAGACCGGTCAAGATCACAACTGCAGAGATATCACTTAATTGTCTGTGCAAAACAAAAGGAGTGTTGAATAAAGATGGTTAAGTTGATTTCAGCTTGTTAGTGTTTGTGTTTGTTTGCTCATAGAAATCAAAGGAAAATTCCCACACATAAAAGTCACCTCTGCAATGCTTTTTGATAGTTTTATCAGGACATTTCTCATGATGCATGTATACATAGACACATACAGTATGGCGATAAAAAGAGGTGAATAACAAGGAATCTTCATTTGTTTTCTGTGGGTGTTTTTATGGGAATGTGGATCAGTTCAGATCAGTTCGAGGACTGCCTATGGTTTGCAAGAGCCACATTTTATTGCAAGTGTGTTACTCAGTGTGAGACTCACACTGGTCTGGTCTTGGTCTAATCTCGAACTCAATACACTCTGAACTTGGTCACAGTTAAGGTGGTCTTGACTAAAACACTGCAGTCGGTAAGCAAGAAGAGAAATGATGAAGCACCACTGAGTACATCAGGATGCACAGAAAGGCCTTTATCTCCAAGACAACATGTGAAGTTGAATATTTGGACTGGGATTACCCCACATCCACCAGATGTTCTCTTCCCCATCAGTTTCCTCCATCTCCTCCTGGGTGATGCAAAGCGATTCAGAGGTCATATGGGTGAAAAAGTCCTTTCTGTGTATCCTGGATCTACTCCGTAGTTCCTGTCTGGTGTAATGGCAAACGGAGGCATCTGTAGGGCAGCTTTATAAAGTGCTGAAACCACAGCAGACTCCCTCAGTGCAGAGACAGCAGCAGATTGACTCTGAGGTAATCCTCAATTCGCTGAGCTTCTCACCTTGTTGTGTAAAGTAAGCTCATTGCACAGAAAAAACTCATTTTAGTGCCTATTTATGGGTTATCTTAAGTTTTCATTCACCCCATAAATCTTATGACTGTAGATGTGAGGTGATGATCCAGCAGTTATAGAGCTGCAGCTAAAATAGTGGTTTGCTTTGTGGTTTGTGCTCATTCTTCACTGTTACGGTCGGTGGGGGAAACTGTGAGGCACTCGTGTTTCTCCTGAGAATGTCCGTATTGTGCTACTTTACTCTACTTAACCACATTTCAGTGGGAGATATTTTTCACTCCTATACAATTATTTGACAGCTACAGTTACTAAATTAGTTTTTCACATTAAACAAAACAGTAGTTAGTTCCACCATTACTCCAAGTAATGGCCCCTCTTGACCTCTCTGTAGGTTTCCTTTACATCACTGTTTGAGGCTCAAACAGGTAAAAAAGGTAAAAAGGACAAATTAGATTTAAAAAGAAAAAAGAAATAAGGAGAAGAAAGAACATGCATGTAGCAGAACTTCTGAAAATCTTCTTTCCCATCCCACTAGTCCAGGCCTGCCGTCAAGGGAGGTCAAAGGGTACAGATGACCCCGGCCCAAGGCCAAGGGAGGGCCCATGAAAAGGTCTATAATTGACCCTTAAATGGGATCAAGTACAACACTTAACTTACAGACTCTCATCACTGACAATACAAGTCATATCCTCCTGAGATCCTGTGTCCTCATGTGATGACATCACATTTTGGGTTTAGCGGACCTCACGCTTCATTCTACTTAACTCAGACCTGGCTGTCAGACAAAAAGGCCCTGCAGAGGATAGTGAGGACAGTGGAGAGGGTCACTGGAGTGCCACTACCCTCTGTCCAGGAACGTTTTCAGAGCCAATGCAGGAACAGGGTTCTGAACATCATCAGGGATCATTCACACCCTCTCCACAGGCACTTTGAACTGCTACCATCAGGCAAACGCTACTGCAGCATCAAGTCTAGGACCAGTACACTGCTTAACAGCTTCCTCCCGCAGACTGTTAGGATGCTGTACAATTAAACTGGACTCTCCATACATAGGCTACTGCACATGGTCACTTTAAATGCCAAATGCCAATTGTCACTTTTTCTAAAAGTGGTCATTGCTGATGTGTGATGTGTGAGTGTCATACTGGACTTTAGGCTTGCTGGATAGTAATGGTTTTATTGTATTTTATTGATGTCTATTTTATGGTATTAGTATTTATTAATCTAGTGTTGGAACGATCCCCCGCAAACACTGTTTAGTTTGACCTGCAGTACTGTTGTATGTTTGGTGAGATGACAATTAAAGCCTGATTTGATTTGATTTGATTTGATTTGTTGTCATTCGTGGACACTTCTTTGTGCCATCTAGTGGTAGTAAGATCACAGTACGCTAATCCATGTAAAAACAAGATGGCAGCCATCTCTGCCAAATCAGTCTGCAGCCAATCCCGACACAAAAGTGAACAAGGTCCAAAACCTGATCACATTTTATGGTTGAAACTTGTTTATTTATGATTAATAATATTTGTAGTTTAATACGGTAACAAATTTGACCAATTTTAGTAACAGTTACAAGCTAAGATGGTGTTAATTGGGAAGTACTCATTTTAAGACATCAGGACTTTATTATCATCTCATGTGAGGACACTGGGACTTAATTATTGTTGACAATGTTTAGTTTTTTATACTTATGGGGTCCAACTGATCCCAAATAGCTGGAAGAAATTAAAAATGCATAACAAACTAAAGTCCGGGTCTCAGAGAGATATGTATTTACATGATAAATTAAAGTGATATTATAGTGATATGTATACTGATTTTGCCCCCCAACACCCCATCCCCCACACCTATGATGAGGAGCCCACTTTTGAAAATGTTGTTCCCCTGCTGGCCTGCATTACTACTGAGTGAACAATCTACATATATATGAAGTAGATAAATCAGCTCCACCTCAACCAGTTACAACAGAAAAATGCTGCTTACAAACTGTTGCATCAGCACCATCAGTCAAGTCAATTTAATAATATCTCAGTCACAGGACCCATCTCTCTTCACAACAAGCATTTTTACTTTTGATACTTTTTGCTGAAAATATGTTGCACATAAGTAGAGTTTTAATCACAGCATCTTTACTTGTACTATTATCATTTTATTATTGATACTTTTGCTTATTATGGTGAGGAGGTTCCTCAGTGGGTGTTTTGGAGAGACCCAGATGGGTCTGAGATGAGGGGTCGGACAAACAGTGACTTTGTTATACTCCTACCATGGTCTCAGATTAATGAAAACCTGAACCACAGACAATTAAGAGTGCCGGAATCAACACCTTGCTCCAGACTCCTGGGTGCTGATCTGGATGTTCAGTGACCATTAGTTCATCCCACAGAGATCACAGCAGACTATTCCCTCACATAATTATCATCTTTAGATATGTTGGCGCTTTGTAATTATCACTTAATCAGTCAGATGTGGAATTATATTGCAATGAGACACACTGAATGGAGATAAAGAAGCATCTAAATCTGGGTTAACTTATAAAAAAAACAAATCATGCTGACTTCTGTACTTGTAGCTATTATAGTTCTGTGCACAACAGCAGCGTGGCGGCAAACTGAGATTCCTTTGTGGTACATTGTTGCCTTTCAGGCAACACGCACATCTTAGCACTTTTCTAAGTTATGTGCATACAAATGAATGTCTTCCTGCTTCCAAAATTATGAGGCCAATTTAGCAGTTAATGAAAAATGATAGAAATTTTTGTGCAATGGTTTTGTAAAAGGCATGTATTTCTGGAACTCATTGTTCAGTCCAGTCCAAGAAAAATGCCACTTTGGGTGAAAAGTAGGTGAAAGTAAACCAACTAAATTATTTTGAGGTTCTGTTCTGTCCTTTTCCTGTTCAAACCTATTAATACAGGGATGTAAAGTGAGTTATACAGAGCTGTTCCTAGTGTTTGTGCAGTGAAATATTTGCATTTGCATAAGGATCTTTCAAGGGTTTGGTTATGACAAGTTTCTGTACCCTAGTTTCTCTGGTCAGCACAACTTCATAAGGATAAAATGAAGACTGGCTGTTTAGGCTACAGTTATTCCTCAAAAATGCAGCACATCTACCTCACATCTTGATTAAATCCTCCTCTGTTGTGATCATATATCAGATTCGCTCCACTGCCTGTCTCCTAAATCAGCCAAATAACTGTCATTTTAAGGGACAATAACTTTTTATTTTTTTAAGAAACTCGGATTTCAAATGAGCTTATCTCTTTTTTGTCGTTTTTTTGGTGCTGCTTTCCAGACATTTTAGCAAGTATGAGCTGAGGTATAGCTGACAAAAGATGAAGAAAGAGGGGGGGTGACAGCTGTACGGAGAGCATGGGGAGCAGATCAGATTTTCAAAAGGAAGACAGGGAGAAGAAGAAACAAGCTTTTCTTTCTGAATGTCTGCGCATGTGTGTGATTGACAACGGAGGCCTTATGGAGATTTTAGGATCTGAGAGCTGAATGTGTCCCTGCTGCATTGTAATTAGAGCACGGAACAGTAATTAGTGAAATGATATATACAGTACATGCTCCTCGTGCTCTGATAATAATCCCAAACCCACACATAAATGCGCACACACACATATACACACACAATCCGTGTGCCACACTCTGAGTCTTTGTTCATGGTAGGATCACACAACACTGCGGCTCGGCACTCATTGTTATTCCTTCCTCTGTGTCATTGTGTGCCTTTGTTCTTATTCTCAGTACTGTACAGCTCGGGCTCTTTCTTGCTTCTGCAGTCTAAACACTGCCATGCCCCTGCCTCCCTCCCTCCCCCCCCAGTTTACTCAATTTAAAGGCACTCAAGTACAAACACTCTTAAGAAATGAAAACCGCTTTATTGATGTAAAAGACAGATCACTTTCTGGAAACTATAAAAAAACAAACAAGACTTCAAGCTGAAATAGCAGCACCAGTCATGAAATGATGGTTGAAACGGATATAGAAATGACCCCCGACCCTGGCGCCTTCGAAACATATTCCAACATGTGTATGCACAAGGTCAAACTGCTTTCCGTATCTGAGACCTTTCTGTCTGCCTTCGCGCTTTGCTGCCTTCTGGGCTGTGCAGAAACACGTAGAGCCGACTTCACATCACATCATATTACGATGCATTGCCCACACCTGAACTGCTCAGGCAGTGAGAGGAAGTGATTTTAAAAGCAGCCTCTTAGTACTTTAATAGGTAAGATCACGTGTCAAATGGTTCTGTGGCTACTTTGCTCTTTGGCCTATTTCTGAGCTCACATTAGAGATACGATTGTTGTTTTTATTACAATATTAGTCTGTTATTTTCAGGTCATGGAACAGCAGTTTATATGTTGGATATTTTCTACGGCTCAGCTGGGGTTTTTATTGTTGTTCCCTGGTTCATAGATTATAATTAGCATGCATCAAATTACTGCCATTTTTTTTTCAACAACTGACAAACTTTTCTCAAATTTTCTCTTCAATTATTCCTCTTTTTAAAGGATTATTTTATGGGCTTTTTGCCTTTATTAGTGTAATTAATGATACATAGAAAAAATCTAATTACATTTTATTCTCTAACCTGTAGTGCTATTCATCAATCTAGATTGTTTTGGTGTGAGTTGCCTAGTGTTGGAGATATTGGCCGTAGAGATATACTCTTTCTAATATAATGAATCTAGATGGCATTTGGCCCAAGAAAAAAACATCAACAGCAATGTCTCTTTCCAGAAATCATGACCTGGTTACTCAAGATAATCCACAGACCATGTTGTGAGCAGTTTCATGTAGGAAGTATTTTCTTTCAACCAAACCACATCTGGCAACCGTATCACCACACAGAAGGAAGCTTAATATAGCAGCAAACCACTATTTGCTATGTAAAGATATAGTGGAGTAAAAGCATACTGAGCAGAGAATGAAATCATGCTACCTCTGTGTTTAATAATCCGACCTTCTCTGTGGTTGTGCATAGAGCCCCTTTAAAGGCCCAGTGCATATGATTCAGGGGCATCTACTGGTAGAAATGGTAGCCTATGTGTATTCATAACTATGTTTTTAGTGCTTCATAATCACCTGAAAATGAGAATTGATGAGTTTTTGTTACCTTTGAATGGACCATTTATATCTACAGATAAAATGGGTCCTCTTTCACAGAGTCCGCCATTTTGTTCTACAGTAGCCCAGAATGGACAAATCAAACACTGTTCACAGGGCCATTTGCATTCTTGCATTCTTGCATCCTTGCATCAGCCACTGTAGTTGTCCTCCACGCTTGGCATATGGGAGATTTTCAGTTCTGCAGCTTCACCACTAGATGTTGCTAAATCCTACACACTGGACCTTTAATGGTGTCTTCCTTGGCTGAGCTGTGAAGTTGGCTAGCTCAGTCATGCTAGGTAAGCTAACAGTAGATGCACACTTCCTTTTGCGTAGTGATGTGGTTGACAGGTGTAAATTGGTAGACAGGAAATAGCTTCAACATGAAACTGCAACGTTTGTGGATTATCTTGAGTAATGAGCTCATGATTTCTGGAAAGAGACATCAATGTTGAGTTTTTTAAATGTATTTTTTGGCACTATGAGCACCACAAGCCGAGTGCCATCTAGTCCCATTATATTTCAGAGAAGGCAGACATCTCTTTGGCTGATACCTCCAACACTTTTCAACTCTCATCAAAAAAATCTAGACTGATAAACAGCACAACACGTAAGAGGAAAAATGTGTATTTTTCAGTTGGGGGTTAACTGTCCCTTTAATGTTTGTAATGGCACTGCTCAAGCTGGCTAATGGCAGAACAAATCTTCAATCACATGAAACCTGAGCCTTTAGCTCAAGCTATATTAAAGAGGCTGTGTACTTCTAAATTTTTCATTAAACGTAGGAGAGTTGATCTAGTTGGTGAAATCGCAGTGCAGAGTGCAGAGTGTGTTATTGCAGTTTAATGCACACTCCATTTCTTGGTGTTTGTTTTTCTGATAATTTCAACCATGATTGAGTGGTGAATAGTTAAAGTACTTCACTTCATGTGTACAAACATTGTCAATGCAGTATCACCGGCACAATCAGAGCAAATTGTTTCAAATGACGCCGGGAGAAAACTCTGCACTCGCATCCCATCTACTCTCACAACTTGACATAATAAAGGCTTGATTTATTCAGAGATCCGGTTGCATGGGACTGGTTTATTGTGATGTGCAATAACAGTATGCGCATATAAAGATCAGTAGGGTAAAGTGGGACTAATTTCATATTAACATGTACCACTGGGCTGGAACTAAGAGGGAAAGCACGTCTGAATAATTCAGTTCAAATCAGACCTCAGAGCCAGTGACACAGTATACACAGAGTAACCTTGAGTTAATGAAGAAAGTGGCATGCAGGCTCACTCACATATCACACGTCTATGCATGCAGACTCGGTGCTTTTGCTCGCACGCATGCAGCAACATGCATGGGTGCACAGATTCAAAATCGTGCAGCTAACGCCCTTATGCTAGTTCAGTCTTCCTCAAGCTTTGTTTACTCCTGTAGAGGATGATACCTGTTAAACATGTGACAGAGCACGCGATAGGATAGGACAGGACAGCAGTTTGTTCAGTGACCTTTTTGGATTTCACAGACTCTGTCGCAGCTACAAAACCTCAGGGATGGGGACACTTTGTGACACACATGCGTATGCATTGCATGCAGACCTAACCACAAAGTGACACAAATTCACCCAAACGTAAACACGAACTCTTGTGAGTACAAACACAGCTCTGCAGTGCTTCAGTGGGTGTGATGATTTAGATCTTTTTCAGAGGGAAAAGTGGTGCTGAATAGTTGAAACCTAAAGTGCTTACTGGCAGACGCAAGTGATATAGTGGGGTGGCTCATTTTCATTGCTTCTTCTTCTTCTTTTTTTGCAATATAGTTTTATGGAAAAAGAATAGGGTACATAAAAAGCAGCTCCTCAGAGAATTTTGTTTTTCATTTATCCACCCTCTCCCCTTAAAGTATTTCCATACACCATCAGACAGAGCATGGGACCAGTGCATCAGATATTTATGTCTAGCACACACTTTAAACATCCCAATCCTGGTCTAAACTTCAAAGTCACAAATACATTAGACAGGGACAAACATTAAAGAGACAAAAAATAGAAAAAGAAGAACAAAGATTAACAACATCATTGTCATCTTATAATCCCTCTGTAGTATACCCCAGGGCTACAGCTCTTAGATGTGCCACTGAAAGAGCATATTTACAGGGACAACACTAACACATAGGCAAGTCTGGAGATATATAAAATATAAATAAATAAAAATGAAATGACAAGGAGACAAGTAGAGGAGGGAAAAAAGAGAGAAATGGAGGGATTGGTGTCAGGCTTTGTGTGCAGTTTCAAGGGATTTATGGTGGTCACTCCCCAGTCTGGCAGAGTGAGAGTACCAAGGTGTTAAAACACACAGTATGTGTGGAAAAGGGATGGGCGGATCGATGCCGTGTGATCAATACTTTGATGCACACAAGCTGTTCTTTAGTGTTGATTCCTTCAAAGAAATATCTATAATAAAGTTATTTAAATACAAAATATTCATCACTTCCAAATGTTTTCAGTACTTTTGTATGTCAGAGCAGTCCTGATGTTTAGCTGGCATGTTTCACATGACTGGAAACCTATGTGACTTCCAACACATTCTCACTCCGACCTCACATATTGACGTTTGGTCATGGACCTTCCACATCCAGATATGTGTGTTGATGTTCAGGGACGCCGTGTCAAGTTCTGCCTGTTAAATGCATTGTCTACTTTCAAAATTCACTTCCGTTTTCATAGGCAATGTAATGTCAACATACTTACCATTTCAAAATAAAAGCACTACGTCAGTAAAACAATGCAAAGTGACGTTTTTCTTTTTCTTCAACATCTAACGCACGTGGTTGGGTTTATGAAAAAAGAATAGGGTTTGGCTTTATAATCTAACAGGAAGCAAACACCTCTCTCTCAGGTGAAAGTCAGTGTTTGTTGGACCCATACACCGCCCCTCCTGCCCGCAGTACTCAAACTTTTGTCGCCTTAACTTTCGTCACGTTGCAGAGCGCTGTTAAACTATATGGCGATTGGCCACGTATCATGCAGACGTCCAAGGACGGCTTTTTTCATCAGTGTCTGACACCGCAGATTTCAACAACTTGGGAGTGAGACTGGGTTGTGACATCAGGCACAGTCACACACCTCCACATAAAATATGGCAGAAAGGAAACATAGTCTGGTGTGGCGCTACTTTTCATATCATAGATAAAAATGCGGCAAGGTGCACTATTTTAGACAATAAAGTTCCACACAACAGCAATAAGAGACCATTATTTTTGAAAGAAATGATCAGTATTGGTATAGTTGTAATTTTAATGAGAAGTATCCATATCATATCAAATTAAAAAAGGTTTGGTTTCGCCTATCTCTGGTGTTGAATAACAACGCCCAAACTGTGTTTATGGTTTTCAGCCAGTGTCCACCACTTTGGCCCAGATATCTCAACAATAAGGCCTACTGCATGAATTTCCATGAATGTTTGTTGAGACATTCATGGTCCTCAGAGGATGACGCCTGACTTTGGTGATCCCCCGACCTTTCCTCTGGTGTCACCAGGGGGTTGACGTGTTTGGCTTTGAATGAAATATGGCAACAGAGACTTCAGTGTTCCCTTGACTTTACCTTGAGCACCACCATGAGGTTCACATTTGTAGTTTTGAGTGAAATGTCTCAGCAGTTGTTGGATTCATTGCCATTATGAGTACACCCATTCATGTTCTCCTCAGGATTAATTGTAATAACTTTGGTGATCCCCTGACTTTTTATGTTTTCAGTTTCTTCAGTTCTTTAGTTTATTACCAAATGATGACATTCTCATCAACCTCAACTACACTTAGTGCTAATTAGCAAATACTAGCATGCCTACATGCTAAACTAAGATGGTGAGCATGGTAAAACTTAAGATCAGCATGTTACCAGAGTTACTGTGAGCATGTTAGCATTTAGCTAAAAACACCACTGTGCCCAAATGCAGCCTTAAAGAGCCCTATATATGGCTCCCATTACTGTGGCCTAAGTATATTCAACACATGCAGGTAAGCTACTGAACACTCTTCTTGTCAAATACAGACTTTCAACTATTTTCAGAAAAAAAGAACAAGAGAAAAATCTTTGTGTATGTGTGTTGTGTGTGACATGCAAAGCCAGCACTTAAAAGGATGGAGGCCCAAGAATAGAACCCAGTTAAGACTGTTTCCACCAACAGCTTTGAAGTCGGTGTGTAGCTCCCAGGGAGGACGTAAAACGAATGAGATCCTTTAATGGAAAACGACCCCTGAAGTCCTCTAACCCTTCCCGATCCGATGTGAGGACACAAAGAACGTGTGTGGCAGATAAAACGCTACACCTTTGCAGACGTCTCCTTCCCCATCACTTTGCATTCATATTACTCTCTTCAAAGGGGCTAATTCAAACGCTACAAACGCAAATACGTCTGAACACACTTCCCTGCAGGCATTGTCACTTTGAGAAGGAGAACTTATTTGAGACGTGGTAGCAGATGAGTGAGTGGTTGGTGCCAAAAAATGGCCTTTAAACAACAGTACAGTGCCTAGGTTGGCAAAATGTCACATGTAATTCAGGAGATAGGATTGGTTGTGAGCGGTCTGATGTGTCATGAGGAGGAAAAAGTGGTCAGTGTAATAAATGACTGACAGATAAGGGCTGGAACTGAACTGAGCAGCCTTGTTAGAAAGTCTGTTGTTGATTTTATTAGGATTCAGGCCTTGTCCTCACAGATGTGGATATTTTTGTGAATGTATATATTTTTTAAATGTATGTTGGCCTTTTGTCCATGTCCAAACTGTGTTGTAAGTCACTAAAAACAAACCTTTTGTAAAACTCAGTCCAGGGTGAAGGTTTTCAGAAACTCAGAATGCGCTATAGAGATCAACACATTCTCACTCTGACCTCGTCACATATCGCCATTTGATCATGGACCTTCCATGTCCAGATGCGTGGGTGTGTTGGTTGTTGACGCTGTGGGACACCATGTCAAGTTACATTTCCGTTTTCACAAGAAACTCGCAATTTACATGCAGTCTCTTTCAAAATAAACACACTACATCAGTACAATAATGCCATGACATTTTTTCCCTCCAACAATTAGCGCACATGGTTAGGTTTAGCCAACAAAAGCATGTGGTTAGGTTTAGGAAAAAAGAACAGGGTTTGGCTTTAGAATCTCACATGACGCGAACACCATCCTCCTGGGTGAAAGCTAGTGTTTGTTGGACCCATCCACCATCTCTCCCACCTGCCCTATTTGGACTTGAACCATCATAAGTTTCGTCCCTGTCCTGCTGCGTTTCCGCCTGACACTGCTGAGCACTGTAAACTATAATGGCGTCCAGCTGCGTATCATGCTGACGTTAGAAAACAGCTTTTTTTTTTTTTTTTTTTTTTAAAGATTATTTTTTGGGCTTTTTGCCTTTAATATACAGGACAGTGTGAAATGGGGAGACAGAGAGAGTGGGGGGACGACATGCAGCAAAGGGTGGCAAGCCGGAGCCGGAGGCATCACCTCTATACATGGGGCGCCGGCACTATCCACTACGCTACCGACGCCCCAGAGCAGCTTTTTTTTGTCCATGTCTGACGCCGTAAGTCACTGCCCAAACACTGGATTTCGATGACTTTGGAGTGAGACCAGGTTGGTTAAACATGTCCTCAGTTGGATGCATTTACAATGTGCTGTAACAACTTGACCCTGATTTTTATTTAGCGTTTCACCAGACCTCTGGGAACTGTTAACCTAGTAGGTAGAAAATAGTAGCTAAAGTTAGCTAACATTAGCTGGTAAAGTTAGCCTGACAGCGGTGCATCCATGAGTTGATATAAAAAAGACTTATACTCAAGCATGTCTAGTCACCCAACCAAAAACAAGATGGCAGTATTTTCAGCTGTGTGCAGAACTGCACACAAAATAATTATAGTCCACTAGACTCTTGTACACTTTCATCAGCTCGCTGTGTAATGTGTGTTAAGTTAGGAGGTCAGGAGGTTGAGGTCATTTGTAATGATGGCTGTGTCCACACCAGGCAAGTCAGTCAAGGTGTGGAAAAATCACTTGTCTTCATTTTGTCTGGATCACGTCCAACATGAGTTTCAATTTTCCAACAATACCTGCTGCCTGCAGGTTCATCCAACCTTTTTAATGTGACCACGTTCCTCTATTTCCAATCACTCAGCATATGGATTTATTACTTTCTGCCCTCTGTTCTAATTAGTCACACCACAAGCTTTCAACCATGCTGTAACTCTTTTTTCTCCACACCTCTAACTGCCTAATATCTTCTTTTTTGGTGTGGCTCTAGGGTTCAGTTATAGCGCTGCCTGTGGGTTTGGCATGCTCTTGACAGTGTTTCACTTGTGTTTTTGTGTTTTCATTCAGCCTGAGATTTTTTTTTTAATAGTGTTTTTTTTTTTGAGAATGCAGAAGGGGGAAAACCCAATTTACAAAAATACCCGTGTCTGTGTGGACTAGGCCTTAGAACCTAGTCTGTAGTTTGTCATCTAGGGAATCATTGAAAAGAGAGTAGGTCATGTCCCAGTTCAATTTGCATCACCTCTGATTTAATGCATCAGATATCTTAGTTATGACACTTTAAGATGGCCCTAATGGATCCTTGCATTAATTATGACTATTACTTTATCATTCTGTAGCTCTTAGTGAGCTGCATCAATCAATGATTAGACTCAGATATCAGGACATTAGCAGGAGACGTACAGTGTGAGAGGAGCACTGAGGAGGTGGGGGGAGGCTGTCATCTCACAGTGGCTTCAAGGTTAGCAGATTTTCACCACAAGCACTTATCAGCTGCTCTCATCTCTTTTCACTTTAGCCCTGAAGAGGTTTATATGGGTTTATTGTGAAAATGTCTCTTTATTGTGTTCAGACTAACTCATGCATTAACTGTGTTCCCGCCTCACTCCAAACAGCACGAGAATTTCTTTTGCCTCTGAAACGTAATCAGATTCCCCCGTTGCAGACACATTTAAAAATCCAATCACGTTCAATTCAGTCTGTCAAACCCACAAAGAGAACCTTTTGTGATGGTTATTGAATGTTTTTGAATTGCCCTGTGAAACACAATGGTGTGCGACTGATGGCCTCTTTCAGGCAGTAACAAGTAGGCGGCTGATGAGCAGAACACAATTACAGAAATGACATGTTGCATTGATTAGTTAATAGCAAGTTTACTTAGGACTTCATAATTGTTGATTTTCACACTTCGCTTCACAAGGACAAGAGGACTGGGTGCTCTTTGCCTGAATCAGAATTAGCAATAATATGAGGTGATTATAAACACAATGTGAAACTCAAATGTCCCAGATTCAGCACCAGTCTGCAGTCAGTTTAGTAAAGCTACTGTTGATGTGTCCTTGTGAACATGCTCATTTACTAAAGGTAGGTTTGCATGTTATGAATATTAAACAATATATAACATTGATGTGCACTAAGAATAAGTAATTATAAGCAATGGTCCCTAAACCATTTTTAGGTTCACCCTCACAGTATTATCAGGAGAGCTCAGGTAGTCTTTAATCGACACATTCATATTCAGAATTTGTTGAATGGATTTAAAACTGGATGCTTTTTAACAGTTATAAGCACAATCCCTTTTCTTACTTCCTCAGCCCCCTGCATTGTCATTCTCCATCCATCCAGCAGATGCCCTCAGACTTTCCCACCCGTTCTTGTCCTCTGTCCTTTCCTATACAGAACCAGATTGTCACACTAAATAGATCAGCCTCACACCCACTTGTATCCCTGCTTATGTCTATTCCTCCCAAACACAAATGTGTGGATTTGTTTTTCTTTTTTAACTCAGATTTTCTTTCAAATTACCGGAGCTGCTTCATCGTCTTTCCGTGTGCCTCCTGGAAACTGTGGCACTCCCCGGGGGTACAGGTACTCCATGACTTAGTGCATTATTCATTAAAAGCTTCTCAAATGAGCAGAGGTTTTTCAGTCCACCTGGAATCACACCACACATTCATTATTGAGGCCATGTTGTGCCTATCTTGACTGCTATGTGTATTTAACACCATGTAATGAGTGATGATTAAGTGCAATGTTGCATATGGATGTGCATCTAGTTCATTATATACAATAAAGGTGACTCTATGTGAACAAATAAACAACCCCTTCCAACCCAGTCTCATTCTGAAGTTGCCAAAATCCAGTGTTTGGGCAGTGACTTGTGGCGTCAGACACAGATGAAAAAAGCTGTGCTTTAACATCGGCATGTATTACATCATTATAGTTTAACTGCGCTCGGTTGCATCAGGGGGGAAACGCAGCGGGACAAGAATGAAAGTTAAGGCAGTGAAAGTCTGAGTAGGGCAGGAGGATGTGGTTGTGGATGGGTCCAAGATACACCAACTTTCACCTGGGAGAGCGGTGTTCACATCCCATAAGATTATATAGCCAAACCCTGTTCTTTTTTCCTAAATCTAACCATGTGCTTTTGTTGCCTGAACTCAACCATGTGCGTTAGTTGCTGAAGGAGAAAAAACGTCTATTCGCTTTGTTGTACTGGCGTAGTGCTTTTATTTTGAAAGAGACACTATGTAAACGTTACATTTCCTGTGAAAACGGAAGTGTATTTTGAAAGAAGACAATGCATGTAACATGCAGAACTTGACATGGTGTCCCAGAACGTCAACAACTAACGCACCCAGGGTACCTTGCACGTTGTATCTGGATTCCATGACCAAACGTTGATATGTGACAAGGTCGTAGTGAGAATGTGGCCCAAGCAGCCGGTTCCTCCCTGATGAATCTGCTGCTGCATGTAGAGCAGTGGGACAGCCAAAAGAGGAAGAATAGTGGAGGGTGAGGCTGTTATAATTTGATAAAGCCTGTATATCTCAATAAAATCAAATAATCAGCCTGACACATTGTGTGTTTGGAAACTAGAATTGCACTTATGAACATATGTTATACTAAAATACACACATAGAAAGACAGAAGTGTGACCTTTTAAGAACGATTTACGATGTCACTAATGGAGGAATATACACATGCCTGTTATAAGCTTTAAGCTCTGGCAGGGAGCTGGTTTTATAAGTAGTAGTAACCGTGTCTGAGTGACTTCACACTTGCAGATTCAAAGCCAGGATATCAGATGACTGTGTCACCGCTCCCACCTCTCTCTCTGTCTGTTTCTGTCTTTATCTATTTCCCTTATAAATCTCTGTCATGACACCTTCCCATTTCCGTGGCATTTCACATCACATATGCTCTAATTATGTTGAAAGATACAGCTGTACCAAACATGAGTGTATGTGTATGTGTGTGTGTGAATGATTTAGCGTTCACTTCAGACTGTGCTTCATTAAACCCTGTGAATCTTCAGAAGAAACTGGCTGAAGCTCAGCGCGCTGATCTGGTTTTTCACGCTGTGTGTGCCCGGGCCTGTGCGGCTGTGGATTAGACTCAAGGGGCCGAACTTTGATGGTGGGGTATAAACAGAGGGGAGGAGAGAGAGGGGCTGAAGGAGGGGAACAAATAAATCAGCAAATGGGTGGCAAGATGTTTGCCCTCTCTCAACATGCTTTTTCTTTACCCCATCTCTTTCTCTCAGTGGCTCACTCATAATCATCACTGTTTTTCTCCCCATCTCTAAACATTGCAAACAACAACAATAAAATAAAAATTGTGTTCGCAAACTTTTTCCATGCAACGTTTTTTTCTATGCACTTGTCTGTATGACAATAGTTTCCTGTACTGTGTTTCTCTGATGTACCTCTTTCTACCTTTCTGCTTACACCTGTCTAATTTCTTTATTGCTTCCATTTCAGTCAATTTTCTACAATCAAGGTATTATTTTAAGTCCGCCTGAAAATAAACTGCATGTTTTTGTCTGCTACAGCATACATATCTGCTCTGTAAATCACACCATGTCCTCTCATTTGAGAAAATGATCAGAAACTGAAAGGACTACATTTATATATTTTCATTTTTATCTATAAAGATGCAGAACTTGTTTCCATACAGTCAATCAAATTTGAGCCATTTTAAACTCTATTTGCATAAAGCAGTAACATCACCGCTCTATCACAGGCAAAGCAGAGTCACTCTGACAAACAGCCAGACAGCAGCCTGCTGCACAATACAAGAGCCACAGACTTTGACAACAACCACATTAGCTTTACTGCTAGTCTCCTTCTTATCCACATGTTGTACACGTGTTGCCCTGCACTTCTCAAAAAAAAAAAAAAAAAGACAGTGCTACAATACTGACTTACTGAAACACAGTTTGGAGGTGCACACTGTTGAATTTGGAGAGGTTTGACTCAGGTTCTATCTGTTTGGTGCACCTAAAAGTTTCTTGACATCCTATGGATTCATTTTCTTCATACATATTTGCATCTAATCAATAATATTTACATCCAGATTTTCCATATTATAATTGTATGATTATTATTTTGTTTTATTTTGGAGACATGACATATTGCACACATTCTCACTCCGAACTCGCTGAATGCTGACGCTTGGTCAGTGGCCTTACGTGTCAATCTATGATGCTCAATGTAGCCCAGTCCTCCAGCATCAGTTTTGGATACTCAGGGATGCAGCATCCGTTCATTACATGCACACAGTCTCTTTTCAAAACAAACTTAAAATGTAAGTAAAAAATGTTGTTTTTTTAATTTACTTTCTTAGTTTTTGGCAACAAAAGCACGTGGTTAGATTTAGTAAAAGAAACATCATAGTTTAGCTTATTATAAGTACCTTTGTTACTCATGTAAGAACACGTCATGTGACATATGTCTCAAGCATAGTGTGCTACACATATTAGGGGGCACTGATTCATTTTCTGTAACTGCTTATCCTGTTGGAGGTTGCAGGGGGGGTGGGGGGCTGGAGCCTATCCCAGCTGACATTGGGTGAGAGGCAAGGCACATCCTGGACAGGTGACCAGACTATTGCAGGGCAGACACATAGAGACAGACAACCATTCACGCTCACATTCACACCTACAGGCATTATAGAGTCACCAATTACCTTTTTGGACTGTGGGAGGAAGCCAGGGTAGAAAGAGAAAACCTATGTGGATACAGGGAGAACAGGGAGGCTTCCCCCACCCCAGGGTTTGAACCAGGACCCCTTTTTGCTGTGAGGAAACAATGCTAACCACTGCACCACAATGCAGCCATATTAGCACACTATGTTGTTATTATGCTGTGTTCTATTTATTTTTTTATATACTTTATAATCCCCGAGGGGAAATTCAATTCAATTTTTCACCCTGTTTGTCAATTACACACAGGTCCGAACACACACATGCACAAACTGGACCTATACATGCACTAAGTGGAGAGATGTCAGAGTGGACTGCCCATGACAGGCGCTCCGAGCAGTTGGGGGGTTCAGTGCCTTGCTCAAGGGCACCTCGGCAGTGCCCAGGAGGTGAACTGGCACCTCTCCAGCTACCAGTCCACGCTCCATATTTTGGTCCGGACGGGGACTTGAACAGGCCAGAAGTCAGAGATTGGAGTTGGGATTGGTGTCACACCAGCACAACAAGTTGGAAAACCGAGATAGTGTTACTAATACCAGTTCTGGCCAGCTTAGCCATCATTAGCAATACCAGTCAGTTATGCCATATTTTGTGCATACACACACTGCAGTAACATGTGCAGATAGAAGTTAGACAGCACTAGGTGTGCGAATGATTTATTGAGACACAGATAAGACAGAAGTACATAATAAAGAGTATATTACAACAGTTTTCACTACTGTTTATGCACGGAGCTGCTGCTGTGGATTTTGAATTGGGGGTTGATATGGTTCCTTCGACTTTCCAAGTCAGAAATCTGACATCAGGGGGCATTCCAGTTGAAATTCCTGACTGGGCTTTTGAAAGTTCCAACTTCCTGGAGCAAACGCAGCTCTAAAAGAACTCAGTTGACTTTTGCATGGGACACAAACAGGGGTCCCCTAGGTGAAAGTCCATCCCCCATCCTGCCCACCTCACTTTTTATACTACAACAATTGCTGAGATCCTCAAAAAATGCTGTTGCCCAGTGCATCCCATAACACTAACACTTCTTGAGGTTTCCTCTTTTTTTCCACAGTTGAGGGGATTTTCTGGGAAGTGTTTCCTTGTACAAATTGAGGGTTTGAGGTTTGAGGGGGTATTGCTGTACAGATTGTAAAGCTCCTTGAGGAAAAATTCTAATTTAAGGCTATATAGATAAAACTGACTCGTGCTGTACTCCTAAATTCTGCTGAGTCCCATGATAAATATGTCTTGTGCTTTCTTTGTAATAAAGAGCTACTATGCTCTGAGGTCGGCCCTTTAAAGCATTCTTTTTTCTTTTAAAGATATTTTTTGGGGCATTTTGGCCTTTAATTGGTAGGACAGACAAGCGTGAGGGGGGGAGAGAGATGGAGTGACATGCAGCAAAGGGCCACAGGCCGAAGTCGAGCCCGGGCCGCTGCTGCAACAGCCTCGTACATGGAGTGCCTGCTCTACCACTAAGCCACCGACAACCCCCTTTAAAGCATTCTTGATGGTTTCAAAAAGTTCACACTACAGTGATCCATACGCATACTAAACTATCTCTGTTGCTCTCATTGTTCCATCTTCACCTCCTTCTGTCTCTCTGATGCACATATACACTATGCATGATGTTCTTCTCTTGCCTACCTTGATGTTTTCCAACCTTAAGGGTTTTTAAAGTCAGTGGCCAACTGCCAGCAGGCTTTTGAAACATCACTTCAGCACCACAATCTTATTCTTTTTTTCATTCAGATCACCTGTGCCTTTATACATTGGAGAACACAGCCCTCTCCCTCCCCGAGCGTACAGCGATGTGATGAGACAGTAAATATGGATGAGTTTGTTGCTTTCCCTCACAGTTTCTGGAGATTTGTGTTGAGCCTCGGGCCCCCGGAGCGCTTTGGCAGCCAATCTTTTCATGAATCTTCTGTTCAGTGTTCAATTATTCAGTCTGGTTCCACGCTGGAGACGGCAATGACGGGCCAAGAGGATAGAGAGATGGATGCAGGGGAGAAGCCAGAGGTTTATTGTAAATCACATGTGGAGGATATTTAAGTATCTCAGCTGGGGGTAAGAAAAGTGTAGTCAAAGGGTCAGGAGGTGTGACAGGAACTGGGGTGACTTGTTCATCGTGTTCTCTTGCTCGTTGCTTGTCCTCATAGTTAATGTGGTGGGAAGCACTGTGCCGCTGAGACCTACATGCATATTGATGTTGTGACTAAACCCTTGCGCTCAGATGACAGGTGCTATTTATGTTAGTAAGGACTAATAACTTCCTCCCAGGTTGAGTTTATCTCCTGTTCCAGGGAGCACAGAAAGTCCTCATGTTCTTGAATTGGATCCAGGATTGTAATTCTGCCTGAGAAGTGGGCTTAAATGACTCTTTCACACTCATGGCTCATGTTCACAACGTCGGTGATGTGAATCCACCAGTTTGCTCATGCATGCACGTAGGCTGGTTCATTTTTACGCAAACACGCACAGTGTGTCAACCTTGCTCAGCGGGAAGGTTTTCCACATGAGGTTTCATTTCAGAGATGGAGAGAGGTGATGCTGCGGAGAGAGACGGGGAAACGGCACAAACCAGCAGGAGGGAAATGAAGATTAATTAAATCTCCAGGGTTTCCAGGAGTTTTTTGGGCAGAGCAGGAAATCTCAACGTCCCCCCCCATCTGGGCACTGGCCCTGATATCATCAGATGATGGACGAGGGGCACGCTTCACCACAGGTCTTCAAGCAAACATGAATACTGAACTTTTTCCCTCATTAGCTCTCTCTCAGGAGCTAGCGCCATTCATTCACAACTTTGTTTACACTTTAATCACTGAGAGGGTTGCAGCAAACACACACCACACACAACAAACACAACAAGGTCCAGGGCTGGATACTCACAGTTTAGCTGTGAAGGACACTTATAAAACAAAGTTTGATGCATGTGCAGCCCACGCCAGTTAGTCTTAATACTTCATCAAGTCCTCAAACCCTGATGGATGACACCAGCAGAGCTGAGCCAATGGTTTCCTTTCACCAGCATGTGATTGCGTTACAGCAGGGTCCATTGCCTCATTTCAGCCCCTCACAATCTGTTACTTTCCACTGTACATATCTGAATAGTCAGCACAACAACTGATGCTCCCCTCTCTGCCCCCTCCGCCATCTGCCCTCTTCCATTATGCCTCTTTGATCAGATTCTCTCCGTCTTTCTCTCCCTAACTCCAGCTCAATCTCTTCTTCTCACTGTCAGTGGTATGATTGTCAGCTGTGAGATTTCACGTAATTGCATCATAATTTCCCAGCCCTGCACTTTTGACAGCTTAGCCTGCAATAAATACTGGAGATGTACATTTATCTCTCTGCTGATTTATTTTAACCTTTTTTCTAACCTGCAATGGAAAATAGTTGCATATTTATAGATTTTGGAAGGAGGGAGAAGGAGTGGATGTGCTTTTAATTTGTAAGTAGTTTATTGAACAGACGCAAGTTATTATTCAAAGCAGAATTTTCTGAGATGTCTGGAGGCGATCTGTACGTGAAAGTACATAAATATTATCAGGGAAATATAAAGTTAAGTATCAAAGTAAAAGTACTCATTATACAAGATGGCCACGTTGAGAGTGTAATTATGTATATTACATCATTGTATTAATTTATACAGATGCATATAAGCAGCATTGTTTAAGTTGGTTGAGGAGGAGTGAATTACTTTATATTGTTCCTCATATTTGAGAGGTTGATCATAGTTTTGTATATAATAGCCTATCTTAAAGCTCTGGTAGGCAGTAATCTGGAGAGGAAAAAGGAAAATAACAGAATATGAAAATACACCATCCGCCTGCAGGTCCCCCCTCTCTGCTCTAAGCCCCTCCCACCAGATGACCACAGGCATATGCATGTGCTTCATACAGTAACCCAGTGTTTCCTATACATTACTGCAGCGCATCTGCTCAGCTCCCCCATGCCCCTCTGTCTCTCTCTCTCTGTTTTAAGACCACAAATGACACAAAAATTTGCTAGCTAGCCACCCCAAAGTCCCGCCACCTCACTTACTACTGCTGTAGACTGTTTCGCCAAGAGGAGAATAGGCGGAAGCCAAGGAGACAGAGCTTCAGTCAGTAGCTGTAGTGGCTGTAGTTTGGCTAGCCCAAACCCCCCAGTGCTGGGTGTCACAGCGGGCTTGCGGCCAGCGGCAGAGCCGGGTTTACCTGTGTTACAGCAGCAACAGAAAGTCTGTTGATTCGGTCCAGTCCCCTGGAGTGGGGGTTTGCAATGGCTGGACTTGAGTTGCTGCGACTGCTGACTGGGGGTCTGTCTCCAGGAGCTGGTGCCCGCTCTCCTTCTCCACACTATGATTTAAGACTCTCGCTAACATTTATGACATTAGCTGCAGCTACAAGTCTTTGGCTGCGGTTAGAAGACGGCTAAACTATTACCAACATTTTACCTCCATCTCTGAAACGCTATGCTGATATTGATGTATGTTTTATTTTGTTTATTGTCAGACTCTCTTTTAGATAAGTCTGTCTTCCTTTTCTGAGTTGCTTTGCAGGGTAGGCAGTTGTTGCCAGTGCTGGAATAGCAATGTTCTCTGCAGGATTCTCCACCACTGAATCACACTTTCATCAAAGGGACGTGCACGCACATCTGCATTTGTAAAGCAGCCACGAGGAACCCCCTCTCTCTGAAATGAACTGTGACTGGCTGAAGTGTCTCATCATGGTCTACATTTTCTAAAGCCTGAAAACAGAGAGTTGGTACAGAGGTCTAGTTTTCTCTCAGATCACTTGAATTACAATATGCTTAAAGTTTATCATGGGATTTTTGCCCAGTGATGCCAAAGTCAAACTGCCCACACCAGCTTCAATCTGCAAAGTCACTATAGCTGTCAGATAGATGAAGTGGAGTACAAGTATAAAGTAAAATCACCTGGAAGTACTCAAACAAAGTACAAGCACCTCAAAATGTAGTTAAGTACATAACTGGCATAGCTGTTGCTTTCTACCACTGCCTGCAACAGTTTTAGTTTGTATGACTTTGGTCTCCTTCACCTTGTGGTGCGCAGCACTGGGGGTTCATACCTCTGGCTTGTGGACAGAGCGTGCTGCTGGACTTGTCCCTCCCTCGTCATCAACAGAACAGAGGGGCTGTTAAATGTGACGGCCCCGCTGTTTCCCCTTTAACTCAGTGCCATCAGATCCAATGTGACATGCACAGTGCTGCTACGCAGATCTGAACTGGCTTCTCACTTCACACCAATCTGCACGGCCTCGTCACAGGGCAAATGCTGCTGTCTCCTCTAGCACTGGCATGACACACACACACACACACACACACACACACACACACACACACACAAAGACACAAACAAACTCCACACTCAACACACATGGAGCTAAATGGCCAATTCATTCTCAGTGCAAAGATGATTCATCTTTGGGTCTGTCAATTTCCCCTGTGGACTCATCTCTTGTCTCTCTGTCTCCTCCCCCGCCTCTGACACTCCTCTGTTCTCTCCCTCCTGCTGCTGGCTCTCTCTGGCGACTATGATTTTAAATTGAGAAAGTGGAATTCACCAGGGAGCCTGCAAATCAGTCAGAAGTTTAATGAATACTAAAATGTGTTTGTGTTAATCCTGGAGTGGAGATTGGGGTTTGGTTTTTAAAATGAGTGGAGGTTATTATTGATAAGGTCATGAGGGGTTACACATTACATTTAAATTCTATTTTTTATTTACTTTCTTCATTGTTATTATCTTTGTCATTAACAATAATCATATTCTTCTAACATTTGATGCACACTGTCTGTACTTTCAGACTGACACTCTGTCCTTTGAAATTTTGTCAAAAACAAAAAATTAAACCTGGAAAATTTCTGAAAACTATTAAGTCCAGATCAGTTTGCTTCTATTAAGTCACTACAGGAGAGTCACCTGGTAAACTCCATCTATCTGAATGCAGCAGAGGGTCAATATTAAGGGGTGAACTAGAAAAACACCTCCTGAAGAAAATGAGTGGGATTTCTATAAACACTTATGATGATTGGCTGGATTTTTGGATGACTTTATAATCACTTTCAAATATTTGGGTTCATATTTATTGTTTAACTACAAAACTTTACACACCTAAACTAGTGTAATACTGATCATTTTGAATGGACATTTTACTGTGCAAACTTTTTCCACAGCTGACTTATTACCTGTCATAGCAGGAAAAGCCCAGGTGTTACTATAATAACACAGATCCATTACATTTAAGTGACTGAGGAAAAGCCATGTCAGTGAGGCAGCTTGCACAATAGCAGGGTCCAGCCATCATTTGTGTCACGAATTACACCTGTGCTTGCTATGAAAGTGATGTACATGCTATGATAGTCAAGATGCTGTGCTGCGAAACAAGGCGACACAGGTGCTATATATATAAATAAAACGGGACTGACTGAAATGCATTATATACCTCATGATAACTCACAAGCTGCTGCACATCACAGAATGCATACTGGCAGATGATAAAGCAAAAAGCTGTTCAGCCTCCTCTTGGGATGCTTTTTCACAGCAGCAGAGGTGGAGGGAGAATTCAGATATTTTACTTGAGTATAAGTAGCAATATCACAGTGTGAAAATAACCTATAACAAGTAAATATAACAAGTAACCTGTATTCAAAATGTTACTGAAGTAAAAGTACAAAGGTCTTAGCATCAAAATATAAAGTTAAAGTACCAAAAATAAAAATATTCAATAGTCAGAATGGCCCCATATTAGAATTACATAGGTGTAGATTTCAGGGGACACACATGAGCTATGTCCTCCTCAATACTAAGAGCATATGCATGTCCAATTTGTGTGCAAGTTGATGTATAAAAAGCACAAAATTTTCAGGCAGAGGACCCTCAGTCCCCCATTTGATATGTGCCTCCCCAGCTTTGAAACAAAATGTGCATTAATGTGTAATCATTACTAATGTTGCAGCTGGTAATAATGGGGGAAATTTGTATTATTTAAGACAGGGGTGTCAAACTATAGTTTTAGTTCATGGGCCACATACAGTCTGATTTGATTGCAGGTGGGCCGGACCATTAAAGCCACTGCATAATATCCTATAAATAACAAACACCTCCAAATGTTTCCCTTTTTTTTTTTTTTTAAAGTTTAATGAAGTACATTTTAAAAGCGCTCATCCATTTACAAAACAGATGACAAACAGCCTGTGATTTCTTGAGAAGAATAAATGCACTTTCAACAGTATGTCTCAGTTTTTCCACGTTCAGTCAGTCTACTACTCACCGTCATTGCACGTACATTTTTTCATACATGTCCACTCCTGTGTAGTAATCCTGACATGTCCACACCAAAGTGGAAACTATTGAGGAAGTGCGTTACGTCTCTCCCTGCCTGACAAACCATTTACCAATCAAAAGTTTTGGCAGTGTGTGAGCAACAGGGTTCCACCAATACTGTTTTAGTACAGAAGGCTGATACTGATTCTTTTGTACTGAAACTGCACAATGTTCAGTATCTTTAAAACATGACCACAATAAGCATGTACGGTTTTTTCAGAGAACTGTATTCTGGTTGGGGTGGAAAAACCTCTGAGTTGGCATTTTACATGAAGAAGACCACTCACTGTTTAACTTTGCCCCAAAACCTGACACTTCTCAGCCTTCACAAGTCTGTTTATATTAGGTGTGCAAAGTCATCCAGTGGGCTGGTTCTGGCCCTCGGGCTGTATGTTTGACTCCCCTGACTTAAGACATTCAAAACCCAATCATGTGTCAAACAATGAATAGGCTGCTTTAATACGTGTATGTGTGGTTTTTTTTAAGGACAAAGATTCTTAACATAGAAATCTAAATGACTATAAATGGTCTTGACAGACCTTTTTTCTACAAAAAATGTGAGATGATTTATTTTTCATGAATAGTTAACTCATGACAATGAATAAAGTGATGGTTTAAAACACATTACATATATATTTTTGCATTGTATTTGTAATCATAACTCAAAATATCCTTAATTTCTGAAAACAGTATGTTAAAAACCTCCTAAAATATTCTATGTACATAATTAATAAAATGTATCTAAAAAGGATCTGAACTGGTTAATATTCCGCTGGGTAGCCTATAATATCAACATTTATTAGTCGATGTTTAATTTCTGTATGAATAATCAAAATCTGCAAAGTAGCCAGTGACTAAAATGAAATCAAATCAAATAAATGTAGAGGAATGAAAACTACAGCATTTGCCTCCAAAATAAAGTGGAGCAAAGCTATAAAGTTAGCTTCAAATGGGAATACTCAATGAAAGTACCTTAAACTTTAAGTACAGCAGGCCTACACGAGTAAAAGTACTTAATTACTTTCCACCACTGCTCAGCAGACATTTTGACATGTCACAGCAGGAGAAGCGCAGGTGTTTGTCATTACGGTAACGATGACTCAGTCCTATTCAAGTGTCTCAATAAGTCATTGAGCAGAAGCAGTTTAATGGAAGTCTGCCATCATTAATTTGATTATTTCCACCTGTGTTTATCCTGTCGTTACTCAGACCAGCAGGGGGCGCTGCTGCACACACACAGTGATGAGCACTGAGTTTGTTCCGGTTGGATTCAGCAAGCGGGATAACCAAATCTAAGTTGGAGGAAACAATTTTACCTATAGACTCGTTTATATGTTTAAAAATGAGAAGATGAAGACAGAAGCAAGGACAGAGGAGGATGGTGTCAGAGTGGAATAACTTTAACCAGGAGCTGACATGGACGACTACCTGCAAGACTCACCTGAGCAACACCTTGTTGCAGGTAAGACAGCTTCCTGTGTTAAAGTGTGTGTTGCTAGTTTTATGAGCACTGCAATGTTTGTCTCTGTGATAAATGCTTTCTTGATTGGTGGCCTAGTGTGTGCATACAGGTGTCAGTGTCATTTAGATGTATGGTGATTGATTCACTGGTGTGTTTCCACTGCAGCTGAATTATTTTGACTGTTTTAATCCTGTATTAAATGATTACTGGATGTGTTTTTGCACCACGCATCTGATTTGTGTTTTTGTTGGTAAACAGCATAACTTTCATATTGGCTATCTGTGTCAGAGGTTGTGCATTTGTGTGTGTCGGCTCTGTGGTTAATGGCAACCTCATGTCTTATATGCAAGTCTGAGAGATGGATGCTGCAGAGATGAATCTGACATAGGAGCTGCTGAAGTTTGTATTTTCTTCACAATCTATGCTATAATTGTGTGTGTGTGTGTGTGAAACCAGACTTTTCCCATGCTGCTGCAAATGTGAGTGATTATTGCTCTGCTAAAATTAGATGTTAAACTTGCCGGGTTTATTTCACTGGTAGAATATGGGTGTTTAAGGTGCGTGGGCACTCTCAGTGATTTTATTTTATTGCATTATGTTTCTCAGGGATGGGTTTATGAGATTAACTAGGCCTTCATCTTATTGAGTTATAGTATTTAGCCGGCTAATTTGAATGTTAATTTGAGAGCTAATTTGAATTAAACTGATTACCAATAACTGTGGAAAAGCTCCGTGTGAACAGTGTGCTGTGAAAGATTGTGGATTAGATTGTCAATTTGATAATACAATAATGATACACGCAGTGGGGATGGGCAACTGTTTTTCTGTTCCAGTTGAAATGTTGTCTTTCATGTTACATTTAGCCTTCTTAGATTTCCATGTGACTTAACGAACAGGTGTTATTGTCGTTATTTCTTTGTACATATGTGTGTATAGGCCTGTAGTTTCTCATTGTGGCTCCCTAAAGCCACAGAATGAGCCAAATATTACATGGCTTTTGGTCCCTTTTTGCCTGTTTCAAGCATTTCCCAGGGAACACATAAACCATACAGGATTTTTGTCATTGATGACTGCAGCTGACAGTGACAGTCAAGTAGCACACTGAGGATAAATCACGTGGGAATCAGTGTTTGACTGCAGGAATCTATGATTATTTGAATGAATATTGATACTTTGCTGGAGAAAACTGATGATGTATGTGAGGATGAGCGACATTGTGGTTGGCACCATTGCCTCACAGACACGCAGGTAACTGGTGACTTTAGACTGCCTGTGGGTGTGAATGGTTCTCTGTCTCTGTGTGTCAGTCCTGTGATAGTCGGTGACCTGCCCAGGTGTAACCCACCTCAAACTGGAAAGAATCAGGCACATAGTGAGGGGCTCCCTGAGGGAATTTTGCACGATGTAGGATCCTTTTTTCGAGTATATACGAGAGCTGGACTTTCCAGATATCCCTGAATGATTGATAGTGTATTTTAGAGACACTAAATTCTGATGTGACAGGCAGTTGTGCGATCAACAACCACTATATTATGTTTTAGTATTTTATGTCACTTTTATCGTCACACACGCATTTCCACATATTTTTATATTTGAATTTTATTACTACTTTGTTTTGTTCTTTGTCTTGTTCTGGGTACTGATTTGGTTTGTAGTATTTGTCTTGTCCTAGTCCTAGTCTGTATTATTTTACCTGTCAGCTGGGACAGACTCCAGGCCCCCTTGCAACCATGTCAAGGATAGGCATTTCCGAATAATGAATGAATGAATGAATGTGAGGATGCTGATGTTTTGACACGCTTTGTCACTGTAACAGCGGAGAGAAAATTAATTTAATGTACAATGTGTGTAAGTACATCCATTATGTGTGTCTCCTGAGGGTGGTTAAGGAGGTCACTGAATAAAACTCTGAGTGGTGATCATACGTGAGTATTCCTGCTGTAGTAGGCTAAATTACAACCTTCAGTTTCCAAGCAGGACGTACGGTAGCAGTGATAGCAACATGAGAAGTAAGAGTTGTGAATGGCTTAATAAACTTTTGCCTTTGGTAGCCTGGTTTGTCACTGTGCCTCAAACTAAAAGTTGGCGTGGACATTTTTATTATTTAGTCAGGATGGCGATCTTCCCCTCACCTAAATTGAGTGTTGGCAGCAAATGTGGATATGACCAGGTTATGATGAAGAAAAGCGTCTAAGCTTTTCTCCCTAATCATGTTTTGCAATTTTCTACTTCTAAGTTAAAGTTGTTGCATACTCTGCATCTCTGTCTTTGAACATCTCCACTTTCTGAGCTGTGTATATTGTTGAGTAATAAAGCACAAATTCCACTAAAACTGTTTTTAAACTGTAAACTCTGCTCAGTAGCCATCCTGCAGAATCTCCGTCAGGACTGTTGAGCGAGTGCTAAAAGAGACGAGGAAATAATTTATTTCTCTGCAAGTGGGTCACTAAGCAGCAGCTGAAGGTGAAATATTGAGATGCATTAAATCATTGGTAGCTTAAAGGTGGGATGTTGTGAGCTTAAAGGAAGTGTGTGAGTACAGCCACCCGTGTGTGTGTGTATGTATATGTGTGTGTGTGTGTTACATACTCTGGGTCTTTAATAAGTTAGGACCACTGGAGCCCAGGGTTTAATTAAGAGTTAGAGACAGATTTAGGCCTCAGCAGCACCATGCTGGTCTCCTCCTTGGACACATACACACACACACACACACACACACACACACACACACACACACACACAAGGATGTCCTTGGATGTTTTATGAATCATACTCTTAATACCTCTGAAATAAGATGAGGGCTTTGCAAGTAGTGTACAGGGAACAGATCGGGAGATAAAAGGAATAAAAGCAAAAGGAAAGGACATAATTTAGAGGGAAAAAGGCTTAAATGATAGAGTGAAGAAACCGGGGACAAAGGTAGATGTGAGATTATATTATTATAAATCTCCTACATTCAATGATTTGCACATCTGACCTGTTCAGCTTTGTCTCACGTGAAAGTTTGACTTTGAATTAGAAAAGTAGGTCGTAACCAATCAAGGCTGTGCTGAGTTGTAAGTGTCGTCGACGTGGATGTAAAACAGGATTTGTACACAATATTCAATCATATTGACATATAAATTGATTTACTCCACATGTTTGGGCTGGCAATTTTTTACATTTTTATTCCTCCGTGCCTGTGATAGCCACGGCCGGAGGCATTGTATTTGGGTTATCCATCTGTCCGTCTGTTTGTTAATTTCATTCTCATTCATTCATCTTCTAACCGCTTCATCCTCTTGAGGGTCGCGGGGGGTCTGGAGCCTATCCCAGCTGACATCGGGTGAGAGGCAGGGTACACCCTGGACAGGTCGCTAGACTATCGCAGGGCTGACACATAGAGACAGACAACCATTCACGCTCACATTCACACCTACGGACAATTTAGAGGTATCAATTAACCTGCATGTCTTTGGACTGTGGGAGGAAGCCGGAGTGCCCAGAGAGAACCCACGCTGACACAGGGAGAACATGCAAACTCCGCACAGAAGGGCTCCCATACCCGGGATCGAACCGGCAACCCTCTTTCTGTGAGGAGACAGTGCTAACCACCACACCACCGTGCCGCCCTAATTTCATTCTCGTGAATGCATTATCTAAAGAGCACCTTGAGGATTTTTTTTCAAATTTGGCACGCACATCCACTTGCACTCGAGAGCACTGATTAGATTTTGTTGGTTAGAGGTCAAAGGTCATCTGTCTCTTTCTCACAAATGCTATATCTATATAAGAACGCCGTGAGGGATTTTATTCAAATTTGGCACAAATGTCCACTTGGACTTAACAATGAACTGATTTTATTTTGGTTGTCAAAGGTCAGAGGTCACTGTGACCTCACAAACATGTTTTGGGCCACAATTCAGAAGTTCATACACTAATTATGACAATAGGATAAAATAATGAAGTGATGATATTTTATATCCAAAGGGTCAAAGGTCAACTTCACTGTGACCTCATAATGTTTTGCAAAAACACTTCTGCAGCCATTATTTAACATATCTCAGGAACAGAAGGGGAGACATTTGGTTAGACACTGAACTGGTGACTAACCTTGGGTGTCCACCTTGAAACTGTGCTGATTGCGTAGATCTTCTGTGCTGCCGGAGGGAGATGTGTTTGTGTGAAGCATTCATGTTTTCACAGACATGGATGTAAACTTAAAGTGCAACTTGACTTGTTTGCGGAGGCATACAACCTCAAGGTGGTATGTCTAGTTTAAAGCTAAAACCCTCTCTGACTTTCAGTCAAGGTAGCAGAAGGGGTGTCCTTGTGTATGACACAGAATGGGCATGACCCCAGTCGAAGCCTAGCAGACTGTACATAGCCTCGGAGATTTACGAGGTGTGAGTTTTCATCTAAAACTCTCTAACCCTGCTAGGCAGGAGAGGCCTTCGCTCAGGGCTACCTTCACAATAAAATGAGATTAATGCTGCTACGGTGTTCAATCAGTGGTACAGAGTGCAAATTTGGTTCCACTGATGAGGCTCCCCAGCCTTCTCTCCTTTACTCTATCCCTCATCCTCATTCCTCATCACATCCATTTACTTCACAGGATGATTTTTTTTTTCCCCCAAAAAGGGAAGAGCTTCTCGTTAGTATGCAGAGCAGCGGAAGTACAAACGGCACACTTCTCTTTTTCAGAAGTATGAAAATGAAATATTCATGACTATAGAGAGCTTTCTTTGAGAGAGAGAGAGAGAGAGAGAGAGAGAGAGAGAGAGAGAGAGAGAGAGAGAGAGAGAGAGAGAGAGAGAGAGAGAGAGAGAGAGAGAGAGAGAGAGAGAGAGAGAGAGAGAGAGAGAGAGAGAGAGAGAGAGAGAGAGAGAGAGAGAGAGAGAGAGAGAGAGAGAGAGAGAGAGAGAGAGAGAGAGAGAGAGAGAGAGAGAGAGAGAGAGAGAGAGAGAGAGAGAGAGAGAGAGAGAGAACAGTTGTCATTTTGACACGAGCCTCCATCCAAATTTCCACAGTGTCCGCCGCCCTCTTTCACAACAGCTGCATTCTTCTTTCACCTGTTGGCCATTTGAACCTGAGGAACAGACAGTGAGAACAATAGCTCGTCTTATCCCTCCCTTTCTTTCAAAACTGTCTCTTTTGCCATTTCTCCCCTCCTCCTCTTCTCTTCATCTCTCTCTGTTGTTCCTCTGGCGGCTGTCACTTCAGCACTGTTGGCGATATCTCTATGGCAGCGAGTAAAAAAGACTTGGCACCATCCCAGCAGAGAAACTGAAGGTGAATAAAATGCAAAAAAGCTTTGAAGTCACAGAGCTACTGCATTATGGGGTGGTGCAGGGAGGACTATAAGTGCCTGTTAAGATGTTTCAGCCAGTGGATCAGTTGTGTTCAGTTTCAGAGATACACAATTCCTTTAAAAAAAAAAAAAAAAGCTTTCAGACACCACAGAAAGGCTCTTTTGAAGTTGCTGAATGCATGATAATCAAATCAAAGTGTAAATCATTTAATAATGATAAAGAGTGTGATAACAAAGCAGCGTTGTTTTGTAAAGGTCAATTCCAATTGCCGTATTATTGCATGAATCAGTGTATTTACACACACTTTGAGGATTTACTCGTAATCTAAATGACATGATGCTTTGTTTTTAAAACTCTTATGAGAAAAGCTGATTGTTTACACAAGAATTAATAGTGAAATATCAATACACACCCAACCACAACTACATTGCAGAGCTGGATTACTTCCACGTCTTGTACTGATTCTTAGCATGTTAACAGCTTGGCCTGATTTATTTTGGTGTTTCAGTTCGGAAATCCTGCCGGTGTCGCTGTACAGTAAGAAAAGCACAGGTGCAAATAATAAAAATTAATGATGGCTGAATTCCATTTTGCTCCTTTGGTTTCAGGGTCCTGGTAATTTGCACGCTGGCTCACTGTCACACCGTCAGGGTTTATTGGGACACTTGGGATGGGCAACTCTGAGTTTTGGGTTTCAGAACAGCTGATCAGGGAGGGATACTTCAAGAAACTCTTGAGTATGTTCATTTAGTTTGAGTTAAAGGGACAGTTCACCCCATATATTTTTCATCTTACCTGCAGTGCGGTTTATCAGTCTAGATGTAATTGGAGATATCAGCCGTAGAGATATCTGCCTTCTCTTAAATATAATAGAACTTGATGGCACTCGACTCAAAGCGCCAAAAAATGTCGCTTTCCAGAAATCATGACCTGGTTACTCAAGATAATCCACAGACCTTGCTGTGAGCAATTTCAAGTAGGAACTTTTTTTCCGACCAAACTACACCTGCCAGAAGTTAGGGCGTGACTACTCATAAATGAGAGGCTGGTGCTTTTATCAGCACAAGATGTAAATATTAATGGTGTCCCTCTCAGATGAACTGTAAAATAAGCTAGCTCAGTGGTGCAAGATGAGCCAGCAGTAAATGCATGCTATTATGCACAGTGATACCGTTGCTGGGTTGAGTTCTGTAGCTCCTGCTTTTCAAATGTATTTACGTGGTGCTTTGAGCACCACAAGCTGAGTGACATCTAGTTCCATTATATTAAAGAGAAAGCAGACATCTCTACAGCCGATATCTCCAACACTCTCACCTCTCTCAGCAACTCACACCAAAACAATCTAGACTGCTAAATAACACTACAGGTATGCTATGATCCACCACAGCAAAAGGTACATAAAAAGCAGAGCCTCCATTTTAATGCAGCAGAACTAGAAAAAATAATATATGTTTATGTCGAGTATGACTACAACATTTATCTGTAAAAAACACAGCAGCAGTAAAAGGGAGAGCTGGAGTGGAGAGTCAGTAAGTTAACACAATTTTTTTTAAAGTTTAATTTAATGTAGTTCTCTCATTCATCATTCATGAGACCTACATTTCCTTAATGGAAGATAAAATGGTGGAATCTGCCTGTATATTATACACTAAATGTTTAAATACATTTATTCAGCTGTAACCTGATGGGGACAAAATGCAGGAGGCAGTAACTGCAGTGGAAATACAACCCCAATTCCAAATATGTTGGGATGCTGAGTAAAATGTAGCTAAATAAAACAAAATGCAATGATTTGCAAACCAGCAAATCCTGCAGCACAAAGACAAGATATTTAATTTTGAATTTTATGCCTGCAACACGTTCCAAAAAAGTTTGGGCAAGGGCAACAAAAGACTGGGAAAGTTGTGGAATGTTAAAAAGATAGTATAATGATTGGGTATGAAAGGGGCATCCTTTTAAAGGCTCAGTCATTCACAAGCAACAAATGTCACTTTGTGAAAAACTGTGTGGGCAAATAGTCTAACAGTTTAAGAGCATTTTTAAACACACAAGAAATGTAGGATTTCACCATCTACAATCCATAATTTTATCAAAAGATTCAGAGAATCCAGAGGAATCTTTGCATTAAGCATATTATTACATGGGCTCAGGAACATTTTGGAAAACCACTGTCAGTAAACACAGTTTGTTGCTGCATCTACAAAAGTTTTAAGTTAAGTTAACTTTTTAATCCCCTTGAGGAGAAATTCAATGTTTTCACTCTTGCTTGTCAATTACACACAGGTCCGAAAGACACACACATACACAAACAGGACCTATACATGCACAAAGTGGAGAGATGTCAGAGTGAGGGGGCTGCCCTTGGTGAGGCGCCCGGAGCGGTTGGGGGGTTCGGTGCCTTGCTCAAGGGCAGCTCGGCAGTGCCCAGAGGGTGAACTGGCCCCTCTCCAGCCACCAGTCCACGCTCCATATTTTGGTCCGGACGGGGACTCAAGCAGGCGACCCTCCGGTTCCCAACCCAAGTCCCTATGGACTGAGCTACTGCCGCCCCACGCTCAATACATGGACATGCAATGACAAATTGTCATTAACTTACTACATTATAAAAAACGATGAAAATATGGACTTACCCATGTTTAAAATGACCTGCTGAAGTGAAAAAACGAGTACTGATGGGAACAGACGAGTGGAGTCGATGTTTAACCGGCACGGAGAGCACAGCAGAAATGCGCTGTCTGTGTGGACAGTCAAGCGCCTGCGAGTACACTCACAGGACTTCCGCGGCACTAACGCGCTCGGTGTGTCCTTAGCGTTAATTATAACAGCCAACTTATTGAAAAATGTCAGGTTTAAATCGGGTTCGGGCCCATGATTACAGTTAATTGGCCGGGCCGGGACGGTCCCAGACATAATGTGCACGGGCCGAGCCGGGTCGGGCTGAATTTTTTTTGGGCCCGATCTAAACTCTAGTGGAGGAGTGTTAGTGCCCATAACATGGCTAACTTACACATCTGTGACGGCCCCATTAATGCTGAAACTTGCATAACATGTTTTGGAGCAACATATGCCGCCATCCAGACAATGTCCCGAGCTCTCGTCACATATCGCCGCTTGGTTGTGGACTTTCCACGTCTGCATATGATGTGCAAGGTAGCCTGCGTGTGTCTGTTGTCGACATTCTGGGATGCCATGTAAGCTTCAGCCTGTTACCTGCATTGTTTTGAAAATACACTTTGGTTTTCACAGGAAATGTACCGTTACAAATGTGATATTATTGGTACAACACCACAAATTGTCATTTTCTTCTTTCAGCAACAAATGCATGTGGTTACATTTAGCCACCATGGTTAGGTTTAGAAAAAATAACAGGGTTTGTTGGACCCCGCCCACCATACTTGGACTATTTGTCCCCCTAACTTATGTTGTTGTCAGGGCGCTTTTCCCGCTGACGTCGTCAGGCGGCATTACACATGAAAGGATGTGTTTTTTTTGTTTGTTTTTTTTTTGTCAGTGTCTGACATGGGAGTCACTGCCCAAGCACAGGTATTCGACGACTTTGGAATGAGACTGGGTTGAACAATTTTGTAAGACTGGGCTGACCGCTGCTTCGTGAGTTTCTCTCTTTTGTAGCAATAAAAGTTAACGTAAATTCATCTGTTTATTTAATCATAGATCAATACAAATAAAAGTAGTCCCACAATGAAAAATAATAAATCGTATTGACATCAAGAATTTTGATGCACTGACAGGCTCATCATTTTAGAGTCCCATTTTAGCCCTCTGAATTAGAATCAAATTTGAAAGGGATTAGAGATTGCTACCCCAACGCTCACTGGAGTAAAGTGGATGCAGTGAAAGTGTATGAAAACACTGATGTGGCAGAGAAACAGCTGTTGTTTTAGTGCCACGAGTGATAAAACAGAAAATTGTCCTGTTGTTGCAATTAATGTAAAAAACAATAAACTGTTTTACGATTGTATTGTTATTTCTTGCAACCTTAACTTGACTATTCCAGGCCGTGCACACCTAAACAGGTGTTTTTACTTATAGTGGCTGTTCAGACCTCTGCTCAGGTTGAAGGTGGTTGAAGCTATCTGCTGAAATATCTGTAGTGTATTGAGTGCGTATTAATATGCAGGGTAGTGAATGAGTGAACGAGGGAGTGATTTCAGGCACAGCTCAGGTCTAATAATTCTAAATGATTAAAATCACCTGTGTGGGTTTGCCATTGCTGTTCGGAGCCTTTGAACAATCTGATCCTTTAGAAGAGCTTTCACTAGAACTAAAATTACCTCCACAGTATGCACTGATTGACCCTTCAGCTACCTATAGAGTTTTATTGAAAGTAAAATCATATGAAGAAAATGATTCCTTTGAGAAAATGGCTCCATATTCAGTTTTCCAACATGTGAATAAAGGCTTGCTTTATCATTTTGATTTTGATGTGATAAAAGCACCGGCCTCTGTTTTGGCATTCTGCATTTCTCTCTCTCTCTCTCATGAGTGTGAATGTGTTTTTTTTTTTTGTTTTTTTTTTGCGAGCGTGGATATGGATGTGTATTTATCTTGGATGATTGTGTAGCCTCAGTACTCTTCACAGAGGGTAGATGACTTATTGATTAAAAGGACTCATTTATTCAGATGAGGCATCTGGAGAGGCCTGGGGGCTTGTTTTAGTCATGAAATCAACCCCCCTCCTCGCTTCTCTATTCCTCTCACTGAGAAACACCTCACACACGGTACGACATCCGCTCTGGAAACTCTACAGCTCATAATCTGAAGGGGAAAAAAAAAAAACACAAGACAACAGAAGTTTGTTAAATTCTACTTGTCCTTTATATCGTTGAGATTCTGTATAACATCCCAGTTTGGCAGGCTCATAGCCTTGATTCTAATACTTTGTGTAATGAGACCGTTCTGTTTATTACCCCTAGCATGCAAAATGAATATCACTTCTGGGTTTTTACAAATAATGAATGAGTTTTCTTCTCACATCTCTGCTGAGTAGCCTAACAAGAATTGCGACAGGTTTTAGTATTGTCTATTGGCTTTTATTTTTTTTTAATGCAACCATCTTTAACGAATAAATGTCTTCTGGTCTGCTTTTCATCCATGTTAGGGCTCTCAGGAGGCCGGTGTCTGTCTGTTAGTCCAACACTTTGTTGGAAATTTTGTAAAACAGGGCTGTAGGATGTTGCCACTACATGATATGCATGTCAGAGCGCAAGGCTACTGTGACACTCTGAAATGAGTCTTTGATCATCAGTTCATGTTCCAGATGTGCGGGGGCTCAGAAAGTTATCTACATAAATGCCTTTGCACGCCAAATCTGTATTTATTTTTAATGCAATTTTTTTTGAATTTTTTTTAAATCTCTCATCTTACACAGAGAAATCTTGCACATTGAGTTTAGTACGATTTATTGTTGTATTTGTTGTAAAAAAAAAAATCGCACCATCAGACAAAATGTGATTTTGTGGTCATCTTACTTTTTGGAAGAAGAAAAAAGAAAATATTGGGTTTATCAAATCCTGAGAAGACGTTCAGAGCAAAGAGAGTTTTACCTGATGATAAAGAACAGCCGAATTATCTCAATCATTTCGTGTGACTATATCTGTACGTCTGTTTGGAACACTTCTAGCAATACGAGAGTCATACATTAAAAAAAAAAAAAAAAAAAAATCCACCACTTCCAATTGATTGGCTGGCAGTATGTCAAGTAGGGACACACACACACACACACACACACACACACACACACACACACACACAGAGACTGATACAAAAATCGCAGAAGTCAAACCTGTTCTGAAAACTGTAATGATGGACCAGGGGTCGGCGACCTTCGCTATCAAGAGAGCCATTTTTGACCAAAAATAATTTGGAAAATCAATCTAGGGCTGCAAAACATGTTAAGCCTTATAATGAACACAGCCCATTAAATCTAAATTAGCCTGTCAACATGACAAATAGGTCAAAATGAGCATTCATTAATATCTTTTACCACTAGGTGGCACTGCAGTAGGCCATTTATGATCATTTGGAATTTTAACCTTTCAGGGCTGGCAACAAAAGCGAATAGATCTCTTCACGCACAATTAAATTCAGTTTCATTCAACAACTATTCCTTTTTTGGATTTGGAATCTATAGCTAGCCAAACTAGGGAGAATCAAGGCCACTGTAGCCACCACTTTTGAGATTTGGCAAAATGTAGAGGAACAGGCGCTGGGCTGATGATGATGATGATTGATGCGTGTTTTAGTTGCCGAAATGTTACTTTTTTTATTTTGTGTATAGGCTACACATTATTACAGTTGGAGAATGTCAGACTCACTGAAAATTAAAACATTAAAAAATAACTTATTGTTTTCCATCTGATTTTTTTTTTTTTTTTAAACATTTTTTTTTTTATCAAAGCCAACGGGAGCCACTGATGAGTGGCTTAAGAGCCGCATGTGGCTCCAGAGCCAGAGGTTGCCTACCCCTGTGATAGATGAATGTTTCCGGTTTGGTGTGTAAGTGTGATTGACACAATGCGTGACAATTTCTGAAGAAAAATACAAACTTAGCTTGCAAAGGCTTTTACAGTAATATCCTTCTTTGCTGCCACCCACGGGAAATGCAACTATATTGTTACTTTTCTCTACGTAATGCACACTTGAAATGAAGAGCCCGTTTACGGTGTGTAGAGTTCATTGAGGGTTTATTATAGTGAAAGCAACAATGACAATGATTGTGTGACTTGAAACTTTAACTTTTGGTGATACAAGTACATGAATATTTGTTTCGGTTTTCTATACTCATTAAACGCTCTCTGTTGGCTTGCCTGTCCTGTGTTCTTCCTTTGAGCTTTATCAAATGTTCATGGAGGAGGACAACAAAGCACAGCAGTGCCCGTTACTGTCACTTGTTGTGATGCCAGACCATGATTCACTCACTAAATCTTGTGCTAGGCCAATGCTGATATGACCTATGGACCGTGTGCCAGCTGTGTTGTGAATGCTTCAGATTAGCTGTGCCTTTTTTCTGCCAAGGTGCCACCCTAACTTGCCACTAATCTGCCCCAGAGCCCAGGATTTGCCCCATGCTTACACAGGATTCTGCACACACAACCTCCAGGGGTTAGTGAACAAGATGTGGACCACTGGAAATAAAGGTGTCAATAGTTATTCATGAATTGAGAATGCACGGCACGCTGTAGAAAAGTAAAGCGATGCCACAGGTTAGGAGGGTCAGCTGGTTTCGACGTCTTTATCGAACTCTGTCGTCCTAAGATGTGAATCCATGTTCTCTCCTTCTCTGTGATACAAAGCCTTTAATCTCAGGCCTACATCTTTTAGTGTGCAACCCTGTATATTGGTTGAGTAAGTGTGGTGCGGCCTTCGTTCACCTCCTGCGTGTGTGATACAAGTGGAGGTTCTCACAAGTGCATGTGAAATCTCCTGTTTTGACAGGTGCTTGAATCAGGGATTAGAGTAGGGATGAGGGTTGCATTAATCAGAGGATTCATCCTCTGCTGCCTCTCTCATCCCTCTGACTAAAATATACTGCACTGAGCTCTGCTAGCCAGAGAGGGATGGAGAGAGGTGGAGAGAGACTGAGATGGTGTAAATGTGGTTTCTGAGCTGTCAAATGGAGGCTTATTACTGAAGGGCCGGACATGCTTTCATAGGTCTCTCAAATGTGTGCGTATGTCTGTGCACAAGAATGTGCAAGTGTGTGTGTCTTTGTCGATGTAGACGGGGGCTCAGTTGAGAGTGATGAGTGTGTGAGGTTTGTTTTATCTTCACACTCTCCTGGAGCCAGTCCGCAGTTCCTAATGCACTAATGCAAAAGGCAGATGGCTCTCTCCGTCTTTTCCCCTCTTAATGTTTTCATCTATCCCTCTGACTCAGGTCACCTCTATTTCCCACCACACACCATTCAGCGCGCGTGTGTGTGTGCACAGGGGTGCGTGTGAGGTGCTGAGTTCATCTCACGGTCTAATTGAGATGACATTTCTGCTCTCCAAATTAAATTATTCAGCTCCTCTATTCATTTGTTCTCCTGTTCCTTTGTTCTCCATCCACCAACTGCCTCTCTTTCTCTCTGGGCCAAAAACCTGCGCTCATAAAAGCGCTGACCCCAAAAATAGAGAAACCATAACTTGTGTCTGTATTTGGGGACTTTGTGAAGTGGCTGAAACTCATTCTGAGCGGTGTGACCTTCAGCGAAAGTCGGGGGGTAATGGCAGATGTATTGCTGGAAGGAATCCTGCAGTTGTGACCAGAGGTTGAAAGCAATTGGCGCGCTTTGTTCACTGCAATACTATCTATTGTAAAGGTGCAAAAGCAAAGGCGCAGGGCAACCTTGAGAAAGTGTACAAGTTTTTGGCTTGCTCTCTAATCACAGATTCTACAAAAAGGTCTTCCCATCTTTAATGCTGTGCTTGAGCTGTTCTTCAAAAAACAAAAAGAGCTAGATCTGTATTTTCAAATCTGTTATTAAGCTGCAGTTAAGTTGACCTTGAGGATAAACTGTATTTGTAGTGTCTGTTTCTAAAACTGGCACAAGTGACAGGAGGAGATTAAGCTGTTCGTCATGGAAAAAAACGTTGCATCTGTTTTATTTTTTTTCCTCATCTTTTTTCTCAGCTTGGCTTTGGTCCCTGTCCTCTCATGCGTCTGTTCTCCTTGGCTCATCTTTGATGGTAGAAGGTGTGGGACAAGAAGCCAGCATGACACTCTGAGTTAAAGGAAACTTCTCAGCTCTGGTTACATCCTGCTTGCATCACACACACGCTTTCATGCGCACATTTAACTCGCTCACTCTCACACAGCGAACAGGCCCAACTCTTTGGCAGAGTGTGTGCATACCTTTTTCCTTAGTTGAGTTTTCTATTTCTGCTCACAAACGTAATGCGTACATTTTCATCCCTTTTTGTTGGCCTGAAAGAGCAACTGATCGTGATTCCTACTGCTTTATGGTTACCGTTTACACAGCCATTGATATTACGCTGTGTTTGTGTGCTTGGGAACACAAAAGTTTGACATCAAGGAACTTGCCAAAGGGCATTTCAGTACAGTGTTGGTTGCAGATGAATTACCAGAATAAACTGTTGACATTTTACATTTCATTGCAAATCACAGATATGTTTTATTTATGGGTTAGGTTTAGACACAAAAACTCTTGGATATGGTCAGGAAAATATCTTGCTTTGGCTTAAAATACCTGGTTTTGGTGGCACAATCACAGCAGGAAACGCAGCAATGCTTTGATCAAAAACAACTGTTTGTCATGGCACTATCCACACTGGAAACACAGTGTTATTAAAACTGTTTGAGATGATTATTTTGTTGTTTTATTCTAACAAAATGCACATCTCTGCTACAAATAACCAGTTTTTTTTTTTTTTTTTATTGCCAGAGCTTATCTATCTTCTACGATTGCACTGAGAAGTGGTGAAAGTGAAATGTTACAACATGCCCCATGGGTGGGGTTCATTGTGACAGGCAGAGAGTTACTCATAACACATGTTGGAGAAGTCTGTTTAACTTGATTAATTCAATGCAATTCTATCTATATACTGTAGGTCTCCATCTACATCAGGGGAAAGATAGGGATCTGTACAGGTATATCCAGGTACATCCATCTGTCAGTCTATCATCGATACTTAATGGTTGGACCCATATATGTACATAGATTGGATAACCTAGTTCACATATCAAAATATTAGTATTGAATAAATATTGACAAGACTGTGAAACTGTGTGTCAATAAGATACCTGACAAATTAAAAATACAAAGTATATCTCATTTAATTAAGGGTATTAGTTCAAATTAAACAGAAGTAAAGTAAATATTACCAGGAATTTTTGTCCTGTCTGAATGCGCCATGTAGTAAAACGGTCTGGAGAAAATACCTTGGGTGATATTAATCCTGTGCAAACGCGATCATTTGTAAAAATGTCTGTAAATATTTCGTCACGTCCTGTTTACAACCATTTTTCCGCGTTTACAACTAGTTTTCTGCATTTTTTTGATGATGGAGGCGTTTCAAGAAGCATTTGTTGTTGTTGGCATTTGTGATAGTGGACATTTTTCTAATGATCACACAGCCCTACGTGGGAGACCAATCAAAAAGGTTGAGAAGAAAGAAGAAATCACAGAGCCACGAGACTTCTGGTTGTGCTGGGTAGGCGCAATATAAATCCATATTGCTAATCGTTGTGTACACACAATCCTGATCATGGGCAACAGGAAGCAACGTAGCACACGCATGCTGACAGGGAGGTGACGCCTGGGCGCAAACTCCCATCTCGTAGAATTACGGAGATTTCTTGTCCCGTGTGAATCGGACATTTATATTACAGACATCCTGTGGTAAACTGACATTAGTCCACATCCCTATGTAAAACTAATCCCGTCCGAATAGTACTTGACAGAGACAGCTCCGTAATCAAAAAACAAGTATGACAAAGTAATGTACTTATGTTGGCTGCAACCACTCTTTGTTTCTGAACTCATCTGAAACACGTCCAATATAGGTGGAATTTTGGCAGTATTGTGGTCAACTGGCCAGAAGCATGAAAGGATCGACCCTGTGTAACCACATAGAAAGTCCATGTTACAATTTACCCTGTGTTAGGTTGTGCCAGGCGCTCCCCTACATTGGGTGGCTAAGAAGCTGTTCGAAGATGCAACAATGACTTTCTAAAAAAAAGAACCATATTGGTGTCTCGCCTAGGTGACATGCCATCCACCATCCCCTCCACCTCCTGATGACAAAGTCTGCTTTAATACTATGTCACTTTAGATCCAATAATATGATATGAAACATCCACATGTAAGGTATATGTGGTTTTCAGAAACATACAATGTCAACATTTTCTTCTGGCGACTGGGCTGTGTATTGTCAGAATGTCAAACGATGAACACGCATTGTTATTGGATTCTGTGTGTTGTGTTGGCATTGGCAGAGGTTTGCACTCTACTGCACCTAGTGCCCTCTAATTTGTATTTGAATATGTAGGCTTGTGTTCAACAAGTGGGTGTTAATATTTGCATGTGTGAGGCGTACAATAGAGGTACGAATCAGACTCTAACACGACTGTGGTACGCCACTGTAACAGCATTTTGCACATTTTATATAAAGGCATACAAATATTCCTCATTTGTTGGCAGATGGTGTTTTGGGTCTGGTGGCAGCTGAGGAACATGTCTGATAGCCAATCCACGTCTTTGCAAGACCTTTTTTATCTCTGCACGGCACAACAATGCCTCACAGAAGGAGCATTGTGCCACAGTTTCAGCAGTGGAAGAAGTACGACTCTTTTACTCTTGTGTAACTTTGAATAAATCTTTTGCTAACAGCTAATGTCTGGAAGGATTTTACAAACCGTGATGTTGTTGCTTCGCGAGGTAAAACAGACACTGTTTGGATTCTGAGGTGAAAGAGTTGCTGCATTGCCAAATGACTCATATATAGGTCAGAGACGTGAGTTTGTGTTTCTGCGAAGATGATGTGTGTGTCTGACTGACAGAGTTTTATGGGGTGAATCTCTTGTGCTGTGAAGTGAACGCAGTAAACAAACATCAGTGCACGGTGAATGCTGCAGCAGCCTTGCCGTGAATCTGTTGGAAGCCTCTGAAATTGGTTTCTGATTATTAAAATGAAAACAATTTCCTCTGATCAAATCAGCGAGGGCACAGTTGACTGATGCTGTCTACACAGGCAAAGGAAAATAATAAACAAGAAGAGATGGAATATTAAATTGCGCAAATAAATACATTGAACTAATAGAGTAACTGATAACACAAGTTTCTAAACGTTTGAAGATTTTCATGTGCAGCCTGGTAAACATTGATTAGATTGTATGTGTTGGAATTCTTTATGAGCTGATGTCACTGCACACAGTTTTAGTATTTCATCCAAGTGCAGAGAGACTTAAGATCGAATGTTACCATCATCCACTTTTGCAGTAGGTTGTCTTCTTAAGTTATATGTGTCAAGCTCAAGACTCAGATGTGACATCCACTGAATCAGTCTGCATGTTGTTAATCATATTTATTCTCTTTAATATTCTTTCTATACTCTTTAGCTGCACTCTGAAAAACAAAAAAGGCTGCAACTGATGATTTGTCAGAAGTTAAGGCCGTAACATGGTGGAAGATGCCCATCAAAATTTCCCAAAGTCAGAGTCTTCAAATTCCTTGTTTTTCCAGTCCAAAATCCATAGACGTTTATTCGTCATGTCAGTTATGATATTATGAAATGGAGAAAAACAGCAAGTCCTTGTAGTTTAACAACTTAATGCTGCCATGTTTCTTGATAAGTGCTTTTCAAAATAGTTGGTGATAGGGTTGCAACAGTATGAGATTTTTAAAGTACGATAACTGTCTCAGAAAATATTGCGGTATCAAAGTATGACAGAATTTATATTATCAGTCAGAATGACCCTTAAAGGTATGAAGGTGGAAGAGTTATTGTTGGTTGAACAAATGTTTTATTACCATAATTGAAACTTTAAACCATTTTAAAGGGGAGCCCCTCCATCCAGTTGCATTGCTTTCAATATTGAAGATAAACAAATGTACACGGTATGATAATCATCAACTTTTATATTACGGTATATCTTGAAACAATTATATTGCTGCAGCCATAGTTGGTGATTATTTATCAGCTAAACAATTATTTAGTGTATCAGCACTAAGATGAAAGCTTAACCCCAAAGCATAAAGTCAGCACCTTTCTTTTTGAATGTGCAAATTTAAAGCTAACACTAACAACTGTGTCAGTGTTGAATAATCTGCTGATTATTCTCTGGATCAGCGGTTCTTAAATGTTGTGCCACGGTGTAAATCCAGGTCTGCTGTGAGATTTTGTGATAACTACACATTATTACTGCAATATTCAACTGGACCTATACAAAAAGTTATAATTGCATTTTTAATTGACTGCATCACTGTGTTGTTTGCACCCATGTCCTAATAAAAAGGTAAACTCTAGCTAAAAAATACACTGAACAAAAATATAAACGCAACACTTTTGTTTTTGCTCCCATTTTTCATGAGCTGAACTCAAAGATCTAAAACATTTTCTATATACACAAAAGACCATTTCCCTCAAATATTGTTCTCAAATCTGTCTAAATCTGTGTTAATGAGCACTTCTCCTTTGCCGAGATAATCCATCCCACCTCACAGGTGTGGCATATCAAGATGCTGATTAGACAGCATGAATATTGCACAGGTGTGCCTTAGGCTGGCCACAATAAAAGGCCACTCTGAAATGTGCAGTTTTTCTTTACTGGGGGGGTCAGAAAACCAGTCAGTATCTGGTGTGACCACCATTTGCCTCACGCAGTGCAACACGTCTCCTTCGCATAGAGTTGATCAGGTTGTTGATTGTGACCTGTGGAATGTTGGTCCACTCCTCTTCAATGGCTGTGCGAAGTTGCTGGATATTGGCAGGAACTGGAACACGCTGTTGTATACGCCGATCGAGAGCATCCCAAACATGCTCAATGGGTGACATGTCCGGTGAGTATGCTGGCCATGCAAGAACTGGCATGTTTTCAGCTTCCAGGAATTGTGTACAGATCCTTGCAACATGGGGCCGTGCATTATCATGCTGCAACATGAGGTGATGGTCGTGGATGAATGGCACAACAATGGGCCTCAGGATCTCGTCACGGTACCTCTGTGCATTCAAAATGCCATCAATAAAATGCAACCGCTCATCCACACGACGCCACACACGCTGTCTGCCATCTGCCCTGAACAGTGAAAACCGGGATTCATCCGTGAAGAGAACACCTCTCCAACGTGCCAGACGCCATCGAATGTGAGCATTTGTCCACTCAAATCGGTTACGATGACGAACTGCAGTCAGGTCCAGACCCCGATGAGGACGACGAGCATGCAGATGAGCTTCCCTGAGACGGCTTCTGACAGTTTGTGCAGAAATTTTTTGGTTATGCAAACTGATTGTTGCAGCAGCTATCGGGGTGGCTGGTCTCAGATGATCTTGGAGGTGAACATGCTGGATGTGGACGTCCTGGGCTGGTGTGGTTACACGTGGTCTGCGGTTGTGAGGCCGGTTGGATGTACTGCCAAATTGTCTGAAATGTCTTTGGAGACGGCTTATGGTAGAGAAATGAACATTCAATTCACGGGCAACAGCTCTGGTGGACATTCCTGCAGTCAGCATGCCAATTGCACGCTCCCTCAAAACTTGCAACATCTGTGGCATTGTGTTGTGTGATAAAACTGAACATTTTAGAGTGGCCTTTTATTGTGGCCAGCCTAAGGCACACCTGTGCAATAATCATGCTGTCTATTCAGCATCTTGATATGCCACACCTGTGAGGTGGGATGGATTATCTTGGCAAAGGAGAAGTGCTCACTAACACAGATTTAGGCAGATTTGTGAACAATATTTGAGGGAAATGGTCTTTTGTGTGTATAGAAAATGATTTAGATCTTTGAGTTCAGCTCATGAAAAATGGGAGCAAAAACAAAAGTGTTGCATTTATATTTTTGTTCAGTGTATAATGTGATTTTAATTTAATTGAAAAAACCTTCATGGGGAACCTATTTGTCGCCGTTCATGCGAGGGGAATTATAAGCGTGTGACACATCACATTATCTTACATTATTTCCAATCTGAATGGATGTGTTATTGGTGCTTTGATGTCATTTTAAAACGTCTAAAATGAAATCTTGAATGATTTTGTTAATAAATATCAGGAGTTATATTTGGTTGTCAATTGTTTGGTATCAGTAAATAAAAACAAACATTTATGTCATGATTAGAGTTATAACACACGTTATAGAAGCTATTGTGCACTGATTAAATAGAGGGTTGCCCTTTGGTGTGGCTTGGGCACAAAAGGTTTGAAAACCACTGCTCTTGATTAATCAATTATTATTTGGTTTACAAAATTTCAGGAAAAAAGTGGCTCATAACCACTTTTCATAGCCTATGTTGACTCATCCAAATGTCTTGGCTGATCAACAGTTTATAATTAAAAAATATTCAATAATAATAATAATAATGTGTCGGAGCCAATGGTCCCTTCCCTACTTCCTATCCTCCTACTTCTGGCTCCCTTGCACAGAACACACCCATCCTCAAATTCAATCTTCAAAATTCCTTGTCTCCCCAGTTGCTCATCTTTACAGTGTCTTTCAGGCTTGTGTTTCCCTCTTGCTACTAGCGGCTCACTAATTCCTACTATCAGCTGTTTTCTGTTAGTACAGGACAAGTGGGTCGCACGTGCGGCGTCATTAACAGCTCCTCCCACAAGTCATCAACAGCCCTTCCCGTTGCAGAAGGACGCCTCGTTCTTTTTAAACCAAAAAGGTTCCGCCAATATGTTTACCCCTACGCGGCGGAAAATTGGGCACCTCGGATCAACTCGCCAATCCGGCTCTGTGTGTCCAAACGCTCGCAGCTTGCCTGCAAAATGGCCCAACATTCGCCGAAAATCTGGCAGTGTAAAAGGGGCTAAAGACTTGCAAGGTAAAAACAATACCAGCTGTTGTGACATTCTTGCAGATGGCAAAAACAAAGAAACTAGCACAGATGAACAACTGAAGAAGCTGAATTTTTTGATCAGATTATAATGAATCATCAAAATAGTTTCAGATCATTTTCAGCTCTAAATGTTTAATTCTTTTTAAACTTAAATGTGTCAAAATTAAATTCAATCCTGGGAGTAGATTTTGAGATTTGCTGATGCATTTCGCAGTACAAATCAACCCATAATTGCATGTTAAAGTGAACCCAAAAAGTGAATGAGATTGAAAGAAAAGAATCCTTTCAATAAAACAAATTTATATGCAGTTTCACCCACTCTATCTCCAACAAGGTGCAGAAAGTAATTACTGAAAATCTTTCCAATATCTACCTGTTACCCAAAAAAAATCCAATCCTGGTTCTTTTATCTCCCACAGTGGCAGTCATATGTGCCTCTGCGCTTGGTGCTGAGTGGGTCATTTCAGGGGTCAGGGTTTTTAATTGGATAATCCAGTCCCGAGCCAGCTGAGATTAGCAGCTACTCAAACCCAGGGAATTGGTATGATAGTGTTTGACCTGCGTGACCACACTGGGTTAAGCTTCCTCATGCAGGAGCACACAGCGCTGCCTCAGGGAAACACAGAAACCATCAGAGATGAAGGGGGAAACTTTGCTCAACAGCTCCCAAGTTCAAAATGAGATATGAAATTTCCACACGACACCAGTGTTAATCACATCACAGCCCTCTTGAAGTGTCAACAGCATGTCTTAGCCTTTAAAGCGTCCCACTCTGTGTATTAAACTGTCTTGTCTTGTCTTTTGTCTTCACTTCTGATCCTGTGGTGGAGCCTTCAACAAGAGTTGTTGAATGTGCTCATCATTTCTGCAGCCGTGTGCTTGTGCGCACATTTTTGTAACACACCCGCAGTGTTGTGTGTATGTGTGTGTGTGTGCCTCTGAGTCTGGCACCGCGTTAAGCCTGAGAATGTGCATGTGTTGGAGCTGTCCTCTTAATCCTTACAGCAAATAAAGGGAGGCTTACTCAGTCTGGTGCACACACACACTAGAGTAGGCAAGCGAGCACAGATGCACACACTTCACATGCACTGGCACGTGCATGTATGGCACATGCTCTCTCTTCCTGTTCATATCTTTCTTCCCCCCCCCCCTCCATCTGGCTGATGCCTTTTCCTCCCATTATTCCACCTCTCTATCTAAGATTCTTTCTTTCTGTCTTCTGCAGCCCATGCTTTATCCGTCCTCCATCCCTCTGTCTCTCTTCCTTCCTGTCCTCTCCTTCTCGCCTTCACTCACAGACTCGTGCCCAATCCCTGCTGCTCACACTGTCTCCATCTCTTTGCCAAGCCAATCTAGGTTTTGGAAATTGTCTCAAAAGCACCAGGATTACCCCCACACCCACAACAATTACCCCCAACCTTCCTGGGCAGGGCACAACAGCCGTTAGTGTCTCATAATGAGAGAGCTGCTGAGGTGGGATTTACGATTAGTGATGGTGTATCTCAGAGCAGCACAGGCTGCCTCTGTCAGTGTTGTTAGCAGTGTTGCTTCGGTCACAGCTGAGTTTAGGAGAAGGCTCTCTGGTACTGCACCTAAATATGCACAGTCCTGTGAAGACTATCATCCACCACATTAATTAATGACACCCCTCAGGTTTGGGCAGCTGTTTATATTTTTATATTGTCCCGTTGTCATTGTGTTTCATTGCTGATAGCATATGATGAAGCAACGGGTGGGCTCAGCTGTCTCATCAGTCAGACTGTGTTGTGTTGTGTACATACACGCAAGCACATTAATGGACAAGACACACTAAGAGCAGTGGAGATGGACCTCAGTGCAGCTTGTGCATGAGTCTCACTTGGATTAAAGGGTGGGTTCACACTTTTATGAGTTTCAAAACTACAGTCTATATGAACATTTATCATGCTATTATCTTTCCTCCTATTCTTGCAGGCCATTCCAGTAAAGAAAAACGATCTGTATTATCACAACAGAATGATTAGAATTTTTCATATTTTCATCATGTTGATATGATCATTTATCAATCGACACAACCCTATAGGGACGGGGATATGGCCAAAATCCTCAGGGAATATTTAACTTAATATGATGGTAACAGTGATTGTTCTTTAAAGGAGCTATATGTAAGAAATCTAAAGCAAATAGTCATAAAATCCTCCTAATATGTCACAGAGACTAAGGAATAATGTTCATATAACATACTGATCTCATCGACAACAATAGTACAGCCAGAATATTCGCATTTAAAAAACATTTTTACAGTCTGCAAATCATGTTTATGTTTTGAATTTGTGTTTTGGCCTGTTGCGCCACCCACCGCCGTCTACCAGTCACGCAGTCAGTAGAGTCTCAGCATCAGTTAAAGTTAAGACTGAGCTACAGCAGCACGGCAAGCAGCATTAGCAGTGTCCCGGTACACAGCATTAGCAGCCAGCTCCTCCTCAGCTGTATCCCGGCAGCAGCGTTAGCAGCAGAGAAGCCGGACTTGCTTGAATGGTCCGCTGGAAAACTGAAGATCAAGGATGCGGCGACGCAGCCCTGCCACGGCAGCTGCCCGTGGGCAAACAAATCAGTCTCCAGCGAATCTACCTCGAATCTGCCACATTCTTACATACTGCGCCTTTAAATTCAGTTATGATACATGATTGAAAATAACAGTAATGTGCATTATTACATTTGATGTATTTCAAGTCTGTATTCACACCTCCACTCTCCTCCATATCACATTACCTTGTGAGGCAGCTGGATTTGCCAATCACCTTGGGATCATGAGATCAAGCTAGAATCCAGCCCTGATTTGTCACAAAGCCTGCCCTTAAGTCAGCTGCTGGTAGAAACGATATTGCAAAATCTCTACACATTTCTACCGTTGCATGGTATGTGCCGTCCTGTCACCAAACCACACTAGCATACTTACTGCGTTCTACAACAGGGCCTACAAGCTTCTTAAAGTTAAGTTATCTGACCACTAGAATGTTACAAAATAACACATCTTCAGCTTTGTTCTTGAGGCCGACTTCAGTGTGAAACTTGTTGTAATGATTATAGTGTAACACTGGTATCCTAGCTGCACTGATGGTCACACTGTCTGATATGATTAGAGGATTTAGAAAGTTTTGCACTGGATTCCTCATAGTGCTTAATTTTCTTGATGTGTAGCACCATCGGGGCAGAGGCAAGAAATGTATTCAAATATGTTTTATTGTAGAACAATCACAGTCCATGGCTTCTCTGTTGAGTCTCTCCCTGTCTCTCCTTACGTGAAGCAGCATTGCACAGGCAGGTGCAGGGGCAGGTGTGGGACAAGTGGCAGGGAAGTCGGGCGCGTCCTTATGTTATCGATTCCTAGTTCATACAGGCAGGCAAGAGAACCGGCATGGTTAGGTCACTTCCCAAAGTCAGCGTTGTTAAAACATGACGATAATCTGTTCCTTACTTTAACAAAGTGTTTTAATTTTTGTCAGAAAAGCTTGTGTTGTTGGAACGCACGTGACGTATTTCATTGTGAAGATTGGAGGACTTATTTAAAGAAGGAGTAATGCTGCATACCACTGTCTGCAGTGGCTGGGTATTATTTTACCTCACAACTAAACATGGTCCAAATTTAACTCAGTTTTCAAACCATCCTGCTCTGCCTTAGTCGAGCTGACTTTGCATTTGGAATGATGAGTTTGCAAAAAGTTGCAGGAAGACTTGTGCTACCTTGCGTTAAGCTAAAAGGAGAAAGTGATGAGGTGTGCTATGAGATGACACTATGATAGAAAGACCATCTGAAACTTGTCATTACCCATTGGGCTACTAAGAAATCCAAATGATCATATGTTCCTTTATTTCATACGTATATTTAGTTTTTAATTTCAATTTCAGATTTGAAGGCACATTAAATCAACGCCCTGAGATCTTAATTCATAACCCTCTTCATATTAAGCCAACCTTAATGCTCATTGTCCAAAATTAACTCTGAAGCACAAATCTTACCCCAAATTAAACCACCTAAATGAGAGAGGACTGGGCTCAGCGTCCTTGAAATGACATGACACATACTGCACACGTACAGAGTAAGTGAGGGGTGAAAGTGTCTGTATAATGTGTGTGTAGTAAAGTGCCTGTGTTAATGAAGCATGAGAAACTGACATGTTGAAAAGTCCTGTGAAGTCAGTGTTCCTGACTTGTCTCTCTAATTTGAGCCTGTCACATTTTTGTGACGCATGATTAGGCTGTCAGAAGGTTGCTGCTAATGTCTTTGCCTGCAGCGATATGCACACAAAGTAAGAGACTGTGGAGAGAGTGTGTTTATGCGAGGAAGAAGGAGACAGAGAGTTTGTACACTCCTCCTTTGTAGCAGGCTCGTAAATATACTCACAACAAAACAATAATTCCCCCTCACTTCTGCAGAAATTCTATAGCTGCTTTGTGTTGGTAAGTGTTTGAAACGGTGTGATTTGTTCTTGTGAATGGGTGTGTGAATCCTGTCTGAATGCTAATGCTTTATGTCTTGACAATAACACCACTCTCGCAAGTGCTGCGTTTTACAAGTGTGTACCTGACATTTGAGTGTGCGTATGTGCTTGCAACAGTGTGGGTGCGTTTGTCTGCCATAATACCAGTCAGTGTTGGAGAAATGCCACTTGAATGAACAAAACCTTGAAGAAAAAGTTGTATTTGACCGTCATCTTCATCCGTCCCCTCCCGTAGGAAGTCTTCTCCAGCGTTCCCATTCTTATCTGCTCTCAGTTCCCATGGAAGCAGCTTATCTTTGTTAAGATTATCAGTTTGTTTTTTGGCCAGATTCGCGAGAAAACAGACCACACGCAAAAACTGTTGCTGCCGATCTTGAACAGGTGTTGAATAAGACTGTTTCCCCGTGTTTCCTAAATCTGATCAAACCTTATTCCTAATGCTGACCATAGAGGGATGTGCTACAAAAAGCATCATTTTAACAGGAGAGAAACATTTTTTGATAGGGGGAACAGATTTTGACACAACACCAGTGCTTCAGGGTGCTTCCGCCTCTGCCGCGATAGCAGAACGAACAGGTACTGGAGGGGTAATGCGAGGGGAGATTCCCCACTCGTTAACTGATTGTGGATGGCGTTGTTCTCTCGGATGGATAGAAAAATGAAAATAATAAACGCTAACACGGGCCGCCAAATATACTTTGGCTGCCATTAATATACCTGGGCGGCTAGCCCAAGTAAAGTCTCTGCGTGGGAAACACCGAAGCTTTCTCCCTTTAAATCTCTGAGGCTTGGCAGTCCAACTGGCACTATTATGCTTAGCTGAATACACAGACAGTACCAAACTCCTCGGCAGATTACCACTGCTGTATTTACCCCTCTGAGACCAAAGTTAATCCAGGCTCCAATGTGCAATGCACAAAGGGATTGGGTTAGAAGTTCAGAAAGAAATAAACATGGAAAAATATTAATATCCTCATTCTCTCACTATCTCTCCACCTCACAGTTGGAACTTAGTTGAACTTAGCTTTTAATGTATGAGACAAACAAAAAAAGATTCAATCCTGAACTGGAACTAGTTTAATCTCACAGGCACCAAACATAGCAACACATCAAAGCTAATGCAAAATAGTCTTCAGATACTGCTCCACCAAGAGCCACTACATGCTGGCGACAAGAAGTATTAAGGGTCTTCTCACACCTACACTGTTTATTTTGACTGAATCAGGCTCTGTCGACATGTATACAGATACTATTGAAAACTGATATTTTCCTCTATGTCTGAGACTTTTCAAAATGCCTTCTAAGGTGCCAACATTTCGAAACTCCCATTATTTTGTATCCATTGACATGTAAAACGAGTGTTTGAGGAACGATGATGTCATCTCCTCATTCATGCATGGCCATTTTTGCTTTGTGTGATGAGCATGCTCCAGAAGCAACAGCAACAGTGGCCTAATAACTACTTTACATCTTAACTTGTTGCTGCACCACTTCACAAATGGAGGCATCTGCTATGAGTAATGGTGTTTGGTTCACCTCGGCATCCACAGTTTAAAGTCCATCAGAAACTACAGTTTTGGGTCAGGCCCAGTTGAAAAATTTTTTCTGGTATTTGACATATTGTAGACATTGACTATCACCACCTACTGGCCTGACAAGTGATTTGAGTAAATGTTTTATTCTAGTGTTGATGGAGGTATTATGTCAAACAAAGCCAATGTGGACAGATTTTACTGATCTGGACACAACACATTACAAATTCTTGAGCGGCTTATTTGTATTGAGAACATGATTGGACCATGATCTAACCCAACTACAAGGTGTACTTGTAGTTGTTTTAGCTAAATGGCTCCCATATCCAGTTGAGTTTTGGATACAGATGAGTAAAATCAACAGTTGCTAGAAGCTAACCGGAGAATGAATCAAGGTTTGACCTGAACAATCAATGAGGTGCATTGTCTTCTTGATATTTGGGCAGATGCAGTGAGTGGATTGAACGTTGCTACAAAGCTTTTAGTGATTGTCTTTCAAATTTCTTTTGTGTGTGACGAGAAACCAAACCAGAGGAAAAGTTGAACAACTAAATCAAAAATTGTGACCACAGCATGAACTCTAGGTTTGGAAACATCCTAAGGCCCAGTCACATGTTACGAAACGCGTCACGAGGTGCACTGCACTGCCTTTTTTGTTTTTAATTGAAAAAAATGCCTACTGTGCCTAATCAATCTATCATTTTAAATTTTTAAAATTTTCTTTTTTGTTTTGCTGTCAGCAAACAGTTTGTTGGGCACAGGGAAACTGAGATCTGTGTAGGTACATGGGACCTTAAAAAAAGAGGGTGGATCACAGGGAGTACCACCAGTTTGTCCAGGAGCTTTGTCTAAATGACGGCCGTTTCAAGTACTGCACTTATATGTTTCCACGCCTGCTGTTTTCTCTGAGATTGTGGTAACTGCAGTTTGTAAAGTCGTATAGCTCTGGGTATCCAGTAACTGCTACCACTAGTTTCTTCTCCATTGTATGAAAGCTGTAAACTTTTTGTGACAACCACCAATGGCCCGCCTCTCAAATCATCTGAAAAATTGGTAAAAAGCGGAGATGACGTGGGGCGCTTTTCCGCTCTGAGTTGAAGTTTATTCTACAAGCGGAGTTCAGAGCATTCTGGCAATAATGGCAGGCACCTAGAGAGCGGAAACGTAAGGTGCATAGCAACACAAAAACAGCAAGCAAAAAGCTTAATTCTCATTAAAAACAATTAGCCACCTCCAGCTGCTAAAATGCTTTCTATGTGTTCGGGGCCTAGGACAGTAGAAAACCTCAAACTGCTCTCTTGATATGCATCCATTCATTTATTTTTGTGCTGGGTCTAGGGCAGGTCATGGTGGTAGCAGCCTCAGTAGGGTAGTCCTGTCCTCCAGGACCTCTAGGTGTTCCCAGGTTAAATGAGATATGTAATCCCTTCAGTTTCTTGGGTCTTCTCTAGAGTGTCATCACACAGCCAGGAATACCCCCAGAGGGAAGGAGTGGATAGACGTCCTTGTCAGATGCCCAAAACCACCTTAACTGGCACTTTTCAGTGCAGAAATCCTACTCCCTAGTTCCCTCTGTGTATCCACCCTCACTTTGTCCCTGAGAGGAAGCCAAGCTAACATGTGCAGGAAGCTCATTACAACCGCTTTTATTCATGTTTTTTTCAGTCACCTTAACCTCATGACCACCAGTAGGTGAGGACTGGAGCTTGAATCAAATTAAAATTATGATTTCAATTCAAGGTTCATGCTTTGGTATATCTCTAGATATACCGTCAGTGGCATATTCTAACTCAATTATTAATTTAACTTCTAATAAGTTTCTTTTGAATGGCTTTTGGGTTGTGTTAACCTTGACGGACAGCAGTTGGAATCTGTTCTTGCCGTTTGTCCCACCTCAGCTCTCCTCAGGCACTGCACAAATATGGATTTTCTGGCTCTAATGTCTGACAACAAGTTTGACGAGCAAAAACCAATACTCCAAGCTTCAAACCGTCCCTTTAGAAATCTATAGTAGGTGACTTGCAAGACATGACACCCATGTTTTTCTACATTTGTAATATTTTTCTAGTGTTTTCCCAAATGGGGAAAAATGTTCATTGAAATCCTCCAAACTTCTAATATTATGTAAAACAATTATTCTGTACAATATTATCTACTTAATCCACACTCTTCCTCATTATATCATAACCTTAGGAGGCTGTGGATGAAAACATGGTCAGGCGATTCCATGAACTTCAGTGGACCTTTTAATTTACAGTGGAGGAGTAGAATGGTGAATGCATTTTATTTTTGGGAGCACTTTTCTCTCAGTATTGTGTGCAGCTGTATTTACACAGCATCTGAGCTCTGGGTGACTGTCACAACTTATCCAAATGAAAGTTAAAGCTTTCCCCTCTGCGTCTTTCCAAATTTTGCTCCTGTTTAGTTTGTCCTTGTGCTCAGCCGTGTTGCTGCCCCCTCCGATTATGTGTGAGGAGAACATACTTGGACCCTGACAGTAAATACATATTCATTGTAATAATTACATCAACGACACGGTTGTTGTGTTGCTCCCATTTTCAGCACTAGAGTGAACATGCAGTGTAGTAAAGAGCAGTTTCTAAGTATGAGAAAATAATACGAAACAGGCTTTTTGTCAAATAGTTGTTAGTGACACATCTGAGTGTGCTCATTGCTCACTGCACAGAGAAGCGCCACATCAGAGGAGCACAGAAGGAGCAAAGATTGAGTCTAAAATGCAACAGTCTGTTTCTTTGTGTTTTAATCCCCTTGACATTTACATCTACAGACTGAAAGCGTTGGTCAGACTTTGGTCATCTGTCTTGAACGCTGAAAGATCAAGAGGCTTCAGAGAGACAGCAGCTTCACAGTGATTCAGCCTATCTGCGCTCCTCCAAATGGTCACATCTATTTTGTATCACAAGCCTTTGCCAGTTTTAGTCGTGAGTTACTGCATTTCTAATACATTTTTTAGCTAGTTTTTATTTTTTTTAAACTCTCAGTATTTGAGTCAGATGGACATTTCAGAGCCAAGGCTGTTTCAGTGTGCAGATTTTTCACATGTATTTATTGAAACCTTGGCTAGTTTGCCGCCTCCATTTGTGCATCGACCCTGGACTTTTCTGTCTTTTTTGCTGAGGCATTTCTTTTTAATATGTGTTATTAATTCATTTGTTTACAGAAGCACAGTGGATGGAAGTCAGAGGTTAGTGCTCTGTGCCAGCTATGGCTCAGAGATCGGGGGAGAAAAAATACATTTGGAGAGCTGGTGTTTCAAGCTGGCCAACAGAGATAATACCTTCTGAAAATATGGCAACCCCTCTGTGATTAAAGGACGACTACCTTCAATAGAACTCTTTTAAACCACCTCTCAATGCACCTGAAAACAGGAGACAACTGCAGCATCAATAGAGGTTGTTCCAATTATGCAGTATGTAAAAAGAGCTGACATTAACCATTCCTTGTAACACGCTGGTGTATACTAATACTTTATTATTTAATTTTTACTATTCTTGTCATGTTATTTTGCTTCATTTTGTTATGCTACACTGTCAAACTGTAAAAGTTGAAGCTTTGCCCACAAAAATACGCTGACATTTCGTGTTTAACTTTGATGTGTTTTAAATGATGGTGTAAATGACAGCTGCTTAAAGTCTTCATTTGGCATGTCGTTATTGGAGCAATATTGGAGCAAACACTGCAGCCCTGCAGAAAATGCAGCACAAGAATTGGGGATTGTCATTCTAACAGACAACACTTCGAACATGGGTGTCGTTTACACGCCTAATCTGGCCTTGCAGATCTTATCTTATGATGTAAAACTGATGTTGACAAAGATTTCCTTTGGGGAAATAATTTGCAGTTGAAAAAAAAAGTAATAAATCACAATATATATATATATATTTTTTAAAGATATTTTTTGGGCGTTTTAGCCTTTAATTGATAGGACAGCTTAAGCGTGAAGGGGGGAGAGAGAGGGAAGGACATGCAGCAAAGGGCCACAGGCTGGAGTCGAACCCGGGCCACTGCGGCAACAGCCTTGTACATGGGGCGCCTGCTCTATCCACTAAGCCACCGACGCCCCGTAAATCGCAATATATTTTATCGCAATACTCAGGTTATTATAATATGACAATAATATCGTATTGTGATAATATTGTATCGTGAGTCTTCTGACAAGTCCCAGCCCAAACTACCTCCACCTCCTTGTATGTATGAGTTATTTCCTCTCCTGCAGTTGCAGAAGGTATTTGCTAATTGGCTGTTGGCTTTAGTCCTTGCGGTGTGCTCAGTGGAACTTTTTGGCCAAGACACGGGCAACATGAGGTGATGCAACAGTCGGCCTTCGTTGCCACTAGTTCTTTGTTGGTTTGGTGTGTTTGGGTCTTAATGTCTTTATTCCAAAAATTGTTTTTTAATCTTTATTTACTTGTATTTGGTTCTGTGACTCAATTTTCCATAACTGCCTGCATTAAAGATTAGTATGCAACATATCTCAACACAGACTGAAACTCAACAGCATGGAGCCTGAGTCAGAGTTTGAAGTGCTCCTCATCATTGCTGTTTTTTCTGTTTGACTCTCTCATTCTCCCCCTCCCTCTCCACCGATCTGTCAGATTAATCTTCGTCTGTTTAAGCAGTGTAGCATCATTAATGATAGGTGGTATTATGTGAGATGCTCAGAGATGAATGAGGGTGTTTGCCTTGGCTATTACTCCCTCTGTTAGAGCGAAGCAGCATGAGCACCTCACAGCTCATCTAGATCCGTCTAAATTTGCCTCAGGCAGGCAGGACCAAGGTCACTGAAGCCCTGCCATCACATTCACATAGTGCTTACTATATATAAGAGCTAAGGTCGTTTGTTATTGTGTTGGAGCGCAATATACACAAGACTTTGGGGGTGGATAAAATTCATCCTTTACTGCACTAATGTGTCAATAACAGAGTAATCTCTTTGTTTTTGCACGCATGTGTGACGAGCAAGGACCTGTCCATGTATTTAAGAGTTGCTCGTATCCATGTCTGTGATATCCGAGCCTGGTGTCGGTGCCTATTTATTCCTCTTATTGATCTACTCCCGGTCCTCTCTTTCTCTCATACACATACTCTCCTCCACACAACGCGTTTCCCTCAGGGGGTTTGCTGCTCCTTCCCCGACCTTCATAGAGCTCCCAAGTCTCTCTTCCTGACTCTCTCACTCTGACTGTGTGTGTGCTGGCGTGGGGCTGAGGGAGCAGTCCACTAATAGAAAGTCTATTGACTGGGCCAGTCACTCATTGCTGCTATAATAGCTGCCGGGGCCCTCTGGACGCCAGTCGATAAAAGCGGCTTGTCTCTGTTCACTGGTGAGAGGCCTTTGTCAGCACTAGAGGAAAATTAAATGTTTGATCGACCACCTTTAAGATGCAGTTTATGGTGCCTGCGTGTGTGTGAGCATGCATGAGAGCCGTGTGTGTGTAATACTGTATGTGTGAGTGAGTGGAGGAAACAGAAAAAAATAGAAATGGGAAGCAGGTTAGACGCTGTAACAGTAAATCCTCTTTGATTGTCTGTCTCAGACTTTGCTGCGAGGAGTTTATATGTGTGTGTGTGTGCGTGTGTCCCCGAAGACCAGTGTGACCACTAATTCCCGAGAAGCTTGTTCCTCTATGCGCCTGGACTGCAAACAGCTGGCATTACTGTCTCACCGTTTGTTGCTGTGGATCCACAAACACACACTCATGCCAAGTCTCCCCAAATAACGTTTGGCAGCAGAAATGGAGTCTTAGAGGAGACAAAGTGACAGCAAATTGAACTTCAGATAATTAAAGGTATACTATGCAGGAATTGTCTGTTACAGTTTGTAAACATCTCCAGCAAAAGTAAAGTCTCGTTTTGGAACAAGCTTTGTCCGCTTGGCATTTTCCCCTTCTTGTATTTGCATTTCAAGGCGTTGTGTCTACAATTTTCGTAGCTTCCTTTTTATAAAGGAACTTGACTTGTGCACTGTGCCTAGGAACGACCCAAACACAGCAAAATGAGTCATGTAGACATGGTCAAGACGACCTGCTGAAATTCAAATCAAGCATCAGAATGGGGAAGAAAGGGGATTTAGACTTTGAGTGTGGCATAGTTGTTGAGTTGTCTGAGTATTTCAGACACTGCTGATCTACTGGGATTTTCACGCACAACAATCTCTAGGGTTTACAGAGGATGGTCCGACAAAGAGAAAATATCCAGTTCTCTGGGAGGCAATGCCTTGTTGATGCCAGAGGTCAGAGGAGAATGGCCAGACTGGTTCAAGATGATAGAAAGGCAACAGTAACTCAAATAACCACTGGTTACAACCAAGGTATGCAGAAGACCATCTCTGAACAAACAACACATCAAACCTTGAAGCAGATGGACTACAGCAGCAGCAGACCACACCAGGTGCCACTCTGTCAGCTAACAACAGGAAACGGAGGCTTCAATTCACACAGGCTCACCAAAACTGGACAATAGAAGATTGGAAAAACGTTGCCTGGTCTGATGAGTCTGGATTTCTGCTGCGACATTCAGATGGTCGGGTCAGAATTTGGTGTAAACAACATGAAAGCATGGATCCATCCTGCCTTGTATCAACGGTTCAGGCTGCTGGTGGTGGTGTAATGGTGTGGGGGATATTTTCTTGGCACACTTTGGGTCCCTTAGTACCAACTGAGCATGGTTTAAACACCACAGCCTGCCTGAGAATTGCTGCTGACGGTGTCCATCCCTTGATGACCACAGTGTACCCATCTTCTGATGGCTACTTCCAGCAGGACAACGCACCATGTCACAAAGCTCTAGACTCACAAGTCAGTCTTTAGACGCTTTGCTTAACTAAAGACTGATGACTTTCTCCCTGATTTCGTGTTTAGATGGGCGTATACAATTTCAGAGTTTAAAAAAAACCTCCCTACTTTGCAGAACCAATAGTAAATCTGCAGGGCGGTCCTTCGGTGGCTCGCTGAACTCTTGTGCTTGTAAACATAATCCCACTAGAAACACGTATAGCGGTACAAAATGGCTCAGCCGTGCTCGCAGAAAACGCTGTCAAAGTTAGTGGATGTTTGTCGCGTTTGCGGCGACACATTCTCACCAACTAAAAGAAACAAACATAATCTTTTACAAGGCCATGACTCATCCGTCCGGCCAGACTATAGACTATAGAGGGATTCGTCTTGTTGTTTACAAATAGCCTACTCCCAGGTAGAAAACCAGCAGAGCTTTTAGCTATAACGTTATTTATATATATATATATATATATATATATATATATATAGCTAAAAGCTCTGCTGGTTTATATATATCACATTTTTCACATCACTGTATCACCGTTTGGACTAATCCGATGTTTGTAAAGTCTATAAACACAATGATTGAACAAACATTAATATTTCTTAGTCGTTAGCGGTGTCTGTAATAGGTAATAACTCATTAAACGGTCCGTGGAAAAAATATTTTTTCCAGCGGATATCTTAGTTACAACATGATTGAGCTAGCAAAGCAGTTTTGTGTTGCTATGTGTGGTATTTATTCAGTTTTGGGAAATCACAATGTCTAGAAAGCATCAGTGGCTGCAGCTGACAGGGACAGCTAACAGCAGCAGCAAAGCTAACATCAGGACGTCATCGGTTAAAAGCCTCCCGTTGTCGGATATGACATGACACTACTCCAGTTAGCTCAATCATGTTGTAACTAAGACATTCGCTGGAAAAAATATTTTCTTCACGGATGAGCACGTTTGATAAAATGGAGTTTAATCTCTCGGCATCCATTTTCAAGCTCTCTGTGTGTTTGTTTCCTTGCGGATGAGAAAAGGGGGAGCGCACATTTCCGAGAAGGCGTGTCCTTTTCAAAAATGCAAGAGGCGTTGCTTTGTTGCCAGCCGTTTTCGCCGGTGTGTTAAACACACTTTAGAAAGGAGTGTCCCCAGACTATCAGAAGGCGGAGATCTCTGATTGTCTGGTGGCCAGACTACAAAGCTCAAATCATCTCAAACTGGTTTCTTGAACATGACAATGAATCACTGTACTCCAATGGCCTCCACAGTCACAATCTCGATTCAATAGAGCACCTTTGGGATGTGGTGGAATGGTCGGGAGATTCACATCATGGATGTGCAGCTGACAAATCTGCAGCAACTGTGTGATGCTATCATGTCAATATGGACCAAAATCTCTGAGGAATGTTTCCAGCACCTTGTTGAATCTATGCCACGAAGAATTAAGGCAGTTCTGAAGGCAAACTGAACCTGCGGTCACTATGACAAGAACATAGCCCCGCACATTGGGTGCCAGCTAAGGGTACTGAGAGAATAACATTGGTACTACAAAGTACAGATTCACATTAAATCAATCAGTAACACATTATGATACCTAAGAGCACACCTGGGTGAGAATGCTGGGTTCAGACAGGAGGCAGAAGCTCTGCATGAGGGTCTTGCAGCTGAGACAGCATAGTTCAGCAAAGGTGCTCGACTCAGAACGGAGGTGGAAGTGCTGCAAAGTGGCCTGGAAGCTTTATCAGTCTCCCAGCAAGTTGAAACTGTTGGCGCAGTGTCAACAGTTTGGTCTATTGGGTCTATTTTTTTCTATTCTTCTTTAGAAACAGTATCATTACTATTTGTGATTGTGTTTTTTTTAAACTACGTTCTTATTCCACATATCTGTCTGTGCAGGGTTAGTGACCAAACTGTCAATGAGTATTTAAAACGATCAGCTACTGAGAAAAGATAGCATTGTTTTTGTACTGAAACATTTGAAAAACAATCTGCCCCTGCATAATGTGCTGCTGTATTGCAAGACTGCTGAGGAAAAAAACAAGTCTTTTTTGGCTTATCTACCAAACAGCTGGACTAAAGTTGCTATCACTGTCTCTATTTCCTCTCCACACACATCGTGATGACTGCCCTTGTATGAAACAGTCTCACAGGCAGCCTTTTGTCCTGTAATGCCAACATGCACCTCATTAGAATAGTCCCTAAGGTAGTGCTAGGGGGGAAGTGAGGAGGCTGTTTGATTGACAGCACTGGCATTCAGACTTAGGGGGTGGAGACAGTGTGGAGACAGCGCAGCAAGGTCACTGTCAGGGGAGAATAAATATGGAGAGACCTGCCAGTGCTTTAAAAAAATCTGTGCCACATAGTGAACTGCCTCAGTCATGCCCACGCACACACACCAACAGTGTGAGGACCAAGGCCACAGGGTGAAGGGCCATGGTGAGACGACGGTATGCAGTGTGGATGTGTTGGCGGCTTGTGAGTGTGTGAAATGTGTGACACCCTCTTGTTTGGGCCACACGATCCTCAGGGGGGTTCCCTTGTAGCCAAGCACGGTAGCACGGGGGAGCTAATGCCGTGGTCTGGACACTAACCTCTGAAACCTGGTTCATGTCATTACTGAGCGACCACGATGACAAGCCGAGACAAGGTCATCACATTTGAGATTTCAAGCGTCTTGAGTGGCAATTCTGCAGCAATAAACCACACAACCCTTAAGAGTGGTCTCTGTCAACACTTAGGCTGCTGTTTTTGTCAGGAGAGTTGATCACAGGCGTGAGATAACTGGGAAGGAAACTTGCTGCTAATTCTGTCCCACATTCATGCTCGCGGCAGACGAAGAGGGAGAGCGGCAAATATGATTATGGCTGATTTCTGCCAAACTGCTGGTAATGCAGCTCAGGGAGGAAAACACGTCCAGACGCATGGACACAAACACAAACACACACACACACATACACAAAGGCAGGCAACTGCTGATTGAATTAAGGTAAAATTAACTGGGAACTTTGTGAAAGTTGTGCTGCTTCCCTGCAGGCAACAATCCGATTAACTTCATTAACATACCTGGCTCGAGCTTTAGTGCTGGAAAGGAAGACATGCTGATAGAGAAATAGACAATGTATGAATGTATGTTGGGGTGGCAGCGGTGGTAGTGGGCAGGAGGTAAAATTGCGATGAGGCAGTAGCCAGATGGAGAGGTGAGGTAGAGGAGGGAGGTGGGAGGAGGAGGAGGAAAGGGCTGTGCTGAGTGATATCTGCAGTGTGCAGGGTGTGAAGCGTGTCATCTGTCATCTAATAGAAAACCTGTGTGTGGCCAAAGCTGAAATGCAAAAACATACTTTCCTTTCCGTTCTCGTGCTCGCTCTCTGCTGCTATTTGTACCCACAGGGTAAGCGGTCCAATCAGTAACCACTCCTCTGCCGTCCCCGTACACCCGTCCGCCTCGGTGTCTCTCTGCTGCTCCGTCACCTGTCACATATGCAGTTGTGATGCAATTTCCCACATCTCTGTGCTCGGAATCTTAAGTAAGCTGTTACTGAGAAGTTGGTAGGAGGCTGTGTTTGTTTAATGCAGATTTTCAGGGGAAGGCACATTTACAGAGCCAGAGTAACGAGCCTCTCATTTACTTTTCAGATGAATGCATCTGTTTACTGCTTGTTGGCAAACAGCTATCTTTAAATGAAAGGCCTGATTGGCAAAAGATGCTTGCAATTAGTCTTTTGTGTTCCGGAAAGAAGATGTAATCACATAAACATGGTGTCACTGATGAGCTGCTTTAGTATTGTTGTGGTACAAATGATGGTAAGAAATTACGCTAATAATCTATTGTCTCACAAGAGACTTTTAAATCAGTCCCACATGCGACTCAGTTCATCTTTGATGTCACTGCAGCTGTCGTTCAAGGTCAGAGTGACCTTGTTAGAGCTTTGAAGAGTGAGGTAGCCGTAATTCCTGTAAGCTGACGTGTTCACATTTAGTCTCTGAGGATCTTTTGACTCAGAAAGATGGCACCGGTCATGCAGTGTGTATTTGTGTGTGTGTGTGTGCATTTTCTGGTAATGAGGAGCATAAAAGCCAGTGCATGAATATGTGCAGGATTTCATTCATTCCAGTTGTCATTGTTCTGAAAGGAGAAAATATTTTTGCAAACTTTTCAGGGCGATCTTGCTTAATAAAGTCATTTTCATTGATTTAATGCACAACAGAATCAACAAGCTTGTTTTGGTTTGTTGTGTTGACACGCAAGAAGTGACGCCTGTGACTCACATGTGCAAACTGTCAACTGCCTTTGCACGGACGTCAAAACAGCCACAGATTTTGGGAATGGCATCATCCACCCTTGGGATCTGAGATATATTAGCAGTCTATTCAAACCCTCACAGTGTTTTTCATCCCACAGCGATCATGATGACAGCCGCCCTCTGGTTTGTGACCTAAAAGATTATATATCTCTCCTCGTGGGGAGCTCAGCCCAGTTAGCTCCCCGGCCTTTTACATTTAACAGCACAAAAGATGAGTCTGCTTGCCGTGCAGTCACTTCCCACTTTTCCTCCTCTAATGAAGGCTAAGTGCGTTTTAGTGTTCTAATGGCTCTGCATTATACTCCGTCTCATCCGGTTCGTTCTTACAAGAGTGGCTGATTGAGACCAAGGCCCACTGATATTCTGCTTTAAAGAGGAGAGGGGTGCTATATATCGTTAGATACACAGGATTCATCCATTTCAGTTTTTAATTATTCATTTCATGCAACTTTTAAAACCTTAAACACATGAGCCATATACCAACGGCTTCACATTTGTTATGGACATTAATTAAAGTGTGCTCCGGATAATAGTGTCATCGTTGCTGCTCAGTCACAGTACCATCTGTAAGCAGTTGGGACAGTGACACATTTTCGTTGTGATGGCTGTGTACTCCAGCAGATCTGATTTGGAATGACAAAACTATAAATCAGAAGTTAAAGACTGTTACAGCTCCATGACTGCTGCTACAACAGCTTTAGTCAAAACTTTTCATCTGCGGTTGGAGCGTTAACTGATCTGTTGAAAGCAAAAGCCAAGTTCATTTGATCTTCCCACTGTGAGAATGTGTTTGAGAGTATTAAGGTATTGTTGTGTTCAGTTTCAGTGTCAGCGGTGTTTTTACTAGAGCAGCTGTTACAACTACAGGTAGATGCCAGCAACGTGGGTGCTGGTGCTATTTAGTTGCAGGAGAATTAGGAGGGGGAGGATTCTCTTGTAAGTTTTTTCTCCTCGAAATTTCACGACACATTTAATTTAACAGACATCAGCTGAACTATTTGGTAACTGTGGGGGGGCATTGACACTTGCTGGGCAGCATTTTTACATCTATGTTGCAGGGCTCAACAATATGCAATACCCAATTGCCAAGGGCAGGGGTAGGCAACCTGTGGCCCTGGAGCTACATGTGGCTCTTTAGACCCTCTCCAGTGGCTCCCTCTTGCTTTGACATAAAATTATCTGGAAATAAATAACGATTACTTTTGAACAGACTTTCATTTGTCATTGTGGATGATCTAAAGTGATTATTGTATTCTCCGACTGTAAAAATGTGTAGCCTATACAATGTTTTGTCGTTTCATCAACTAAAATGTGCGTCATACATCTATGACCTGGTCCCTTTTCCTCTAATCTTTACTGAACTTAACTGTGGCTGCCTGGAGTCTCTCTAGCAAGGCTAGCTGGATTCCAAATCCAAAAAAGGAAAAGTCTTGGAAGAAAAACTGAGGATTTAATAATGTGTGGACAGATTCATATGCTTTCACCACCAACACTGCAAAGCTTAAGTACTAAATAATTATAAATAGCCCACTGCAGAGTAGCCACCTTGTAGTAAATCATATTAATACTCATGTAGACCTATTTGTAAGGTTGATGGACTAATTTAGTCTCAGTGGGCTGTTACCGTTATTCAAATATGTTCTGTGGCTCCAGACAGATTTTTTTTTTTTCTCTTTTTGGCCAAAAATGGCTCTGTTTATAGTTAAGGTTGCCAACCCCTGGCCCAGGGCAAGTAAAATGCCATATCAGGTTTCTAAATCAAGCAACTCACATGCCTGATCGGGCAGGCGGTATAGATGAATTAAACATATAGTTTTTTCTGGAGCTGATGATGGAAATAGCTAAGGAGCCATCTCACTTTCTTCTCATGCCTTTTGAGAATTGCACATGCGCAGTACCGATTGTGTACTTGCAAGAAAATGGTGGCGGGCAAAGGCAAAGTTTGTGAGCTGAAGTGCAAGCGAGCATTTTAAATATCCTAGAAACTTAATTTTAGTTTTTGTTGTAATTTGATATCTCCTAATGAAAAAAAATGTGTAGGGGCAAGTAAAAATTGACCTCAGGCTCAGATAGTGGACCCACTTGCCCGACTGGGCCAATAAAAAGAAAGACATACAAAAACATAATGTTGATCCCTGTGTTAGCTCTGGAGTATCTTCACTGATCGTAATCCTTTGTTAAGGGTGCTTCAGGAACTTCAAGAAGATCAGAGATTGATGAGGTGGGCGTTGTTCCTGCAGCCTTACAATTTGGACATTCAACATGTCAAGAGTGCTCGTGTGCTCTTAGACTTTTAATTCCATGTTGCTAATTGCTTTTAACTTCCGTACTCTCTCTGCCTGTCTGTCCTCCCCTCTTAATTTGCTCGTGTGGTAACAAGGTTGCTAGGGTTTTGTGGATGGAGGGAAACTGTTGGAAAATATTGTTTTGTTAACTTTGTAATGACTTATGTGCCACTGCAAAGAGTTACTATAACTAGGTCGAGGTTTTTAGTAGAACTCTGTTTTTATGGAGTGGGGTGTTACGGCCCCTCCTTTTCTGCCTGCAGTGGACTAACCTAATTTTGTGGCACCTGTTTAGGCCTCCACCAAGTTTACAAATGTCAGCCCATTTTCCCTTTTTGTCTCTTCCCCTGTCCTCTCTACACTGCCCAGGTTTGGTTTTGGTTGAGTGTTTTGCTGCCTGCAACATTTGCACATACACTTTACTTCCTCACCCATGCATTCCTCTCAGTACTGATGCACTGACTCTCCTTACCCCATGCTCTTTTATAAATGATTATGTTTGTTTATTTCTAATAAAATTAATTGCCACTTTAACTTGACTGGTCTCCCCTCCTTGTCACATGCATTGAGGCAGTTTGTAGCACAGATGTTCAGCTTTAATTCAAGGGTAATTACATCCACTTCAGCTCAGTAGGAATTGTAGCCCTTCTAATACACAGTCACCCAGACTACAGAAAAATATTAAATAAATTTAAATAAACAGTAATTGCAACTTTGGTTGCAAATCCTTGGTAATCCTTGGTTTTGCTGTTTGGCTCAGCTGTTTGGTCTTCAGCATCTGGCATGTCACCGTTTTGGTGTTTTGAAACCAGAGGTGACCATATTTTGAGAAAAGGTGGAGCTGTGGAGGAGTGAGAGGTGGATCTGACTCAGGCTGTGCTGATGCCCCACAGACAGCCTGTCACTCAAAGCAGCTGCGCCCTTTATTATGCCTAACTTTAAGTCTTAATGAAATTTAACGAGATGAGTTATATAAAAATTCACCCCTGCAAAGTTGTCATGAATGGAGAAATTAGCTGTAGAGACCAAAGCTGTTTTTGTACCAGGCTGTAAACATGTTTATTTCTTCTGTAAATTTGGGCATCATAACACGGGTGTCTATAGTGATTGACTTGCTTTCGGAGCCAGCCTTAGGTGGCCATTGAGGAACCTCAGTTTTTGGCACCTTCACATTGGCTTCATTTTTTAGCCCTGGAGGTTGCCACTTGTTCAGTGTGTCGGCTCTGTTGGCACAGCACAGTTGCTGAAAGTCAGCACTTAACCTCAAAGTTTATCTTTAACTTTAAATGTAATGTGCTGGAGTACACAAGCTCAAACAATAGAAAATGTGCCACTGCTGTAACACTTATTGATGCCACTGTGTTTGTCGTGGAGCTTTTCGAAGAAGTACTTTGCATATCATCCCAATTACAACTTGGCCTTCCCTTTTTCTGCCTGACCATTCCCCATACCCTCCTTCTTTTTCCCCCACATACATAATGCTGACCCATTACAAAACCTGGTGCCTTGTTCTGTTACTGTGCACGCCTTTTAATTTGGCCGTGTTCATGATTGTAAGGTAATTTTCTGCTTAGCTGAAACTCGTAATTGAAACAGTGGATTTCTTGGTGTTTCTGCTCAAGAATCAGATTTCGTCTGACATCTTACATGGTTTGCAGAAAAGTCACCACACCCAGTACAGACAGGTGTGCACTGATGTAATCGTCATTAGGCAGATGTGCAGTAGCATGTGTATGATATGCACCAATGGACAGAGCATACGAGACATGCTTTTTTTTAAATATCTTTTTAGTATTTACTGTGTTAAGACTTAAACTGACAATGTTGAGTGTATTTAAAGATGTCTGTATCCAACTTAATTTTGACTGACTCTTGAGAGTGGTGTTGATTGACACTATTTTCCACGATGCGATTAAGGAAATGGAGCAGCTGCTTACAGCTAAGAGATTAAGACAAATTGCACTTAGTGATGAGACAGCTCCACAAAGATCAGAAACGAATTAGACTCAAACATTATGTCTTTGTAAAAATCTTTTGCTTTACTATAAGTCTAATTGAAAGTTGCAGTCTGTTGATGCATATCATATTTTGATAAGATGTATAAACTGGCAAGATACATAAACTTCCTCCATACAAGCTGCTAATGCATTAAAGTATAAAGATGATTGTTTAGCTTGTTCTGAATAGCATAGTCTGGATTTGACACACAGTGTTGCAGCGATCATGTCAGAAAGATGAAGACAGAAAGCTATATTTAGGCGAGGATGAGTAAACTAAATGGAGCTGAAGAGCGGTGTGTGAATAAGCACCTGTCAGTCAAAGCCAAAATTCCCCAAACATAGTTCTCTTAAAGCCTCAGTGTCTCCTCGGTGGAAAAATAACCGAGACCTTCAAAAAATGACTCGTATTTTACTTGCATTTTCCGCTGTACATTCATGGATACGTTCAGGCCGTTACACATCGGCTCCAGCAGTCGTGGTTATTGATTGGATTTGGTTGACAGGGACACAAAGCACCTGACTAGCTGTCTGTTAGCTTTGACAACCTAATTTCGGCTGCAGACTGGCTGTCTGGGCTTGTATGTATGTATGTGTGTGTGTGTGTGTGTGTGTGTGTGTGTGTGTATGCTGGTTACAGATTTAGATTCCTGGTTTGGGGTGCGCTCTGCAGGCTGGGAGAAGGATGTTGAGATGACAGCAGTCACAGGGGGGAGACCATCAGATGTAGCCGTCAGCTGACAGACAGATTTATTACACTGCCTGTCCCCCTCCTGAGTCGAGGCCCAGATACATACGGTATTAGGCCAAATGCTGCCTCACTGGCCCAGTTTATGCCTAGCCTAGTTTGGGTGAGTGTAGGTGTTGTGGGACACCCCTGTAGCATGTCTATATTCAGTCGCTTTTGTTTCATGTTAGCCAGAATGTGGTGCCTACAACATGGAGCAAAGGAGCAACTGTATCTGGTGAACTGGTTTTCGGTGGACAGAACATATCTGGGGTTTTTTGTATCAAATGTGAACATGTCTGCAGTTTGTGAAGAGGTCCCATTTTCTTTTAACTAAATGACTTTTCCTTCGAATGAACAAGATTGATTTGTCATGAAAGGCCCCAGATGGTGAAATAGAGTTTAGATGGAGCGTGCATCTTGTAATGAATTTTTTAAAGTGCACATTGCAAACGCTATTTGCCAAAACACTCACATAAATCTCAACACACTCTCAAATGTACACACAGGCACGCACGTTTACATGGATGCATAAATATGCAAAATACACCTGTATTTGCACACACGTTCAGACATCTGCTTCAGATGCTGCTGCACACTAACACACACACACACCCCTGTGAATGTACATGTGCATTCGGGGGCTGACACAGTGAACGTGTCAGATCAGAGTTTTAATTAAAGCCTCTCTGGCCAGCCGTGGAGCAGGAACAGCAAAAAGCTTTTTACTAGAGGAGTGTTTGGCACTTGGCAAAGCTTCCTCATTTGAAAAACAGCAAGAGACAGATTTGGATTATAGCAGAAGCCAAAACAATGTCTCTGCATGACTAGAGCTACAGCCTCGTTGTCTTTAGCTTAAAACAAGGTTAAAAATACTGGAGTAATCTGTCAGAGTAAGTCATGATATGATTTCATTATTATGTAACCAGTGGCCTCGGCCACAAAAGAGATGGGGCACAGATTTACAACAGGGCATTTGTGTAAACACAGAATTTGACATTATTATTGCTGTTGTATTGAGCTTTAATGTTTCAGTTGACCTTGATCACAGTTGGACCATAAAATTGTGTGAGTCACTCAGACCGTTTGGTCTACTGCTGAGTCTTGAAGCTGGTGTTTCTTTTGAAGTGGGTGAAAAAAAAATCTGCATATAGGATGAAATGCATTTGCACATGTAATTTCAAATGTTTTAATCATTAGGGTAAGAGATGACATTTTAAAAATTGTGATTACTTACTGGTTTTAAAACCATTTTTAGTCATGCTAGCGACATGGCTCTAAGGAGGGCAATAGAGCCATAGAGCCATGGCTACTAAAAACCATTTTTAGTCATGCTATGTCATGGTTTTTAGTCATGACTAGCATGACTAAAAACCATTTTTAGTCATGCTAGCGACATGGCTCTAAGGAGGGCAATATTGGACTGTCTCACCATGACTTTGGTGTGGACTGAAGTGTCTTAACTTTTGGATGGATTGACATGAAATTCTGTACAAATGTTCATCGTCCCCTCAGGAAAAATTCTAATCACTTTGATGATCCCTCACCTTTTCATTCAGATACATCATCAGACCAAATTTTTTATTTGTCAAAAACCTGCAAAACTGATTCTTTTCCCATCAGCCTCAGCTGTACTTTGTTTTGAAAAAGAATATTGCACAGTTGAATTAAACTTGGAACCCACTGGCTAACGGTCTGACGACGATAAGCCTCTGGGGCAATGGCCAGTATTTTGAAAGATCTGGTGCAGCAAGCAGATTTCCAAGCCAAGACTTCCTCTTCTGTGTGCCATTCGTTTCAGCTCATCTCTATGAACAGATTACTGCATATGAATACACATTAAAAAAAAAGAAAAAAAAAGAGCCAAATAATCGTCAGAAGATAGCGGATTGGTTCCAAGATGGCATTTTGGCCAGTGTGTTACGCCCATGAATATATAAGGACACCTAGATAAAGTGCTGCAGGTGGGGCCCTGTTCACTCCTGTGATAGTTGCTCAGTGGTGCATGAAGCCAAAAAGTTCAACTGCCACGTATCAAAGTACCCGAATGATCAGCAATGCTTAGAGACTTAAGCTGGCAGAGCTGCCTACTTCCTGTTTAGCACTCTGCTAAATTGAGTGGAGATAAAATGAGTGAATTGACTGTTCTGCATTTTAAACTTTTCGGATGTTATCAGACTAAATGGATCAAATCCCAGTAGTGAAACGAGTCAGCTCAGTGGCCTAGTGGTAGAGTGTCTGCCCTGAGACTGGGAGGTTGTGGGTTCAATCCCCGGCCGGGTCATACCAAAGGCTGTAAAAATGGGACCCATTGCCTCCCTGCTTGGCACTCAGCATCAGGGGTTGGAACTGGGGGGGTTTGGGTTAGATCACCACATGATTCCCGAGCGTGGCACCGCTGCTGCTTACCGCTCCCTCAGAGCGGGCAATGCGGAGAACGAATTTCACACACTCAGGTATGTGACAATCAGTGGAACATTATTCTTTAAAACTTAAAATTTTCTGGGTGTTGTGACCCTAAGAAATTTTGATTTACGGACATCTCTTTCTTTCTCATGTAAGACAATGGGAAAACATCCCTGGGGCCACTATGAAAATTGGCTTCAAAGTCCGGTGTGCTTCCTGGGGCCTGGTTCAGTCTCTCCACACAGACTGTTTATCCGCTGTGCAAACGTGATTGGGCAATACTACTTGGACTATACACAAAAACCAAGTACTTCTGATACCAAAGTCTCACCTCGTTGCCTCCAGGTTCTGCATACATATGCAAATATCTGTTTATAGAGATTGCAGTTGAATTATTACCCAGAGTATTGCAGCAGTTGAATTTTTGCACAAATTATTGTACAGTTAAATATGTATTGCACAGTTGAAAATATAATATCAACTAAATTATGGGGTTATAGCTACTGACGGATGAAATAAGACAAGATTGAAAGTAGTTAATACAACTAATACAACTCCAACTTGGATTTATTTCTAAACTATCAGGAGGTTAGAAAAGATGTTGTCAGTAGGATCAGAATATTTCGTCAACCCAAAGATGGTACCAAACAGTTTGTTTAATAAGGTCTAATCTGTGATATCAGTGATCCAGAAATGCACATTTTATTCTCATTGTCTCTGTGTGTGTGCATGGTTTGGTCCTCACCTGGTTCAGCTGCCTTGACCTTTTAAAAGGACAGTTGATGTCCACCAGGTTAGCCTGTAGCTCTGCATGAATAAATCAGCTCGGACAGGTCAGGTATCTCTGCAGAAATTTTAGATTGCTGCTCTAACATCCCATCTCTGTCTTCAGGAATTAGCACAACACCATATATACTCTTATGTTGATGAAGATGCGTTCAGTGCTGGGTGCTGCATATGTGCCTGGCTGCTTGTGTCACCCGCCAGCCTGTGATCCACTGTCTAAAATGCCATCCCGGGCTGTGGGGCTGAATATTGTGATGGCGACAATGATTTTTGACAGGGAGGCTCTGACAGGCTCTGACAATGAACAGCCTGCTGCATGGAGCAGAGCGGCAGAGTGGAAATCTGTTGCTGCCGGGCTGTCTGGGGTCACATCACCACTGCTGACGGTAACAGCCAGTTAGGGACATGCAGACACAACATGTGACGGGTGAAGTGAGAGAAGCCTCATCTACAGGAGTGTGTTGTCTTTGATTTGTGGAAGGTTGTATTTAAATGTGCAGGTTAAACATCTCGTGTATTCAGAGACAGCGAGAAACTGTCCTGTGCTCATTGTCTGTCCTTGCTCTTTGTGATTGTTGAAAGCAATGTTTATAAATGGATATCTCTACACTTACATCATCAGGGAAACCTTTTCCATCAGGCAGGCATTAAATGAAAGTACAATTGAATCAAAGAGAAGTTCGGAAATTTTAACAGCCAGTGTTGTTCTCTCCTGAAAGCAATTCTTGTTTGTTCATTTACCAGTTGTCAAGGGGGGTGACTCAGTATTTACGATCGCTTCACGCACATAAAGAGACCGCACTAAATCGTTACTCTGCTGTCTCCTCTGAAGAGATTTTGTTTTGTGCGACCCCCGTGACCCGTTTGCCCTTTCAAATGTCAACTGAAGACGTATCTCCATCTTGACATTTTCCTGCAAACGCTTCTCATAATGATGCCGCTGTACAGGGGCCACACAGAGGAAACTGTAACATCCAAGCAACTGGTTCTCTGGGTCCCATTACCGTCACTCACGGATACTCTTTCATGTGGTGTGGAACGATTACAGAATCAATTACCACGGCTAATTCAGTGTAAACTCTACAGTGAGGCAGAGCCACACTAGCGTTTTCAAATGAAGGGAGTTCAAGAGGCCGAGCTGCGAGCTGCACCTACAGTAGAGAGATTACTTTTGCAGAAACACATCCCAGCAGAACATGGGGTTACAGTGATAGGGTCATGAATATGGATGAGCAAAGATAACATGCCCTACTGTGGGCTAAGTGGAGTGGCGGCCCAGTATTCTCACACCCACTGACTTATGGTATGCAGAGGTTGGATGGCGCAGTGGAAATGACATAATACCAGCTTTAATGTTTTATTTAGTTCATCTCCTGTTGACTACAGTGGGCCATTAAGAGCGCACAGCATTTCCCATTTGCACTGATTTCCTCTCCCTCCTGCTGCCCTCTCTTCTCTCTCTCTTTTGCATTTGTTTTTTTCATGGATTTGCTCTGCAGCTCTTGGTAAACAACAAGTTTGATTTCCATTCAAGGAAATTACATGAAAGCTCATACACATTTTGCCTATTGTAGAGATATCTTGCAGCTCAGCGTAACTGCGCTCCTGTTTAGAGTCGGTGAGTTTTTATGCTCATTTATTTTAACAAGGTCTTAAAGAAGGTGTCTGTGTGTTTTTGTGGTGGTGCTCTCTGTGTACCTCCAACTTTCCGCCTCCCTCTCCTCATCCAGCAGATACTGCAATGTTTCTATGGAAACTTTGTGGAGAGAACTTAGCTTTGCAGCTAATTGCTTGATCAGAACAAATGAATTGTTTTTTTTTTTACTTTCAGAAAAATCTTTCACTACTTTCATCAGCTTTTTTATTCATTATTCGCAGACACGGCAACACTCACAGTTGAGATCTCACCTTTTCTTCTTGTAGCTTTTCATGTGCTGCCTACTTTTATGTATGAATAAATGAAGAGTTGTCACCATGGTAAGGGCCTATATTATGTATGTGTATGTATAAGACATTCAAGTGCTATGACAGGAACAAGAACAGCTCCTATATATTCTATATGAGATCTCAAACAGAAAGGTAGGTTTATGAAGGGTGTTGGGAGTGCCTGCAGCAATGGCCATAAAGACACATCAGATAGTTTGATGTGCTAAATGTTACAGCATGAATGATGCATGAGTAGGTCGATATTATCAACTGATTTTAGTTTGTTACAGATATATTGTCAGTTGCATGTACAGTAAGAAATTGTTAATTACAGGAGTACTTTACCCACAAAGTTATTATTTGTATATCAATAACTCACCCTGTTTAACGTTGAATTCAAAAAAAAAAATTGTTGTTTCTCGCAAGCCTCCATGGTGAACGGAGAATCCAAAAACTGAGAAAATTATTCATGAATTGGAGTAAAAGGGGGCCATGTTTAACAACAGCAAAACTATATCGACACATCCATCCATTTTCATCCGCTTATCTGAGGCCGGGTCGCAGGGTCAGCAGGCCGAGCAAAGCACCCCAAACATCCCTCTCCCCAGCAACACTTTCCAGCCCCTCCTGGGGGACCCCAAGGCGTTCCCAGGCCAGATGAGATATGTAATCCCTCCAATGTGCTCTGGGTCTGCCCCAGGGCCTCATTCCGGTAGGACATGCCTGGAATACCTCTAACTAGAGGCGCCCAGGAGGCATCCTGATCAGATGTGTGAACCACCTCAACTGACCCCTTACGACATGAAGGAGCAGCGGCTATCCCAAGCTCCCTCTGGATATCCAAGCTCCTTACCCTATCTCTAAGGCTGAACCCAGCCACCCCTCTGAGGAAACTTATTTCAGTCGCTTGTGTCCGTGATCTCATTCTTTCAGTCACTACCCAGAGCTCATGATCATATATGAGGGTTGGGACGTAGATGGACCAGTAAATTGCAGAGGCTGCACCAAAGTCTCCCCCAACCCGGAGGTGGCAATCCACCGGTTTCTGGCAGAGATGCAATTCTGAGGTCCCCAAACTGGGCCCTTTCCTTTACCTGGCTGTGCCTTGAGACCCTGTCCATGAAAATCACAAACCGGATTGGTGACATGGGACAACCCTGGCGACCTACGCCCACCGAGAACGTGTTTAACTTTACGCCGAGTATCAAAACATCCTTTTCAAATTCTCAGACAACTCATGAAGAATAATTCCAGTCTCAGTACTTCACAAAACATGCTATTCCTAAAACCTTAATATTGACTTTCACATGAGAGTAGCTTCTCTGGGCAAGCATGTGCATTGAGAAGTGCTTGTGTACTCCATTTTAGAAGAATGAGAAGGCATGCTACTTGTCTATGTGTGCGACTATAAGTGTTTTTAATAGTAATGTTTTAGTGAAAATTTTAGTGAAAATTTTGTGTTTTGTACTGGGCATACAACTAGATAAATGAGGCTTGGATTATACTGCATGAGTTGTGTGAGAGTTTGGATGTTTTGATAGTAATTTCTCAGTTTTTGGATTCTTTCTTCACTGTGAAGGTATGCCAGAAAAACGTTTTCGTCATGAATTCAACGTAAAACACAGGTTGAGTAATTGATATAGTCTTCGGGCTGCTGAGAGCACTGATGATAGTCAAGGATTGAAACGTTTGCTGCTGTACTTTTTTTTTTTTTCACTCTTTTTTGTGCACTGATGTCTATAGACGATTTTTGCATAGATCTCAGCCTGCTGACCTTTTTGTGGCTTTCGAGCCCAGTTACATTGGGGAGCGGTTATCTCCTCTGCTGTTCTTTCCTGAATAATTAATATACAAATGCTCATATTGTGGGAGAAAGTATTCCTTTTAAGTCCAGAAATAAGTTTGAGGTAATTTGGAAACAGTGTCACCGTTAGTCTGTCCACTAGAAAGCACTAACAAGTAAAACATCCCGCACAGAATGCCTAAATAAAATCTTATATAAAATGCATATATTTGGGTTTTCTACCTGTCCTAACTTTTCCAGAATTTAAGATCATCTTCTTCTCTGAGATTATTCTGTGCTGCTATGATGAATTACAGCAAAGTAAATGTGTGGTGTGATCGATCGATCGATCACTGTTTCCTGCTGAGCGGATTCAGACTGATCCTGATGCATCTTGTCTTATTATAAATGAAATCACCAGATGACTATTTAAACTCACTCAGTAAATACTGGTACATGTCCTTTTCTGTGTGGAGCGGTGCCTCTGCTTGTTTTCCTTGAGGCTTACCGGCATTATAATATTTCATAAAGATCGAATAATTTCTGCTGATGTAACGTGGCAGTTCACCTCTTACTTTTATCATACACTGCGAGAAATCATAAGTAATAATTCTCTTATTACTAATAACTCAAAACAAAAAATCTAATTTAAAATTAATAATATTACAACTGAAAACATTTTCTATTATAAAATATTTTGAAACTCTTAAATGTCAATGTGGGTACTGATCTCAAAAATTAACTTCTATTTTTATAACACATCTGTGTCTGTGTGTCAGATTTCACAGCCTGAAGTTTCCACATTTCACACTGTTGGTCCACCTTATTACTCGTCTCCCTAATTTAAATTTCAGATATTCATTCATATTATTGGATTTCTATATCTCATATTCTACATTTCATATCTCCTGTTGATGTACCTTTGGCTGAGGTTCTGAGGTATAATATTTATACAGAAAAAGAAAAAGGTTTGGGAAAGGGAACGACAGGACAAACTGATAAACACTGAAAGTAAAAGGATATTATTTATAACATGATTAATCATCTAAATATTATTGCGTTGTTGATACTGCAGAGCTGGAGGTTGTGTATGTTTGGCAACAGACGATCGCTGCCAGTGAAAGCGAATTTCACACATCTACATGGCGGTGCGAACACACAGAAAAAAAAAAAAACACAGGTCTGGATTTTGCAAGAGAAAATAGATATAGTTGTCATCTTCATTGTATTCATCATCAGGTGTGTTTACAAATGTGCTCACGGTACACAGCTCACAGCGAGTCTCCCACTGCCAGTGCAGTTGACAGCTTCACATACACAGACACCCACCCGCAAGCATCATATCACAAAATTCCTACCCATAGATACAGCTCTGTCATATATTATGTAACATCTGGTAAAATCTGTGACTCATGGCACAATCATCTTCTGCACAGACTGTGATATCGGCACACACAGACGCCGCTTCTATTCTGAATACAGCAGAAAGGACTCTGTGTAAATAGTCATCAAGAGTCATGATGCACATCAAAAAAATGCCATATGACTTTTTGTGTTTTTCTCATGGCATCACCGATAACAGGGGGGGTGGTAATTTTAGACGTGGTGTTTAAATCCAACAGTTTGTAGTCCTGCGTCATTTTGGCTGTTTTGTGAATCCACTGGCAAAACAGTCACATATCAGATGTTTCTCCGAGGGGACGGTCTTTGTTGAAACTGTGATTGTCCTCATGAAAACAGCTTATCACAATCCGCTATGATCACTCACTGTCTTCCATACGCTGGATTTTGGTCCGTCATCACTGACTCCTCGGCTCAGGATGACTTTATTTTCACTGATGGTTATCACTTCATAAACATGACCCACCCAAAGGCGGTTTATTCTCATTTCAGTGCCAGCATATTTGTATTTTTTCATAATACCCATAAGAAACACATTTCCCTTATCGCCCTCAGTGCAGATAAACACTATGAATACAAAACTCTCGTACTTCTTAAAACACAAACTTCACCTGCAGCTACTGCTTATTTACACATACTGCTTTGTTAAACTTCACTTCAAACCCTCATTGTATGGTTGTTAATATTACAGTGTGATTGCATAAAACCATTACTCATCCATATGTCTGCAGAAGAAAAACAATTTTTAATCAGGTCACTCGTAGTTCACTCTCTTCACCGTGAAATGAACAAAGCACAAAATAAAACTAAGTGTTTACAGAAAAAGGAAAGAAAAAAAAAGCTTGAACCAACAAGAACTTACAGAGGATAGCTTAGCATTGAGTGTTTTTTCAATCCTTTCCTCAGCTTATAGAGAAATGCTGCTCAGTGTCAGCGTGGGAAAGTGGAGCGTCTTCTCCTCGCTCATCTTGCTGCTACAAACTGTAGTTAAAACTCACTTCACAGACACTCTGAAGACACTACAGATGAGGGGTGTTATACAGCGGTGATTAATTTCTAGGTATCAAAAGGTTTTTTGTTTCTTGATGAGTAAATTCGCAGTTGAAAAGAAGCCAGTTCGGTACTAAAAGGTGACCTTTTTGCTCAGGTGCAAGCATGTGCAGTAATGCATTACGAAGCTATCACTAGAAAGCAGCGCTATTGCCAAAACGCGCAAGCAATAGGTTTCAAAAAGGCAAGTGAATGCAACGTTGTACATTTTGCATGCATTGAATTTCATCCCAGTTGTATTGTACATTGGCTGCTACATGGATTGGGAGTGATGTTTTTCTTTTTTTTTCTTTTTCTCTTTTCCTCTCTGTCCATAGCAACAGAAAAATAAATATTATCTACATGTCGCCCGTCTCAACAGAGAAGAGAATTTTTGTCACCTCCGGACTGCATCTGACATCAATATTCAGTGCTGTGGGAATGTTTTCAACAGTAGATGATTCACAAAGTTGCACAGACCCTCACCTCAGAGCAGGAGTTGTTTAAAAGTCTTTGTGCTGTTTTTTTCCTCTGACTTCTGTAACCATGCCACATGTCAAAGTTTTGATTATATGGAATACATGAAAAGATTCAAAATGACACATCCACCATTTCAAAAAAAAAAAAAAAGTGACACCAATCCACTACATTTAAAGACAACACAAGATTCAAACCAATATGCCTCTTTTAAAGTTATGGCAATTCATGCAGTCTGCAATGGCTGAGGTCGTTGGGGGTTTTCTTGTCCTTGGGTTTACAAGTCTGGGCCTGAGTAGGTCTCAAGTGGTCTGAAAGTGAGCCACGCATGTGCCACCATCACTGTGTATGAAATGCATGTAGAAACAGAAGTCTTGGATCACTGTCAGAGCACTTGGGGGACGGCTAGTTAACAGAGTTATTATTACTGTTGCTCTATGACTATCATTGTAATGATTATTACCACTCTGGGCAACGCACTGACATCAGTTCAATTTTAGGATTGTGGTTCACACAGGAGTTATGTGGCAATATGCAGCCGGAAGTCTTCCGGCTGCTGTTGGTGTTGAGAACTCATATCAAACACTTAGGTGCTGAATAAATCTCCGAGATATATTTTTAGATCAAAGATAGAAATAAACACACTCACAATGACCCACACATGCATACTGCAGATGCATGCATGGATGCCCAGGACACCCAGGACACCCATACACCCATACCCACACACACCCATACCCACACACACACAGAGACACACACACACTGAAGTTACTCTGCACGACTTTCTCATACTATTCGGTTTCCAACATGAGTCCTTTTATTCTGAAGTTGTTTATTCCAATAATCTCTGTCTTCATCTCTTCTTCCTTTCAGAGTGGCCTGTCTCTGTTGCTTACTGCTGGTGTTGCTTCAGGCTGAAAACAAAACACAGGAAAGAATTTGTTAGTCTTGTTTTGCATCTGACACGAGCAGATCCGACAAGACATGGCTCTTTAACCACAGGGAACATCAAGCCCACTGGGGGAAAATATTTTGTTTCTGGCATGCTCTGTCCCTGGGAAGTAATCTTGTTTACCTGTAAAGCTCTGTGTCACGCCATCCTTATAAACCTTGAGATAGCAAAATAAACAAGGTCCTCATTGCTAATGCATCGAGATAAATGTGCAGAGATGTAACACTGCGACCCTGCATTGCTGTATTTCCTCTACCGCGCTCAAAAGAATTTCTTTTCACCAGGAATAACAGCTCTTCTGTACTGTATGTGAAGCATTGAAGCATTAGCCAATAATCCCGTTTCGCAATCTTCTCGTAATTACAGCCGTCTATTATGCCTTCTATCTGGCTGTTCCCCAAATTAAAACAAAGCAGAAAGATATGAGCATAAACCCTTGTGTTTAAGGTGCAATAATTACTGTGGATTTGGCCTTTATCTTGAGCTGCTGATTGTTTTTTACGATGACAGGCGCTGTGGCTGCATTCTGTTGCTTTATCGCCATTAAACAAAGCAACTCCAGAGGCAAACACACCACATTTAATTAAAACAAAGAGATAAGTTGGATTGAAGCTCATGCCAAGCAACACCCACCTAATTGAGTAAGCATTTTTTAGTGAAATTTATTTCGACCCCCTCCCTCCACAGGGGGGTTTAAGGGCAGTAAAGCTGATCTTTGCCAAATATAACTGAAACAACAATATCAGCATTCAGTTAGTCTCATTTATCCAATTGCCTGAGTGTTACAACAGAAAACCCAACAATAATACACATGTAAAACAGTCCCTTTTTCATCTCTGCAGTTTCCCTTTTGTATAAATGTTCCTCTAGTCAGTTTGAGAGGCTTTTTAACTTTGTTTCATGATGCAGTTTTGAAATGTTTTCTCCTCAGTATGAGCTTAGCCCTGTTTGCAGTTGTTAGGTTTGTTCAGAGAGACAAACACAATCAGACACGCATAAAGTGGGAATAAGATGTTTGTCTCAATACATGGCCATCAGTCTGATCCTGAAAATGAAAACACATCCCCCAAACAGCACAACAAATTCCACCATTTTTATCACAGTCCTTGTTAAAATGCCACTCCTCCGCCGTGCCCTAATTGGAGCGTTGCCACACACTCATCCAACGCTCAGACGGAGAGAGACATAGAGAGGCAGGGATGCACAGGCACCCAAGCTGTCAGCACCTATCCTGGTAATGGCTGTTAAAACAGTGGCCTCTACACCCTGTCTGCTCTGTCAGGACTCATCTAGCACTTTGGAGTGTGTGAGAGGTGGGAGGGTGTGACTCTGGTGGCCTGTGTTGTGCTCTGGGAGGGGACAGGTAGCCGCGAGGAGGGAGGGGAGGACAACAAGAGGAGAGAATAAAAACAGTGTTGGCGAGAAAAAGTGGTCAAAGACAGGGAAAACAAGACAAGTGCATTCTGGGAGGCAACAGAGAGTTGCATGGCAGGTAGAAATGAAAAAGAGAGTCCAGCAGTTGTATACAGATTATTAGTTCTTTCTACCTAAAGTAATATAATCTTGAAGATTTCATTTAAGTGTCTGTCATGAAAGTCACTATCTGAGTCTGTGGCCCACTGACAAAAGGACTGCAACATTTTTATATTTGCAGCATTATGAACCGGGTGTCAAGTTGCTGTATTAACTTCCTGCTACTGCAAACCAGACGTTTTCTACTGCTGCATCTTCACATTAAGGGCAAGGTCGGTATTTTTCAACCTGGACTCTTTTCCCATTTTTTTTGTTGAATGACTAATAAGAACAGCAATTTTTTAATGTGGTCTGGTATTGAGTGACAGGGCCGACAGCGGGGCAATTTTGCACCCTCAATGTGCGTCCACTAAAGGTGTTTGTTTTTACGACTGACAGTCTAGGATGTTTATTCTAAGAGTCTGACAACATTATGGGAAGGATCCCTACAGAGACAGACCTATTTGTTAAAAGGTGAGATCCATTTTTAACCAGAAACAGCCCCAAAATCGTCATTGCCAAACCCACCAGACTCCATTTGAATAAACAGTTATTTTAGTGTGTATAGAGCCAGCATATTTTCACATCTAACTGGGTGAATTAAGGGTTTATTTCAACCAGCCACAGTTGGTGATTGTTTGAACAGTTGAAAACAAACCAAAAAGACGTTTGTGAATTTGATTTTGTTTCTGCTGACTTTGAATTTAATGTGTTTCTAAGATTATAAAATTATTGTTTTTTTTAATGGGATCTGGTGGATTGGGTGATGGTGATTTTGGGGCTGTTTCTGGTTAAACAAGAAGGATGTTACTCTTTTAAAAAAGGTCTGTCTCTGTAGGGATCCTTGACACTTACAATAACAATATGAGCTTGTCAGTGGCAAAAACAAGGACTTTTAGTGGCCATGTTTGATTGACCCAAATGTTGCAGCCTGTTTGCTGCCTGCAGCTGGCTGCAGCTGTATTGTTCAATACTAGACTAATTTGAAAAATTGTTATTCTCATTAGTGACTTAAACACAGAAACATAAGAGATGGGGTCCAGGTTGAAAAATACTGCAGTTACCCTTTAAAAGCATTCACCTGGAGAAACACAAGTTGCCTTTTGTTAAAAAGGAGTCACAGAAAATACAATGTGTTTTTCATTTAGCTTAGCACCTACAGCTATTGTTCATCAAAAATGCGTCCACAAAACAAAATGGTAATTTTCTGTGTTTTTTGACAGCAGATCAGTTTGAAATATCCAAGAGAGCAGTGAAACAGTCAGAAGCAGTCACAGTGAGCTGTTAAATGAAGAGCTGCAGGCGACAGACTGCACACCTTCAACTTAGGAAGGTAACTGACTCTTGTCACTGAGCCCTGCTGTCCGCACACTCATGCAGTGTAAAAGCAGACCACTGTTGCTCCCAGAATGATGGAAAAAGGCCAATTATTGCCTCGCCTCTTAATAAAAATGATAATGGTTTGTTTTGCTTCCCCTAGAACTCTGTGACCTGCAGTATTAAACTGCATTTGCTGTTAACAGCAGTAACTACAGGTGTCACAAAATCAACCAAGACTGATATCTTGGAGATTGCCCTTTAAGTGTGACATTATACATACTGATGGTGCAGGATGCAGTGTGTGTTCCTCTACATCTTAAGCAGACTTTAACATAGAGGTAAGGCTGCAACCAACATTTATTTTACAGTATTGATTTTTAAAAAAAAAATCAATTCATTGTTGAGTCCAGAGGTTCCCGCCCCTTTTGGCTAGTGGCCTTTTAAAATGAAGCAATTTCTATGTTCTTGACCCTGCGTGAGAGGTGATGGCTTCAGTGTCTGCATGAACTATGAGTGGTAGGACTGCAACTAATGATTATAGTCATTATAAGTCTGCCAGTTATTTTTTACAATTAATTTATTAGTCTGTTAAATAGAGAAAAAGGCCCACTGCAATGTCCCGGAGCAAGAGGTGATCGCCTCAAATTCTGTTTTTGATCGATCAACGATGATTTTCAGCATATAATGAAACAGAGGAAAGCAGCCAGGGAATAATTGGCTTTTTTTGGTAAAGATTAATTGATCATCAAAATATTTGTTGATTCTGTTTCTTATATTTTTTTTCTGCTCCCATGGGCAGTTTAACCCAACACTGATTTTTCCTTCTCAGTTTGTGTCATGTGATGGCTTTTTAATAGATGTAAAGGTGTGAAAGTATCCAGCATTTGTGAGAAAAAAGGGCAACTATTCAAAAGTAAAAAAAATCACTTCTAAAAAAACAAAGTTTCTATCCTTGTATTGGCTTGGGACTGCTCAGATTTATCTTTCGAGCACCAGGTTTAAACTATAAAATGTCAAAAATTGTATTAAATGCCCAAGACACTTTCCTAGAGCCCAAGGGGACATCTTCAAATTGCCTGAGGACATCCCCAACAGTCAAAGATATTCAGTTACAATGATATAAACCAGAGAAATGGAGCACATCTTCACATTTATACAAGCTTGAGCCAACAAGTGTGAGGCATTGTTGCTCGACAAATCACAAAGCACACTGAACAAAAATATTATTTTATCAGTTTTGTTTTTGCTTTGCACCTTTCATGGCATCTGGCACTTTGTTTTCTTCACACATGAATCCCTGTTTGCACTGTACTGGACAAATGGCAGACAGCATGTATGGTGGTGTGTGGGCGAGTGGTTTGCAAATGCCAACGTTGTGAACAGAGTGCCCCATGGTGACGGTGTGGTTATAGTATGGGCTGGCATAAGCTATGGACAACAAACACAGGTGCGTTTAATTGATAGCAATTTGAATCATATGTGAGGTGGCAGCACAGTGGTGCAGTGGTTAGCATTGTCGCCTCACAGCAAGAGGGTTCCTGGTTTGGACCCAGGGTGTGCGGAGTTTGCATGTTCTCCCTGTGTCAGCGTGGGATTTCTCTGGGTACTCTGGCTTCCTCCCACAATCCAAAGACTCTAAATGCCCATAGGTGTGAATGTGAGCGTGAATGGTTGTCTGTCTCTATGTGTCAGCCCTGTGATAGTTCGGCCTGTCCAGGGTGTACCCCGCCTCTCGCCCAATGTCAGCTGAGATAGGCTCCAGCACACCCGCAACCCCCAACAGGATAAGTGGTTACAGAAAATGAATGAAGATACACGAGGTGAAGCGATCCTGAGACCCATGGTCATGCCATTCATCTGCCGCCATGAACTCATGTTGCAGCATGATAATGCACGGTCCCATGTTGTAACGATCCGCTGTCTATCTCTCCTCCTCTCTGCTGAGCTCCTGTGTGTGTGAATAAGAGGTGGAACACCACACACACAAGCCATTAATGAAAGTAATGGTAATTTGGTAATTATCAAAGTTATGAGCAATCACTGTCATCTAAGGCAGATGCTGTTTCATCACAGAGATAGACAGCGGTACAGAACTGATGTCAACTGCACTCACTACAACACTGCAATGCAAAAAAAGCCCTGTGGGCAAACGGCCAGTATATTAATGTAGCCTAATCTGTGCCGAGGAAGTATAGACAAATACAATTAACAGTCAACAGAATACAGTTCACTTGGGGAACTTAGGCATGGCTGCACCAAAGCAACGAACACTGGAGAATGCTCTCTTAAAGGGACAGAGAAATTCCCTCAAGATGGTGAGAAGGCCAGAAAGATTACAGAGGATTTTTTTATATATATATACAGTACAGGCCAAAAGTTTGGACACACCTTCTCATTCAATGCGTTTTCTTTATTTTCATGACTATTTACATTGTAGATTCTCACTGAAGGCATCAAAACTATGAATGAACACATGTGGAGTTATGTACTTAACAAAAAAAGGTGAAATAACTGAAAACATGTTTTATATTCTAGTTTCTTCAAAATAGCCACCCTTTGCTCTGATTACTGCTTTGCACACTCTTGGCATTCTCTCCATGAGCTTCAAGAGGTAGTCACCTGAAATGGTTTCCACTTCACAGGTGTGCCTTATCAGGGTTAATTAGTGGAATTTCTTGCTTTATCAATGGGGTTGGGACCATCAGTTGTGTTGTGCAGAAGTCAGGTTAATACACAGCCGACAGCCCTATTGGACAACTGTTAAAATTCATATTATGGCAAGAACCAATCAGCTAACTAAAGAAAAACGAGTGGCCATCATTACTTTAAGAAATGAAGGTCAGTCAGTCCGGAAAATTGCAAAAACTTTAAATGTGTCCCCAAGTGGAGTCGCAAAAACCATCAAGCGCTACAACGAAACTGGCACACATGAGGACCGACCCAGGAAAGGAAGACCAAGAGTCACCTCTGCTTCTGAGGATAAGTTCATCCGAGTCACCAGCCTCAGAAATCGCAAGTTAACAGCAGCTCAGATCAGAGACCAGATGAATGCCACACAGAGTTCTAGCAGCAGACCCATCTCTAGAACAGCTGTTAAGAGGAGACTGCGCCAATCAGGCCTTCATGGTCAAATAGCTGCTAGGAAACCACTGCTAAGGAGAGGCAACAAGCAGAAGAGATTTGTTTGGGCCAAGAAACACAAGGAATGGACATTAGACCAGTGGAAATCTGTGCTTTGGTCTGATGAGTCCAAATTTGAGATCTTTGGTTCCAACCGCCGTGTCTTTGTGAGACGCAGAAAAGGTGAACGGATGGATTCCACATGCCTGGTTCCCACTGTGAAGCATGGAGGAGGAGGTGTGATGGTGTGGGGGTGTTTTGCTGGTGACACTGTTGGGGATTTATTCAAAATTGAAGGCACACTGAACCAGCATGGCTACCACAGCATCCTGCAGCGACATGCCATCCCATCTGGTTTGCGTTTAGTTGGACGATCATTTATTTTTCAACAGGACAATGACCCCAAACACACCTCCAGGCTGTGTAAGGGCTATTTGACCAAGAAGGAGAGTGGAGTGCTGCGGCAGATGACCTGGCCTCCACAGTCACCGGACCTGAACCCAATCGAGATGGTTTGGGGTGAGCTGGACTGCAGAGTGAAGGCAAAGGGGCCAACAAGTGCTAAACACCTCTGGGAACTCCTTCAAGACTGTTGGAAAACCATTTCAGGTGACTACCTCTTGAAGCTCATGGAGAGAATGCCAAGAGTGTGCAAAGCAGTAATCAGAGCAAAGGGTGGCTATTTTGAAGAAACTAGAATATAAAACATGTTTTCAGTTATTTCACCTTTTTTTGTTAAGTACATAACTCCACATGTGTTCATTCATAGTTTTGATGCCTTCAGTGAGAATCTACAATGTAAATAGTCATGAAAATAAAGAAAACGCATTGAATGAGAAGGTGTGTCCAAACTTTTGGCCTGTACTGTATATATATATACACCTTTTCTAGTTTGTAAAAATGTATTGAAGTACCATTAAGGAACACCTGGATGAAGGGATTTTTTTCTGAATGCATTGCAGAGCTATTCAGTTGTCAAGTATGACTCAAGGCCTACACTGGAGTGATTTTGAGTACTTGAAGTGTGCGCCATGCAACTGTATTATCTGGGAACACAGAAGTATCGGATCGGGGCTTGGTAACAGCAGGTACTCAATATTAAATGACTGAGATGCTCTGGATTGGCGTGTACAACAGCGCGTTCTAACTTCTCAATTTTCAGCAACTTCAGAGCCATTGAAGAGTGGGCCAACATTTCACAGGCTAAAGACTAAAAATTGCATTTGTAGCAGCAGTCATGTTAAAATCATAAAATGTCTTTAAGATCAAGCTACACATGTTTGAGTGGCCTTTTATTGTGACCATCCCAAGGCAAATCTGTTGCTGATGCTGTTTAATGAGCATCTTGATATTCCACACCTGTCGGGTGGATGGATTATCTTGGCAAAGGAGGAGTGCTAATAGGATTTTCAGTTTGAACAAAATTACAGAGAGATGAGCCTTTCTTGTGCACAGAAAAAGTCTAAGATCTTTTATTTCAACTCATGAAAAATGGCAGCAGAAACAGAAGTGTTGCATTTAGCCTGTATTTTTGTTGCGTGTTGATAAGTAGATTGTCAAATTAATAGTTTCAGAACTTTGTAGAAGCAGCAGGGAGCCTTCATCATGCCAGAAGAAATCTGTTGCCTTAGACTCAGTGCTATATGTTTGTCACAAAGTCGTTCAAAAACATAAATTTGAACTTGGTGATTCCAGCTGCCACTCCTCCCACTGTAACCTGTCACATTGTTTGGAAAACATCCCCTGATTGGGCTGTTTCTATGGGAATGGCATGGTGAAAAGAGCCATGGGACAGTTTTGACTGTGTAGTGACCCAGTATTTTCTTGTATTTTGCATGCATATTCATACCTTTCACAAACTTTTCACATCTATCTACACTGACACTATTATTAGTATGTGTGCATTGTACAATTAACAATTTGGATGCAGTCAGTGTCTGAGCAGGACGGAAGATGAGGAGGAGGGCAGAAAAGGTGACAGAGCCAAGGAAAGTGCAATGCAGGGAAGATGATGTTGGTCTGAGCGTTAATAAACTAATCCAATAATCTGTCCCAGGGCCACACATGTGGGATGTGAGATATAGAAGGATGTGAGAGCGAGGGCAGAGAGAGTGCATGTGCCTCTGTGTGTCCGAGGGAGGTGTTTGCGAGGATGTGAAGGTCACCTTGGCACGCTGTGCGTATGTGTGTGCCAGGTAAACGCAGTCTGGCAGTTGCTAAGGGAGCAGAACTGTGAGTCATAATTTAGGCATGATGACCCCCCCCCTCACTGCCCTCACCTTATTAACATCACAGACGACGATGCTTGGGGCGATGTGTGAGTGCAAACAAAAAAACGCGCATTTGTGTGATTTTGTGCGAAGGGCGTGAGGGGAACACAAGGACAGTTGCCTTTGGGGCAGATGAGGAGAGCCTAAGGCATAAGCCTGTGTGTGTGCGCGTGTTCAGGTGTGAGAGAGGAGGTGTGTGAGAGGAGAGCGACCTGCACCAGTCCTGAATTAACCTTTCCCCTTGCCTCAAGCAGGGAGAGGATGCACACACACACACACACTCTGCCATGTTACACACACACATACATGCAGCAAGCCCGTCCTATTATCTGGTCGATAGCTCAACCATTTGCATTCAGAGTTACTTTACACTAAGCACTGTAATCTCTCACACTCGCTGCCACCCTCTCTTCCTCTCTCTGCCTCTCCCTCTTAAATGTGCATTAGTTTGTTGTGTAGTTTGTGTGTATGTGTCCTCTGTGATACTGATGCTGAATAATTACCAGGGTGAGTAGGCTAAATGGATTGTCCCGAACCTCACCATCCTACCCTTGGGGCCTGCGTTAACATCAGCATCAGCATCACACACACACACTCATACGCAAGCACACAGTATGCACATAAAGGCAGGCCAGAGGTCGGACATTGCATAACGACAAAGCACCCAGAGAGCAAAGGCCATACAATCCTAGTGAGCGATGCGAACATGAATAATATTATACGGGTGGTTAAAGCCACGCGGTGATTGGTCAGAGATACGACCCCGCTGACAGATCCCATCAAGTAAACTGCACTTTACTGGTTGCTTTTTCTCTCGTGGACTCCAAGGAGCTAATTAGTGCCCTTTCTTGTTTTGTTCTGTTGTTTTAATGCATGTACACTTGGACAAAAACTTTTCAGGCTGGTAATCATTGCATAAAAGCCACCATAGCCTTGAGGATATTCTGTACTGTGACTGAGGTCTCTAACAACACTTCTTATGGTTCAAACAAGGACTGGATGAAATGGCTTCAAATAATTTCTCTGTTTTTAGGCTACACCGCGATATACAACATATATCTAAATATTTTCATATTGTCTCTGCTGTTTGACTAAACCCTTTGATGCATATGATCATACAAGTGTGATCATTGTAGTTAACCCATCTGAATTTAGAGGGAACACAGCTTGTATATGACTTTTTAGAGGCTTTAATTTTGAAATTCCACATCAGCTTCCTGATATTGCCTGAGTGACACTCTGAGGAGGTGCACTGTCAGTTTGAAGTCAGATTGGTCTTTGTAAATGTGTTCAGCATTGCTTTTATACTGTCAGTGCTCACACAATCTTACTGTAATGCCTAGTATACTGTACATGTAACGCAGAACAATGTGGCGGCTAACTTGTCGTTTTCAATGTGGAGGCTGGCTCGACTGCAGTGTTCTGCACTTGGTGGTGTTTTAAGTGACAGATTTGTGGTGCTGCTACCTTTAGCATCAATCGGTTTGTTGCATATTTCGCAGAGGATAGTAGTCTGTTCTGCCTTCCTCAAACCAAATCACTGTCAGATAACAGATTCATTCGTGGATCTTCCTCCATTTTGAATAGATGTTAAAAATTGGTGTTAAACTGATAGGTGTGTTTGATCAGTTTCTGGGTGTTTGTGTGTGTGTGTGTGTGTGTGTGTGTGTGTGTGTGTGTGTGAGAGGAGGAGTGAGTCTCCTGCATGTAAACTTGACTTGCTTTTAATGCATAATTACTGAAATGGAATATCTCGACATGACAATATGTTCATTAGTCATATTGCACATAAAATTATATTTAAAAATTGAATACATTCGAAACATCGCCCACCTCTAGTTCAAGCTACTGAATATTGCTTATAGAAACAATGTTAAAGCAGTAAGCGACAGATCAGTATAATAGAGCCTGACTGATGAAACAGCATGTTAATATTATATAACTATTGGTATTCCATTTAATCATATTTTCTATTATATGTTGGAAGATATACAAAAAGCAATTGGCAGTGCATAAATGTTTTATAGACCCAGTGAGATGCATTTTATAGTTAATCTATAGTTGCTGCTATCATTTTTCATAATAACTTTGAAATAAAAACGGTCCTTGTCACAATACTTTACTTACATATTTTTTGGGATTCATATCTTGTATATATGTGTTGATCTGAAAACTGCAAAATAAGTAATATATTATTTACATATGCACATAACAATTATGCAAATAACCAACACATCAAGTTGCTGGTGTGTTGTACTGTTGCTGGCTTCCATGGAAACAAAACTAAAAGAAAGAAAAAAACAAATGTTAGAGAATAAAATAAACTTTCCATGAAGTAGTTGCTGCATTCACTGGGCAACACATCTGAATCTTACTTCTCCAAAGACAGGATCAAAGTATGCCAACTCCTGCTGCTATATTGCTATTTTATAATTTCTTATTTTTTATTGTCTCACCTTATATTGAAGCATAATGCACTCCTTTTACATGCATCTTATTCCTCTATTTTACTTGTAATTTCTCTCTCTATATACGTTGTATCACAGTATCCCTCTGGAGATCAATAAAGTGATTGTAATTTGGCAATGTCCTTCTGGTATATATACACATGTAACTTTTTAGAACTTGATTAAAAATGACCTCGTATATAAGCGCAGGCATACAGTCACCGCTGGGACCAGCCTGCCATCATCAGAACATTTGCCAGATTTTTTCAACAGCTGTACGGCTGGAAAAACCAATTCAGCTCCTCTCTGCTGACGGCCTTATGTTCATTCTTTAATTGTCACTTTTTTCAAACTAGTCATTAGTTTTTACTCGCAGTACTTGAGTCAGGAACCAAACTGAGGATTTAATATTCATCTATCTGGTTGAGTTCTGTCTGCTGCCCACTTGTGTCCCTGTCTGCTGGCCAGCTAAGTGCACTGGCTTAATTGCAACACTCTGTAAACTGCGAGAATGTTCTGCCAAGTTTATCTTGTTATATCTCCGCTGTTATCATCCCGTACAGGTCCAATTACAACAGGCAGTGTGTAGCAACTGTGTGGAGTCTGCAGCGTTTCAAATGACCCGCAGCTGACTGTGTATGAAGCAGATGCACGGAACAGATAAGTAGAGCTGGCAGAGAGATGCATCCAGCTGTTTAAAGAATAGACAAATCTGTTGTTGTTTTGTGATGACACATCCCTAATGCCAAACATCACGCACACATAAACATATATGCACCAACAGATGTAGATACACATACACAGTTTTCATGGATGTTTCTTCGGTGAGAGCTAATCCCCTGCCGCTGTCAGCCGTGCTTTCGTCTTCTCCGGAAAGCTCCTTACACAAGCCAAAGCTCATCCTGAGTGTGAAAGAACACACACACAACCCACAAAAATACGTACACACACACATACACACACACACACACACACACACACACACACACACACACACACACACACACACACACACGCACGCACTCAGCCAAAGTTAGGGTGGAAGATCTCACATCACTTTGGCAAAGTCTTGTCCAGTCCTGTAAACAACCCAGAGATATGAACGGAAAAGTCTCAATAGCCTCTTTTCCATAAGTACATTTCAGAATTTACACTCATGCACGCTCACATACACGTAGCTATACAAAAATATAAGCCACATTTGTGCAGCAGAACACTCCATAATCAGACAGCTTGTTCTTAAAGGAAGTAGACTTGGTAAAAACGTTTGTACTCATGCCATGTGCTGCACAAATAAACACAAATGCACACACACTAACACACACTTCATTCATAGGCCCTGTGTCCTCTTTTTCCCTAAACTTGCAATGCCTCAGAGGTTGTCTGGTCTTATGCTGCAGCCAGAGTGTGTGTATGAGTATTTACAGTCCTGTGTCAACAGAAAAGTGACACTTATACAGTGTGAAAGGAGCATTATTTGCTATCACATCATGCCCCCACACTACTCTGTGTTGCAGAGGCTACAATGTAATGCACACTGAGGTGGGAGCGGTTAGGGGATGTGAGTGAGAGTGACTGAGACTAAAGTGGTCTCTAACACATTCATGTACTCGTATTGTGTTTCACCTGAGTGACTGGGTGAAGGCAGAGGGAGTGAGGTCGATGAGATGGAACCTTTGGTCTTGTTCGATGTTTCCCTGAGGGATCGATCCAGTAGTGCACCAGAGCTGGCAAGACTTATTTCCAGTACCAGTGTTCACCCTCGCGGACTTAACAGAATTCAGCACGCGTTGGCAAAATAAGTCTGCGAGGGCTCAAAGCTGTCGCGCTGTAAAATCGCTGTTGCTTTGAGGGCTCTCTCATGGACTCTTTCACACTTTGTGCACACTGTAAGTCTGCAAACCTGCAGATGCTGCTTAAGGGAATTTCACACAATGCATAGCTTTGTAACATTAAAAATAGGGAAGGGCAACTTCTAAATACAGTCGTTAAAACAAAATTGCGCCTTTTTCTTTATATCCCATGAATATAACCATCTAAATGACATTTGTATGTTTATCACATGAATATAAAGTAAAGAAATGGACAGCTTTGTCATTTTCTGAATATTATTGACTGTTTCAAAAATACGCCACAGTTGTTTCATTACGAGGGCATTATCAATCCACTTTATGAGGGCGTCATCAACCACAGGTGCTTTCTCTGTACACTGTGCGCATTTGTTTCCTGTCTCCATCCCTCACACAGATCATTAGCAGCCATAAGCTTTGAGGAGACTGCGTTTTTCATTGAGAGAAAACTACTTTCTTTTTCTTGTCATGATTTTAATGCGCACTCAGTTCCAGCCTCAGGCAGACAGCTGGAAGCAGATGAGGCAAGTCTCATGGGAGTAAAGTTAGAAAAAAGTTTTTCCATATGCTGTCATGTGAAAATACCCAAGATGAACATGGTAAGTGGACTATTATTATTTATTCAGCATGTGTAAAGGAATTATTCTGTCCCAAGCTTTTTGAATCATATACATATAACCTGAACCATTTTTAAAATCAGGTTGTATCCTGCACATAAGGAGAAACTTTAATGATGTTTTTCTCTCTAATCTCAAACATGCACACACTACAAGATTGGAAAATAATGGTGCATCACACCCTACAGGATGTTATAAAGATTATCGTGCCAGAGGGAGCATGAATGCACCACACCATGACATCTCATGGGGAGCAGATGTAAACGAAGCAGTGTGACGTGAGGAGAACAAAAGCAAAAAGCTAAACATGTCTGGATGAAAAAAACGGTCAACATAGGTTGTGTATTCTTCAGCGAAAAGTTTAATATCTGCCAACAGTAGTAAGCTAGCTAACGTTAGCCTTAAGGGGTAGAATATTTACCATTGCTTTGGCAACACCATCAGCTCTGTACTGATGTAATCATCATTCTAATCATCCAGATTTTAAATCTTAAATCAATATCAAACATGTTCGAAATTATCGGGGCGGCTCTGATGAGCCTGCAAGCTGTTCGGGAGATGTAAAATCTGTAAACCTCTCACATCACCAGATAATCTGAGCCAACATCAGTACCGACTGGAGTTCTTCGCTTTTCGTCGAGAGTCTGGAGAATCTGGAATATATCGACCCACAACTCCTGTAGTTTGAGCCCGCCTTTAGAAATATGAGCTACTGAGAAAAGTCTAAGTGTTTAAGGCTGAGGGTGGACACTGAGCTCGGGGGGTGAAGTTCTTTTCAAAGTTGACTTCTGTCTCACAATCCTGCTTCCTCCCTTTCCAGTAAACCATTTGATAATCTATCTTTTACCCTCAGAAGCATCATGAGGTCCTTACCTGCCCTTACCTTACCTTACTAAAACTTAATTTCCTGTAAGACCAGAAACTCATTGTGCTACAAAACATCAGTATTACATCCTCTCATTCTGTTGACATCCCTGTGAACAGTCCTTAGAAAATTCCACTGCTGTGGAATAAGACCGAAGCCCAGCTCTGCACTTGTCTCCACCAAACGTCCTCCACTTCAGACCACTTCCCGTAAGCCTGTCTGAGAAGGTGGATGAGGGTTTTTCTCACCTCCTATCCAGTGACCTATCAGCACTACCCCTGTAAATCTCCCTGGTACCTCTCCCTCAGTCCGTCTCTCGCCACCCTCTATCCGTCGATGTCCCGTCAATCCATCCTCTCCATCCTAAGCAGCAAAGCCCTGCTGCTGTCAGCAGCAGCTTCACCTCAATGTACATTCCAAATCTGCTCCTTATCTCTCTAGCTCCACTTTTCACTTCAATTTAAGGAGATTTTCTCACAGCCGCAATTTTGTTTTTACTTTCTCCTTCTCTTTGCACCGTTTTGTCTCCAATCCATCCTGTTTCTGTCTGTGTCACTACATTTCTCCACATCCATCTGTCTCTCCTTATCAGTTTTATCTGTTGTTTGGCATTTCTATCCGTTTTTATTTGTTTCACCTCTGTCTCAAACATGATGTGTCTTTCTGTCTCCCTGCATCTCTCTTCCCATCTGTCTGTGTCTGTGGTGCATACTGTCTCTCTTGTGTCTATCAGTCTTGCTTACTTTCTCTTCTTCTCTCATAAACATGACTCTTTCAGTGTGTCTGCCCTCTTTTCCGCTTTGTGACAGTAAACCTGACAGGAGGAGAGAGTTATGTGGCACCCTTTTTTTCCATGATTTACAGCCTCTGTGCGGAGATATTATACATCACAACAATGACGCGCTTTAGGAGTTTAGCTGACGCTCTTATCCAGGCTGACTAAGAGTGAGTGAAGTGCTGTATTAGGCACTCAGTATCTTGCTTAGTGGCATGTGGTAGTTGATGGACACTTCCTTGGCAAACATCAGTTCTTAAACCCTTTGTCCTGTCCAAAAACAAAATACGATATATTTTCCTGCTTCTCAGCATCATCTCCTTCTGAATGTAATGATGCAGCTCCTTGTCTTGAAGTTTTGCTGAGAACTTTCTACCAAACTACACCTCACAAATGTCTATCTCTGCTAAGAAAAAAAAAATCACATGAACGTCTGTGTGGTACATGAAGTAATCTTTCAATTCTGTTTTTAAAGTTTTGAATCTTCTTTCTGGTGCTTCCACATCCATAAACCAAATTCCACTTTAAGTTCTGTTGTACTGATGTGAGCTGCTATCTCTGCACCACAGCAAATCACACTGACGCTCTTTGAATGAGCAGGAAGCATTCTGGGTAAGGGAAAAATGCATTTGGCTGATGGATTTCAGGTTAGACTTTGCCTTTAATATCTTAGGGTGTGCCATTTTCAGCCCAACCACAATTTCACCTCTGTATCTCACCTCAAGCTTTAGCGTCACACATTTGCACAAATTTAGCCTTTCATTTCCATGAGTCTTAACGGCAAAAATACATGGGACACACACACAGTGCCACAAGTCTGCTGGAGCATGCCTGCAGTAGATCTTGACAATTGAAATAAACTGAAGCTGCTACACTGACCTCAGAAGCTGTGCTTTACTTAGCTGGGTCCATTTTTTTCTTTCTCGCCTACATGTGGCTCTGTAGTCCTCCAACAGGTAAATACTACATAAAACTGTGTAAAAAAAAAACCCTAGTATATTCTGTTAAAAAATTATTAAATTGAATACCTCATTGTACCAGAGGCAGCACAGCAACCTTGTGGGTGTTCATACATTTCACATTAAAATAAATTAATCAAATAAATGCATGTTGTTGTTAATTAATTCAGTACCAATTAATGTAGCCTACGCTTTAAAACCCTGAATAACCAACTGCATTATCACTTTGAGAAACTCAATATACACACAGTAAAGCTGGCGCAACCCCATGCTGCAAAGACGGAGCCTGTGTGTCGTGTCACATCTGTGCCCCATGTATTTCTGCAGCTATATCATGAGCTGTGTCCTTAAACAAACCATTTTAAATAGAGTACTGTGAGTTAAAAACATATCTTAGAGGCACAGTTTACCCCAGAATCAATAATACATATTTTACCTATTACCTGTGTTGCTATTTATCAATCTAGACTGTTTTGGTGGTGTTATATTTACTAATGGATGAAAATAACAATATTTAAATGGTTCTGCTCAGCTGAAGAGGACACCCTTAATGTTTACACCTCTGTCACGAGCAGAATCTCTTGTCCATGAGTAGATGCATGCTTCCTATCCATGGTGATACAGTTGGTGGGTGTAGTTTGGTAGAAAGAAAATAGTTCCTATATGAAACTGCTCACAACAAGGTCTGTGGATTATTTTGCGTTACTGGCTTGTGATTTCTGGAAAGAGACATTGCTGTTGAGCTGTTTTAATGCTTTGAGCACCACAAGCCGAGTGCCATCTAGTTCCATTATATCTGAGAGAGACCAGTAGGGATTGGACAATATGCTTATTTCCTGATTCAAAAGTATCATGATACTTCGATGGCAATTTGATATATACTGTGATTTTTAAGTATTGTGATTCAGTATTCCCATTTATTTCTATTTTTGTTTACATTTTTAACACTAAAACATGAGGAAAAAGTTAAATCATACACCTTCTGAAACTCTAGGAGGGGCACAGAGGACGCTACAACCTGCCTGCTGCACCTCCTTCTTCAGCACCTAGACTCTCTGGGCCACTTTATCAGGATACTCTTCGTGGACTTCAGCTCTGCCTTCAATACCATCCAATGGCATCTGATGATCCAAACTACAACATCTCAACATCCCCCCTCGACTGATCAATCTCATCCACAACTTCCTCAGTAAGAGACTACAAGCTGTACGGGTAGGCTCAACCACATCACCTGCACTCACCACCAACACCGGAGCACCGCAGGGTTGTATGTTGAGTCCCTTCTTTTACACACTTTACACTAATGACTGTATCAACCCATCCCCCAGGACCACTTACCTCAAATATTCAGACGACACAGCCATCCTCGCCCTTCTCACAGACGACTCTGCCCTCGACTACCATAACACTGTCACACACTTCACCCAGTGGTGTGACAGTGACCACCTTCACCTCAACGTCACCAAAACAAAAGAATTAATAATCAGCCCTCCCTCCCCCCAGCACCCCATTATCATTAACAACCAAACAGTTGAAACAGTAGACAGCTTCAAATACCTCGGAATAACACTGGACAATAAACTCACCTTCGACCAGCACATCAGACATCCAGAAACGTAGTCAACAAAGACTATCAGTTATCCGTAAGCTTAAAGGACTCTATGTTGCTCCACATCTCCTGTTGTTACTGTACCGAAGCATTATTCAATCCATCCTACTGTACTGTTCTACCTGTTTCTATACCATGCTCTCTGTCAAAAACAGGACTAAACTCACACACATAACTGGCACTGCCACAAAAATCATCGGTCTTCCCACACCCAACCTCGCTGAACTTAATAACATGGCTATCACACGTATCGCAACCTCAATAGAACAGGACTCCACACACCCACTAAATGAACATCTTGCCCTGCTGCCCTCAGGACGCAGGTATACAGCACTGAGGTGCAGAAGGACCCGCTTCAGAAAAAAGCCTGATTCCCGCTGCCATAGCTGCTCTGATCAACAGGCCCCGTTGATTGTGTCATGTTTATATGCTGTATATATGTTGTTACTTTTTACGTGCTGCTCGCCAGTATGATATATTCTGATGGTGTCAGTGTTTGTATGTCATTGTTTTTCATGCTGAGTCCAACAAGTACAGTGCTGTGGAAAAGAATTTCCCCTTGGGGACAATAAAAACCAACCAACCAACCAACCACATCATGAGACATGTTTCCAGAAACAATGCGCTCAAATGTCAGTTAGTTTTTCTGACTGACCTGAGATTGCAGCAGCAACATATACTGCACAAAAAATTGGCAAATAAACTAATAACTGTTTTTATGGTCTGATTTTAACAATTTTATTCCAGTTAAATACTGTGACCTTAAACTGCTACATTTACTGGTGTAGAAGGCAAACATCTCTACAGCCGATAACTCCAACACTTGGCAACTCACACCAAAACGATCTAGGCTGGTAAACAGCACTATAGGTGAAAGGAAAAATATGTTGTCTTTGATTTGGGGGTGAACTGTCCCTTTAAGTTAATCAGTCTACAAGAGTCTTTATTAATCCCTAAGGGGAAATGTATTTTTTTCACCCTGTTGTCCATATACACACAGGCCAGAAATAGACACAGGACCCATACATGCATTAAAAGGAGAGATGTCCACACTCCATACTTGCTGTGTACGGGGACTCCGCTTCCCAAGCCAAGTCTGAACTTAAATTTGGCAATAAGACAAGATATTATTTGACAAACTTCCAAAACAAATCGTTTTTTTCTATATACTTGTGCAGAGATCTTTATTATTTCAAGATATTGATCCTAATTTCTGAAAAGTTTGCTCGGGTGCAGGTCAGTCTTGTTTTGTAAACCATAACCTGTGAAACTGACTACGTGACTGGGAGTCTTGTTATGATGAAAGCTTTTGCAGTGTGTGAATTAAGAGTATTGTACAGACAGAAGAGAAATATGATAATTAGTGTCAATATATATCACACACTGTATAGTATATGTAACATAAATGGTGATTCTCATATAAATAATACAAACCTTCTGCTCTTACTAATGATCAGTGGATATATGCATTTGAAATTTACCCTTGGCTAAAAGAAAATCTATCCTATTTGTTCATGTCTCGTCCTCCTTCTCTCTCTGCCTTTCTCATCCTTGTTATTGCCGCTGTTATTCTCACTACACCCACCACTCTCTAACAGTTAACTTGTTTGCTGAAGTTTGGTGTGTGCAGCCCAGACAAGTTATGCTCCAGGGCGGATAAATACAGACATTTCAGCTGAAGTGCTTCATCTCTCTAAAAAAAGACAAAAAAGGAGAAGAAGAAAAAGCCGCAACAACAAACTTATATCCTCAAGCAACCTTTTTATCTAACAAATACTCCATTCATAACACTTAATTACCATTAGATTGCTTCAAATACAAAGAGACACATATGTGCACATATGGCACAACACCGCCTGTAACCACGCTCGCGGCTATCTCATGGTAAATGCATGAAATGTAACTGTTCCATATCACTCTCTCTTCCTGCTGGTGAATATAATTTCCCTCACACCGACTGTGATTACATTTTCTCAGATCGCTAATGAAAATGATCAAATCTCATCGTGCGACCGCCATTCTTTATAATAAATAACCCTGTTTCCATTATGCCGCCTCCGTCTGCTCCACATCTCTTTATGTGGCTTATATGTGTGTTATGAATTAATTTATGGCACAGTCTGGGTGAATACTCAATTCTGATTGGCTGCAGGGAGTCCATTCATTTTTGATATGGGACACCTACTAACTAGTTTTAGTGAAAGTGTCTGGTCACTGTTCTAAATGAATGTGCTGGCTACATAATATCAGCCTGGATCTAAAATGAGTAATCGCAGCAACAGGGTCGCAGCCAAAGCATCCGATTACAATTTACTGCAGCACGCTAACAAGCTAACATCTGTTTACAACACTGAGCGTAGACCTTCAGTGCCTCATATACTTTTTAATGTGCCTCGGGTTTTAACAGATCTAGGGAAAACTGCATTTTCCTACTCTGCACAATGGCCATGAAATAATCTTCAAAAAGATCCAAAATCAGAAAACACTTGTATCTATTGATGAATTAAAGGACATCATAAACAATGTGGTGACAGAGACGTGCTTGTTTTTCTTAAGAGGCCACTATGTTTGAAGAGTTGTTGTTTTATTGTGGATTTTTATATTGACTGTTGTATTTCTTGCATTTTAAATGTGTTTTTATTGGCTGCTACCTTGGCCAGGTCTCTCCTGTTAAAGAGATTTTCAATCTCAATGGGACTTCCTGGTTAAATAAAGGTAAAGAATGTTGCTAGCCTAACTTTAGCTTTCTGGCTAATAGCTGAGCCAAAGGGTTATATGAGCTAGCGGACTAGAAATATCTAGAAACACCAAATTGTATCTAAGGTTTGTCCTATTTACTACAGTAGTAGGCTAAGCAATGTTTCCATTGCATAAGAACCTACCGTAATGGGATGGTAATGACTGTTCCAGGTATTAGCAGGGACTGCTGATAAACTAAGATGGCCCACTTTAGATTCATTTCCTGTAACTGTGTCACATGGCTTTCACCATGGCCCCGTCCCTTTAGGAAACTAGCAATGGCAGTCCTGAGTCTATTAATTCAAATGGGAGAAGTGAATGTGAGTCCAGATTATGACCGTTTTCGTCGCCCCATAGTCACAGTAAATACTGGACCTATTTGTCAACCCTTCTAAGCATTCTGAGACTGAAATGGCAGTTTTTCAGATGGATATATCAGGACAAAATTATCTTTGTTCAAGACATGTCTCTGTTTTAGCAACATACTCTCACCAGATTTGATGTGATCTTACACTGTTGATATCTGAAATTAGGGTAGCAAACAAGCAGCAAAATAAGAAACAAACTTTTACTGTATATAGTGTTGTATCATTGATTGTCATTATCATTGATTTCATCCATCCACACAGTGCTTACTACACTTGGTGGAGGTATACGTGGGAAGGACAACCATGCCCACTGTGTATACCATTTTGTACCACTGGCGCAGCTTGTAGTGGGATATCTTCTGTTGTAGAGTATCTTTGGTATTCGTCAAACCCTCAGGTGTCAAAAGGGTAAATGAGTTTTGGCTTGTGAAAAGCTCAAGGTTTTGGGAAAAAAATAAAATAAATGAATGGTCATATTTTTTTTCTTTGCCAAGAGTACATGGTAAAAGTGGGACAATGCCTGTCGAGCTCACCATTATCAGGAATTAATGGACGACTGGGAGGCCAGAAACGGCCTTGAGTGGAACTGTCAGCCTCTCAGCCCTGTGTCACTGTCCACTGAACAATGAAGTATAAATGTTAAGGCTATCTCCTTTTCTAAAAAAGAAAACCCTAAATGTTTAAAATAGTCTAATGTTTGGATCCACCTGGAGCATCTTAATGACAAACCATGCCAACCATATCTTGTGTCTTTAGCCCTCGGTATTCTGCATAGAACTTGTTTTTATTCAACCTGCAGTTGATTGAAGGACATGCTTTTACCATTCCAGCGTGTTTTTTTTGTGTGTGTGCACATTGGCAGACAATGACCGCAGTGTGACATCATGCATCACCTCTGTATGGTAGCGCAGGAAAAGGACTGTACACCAGTTCAAAAGTGATTATATGTAGGCTAAAAGTCTGTGGTTACAGCCTCCTCCTGACTGCACTGCCTCCTTTTCATTGAGGGTGCTTGTGTTTTTGAATTATACAAATAGGGAAAAGGGCACACACTTTCAGTTTTTTCCAAAAAGAGTCTATGATGTTGCCCTCGTTTGTAACTATGAGAAGTGCTTTAAGTAGAAAAATGAAAGAAGAGATCTTGAGAGAGTTCAAATCTGCCTTCTCTCACAGACTGTCTCTGTTTAATATGCTGTATTCATGCTACAAAGCATCAGGCTACGGGTCATTTTTCAATAGAAGCAGGTGACGTAATACTACAGACTGATGCCCGATACTTGTTGCTGTGTGACGGGCATGATGTGCAACAAATCAAAGTGTAGCTGCCCTCACCTTTTTTCAGCTCTATACGGGCTTTCTGTGTATTGTGATGCTCATGGGGATGCGATCAGTCGGTGAAATGTGATGTTAAAATGAGGCTCAGACATTGATCGTATTTTCTAAAATGAAGCTCAGACATTGATCCAAACCATAGATTTTTCTCAAACAAATATGAACTCTAGATGATATTCAGTCAAGCGGCTTTGTTGCAAGTAGCAGACAACCAAGCACATGATGACAATCCACAGTCTACGGTGACTTGGCGATAATGCAGCTGGCCACACTGTTGCTTTGTCACTGGTAGTGTGAAGGCATTATTATGGTTTGTTCACACTACGAGTGGCAAAGCTGCAGCATGGCCAGCTAGATTGTCACCCATTACTCAGGCGCTCGTTGATGTAATTCGGTGTGTGTCTGCAACAAGCAACAATGCACCTACAGTCAATGGGCCTCATGCTCAAACACTGCGTTTGCACAAATCTGTGCTTAAACCATGCATAGGAACGTTTTATGCACAAAACTGGAATAATCAGTATTTTCCTACCTGTATTTGTTCATACTCAAATTTAAAACTGCCTCAGACCATACACACACAAATGATAAAGACCCAGCTGTCTTGGAAAATACGAGCACGCAGCTTTTTACTAAATGTATCAAATATTAAAACCACATTCATTAAAAACGTTTTAATAGACAACAAAATTTAAAATTCAATTTGCTAACACATGCATTTATTTGATGCCCTTTCACATGCATCAATTATTGTCATAATTAAAATATTCAATTATAAAAACTGAGTGTTCCAGTCCTAGCTTATAATGGAGTTTGTGAGTGTCCATATTGAAATGTCAAAGTTTTGGTTTTCGTTTTTTATTGAGTCTACCTGTTGTGATTTTGGTGCCATGACATCATTATCATTAATATTTATAGGCATCCAGGGTTTATAAAAGATTCTGATCTACCACAAAGCAGGTGTTAAGATGACATATCTAACCTTCAGGAGAAAGAGCATTAGAGACCGACACGTTTGAACATCTTTGAATGGAGTGATGAATAGCTTATCATCTTCCAACTTGCTGTGTCAGTGCCTTAATATGCACGTAGAACAACGTCTCCGCCTTCTCCATGATGCACCTCTGGTTAAACGTATTTCCATGTATAGAGAAATGGGGATGTGGCAGTATGCTGATTGCAGATAGCGGGCACGCGTGTGTCAGTTTAGAATGAGACTACTTCACTTGCATATGCACTGTGGTAAGAACAAAATTGTCTAGTAGGCATGTCATGTGTCTGGTAATTTTGTGTCTGCACTTATTTTGTGCGTGGTGAACTTATTTATATACTTAATAGTAAATGAGGCCCAATGTCATCTAATAAACTGGTTCCCAACAGGTTGCCATGGAGTCCTGATTCACACAGTTTAATTTTTTCAGCCTCATACTTGGGTTTGGCCATGTAGTAAAGCTAGTTTGCTGTCTCTGACAAGTAGCTGACCTTTTTCTCACTCACTCTACTGCAGGAAACATTTGTATTTGGTCAGAAAAGTATATGTCCTTTTGATCCATGTCTGAGTCCCATTTTAACATCACATTTTGCTGCCCCATTGCATCCCTGTGTACACAGCAATACACAGAAAGCTACACATACAGACAGCTAACTAACATTGTGTGTCTAAATGGACTGGAAATTGGAAAATAAAAACACTGGTTGACGCTTCACTGTGTCATTGGAGACCTTCAAAAAGCTGAGGCCAGCTCAACTTAAACAAGTATCAGACTTCACTTTGTAGCTTCAAGTCACCGGCTTCCATTGAAAATACCTTGTACCCTGTGGCTTTGTCATCAGCAGCTGGACACAGTATTATTTGATTGACTGACCACCCATCCATCCAAACTGCTGAGTCTATTGCACTCACTTGTTCTGGTGCTTGGAGCCCTGGAGGTGTGCATGGTACTGCTCGATGGAGTTGAGGACCACACTGCAGACACTGCAAGAGTAACTACTGCGCAGCCCTGGAGAGACACAAACACACAGGTACAGCGGTTACTGTGAGGGCACTTATCTTTAAAAACCGTAATCATAATCATCATCTGGATCACTGGGAGCATCAACAGCGAGGCCAACATGAGCAACAATGAAAATTTGAACTGACAAGTCTTATTTAGACAGTCTTATTTTTACACTCCACAGTGCGGGGCAATTTTCCTAATTAGAGAAAAGATTTGATTAGACTAATCATTAGCAGAAAGCCAGTTACAATTTTAGATCCTATGATCATCATCCTCTTTTTAGTGCCTATGTTTGTGAAGGTGCCTTTTCAAAGTTGAACTTCAACAGGATGAGAAGAATTAGACACCAGGGGTAAGAAAAGAACAGTGCGGTAGGTTGTGTACATGTGCAGTGCTGCGTGCAACTGTGCACGCATGCACGTTAGTATTGTATCGGTGAATGTGTGCTTGAGATGGCGCGGCTCAGACACAGATGTGAACTAATTAGAGGGTTTGCAGGTGGTCGAGATGAACAACCAAAAATAGATGGATGAGGATGGAGATACTGACAGAGTAGGGTGAAGAGCGATGAGGAGGGGCAGGCGGAGGGTTAGGTAGATAGAACGAGTGAAAAGAGGAACATTTCCGGAGAAAAATACGATGGGTATAAAAAGATGAAGGAGAGGAGAGAGGAGACTTGGTGAGGATAACGAGTTGTCACAATACAGCGGTGACGTAAAAGGCATGCAGGGCTTTAATGACCACAGGGGAGGAAACATGACATATGTATCCTCCCTAAAAAAAAATCCTCATACATGTTGTAACTACAGCGTGGCAGCACAAATCTTCTTTCTTTCACAAGGGCAGAGGAAGCAGAGGAAATGCTCTCTGTGTCGACGAGGATAGGCCAATCAGCAGCATGACATAATTGGCTGTGCATTCTCTGTCAGAGATGCAATGAAGTGCTATTTTTGTTTTCTCACATTTTGCACACTGCAGAGCCGTCACTGCAGAACTCAGATCGGAGATGAGCAACCTTGACACTTCAGGGTTGTATAACAAAACAGTCAAAAACTAATTGCTTGAAGCCCTTCCCCCCCCAGCCTGTCCCTCCCCTCCTTGTCAGAGCTTTTATTTTTTCATATTTTATTCGACGATGAATGTATAATTCTGGGTGTGGTTGCTGAAATCGGGTGTGCTTGCTTGTGTGTGGCTGCCCTTTTCTCTGCTGTCATTACTGTCCTTGAGATTTATGAGTTGTCTGTGTAGTCCATCACCTTTCTGACCTTCTGTGGCGGTAATTGGTGAAGTATGTTGGGAGATGAAGTTGTGATGTAGTTAGGAGCAGTGGGAGGTCATTTAGACTGGGCTGGAGCTGCATAATGTGGCATATCTACCCCCTGTTCTCCCAGAGTCGCTCTGTCTGTTTTAGGGGTGATTAAGGACAAATAGTCATTTACAAGAAAGCCACGACTGAATTAGTTGCCTGCAGTAAGCCCTGTCTTGGCTTAAATGTTGATATTTTGCATCTATTAGGAGCTAATAACTTAGTCTGTGTGCGTTAAAGAGAGAAAAAAAAGAGAGATTGTACATCCTCTTCTGCCAAAATGTCATTACTTCTGTTCTCTCTTAATGAAAAGGCTATTAATTGAAGAAGAGATAATTTAGAAAAAGAAAGGAACGATAATTCTCTCTCTCATTCTCCTTCCCTTTCTCTACACCGCCGCAAGGATTACACAAAGAGGTCTTTTCTTGTATACACGATTAAGTGTGTTTTATGTGCATGTGTGTGTGTGTGCGCACACACAAAGGCAGCTTCTCTGCTTTTAGCCTGATTGATGTCACCTCCCCACTGCCTGGCCGAGTAGCACTGATGTACAATATGCTGCAGTTTGTGTCTGTGCCAGAAAATGTGCGTGTGTGCCAGTTTTGGGTACACACACATAACACACACACATGGCCACATGCACAGACACTGTGCTTTTGGTTAATAAAGCAGTTCTGGCATAAGAAAACACTGTGTCCTAATCCATGTTAATTACATGCAGGGAAAGTGTGTGTGTGTGCATCTGACAGCATGCAGCGCAGAGCTGTGAATGTGGGTTTTTTTGTGAGCATGAGCAGTATTTGTGAGGGTGTTCTAAGCCTTGTTAATTACACAAGAAGATATGCCAGGGAGAGAGAGAAAAAAGGGGGTGAGATGAGCTGAGGCAGTGGGTGTGGAGCTGTTTTTGTGACTGTCGGTTAATGCACAGAGTCCTCTGGCACTGCTGGCACCCCTGGTATGGAGATGCCTAAATGCTTGTCAAAAAAGTAATGAGCTACATTATGTGCGAAGAGATTTAAGAAAATGTTGTTCTTTTCAAAAGCCCTTTTGCAAAGAAATGTAACATCTTCCTCCAGTTTCAATGTCTGATATATTGCGACTTAGCCTGAGCTCAAGCAACATTAATGACCCATTTGGAGCATCATGTTCATGGCTCGTTCCATTAGGACGAGCTGCCAAGCTCTAACTGTGGTGTCTTTCATTTGCGAGTCCCAGAGGGTTTACAGGTAGGGCTCAGTGCTGACAGTTTTACAATCTGGTACTGCAGGAACATTGTTGGTTAAATAGTCGATGGTTTCAAGAAGCACAGGGAGTAAATGAGCCTTAAAGGGATACTTTTACTATTTTTAACCAGCTTTGTAGCATAACAACGTGGGTAGTATGTGTAAATCAACTATGATAAATTTCCCTCCATTTACCAGCGCCAACATCTCCCTGCTCATGTCTCAGCTCGAATCCATGAAATGCGTCATCCAGCGGATTTTCGCTGGCTCTAGCATGGATGTATGAAGAGAACTGAATATAGCGTTGAAGGCTGGGCCCCGTTCATTCCTGTGAAAGTTGCTCAGTGGTAAATGAAGCCAAATTTTTTTAACTGCACTGCTTCCACATCACTGGGCCCATACAGTAAGACTTCTATTGTCCAAACCAGCTACTCAAAGTTTAGTGCTCTGCTAGCTTGAATGGGGATAAAATGAATTAATTGTTCTGCCCTTCTAGACTTTCATAATGTTACCAGACCAATGGAATCAAATCCTGATCATTTTGCAGGGGTACTGACGCTAAAAAAATGTATCCACTAATTTACATGCATAACATAATGTGTTACCATCTGTTACTGATTCAGGAGTTGTAATTCCACTGTTTGGCCATTGTGAAAATTGGTTTCAAAGCCCGGCCACTTCCTGGAGGCATGGGCTCCTGGGCTGTTGCTCAATGTGCAGATTGTAATTCTGCATTTTTGTATGTCTGCCACCATGGCGTAGAGAAGCGGATCAAGTGAGAGCCACCCACCTGACTGATTTAACCGTAAAACTTGTAAAAGCTATTTAAATATAAACCAAAACTCGGTTACTGTATTGCCTGTCTGAAGATGTATTCAGAAACATGCTTTGTTGCATTGCTCTGTTAATACAAGAATTTGCGATCAAGAAGTGGGTGCTGTAATATTTACTTTATTGTTAAAATGGAGGTTGAAAAAGTGATGAAACGATGAATTCAAATGATGAAACTCAGATTCTCTTGCTATGTTGCCTATTTCTTGCCTTTCGGAAACATATTTTAACTCACTGTTTAACTGTAACACAAGATTGTTTGTTACCAGCTGGCTGCCATATTGTCTCCTGTGTCAAAACGGTCAAACTTGCATTGTGTCACCCAGTGCATTCTGGTAGTTGTAGGTTTTCTACCTCATGAGCAAAAGCGAATGCTACTACCCTTTTCCCTCTGTTTTCTCTGGTCATGTAGCACCAATTAGCACCAAGTATTTACGTTTTGTTTTTCTCCTGCATAGACAGCCCTGTTTTGTGAAAAGACCATTTCCCGGGACTAAAATACATATTTAAGCACATTGTTCAACCACCGCTTAACATCAAGTTACATGAATTTCAAGGTAGAGCTTCCTCTATTTTCCGCTTTCTTCCTATGGGACCGACTGCGACTGAGAGTCTCACTGTATGGTATTCATCTGTTTTTATTCACAGTGGAGGCAGGCATAATAGTTTTCAGAGCCCTTCAGAGCCTTTGTGCTGTGGTACACCATTAGTTTACCATGCGCTTTGCAAGATTAAAAAGGAACTGGATCCAAAAGGAAACCCATTGAGATGCAATCAAAACCAACAGTCTGCAGCAAAGACTTGACAGTACGTCTTGCAGGAATATATCACAAATACCATAACAGAGAGGGGTTGAGGATGGGGTGAGAGTCAGACTGAATCCAAGTGGAATTTCACCAAGCAACAAACTTTGAAGGACCTATAGAGAGACTAATTAGTTTTGCAGCGAACGTGACAGTAATTGGAAAGACCATCTGTTTTAGACAAAAAATTATACAGGGAAAACAAACTCTCTCTTTCTGAACTATTGCTTTTAAAGAAAATGACCAGATTCTTCTACATTTTTCAGGTTGACGTTATAGCTCATTAGTTTTTGTTGTTTGTCCTCTGTCTCATCCCAACCAAGGAATCAATCTTCAAAGCTGGTTATGTATTGATATTCAGGCTGGGTATTGTTTGAACATGTTATCAGCACTTTCTGGACTAATATAAAAACCTTTCAATAAAACTTTTTATTACCTTACTTTGGGAAACATAAACTAACCATTTTCCTTTCACTAAATATGCCAAAATATGATAGTTTTGCCACTTGGGGTCAACATTCACATATGAAAGTTAATATGGCAAACCTATTGGCAAACAGTTCCACATGTAGCCAGCACAATGCAGTTTTAGCTTTCATTTGAAGTTGAGATTCTGGCCACCTCACAAGTGTATGTCCAATATTCACTCTCCACCAACACCCAAAAGAAATTCTTTAGCCAAAGCTGGACACAACACTGAGAGCTGTGGGAGTGAATCAGAACACTAAAGATACAGTTTGTTGAACCAAAACGATGAGCTGAAAAATGCTAAAATGCCCCCTGAAGGTGAGAGGAACTCTCCGTAGGTTCTTCATTACAAATCATCCCTCTCATATGTAGTCATTTGAACCACTGTTAACATTAAGATACTGATGTCAGGTCCATACTTGTATTTGGGGTTTCTACTAGAACAGTGGTTCCCAACTGGTCCAGCCACAGAGTCCAGATATCTCCTTAGTCATTAGTTCCATGTCCATTCAGTCTAATGTATTCAGCATCATACTTGCCGTCTGTGTAAAGTAACTGTCCATTATTCATTCACGCTACAGCAGAAAACAGCATCTCAAAATAAAAGCTCTGTGCCGGAAATTCACTGTACTTCAAGATAAAGAGTGTTTTTTACAAACTTGACATATTCGTAAGTCACTTGCAGTCCATTCAGAATGGACCCGCAACCCGCTTTTGGGCCACAACTCACCAGTTGGGAACCACTGTACTAGACCATGTTTACACGCTATAATGTTAAAAACAAAACAAAACCCTATTTCCCCCTTACTATCCATGCTGGAGCATCTGTATTCACCCTCTGTCTGAAATGCTTCTTTTAAGCACCTGTCTCTTTTAGCCCTCCTTCAGGAAAAGCCCAGTCTGCTGTAATTGGTCAGCGTTTCTGGGTCTTCCGCAGCTTGGTGTCTGCACCAAGCCTCCAGGAACAGCACTGTGTTTTGAAGCCAATTTGACACAGTGGCCGGTCTGTGGAATTACAACGCAGGGTTCTTCAAATACTGCTGTTAGCCCCAAAAGACTGTTTTTTGCCCATAGACTTACATTGTCAAAGAGACATCAGTGGATCAATTTTTTTGGATGACTTTTTTCACTTCTGGGACTTGATCCACTGAGTTTGATAACATTTTGAAAATCTAGAAGAGCCACATGCTTCAGCTGCTCAACTTCCGACAGTCTCCAGTCTGCCTGCGCTATAGGCCTAACGATACAGAAGATCCGGTTCATTTTATACCAGGGAAGTTGAACTTTTTAGAGTTGTGCCCCACTGAGCAATTTTCAAAGTAATGAAAAGGGCCCTGCCATCAACACTGTATCCAGTTATCTTTATACATCCATGCTCTGCACCATAGTTGCTGCTGGGGGATTGATGGTTACAGAGAACAGTGGCACTTTCTACCCCAATAAAAGCTTTTAAACCAAAATCTTCACAGCCAAAAAATGAAAATAAGGAAAGGCATAGTATGTCCCCTTTAAACACAACCTTTATGTATAGGAAACTTTTTTGATTTATGTAGGGTGAAATCTGATCAAAGAATAAATAAACAAGCCTAAGAATTACTTGACACTTTTCGGTACTTGATGTTATAGACACATTGCGATCAGCGCCAAAAAGTACATTTACAGTATACAGTATATCTTGTTTATGTGCGCATCCATATCAGCCTGATTTGTTTGTGCGACTGTGTCACAGTGAGTGCTGTCTCAAGAGAGAGGAGGTCAGCTCTGTCTCCCATCTCACTGATGACACAGTCATCAATTACACACAATTTTCTTTGGTACTTCACCCTCTCTGGGGCCCTCTCACATACACACACACTCATGCAGACACACACACTCCAGTTGTAGACGCTTATCTCACTGCTTCTAATTCTCTACCAAGTCTCCAGAGAGAAGAGACAATGCGTCGGCTCTGTCTTGAGGGGTTTCTACCCCTGTTGTGATTTATGTAAGAACACAGCCGAGTCAGCCGGGCTCCATCCCTCGTCAGTAGCCACCCCCACTGCAACTCCCTCGTCCACCCCCGTAATCCATCTCCAAGGGTTTTGTCTGGCACCTAGCCGCGGAAAATAACGACAGTCTCCCCTGTGCCCTGTCTGCACAATTACACCAGAAAAATCCAAGAGTAAGAAACAGTGTCGATATAAATGTCATGGGGATTTTGTGATATGTTTCGGTCGTGAGAGTGCGAGAGGGGTGGCAGGAAATAGGGGGAGAGACAAAGAGAGAATGCAGGACTACAAGTAAAGGTCAGTATCATCAATAGGACACAAGCAGACAATACAGCGAGGCAGACTCTGTAGCCACTGTTTGGAGAGTGAGGAAATATTGGTGTGTAAATAATTCACCTGTGCCTCGTGGGGAGCTAATGAGGATGACAGATGAGACATGACGAGAGGTTGGAGCCCCTAGTGGTACAGTATGTGTGCACACACATTTACACACAAACCCACAGCTACAACAAACACGGACACAAGACAGAGTACAGCGGCAGGAGGGGGGTGGGAAAAGGATAAAAGAGAGTAAAGAGAAAACGGTTCCACAACAGGAAAAGGAAGACAGAAGGACAGAGACAAATCTAAACTTGACTGAGACAGAACTCCTCATTTCTTCCCCCTCCTCCTCTTTCTCTTCGTTCAGCTGCTGCCTTGCGCTCGACCCTCTCTCTGCGATTACACCCCACACACCTGTGACTTCACACCTGAAGTGGTGATAAAAGCCAATCAGATGTGAGAATCGTGCACCAGTGGAAATGTGTCTAACTGAAGAAGAACAAATGACTACCGACAATGGAGCCCCGCACGGCGATGAACAAAGACTAAAGGCACTGGAACAAACACTTGATTGATGGCACGTATAATAGATCACGTCAGCAGTGAGCTCACTTAGAAATCTTGGACCAGTTCATTGCCCTTGAAAAGTAAATAGACTTTGTAGTAGAGCATCAAGCAAAGGAAGGAAAATCAGACTTTTATATATGCCTATTTTATATTTACGATCTTAAATGTGTTTTGTAGTTTAATGCTGAGATTTGGACCTCCCAAAAAACAGCTGAGGTTGTGGGATGTGGGTCACAGTGTGTGGATGGAGGACGATATCCAACATGACACCACTTAAAGCCTCTGAGCCAGTGTAGGCGGCAACATGACTCATGCTTTTAATATGATTGGCTTCTTGAGATGATGGTTTGTGTCATGGCACCTGGAGCACAAAGCGAACGGCGCAGCTTCTGCTCACAGAGGATTTGCGCGTGTGTGTGTGTGAAGCAGTATTTGCGTGCTGTGTGTGCGTTACAAAGCACGTCAAACTTGAATGTGTGTGCGGCGGAGGTGTTGTGTGGAACTTGTGTTGCATGTTGGGCTGTGTGCTGCAGTAGGATGATGTTAGACGATATCACTCATAGGAACCAGAAAAGGAAAAAGCACTTTCTGTGCCAAAGACTATTAATAATTTCATTAGAATACCCTTCTGGCAGAAATGTGTGTATGAGCATGTGAATCAGTGTCCTCTTACTGCTACATTTGTGGGTGGAAGTGTTTGTGTGGGAGGGGGGAGGAAGAATGGAGCAGTAATTAAAGCCCGGGAGTCTCTATGATAACTGTAATTTAATCTCAGTTTTAATGTTTTAATATACATTAAGAAATAATTCCAGTTTTATCATTTATTAAGTCTCTGGTTATGTCATAATGTGTGGGACTCACGTTTCAACCCTCAGCAGAAATATTAGTCTGTAATATGTTGTTGTTCTGCTGCCAAAGCTTTTGCACTCTGTAGGTTCTCCTAAGTATGCTATATGCAGCATGTCAACAGAGGTCCCATTACTTTTTTTGACAGGTTAACACTTTGCAATGCTAGCACTAACAAGTGTGAAAGCTATGTCGTAATATGAGGGGACTGTGACCCCAGACAACCGACATGGAAAGGTTGGACTGTGGCAAGCAGATCATGAATAAGATGTGTCGAAATTTCAGTTGGACTGAAATGATGATGGATGAGCTTACTCCTTCATTACTGGCTTAGAGTCCAACCCTGAAGATTATTTAGCCGGTGAATAACATTTCAAAGAGTACTCTAGTGATTTGGTATTACACTATGATAAAGTTGGGGGAGATTAAACATAAGCAGTGGTCAGAGGCTGAGATATTTTGACTTAATTAGTCGTGTCCCTAATAATGCTGGTTCCTACACTTATAGTAATGTAATTCCATAGTGTCTTTTTGTTGGACTTACACCTGGTTATCACTGGGGTTGGACATTTTAAGTAATTCCCATATTCGAGTATTTACACTAAATTTTCATTGAGTTCTCAAGTACTTGGGAAAAAAAAATCTAAGGTAAGAATAAGTCTGAAATGAACACCTAACCCTAACCGCCCTGCACAGACTTTACTCTAATGCCTTGTCGCTACATGGATCTGTGCAGACACTGTGTCCTGTCCAAAAAATAGACACTTTTAAAATAGAACAGGGTCAATTTCTGTGTATATGTCTGTATGTATATAAAATAAAGTTATTACTCTATACTTAGAACGAATACTGATACTCATGTTCCCCTGTGTGTAATCTCGGCATTCTAATAAAAATCTGTGGCCTCCAAACAGCAGCTGAGATATCTCGATAACGTCACTGTCACCTGTTTTCACAAGCTGACTTCACTGTCAGATTGGACATATAAAAGTGATTGATTGCCTCTTCAACAGAACTATAAAACATTACTATTCTGCATCTAAACTTAGATATTATTTTTGGAAGGTATTCAAATCATCTGTATCTTTGCTGTGCACTGCAAAAAGTTGGACAGTAGAGGGGGATGATCCAAGGCAGAAGCTTTATAGGTATGGTACAAAGACACAGGAGGAAGATAGTCGATCATAGTTTGTCTAAATGTATGGTGGATGTGGATAAGCTGATCTTTACAGTAACTGGCTGATGGTGCTAATTTTATCCATGAATAACTGGTGTTGCTTACCTCAGTATAATATCTGTGAAATGTACACCACATTGAAAGGCATATGAACATTTCAGAAGACCGCCCTCACTGCCACAGATCTTGAATGTGATCTCCCCCTTATCGTCTTTCCTTGTACAAAGTCGTAACACCCCTCCTGCCCTTCACTTGTCACTTGTGTCGGGCTCAGGGCCAAGAGGCTGACCTGTGCTCTCCGTGGCATCCAGGCTGCCCGCTAGCTGCTCCAGGAGGCGCGCTCTGGCTGCATTCCTGCGGTGTTTCTTGCCCTCGTAATGCTGCTGGGCCATCAGTGGGTTGTTGAACCAGGCTCCGCAAAGACAGCAGTATTTCCCAGCCTCTCTTCCGCCGTTTCCGCCGACCACCGCCAGGGGCCAAGCCAGGTCAGGCGGAGGAGGGGGGCATGCAGCCGGGTCTGTGGGCAGCGGGGTGGAAGGAGAGGAATCTGGGGAGGCAGAGACGAGGAGTGAGAGGTGAATGAGTGCAGAAGCAGAAGGGAAAGGAGAGAGCGAAGGAGGATATTCACATGAATTCAAATGCAAATGAAGTTTTAAATTAAATAAAATGAAACTGTTTCATTAAGTATACATAAACATGAAAATATCATGCATTCATCTTCGCACAGACACACACACTGTTTCTCCCAGACTACAGATGGAATACACGCTCACACGTGTATGTTTGAGAGCTCTAGGTTCAGATCACACTGATCGAGAGTGAGAGCAAAGAGCAATAGATTGCTGCGGGCCACATCTGTGGAACATAGACGAGGGTCGGGAGGAAGCCATGAGCACTCCAGGGACCAGCCTGCAAGTGCTTTCTACTTACATCTATCCTACTGTACGTCTGAACCTTCCTCCTTCATCTTTTTTTTTTTTTTTTACCTACATCCTCTTCTCTCATCTTTCCTCCCCTTGTATCCCTCTCTACTCTCCTCTCCTCTCCTCTTTGAGCTGATGAAAAAAAAAACAAAAAGAAATGGCAGACTTCCAGGTGACCTGCTACTCGTGACATGACACTGGTTACCATGGTGATTGCCCATTAATAGCCAACAGGCACTGACTTGTCCGCAGGATGCGGTTGTGGCTCACGCAGCGGAGAAGACTACGAATGTGCGAGCGGCTGCATGTGTGTCTGTGTGTGCATGTGGGTGTTTGGGTGGCGGATTGAATGTATAATCCACGCTTGAGAGAATGTGTGAAGACTTGTGTGTGTATATATGTGTGTGTGTGTGTGTGTGTGTGTGTGCATGAATGAAGCTCCAGAATAGGCTTTGTGTGTGTGTTTGTAAGGTACAGTACATGTACGAAAGAAATCATCTCTGCTCAAACTGTTTATTTGATCACAGGGAGGGGGTGTTAGGTCCTCAGCCAAACTGTGCGAGAAAGCTCACAATGCCAGATGGCATGTCCAAATGTGCCGATTCGCCATCTACAATGTGTCAATGACTGTAGAGTTATAATGACTGTGACTACGCAGCCACAATACAACACGTTTAAAACATTTATATCATGGACAAAGGCCCACTCACTCATGATTTTAAGCCCAAATGAGTCATCCCACTTCTTTCACAACAACCATCAGCTCACTGATAACAAATGACGAACATGCATGAAGTGTTGACCACTGACCATGAGGGTGAGGTGTGCTGGTTTATGTGTATTTTTGGTGTGTGCGCCTGTATTGACTTGACTCAAGCCCTGCACGCTGATTGGTTGCTCATACCTTGATGTGTCTTCGGGCTCTGTTCACATAGTTACTGTATCTATGGCTGTGTCTGCGCTCATCTCACCAACCACACCCACTCACATTCCCTTTGCTTGCCTTCGCCATGCTATCATCTCACTTACTAAACTCACCCCTATAACTCACTTACTGTCATTTCATTTTTCTGTTTATTAATCGCAAAGACAAGGCCATCCTAAAAGCTCTAGTGCAGCATTCCTGCGCCTTTGTGTGTGCCCGTGCATGAGTGACGCTCCTGAGCTCTGACAGCACTGTGGAACGGCACGTGCTGAGCAGCAACAGGGAGACATCCTCGGGTGTATTTTTCCTGTCCATCCCTTGTTTTCCCACCCTTTCTTTTCCCGTGACTGTAATCTCTGCACACTGGAGCAGAAGTAAGTGTTTTTCACGGAGTGGGGCACAGAGAGTTTGCACGATGGTGTGTGTGTGTGTGTGTGTGCAGGAGGAGGAGGCGGTGGTTTGGAGTGTGTGGTGTGATGTGTGAAAGAGGAGGGAGCACAGGTACACTGTCTGCTCCCCACCTCTCAAGGGCTTCTCCAACACACATGGCCTGTGCTTTTCACTCCCCTTACTGTTTGTTTTTTAGCTTGTTTCTGTATCTCTGTTAGTGTCCATGTGTCCTTAGATGCAAGTAAATGCGCATGCATCAGTCATCTTGCTTACGTGTGTTTCAGACCAATGTGTGTGTCTGTGCACACAAGGCTGTCAGCTTGGCTGTGCATCTTCTGCAGAGCACTCATCTCAGAGCGATCATGAAGGCTACTTTTGACTTTAATCTCTCCTGAAATCCTCCTCTTCTTCTCTCCCAGGTCACTCTTCCTCTCTTCTTGCTCTGGTTCCCTTGTTTCTTTTCCTCCAGGTCCCACTGTCACAAAACCGTGGAAACTCCACGGCAACGGCTGTACAGAAGTGACACTTTTCCAAAGTAGGCCAAAGTTTAGCAAAAGTCACTCAGGGGCGTGATTATAACACTCCATTTTGTAGCGATTGCGTGTTTATAGCTCTGTGAATTTTTACTTTGAATCCAATTTGAATCACATTATGTAAAGCTCCCCTGGAGACGACTCACCAGGGCTGACACTTAAAAAAAAAAAATGCTAATCTTAAACAATCATGAGCATGAACAAAAATATTAATTTGTCTTGATTTGTTCAGGAGATTTTTTTTTTTTTTACAAATCATAAGACGTTTATAAATTAAAATCTGTCTGTGCGCTTTACCTTTAAAGTTTCACTTGTTGGGCCTCTGGCATGTTAGTGTTACCAGACATTTCCCTCTGATATCCAGGCTAGACGTTTTGACTGAAGCATGACTAACGCTCTCCAAATCCACTTCCGATAAAAATGTATGCTTTGAACTCAAAATAATTCTCAGTCCGGCGATGCATGTTGCATAAACTGGGTGTCTGGATTATATCAGCATGTGCGAGCAGAGGTAAGTGTGTGCTTTTCGACCGAGTTAATTACCTTGGTCTTCAGGGAGGGCAGGCTCTGTGTGCAAACACCATGATTGGAATCCAATAAAAGTATTGATCAGCTAGGGCTACAAGGGATGGTCACCAAAGCAGCAGTTTACAGTCAGATGTTTGATGGTTTTATTGTGTTGAGTTTCACTTGCAAGTCTGACCAAAAGTCAGACAGACAAAGACCAACAGGCTCAAAGAATCATATTACTACTCTATTCTCTTTGTACACCAAAACTCATCTGGCATGGTCACTCCCTGGACTTCTCTTACTGCTATATGCCTGCTGTGATCACAATGAAAGCACTGCAGCTCAGGTATTGTAAAATGCATGGCTCCAACAGTGCATGTTTGGATGTCTGAGTTTGATCTTGTTGCTAAAATCAAACCCATACAGGCAGAGGGTGTGAGATACCTGTGTTTGTAGGGCTGGTCATGGCTGTTGGTAGGCTTGGCGGCTCCCCCAGCACCAGGCGTACTCTCTTGGCATGGGTTTTGCCCTGGTAGTGCGACTGGGCCACAATGGCGGAGGTGAAGAACATGTTACACAAGGTACAGCACTTGTTCCTGTCCACCTCTGTCTCTGCACAGTCCTACAGGAGGAGAGGAGGGGGAGATGGGAAGAAAATAAAGTGTTGTGAGACAAAAATGGACCACAGGGGAGCAGAGGGTTGAGGGAGGTGAAAAGAAAAAGAAGAGTTGTGGATGTGAAGAAAGGAATGATGTGAAAAGAGAGGCAGAGAGAGGTGAAGGTGAGAAAAGGAGAGAAGAGGCAGGGGGAGATGAGAAATGGGAAGCTGTACACTTTGCAGTGACCCTGTGAGCTGGGGCTGTTTCTCACACACACAGACACATAGACACACACACACACACACACACAAAAGCAAAGAGGAGGCTGATCAAATATTCATCTGTCTCTCCGGGCTGAGACTGTGGCTTGGCCCTTTCACTGCTGCTGGTTCATTACTAATGATGAGGGGGAGTTGCTCCCCATGGGAGAGGGAACACAAACAAAAAGACCAACTGCCTGATTGACACAAATGTACACATGCAAATACACAAGATCACACACACACACACACACACACACACACACACACACACACACAGAATTCAAGAGACATTCCCCCCTCTCTCTCTCTCTAGCATTTTCTGTCTGTTTCTGCCCATCAGTATGGAAAAACTAACTAAAGAAAAAAAATAAAATATACTGTAGGCTGCATGTCAGGAAAATGACACCAATTCAGTATTGTTTTAGAAACCATACAAAATTGCAAGTCATGATTGAAGGAATCATGGCACCTGCCTGTAAACTTTATCATTAACAGGCACAAAATATTTCAAAACTGAGCAATAACTCTGCACAAAATTACTGCAACTACCGACAAAAACTGAGCAGAGGAATATGAGTACAAAGATCTGTGTTCAGAGACATACACAGGAGTGTATCTGTGCTCCCAGGGTCCTTTGTTGTCTGATATTCTGTGAACACACATCGACTCTCCTATTGTGTTCGTGCCATTTTTTGCTACTCTCTGTCCCTAAAATAGCATCGGTTTACTCTGCATATCAATACATGAGACATATCAGATGAAGAGCAGACATTAAAATATAAGATTTAAATAGACCAGTAATACTGACAGTTTCAGAGCCCCTTTCCAGGTCTTTTTCTCTGACCATTACCTGTTAAAAAATGGGAATTAAACCTGGCCCAAGACCTCTTCTCTAACCCTACTGTAAGTTAGCCATTTTCCCTTCCTCAATTGGTTAGCTCTTATTTTTTTTAATTAATTAATTCTTATAACAGTTGTTTGTTTGTTTTTACATTTTCGGCTGTAATTGATTCTGAAACTGTTCCCTTAACAAAAAGACAACTGTAGACAAAGACCTGTGCCAGTGCAAGTTCATTACTCTTAGAGTCATAATTCTAGTCCCCTAACCTATCCCATATATTAAGCGAATACAGAGCTGGGGAACATCTTTTTCCAGCTCCCATAATATGCTAAGTGGAGCTGGGGAACACAGGAACGTGGGAACATAAGACCCCTGGGAGAGCACACAATGTAAAATTGAGGAGCATAGGACCCTTTGCTATGTTCCCATTATGTGCTATGTGGAGCTGGGGAACATAGGTCCCTGGAAAGATATGGCCCTGGGAACATATCAAGAACCCACAGACACTATACTTAAGTCTTTTTATGGTATGTTCTAAGCTCCTTGTTGTTCCAGTTAAAGAAAATCAAAATGCGATAGCATGCAATAACATATTTTTGTGTGCTTCTAACTTTGTGGCTCCAGTTGGGGATGGCCCTTTTTTGGCCCCTTGCATAAAGCAAGGTTATAAAGACATGCTTTTCTGAGCTCGGTGAGATATAGATTTGACGGGCCTGGACAAAGACCTGACCTCAACCTCATCCAACACCTTTGGGATGAATTTAGACTGACATTGCAAGGCCTTATCATCCAGCATCACTCCCTGACCTCACTAATGCGCTTGTGGCTGAATAGAAGTAAATCCCTGCGGCAAGACTCCAAAATATATATATATACAGTACATATCTATCTATCTATCTATCTATCTATCTATCTATACATACACATATATATAAAAGCTCATGGTTTCGGAAAGAGATCTCGCTGTGAATAATCACATAAAGGTGTGATGTTCACCAGCCCACATACTTTAAATATCTGAATTAAAACAGGATTGGTATAACATATAAAAAGAAAACATTGATCAAATATGTTTTGTTGTTTCCAGAGAGTTGCAATGTTTCACGCTTTCAGTGCTATTTTTTAAAAAGTTTCACAACTTTTCAGTGTTTCATCTTCTCGCTGCTCATTTTGAACCACCACCTTCTCACTGTCTGTTCACCAATGCTCTTTAATTTTGTCTCTGCCTCTTCTGAACTCTTTTTCTATCGCACATCTCTCTGTGCACTTCTCTTTCTTTCTTTCTCTCTCAGCGCTCTCTTTAGTCCAGGTGTCAAGTCGAGTTGGGGGAGAGGAACCTCAGTCTCTTTGAGATAGAGGACAATAATAGAAAAGTGTCTGCGACACCATACAGTATCTGAATGTGTGGGTGTGTGCTGTGTGTCTCTGTGGATGCATGTGTGTGTGTCTTGTGTCAGCCCTGGTTAGCATCACAGACAGTAGATGTGAGAGTTAAGGACACCTTTACCTCCCAGGCTTAGCTTTGTTTCTCAGCCATCCCATCTCTCCCTTTCTCTCCTCCTCTTCTCTCTGTGTTTCCTCCCTCACTCTCTCCTTCTCTTGCTTTTTGTCTTTTTTGCCTCGCCTACAATATCAGCCTTTTTCTCTCCCTCCTTCCCTGCATCCTCCCTCCCCCCTCTGGGCACCAGTCTCAGTGACTCTCTGTGTTGTGGGATGAAATATTTATCTGTATTGGCAGGCCCTTGCCACCCCCTCTCCTCCTCCTCCTCCTCCTCCTCCCCCTCCACAGCCTCGCCTCCTCTCCTTCCCCGTGTCTGTCCCTGCTGTGATCATGTTAAGGGCTTGCTCTGAACTGTCCCATTCCCCGCTCCTCCATCTCCACCAGTAACTCAGATTCCCTCTCCTTCTCAGTTGGTACAAATTCATTTTGTTGTGCTTTATTAGCGTGTGAAGCATTGTCTCATGTTGCCAAAGGAAGAGACAGAAAGTGTGTGTAGATTTGTTTGTGTGTGTGTGTGTGTGTGTGTGTTTGTATCTGAAGTAAAAACAGCTTATCTATATTTATTATCTCATGATCTTTTTTCATGTTTGTATCACGGGAGAAACAGTCAGTGCCCATGAGGACAAGACTCCTCTCCTTTTCCTCCTTTTCCTCTCCTTTCCTCTTCCTCTCCTCTCCTCTCCTCTCCTCTGAAATAAAGTTTTTTTCCTCCCTTGCTCCATCCATCCCTCTCACCTACATTCCCCTGCTTCCTCATTACCATCTCTCATTGTTCTGTTCCACCTCCTCTCTTATGTGTACTTTCTGCTCCTCCTCTTGTCTCTTCCACTATTCATCCTATTGTTCTTTCCCTCCACTTCCCCCCTCTCGCCTACTTTGTCTGCTTCCTCCCTCCCATGGGCAGTGCTGCTGAGATCTCGTTCTACCCAAATCTTGTTGTACCAGGATGAGGAAAATCAACCGCAGCGAGCCAGTGTCCCACAACTGCATGTTTTTTTTGACTCAGGACAAAGAGGCTGAGATGATTCTCTGTGGCAGCCTGCAGTGGTCTCACACCTGTCAAAACTCACTGAAAAGTAAAAGAAGCAGCCGACAGAGATGGGACTGAAACACAAAGAAGCATCGTCTTGAAAGGAGAAGGCAACGCAATCCTGTCGCTCAATGACAGATGTTACACGAGGGATTTAGTGACAGTGCGGGGAAAAAGTTTTAAACAATCTCAAGTGTGTGTGGGTGACTGACATATGAATAATTGTCAGCTCATTACAGCTGCCACTCCACTGAACCACTTTAAACAATAAACAGCATCTCTGACTCACTGTTTCCCTCCATCGTCTGTCTCCGCTGGAAAGTCATCAACCTTTCCGTTTCTTCATTTTTGATTTCTTGATTCCTACCTTCGCTCATTTCAATTTCCCTCTTTGTATTTTGTCCCTCACAGTCTCTACCTGTCGCACCTCACACATCTGTTGAGACTGATTTGCATGCGACCTAATTGTCGAGTGTGTTTCTGTTTGTGTGTGCACATGCCGCATGTACGCCTGTTTATGCGCTGCCTGACAGTGACGCCTGTATCGCAGAATATTTTGTGTTTGGGTGGCTTCATCCTGCTCATGCACCTAACAATAGATTCCTAATTAGCTGTGTTAATCTTCCTCTCCTTCTGTTTTGCTTTCTCTCTGCTCCTCCTCACTTCTCCCCCTGCTCTGTGTCGAGGCGCTGTGGGAAACATTGCTAAATATACACATGGAGCAGCACAGGGAAACAGACGCTCTCATTTGGAGTTTGAAGAAGCGCTGAAAGTGTAAATTGAAAGGACCGACAGTGCAAATATAGCATTAGAGGAGAATAAAAGGCGAGGGGGAAAGAAAGCATTTTGTTATCTCTTGCCCTTTGCGCAGGTAGAAAACTGCACAGACGGAGAGAGAGAGCAGGGTGGAGGATACTGGAGAAAAACGGATAAAGTCCCCTCCCCTTTCATCTGGGAGCACCTTTACGACCTACTTTCTCTATGTTTGTTCTGTGACAAACACTTTCACCTACACACAAACCTCGAGGCATGGCATTTTACACCGGGTAGACGTTGGCATTTCATTTCACTCTGCGAAAACCCTTTCCTGCTGCTCCCATTGGACTGCACCATGTCAATCAGTACAAGACAGAGGGGCAAAAACACTAAGATGAAGTGCAGAGAAAAGCAAAACTCCCCCTGGGAGGAAAAAAAGATGAAAGAGATGAAAGAAGAAAACTTTATCCCAAAATGAATGGTGAGAATTTCATCTCTGGAGAAGCGTTCATCTCACATCAGTTTTTCCCTGCATTGTCAGATAATCAATGTCACATCTCTGCGTGAAAGGTTATGAACAAATTGCTAGCTGTGGCGCTCACAGTACGTTACAGTATGGCAGAGGAGGTGAGTGTGTACGTGTGTGTGCACATGCTCTGTGTGTATTCACTGTCCCATATGAGGTGAAAGCCAGGAGGGGCTGAGTCACGTCTTATTCACTTAGGGAGACAGATGGAGACGCAGGTGTGTATATTCCTACAGTATGTGCGAGCGTGTTTTTACACCAATGTGCCCTTGCCATGCTTATTTCATGAGTGTCTGCAGTGTGATGCACGTGTATGACCTCTTTACATCTTGGTGCACAGCTTGTGTTAAGAAACCCCCAATCTGAGCCAATGTAGCACCAATGACGCTACATGACCATCTACCCAACTCACCTTTGTAGGTACACCATTGGCTGATATTCATGTGAATGTACAGGATTAGGGTTTTTTTAATTTTGTTTTTTCCTTCCTCATGCCTGATGTTGTTTGTAATACGTTTCAAAATGACTCTGATGAAGGCCACAACCTAAAACGCATTGGTCTTGTAATGAAGTTGTTCTCCATACTACAAGTGTAACTGAGGTTTTGACATCTTGAAACCCTCTTCCCTAACGTGGCTCTCCCACATTGGAATTTTTGGGACTGTGTCTTTCCGATGCAGACAATCCCAAGTGAAAAGCACTTCATGCAGTGATTCCAGGTGTGCAGAGATGAGAAAGTAAGCAGCTTTGTTACACTTTACACAACAATTTTGATGTGTACAAATAAGTGCAACACTAAAAATGCCCTCCAAGAGAGACTGCCTTAAAATGTGCGCCATTATCCGCACATTTAAGCAATTATTGCGTCTGTCTTCTCTCTCTGACAACCAGCTGGTCACTTTGCCCTCCAACCAAGTGATAGCAATACCAACAGGGTACTTTGTTTGATACCCTTTTTTCTTTCTTATTCAATATTCATCATGTGGAGGTATTCCGTTGACTAAAATGCTCCCATTCGTTTGAACATTTGGGAGGGATCTTGGCAAGCCGAGCTGCCATCTCCATCAAATGCACCACGCTCGACTTCACCACAGACTGTAAGGTTGCAGCTGCTGCATGTCCCATTAAGATTCGGTGATTGGCTTCAAGCAAAACTACACAAATAGTCTTTTTTTCTAGATCTGGGTACAAAAGGGACTGAATGCAGGTATCGTTTGACTGGAGAAGTTTCAATACTGCTTGGTACTGAGTTATTTAGGTCGATACCTTAAAGTTATCTAGTACCAATAACCAGCCATACTGGTTATTGATTATTTGCTGTAGATAAAAAGAGAATAATGATAGGATCTTTTAGAATTTATTCATTCACTCATTCATTTTCTGTGACCGCTTTTCCTCTTGGGGGTCAGGGGAAGCTGGAGTCTTTCCCAGCTGACATGGGGCTAGAGGCGGGGTACACCCTGGACGGGTCGCCAGACTATCGCAGGGCTGACACATAGAGACAGACAACCATTCCTGCTCACATTCACACCTACGGCCAATTTAGAGTCACCAATTAACCTACATGTTGCTGGACTGTAGGAGGAAGCCGGAGTACCCAAAGAGAACCCACGCTGACACAGGGAGAACTGGCAATCTCTCACCTGGGATCCGAACCAGGAACCGTCTTGCTGTGAGGAGACAATGCCAACCACTGCACCACCATGCCACCATCTTTTAGAATGGTTCTCAAAATTGAGGCCAATATAACAGTTACGCAGAGACTTTGGATTCATATGGATAAAGGAAACAGAGCCTTGAGACACACTACATGTGACTGTGAGGGAACAAACCCATTCATGGACACGACAAACTTCTGGTTAGTAAAAGCAGACCAAGACCAAGTCAAGGTAACACATAGCAACAAAGACCATCAATCTATCAACATGTATGTAAATCAGACACCTGGCACTGCTGTGGTCTTGTTATTGGTCCAAAGAGATGTGACCAAAAGAGAGAACTTCCATTCCACTTGGTTGCTCTGGCTCCTGGTATCTGAAGCTGTGAAACCACATCTGTCTTTATGCTTTAATTGATGGAAACTGAAATACCTATAAACTATTTCCTTTGAAGATGTATGCTTGCAAAACACAACTTATTTGTCTGGGTTTTGAACTTTGCATTGGTAATTTACCAAGAGCAACCTGATATCACTTACGTTTGACGCATTTGCAGTCAACTGAGTTTCCTAGTTTTTATTACAAATTTTCTGTCAGTGGAGGACGGAGGGTCATTGTCGTACTGAGTTAATTGGCCCTGCACTCTGGCTCAGGGTCTTGGCTGTAGCAATGCACCGTTTTTGGAGCAGCTCCACCTCTTCCCCTCTTTCTCGCCTCGCTCTGGCACAGCTAGATTTGTCAGTTAGTTTGATAAGCTTTACTTTTCCACCAGCTGTGTCCTCAAATTGTGTACTGTATGTATTCTGTGTATGTGTGTGTATTCTGCCATATGGGACTTACAGGCTTGTCGGATAAATGGGGCACACAATGTACAATAGTAAAGCTCCTTCTTCACAATAGACTATTACGTTCACATTTTCTTTTCGGAAATACACACACACACACACACACACACACACACACACACACACACACACACACATGCACACAAAAACAGGCGCAAACACACACAAAGACCCACAATTACAAAGTCAAAATTTAATCAACAGCTAAATAGCAGTTGTGCTTCATGTTAGAAAGCCCAACAATTCACTGTGGACGTAAATGCAACCTCAGCATACGCTACAATTGCAAAACGGTTCCCTAGAAATATGCGGACACAATGGCCCACCTACAACACACGCACACTGACACACAAACATCGGTAATGCACTGACCTCCCTAGCCATAGCCTGCAATAGTCCGATACTGAGCTGCTCGGTGGCGTCTGCCTCCACTAAATCTTGCCAGAAACGCCACAGCTAAGGCATAACCTCTCCTGGGAGAATTATAGCGCACAACTGCACACAACAGATCAAACAAATATTCCCATGAGCATGTGGCTTCAATGGCTAAGCTCGAGAGTGAACACGTCCAGGAAAGGATTAGACTGAGGCCTCAGTTTTTTTTGTCATGTATATACATGAAAACATGCTGCAAATGTAAACATTTCAACATACAAATAAATGTTCCTCCAAAAGCATCTTCACTGTTTCCTCAGTCAGTGATTACACTATAACGGGCCAATCATTGAGTCGTTTAGTTCATTAATGAATCTTAAAAGCTTAGAAGTCAGAATTAAGTTAGAAAAAATAAATTTGATTAACACTGTATGCAACACAGTCACAGAAACACACACTCAGTGGGAGCATACTGGGTTATCTGGCCGCAGTCTCTTGGAAGGTGGTCCTCCATCTTCCGGGTGAAGCATGTAGAACAGACGTACCTTGTTTGCATGTTTCTTACTCTAAGAAAGAGACAGAAAGACAGAGAAACAGAGAGTGTAAGAGTATCAGCCAGTGAACTGAGTTTTATTTTATCAAGTGAGCCAAGTGGGAAAAAAAAAAAATCAATGACTGTCACTCCACCTTGGCTACTCCCTCCCAGCTTTTATCTCTGTTTCAGCTGATGATGCTAGAAGACATTTTGCCCCTGGCTGGGTGACTAATGGCTAGGGCCAGCCTCAGCTTTCTGGGAGCCCTGAGTAAGATGTTGGGAAAGGGGAAGTGGTGGGGAGCTCAGGACTCCTTACTTCACCTGTACACACTGGCACCAACTATTAGCCAAAACTGCTAAAGGAAGTAAGACAATCATTTGTAAAACCCTAATTACAAAAAAATAAAATGATAATATCCATAGATATTTCTATATAAGCAAAAAGGCAGATAATAGATTAAAGGGATAGTTCAGATTTTTTGTAAGTGGAGTTATGGTACTCATTCATAGTCAGTGTATTACATACAGTAGATGGCAGTTAGCATGCCCACACTTTGGTTAAGTGGCAGAAGCTAAGCAATGTACTGCTATGGATGGGGCAACAACAAAACATATTTTAGATGCCATCCAAAAGTCCTACCTAAAAAAAAGTCTACAACAGTTTGAGTGTATGCTATATCGAGAATATTTTCAGTAGGGCTGCCCCTGTCTAAGAATTTTCCTAGTTGACCAATAGTCGTCATTCAGCGCCATTTGTCGACTAGTCACCCGCATGTTTACAATATTATCTTAATTATTAAATTATATATTTTTGAGCAAGCTGCCTCTTAATTACACTGTCTGCAGAGCAGTAATGATTGTGCTAAGTGGTTAATGGGCATGTAGCTACTTCCATGTTTCAGATGATATGTCATGTTTGTAGTCGACCAATGAAGATGAGTTTACATATCACCTTGGGTTCGTCCTTCACCTTCGCAAAATGATCCCACACTTTGGATTTCCTGCCCGACATGTTATTAACTAGCCTGTGGAATAACCACAGGTACCAGGCCTGGAAATCTGGGGTTGTACAAATGCCACATCCTTAACCGCCTGGAAAATGTGAGGCCAGGCTCTGGGTGCTACTCTTGCACCTACTCTGTGCCAGCTTTCAAGAGCGTGGTGGCACTGTATAGGCTATTTACCTGAAATCCTGAGTGCAGAGCTGATCTTCTTCCAGGAGCTGTTTATAAGTGTGTAGGCCTATCGTCCATGGGACAGATGTACAGCTCTGGGTAGCCCTGCACTAACATGATCAACTTTTCCATGTGTATCAGACTGAATATTTACAGAAGAAGAGAAAGATACCTGTTGGCTGTGATTGGTTTGTAATGTGACTCCTGTCTGACTGCTGAGCGAGGCCACTTCCTGTGTCTGTCCTTTCAAATTAACTTCCCACATGGTCCTGTCGTATAGGTTTTGATTTATTTTGACAAGGCGCAGCTCCAAATAGAGTTTCACATTTGTGTGTGACTATGCGATCAATGAAATCTTGCCGACTCATGACCTATCTGGACGACTATCGTTTGGTCGACCATCAGGGGGCAGCCCTCATTTTCATTGCTTTACCTTTCTGTAAAGCAGCTCTTTCCAACAGGGAAGCCTACGCTCTTGTCAAAGATTCCAGACTGCAGTCATTTTTGCTTGCTGAACACAGGAGCTGCAGTCTACTGCTGCCTTAGTAAGTTTCTGTTATCTAACTTTGGTGAATCCAAATAAACCCTCTTAAACACCAAAGTCACACAATAATAATACCAAATAGACTGATCAAGTCATTGGTAGACTTTTTCTCAATGGAATCTGGCTTTAAAGAGAGCAGAATAATGGCATTTCCCATTGGAAATTGCAGTCTGGCACTGAGGTTGAGTAGTGAAAATATTCTCATTATAGTGAACACTTAAACTGATACTGATTTTTTTTGGTTGGGATTTCTTTTTAGGTGGCTAAAATACGTTTTGTAGCTGTACATTGCTTAGCCTCTGCCTGCTCCTCCAAACTGGAGGCATGCCAGCTGAGATCTCCTGTATGTAATAATATGGATAAGTACCTCATAAAACCCCACTTCAAAAGATCTGCGCTATCCCTTTAAAATTAGTCCACATAATATCAAAAGCTTTTGGTGAGTAGATGGTTCAAGTACGTGTCTGTGCTGCTGTTGGGTGTTTGTGCTGCTTACTCATTTGTTTTTGTTGTATTTTCTCCCCACCTGTCTGTGGGTGTTTATGTCTGTCACAAACACTATAAGCTGTAATAAGCAGAAATATACAGCTGCGTTTATATGAAAGGACAGTGAGGCGTCCTTGAAGCTGCTTACTGTCACTTTAAAGCAGAACAATGAAAATCACTGGACATACTGCGGGGTAAAGATTAGTGCATGTGTGTGTGTGTTTAGACAGCTCTGTGTGTTTGTGTACACGGTGACACAGCTATCTCGCTCTACACATATCCCTTTATTGGCGTGCTCTGACCTTCACACCTTTTCTACTACTATTATCCATAAATCCCACTGCTGGTGCAATTTTCTAGGAGCAAGTGTTGACACCGTCAGAAAGATTGTATCGTTACTGCCACATATGCAGTCACATACACATTATTCTACGACAGAGTGCAGAGATACAAGTCAAAACTGGGTTTAGGAAAAGCATCAAGGGAGGAAAATGTGAAAGTTTTGGACAGATGAGAGACAGATGTGATTTAATGTCTTAAGATGGCTTTATCCAGAGCTGTAATTCCCTGTGAGGGAATCACTTTAACGTTTCCACCAATCGTTCAGATTATATCAAGGTTGGTGGAATTATTGTTTTGCAGAAGAAAATGTACTTCTAAGTTTAAGTGTATATCATGGCAGAACAGAACACAGAGAAAGCGAACGGGAGACTCTGACAAGACACTGTACTTGCTGCTCCAGTGCTTAGATTGGATCCTCTGCCCCCGGGACAAGAAGCCCCCCCTCCCCCTCCCCTCAACCTCACATGCCTCCTCACTTGTCAGACTACTTTAATGCTTTTTGTCAGTGCTTGTGTGTGTGTGCGTGTGCGTGTGTGTCTAAGTGTATGCTTGTGTTTATAGGTGTATAAATGGTCATGCAGTTGATGGCTCTGGGATATGGGCTAAAAGCGGGACTTTGTGTCACCATGGTTACCCCTGTACTGACCCTCAGTGCACACCCTACTCTAATGGACTCTGCATGTCTGTCTGTCTCTTCTCCTGTTTTTTTTTTAGTTTCAAATCAAGTTGGAGACAGGACAGAGGACAAAAAATGTCTCCCACATCATCCTTGTTTATTTGTGTAGAGACTAAATCACAATGTTTGTTTACAATAACCCCCTCATCACATATAAGAAATGGAACGACGCTGAGCAAACTCTGCCTCAGTTGGTTAGTTTTTAGCCATTGAAAAAAGCCCCACCTTAAAAAATCTATATCACTTTAAGTGTACGTTATATATAAAATACTGCCACCACTTTACCTTGCCGTCAGACGGCACTTTCCAACAGGGAGCTGAAGCCGTTATCTCAAAGCCACCAGGCACCATTGACAAAAACATTCATTTTAGAACACAGGACTTGCTGGTCTACCGCTGCCTTGATCAGTTACAGTGCAAGGTAAAGTGGAGAAAATATTCCAAATATGGTGTACTCTTAAACTAATATTGATTTTTTTTTTGGGGGTGGCTAAAATATGTTTTGCTGCAGCCCCGTCCACAGCAATACATTGCTTACTCTCAGTGCTGTTAGATTTGTTTTATCAAAGGTGCTAGCAGAGCAAAACCCTATATAAAATGAGCACAGCAGAAATGTCAGATAGTTCAGACCACTGTGTTTAACTATATCTTCAAACATTACACTTATGGCTGAAAAAAAGTTTGCCAAATTCACACATCTCCGCAAATCAAAACAGTTGCAAGTTGTCTACCTGAAAGTGTTAATGCGACTTCACGGTGATTTAGTCTATAAACACTGAATATATCTCACTCACACATGATCAGATTCACATCCTTAACATAAAGAACCTCAATATTTTGTTACAGTATCAGACATTGATGGTTCATATTGACTGTCTATGGTGCAGGGATGCAAATGGTGTGGCATTTATCTGATCCCTGAACAGTTTGACTACTGAATGGGGGACAGAATTGATGTGTAAAGGTGAGGGAGCAGCATGAGCGAGAGCCTTTAAAGATATTAAAACTTTTGTCTCACTCGTAGTTCATCTACATGAGTCAGTTTATGGATGGTAGTAATTGTTATTACCTCTGCCAAGGAGGTCATAGTTTGGTTTTCCGTCTGGTTTGTTTGTTGGTTTCTTTGTCAGCAAAATTATGGAAAAACTAATGGCCATATTTTAATGAAACCTGGTGAAAGCGTGTAGCAGGGGCCAACAAAGAGCCATTAATTGTTGGAGCAGATCTGAATCACAGGCAAGATAAAATAATTATTTTTCACTTTCATTAACATAACAAGATAAGGCATTTGGCGTTGGCAGAGGTCTGCGTTTTCTGAGTGCCCTTCTAGTTGCTAAATGTTTGTTGTCTTAACTGAACTGCAAAAGTGTACAACTTATTATTCTGGTGTTTTTGGCATTATGCAAAAAGCTTCAGGTGCATTACTGCCATGTTTGGAGTAGGGATGGACTCCAGAACCCTGGACTCCTCAATAATTCATCCCCCATGATAGTCCTGCTTTCTTTAGCTCATTGTCCTCATCTCTGTGTCTCATGTAAAACACTTGGAGTTACCTTGCATATGAAATGTGCTATACCGGTAAAACTGCCTCTCCTCACCGTCTATCCTTATCGTAGCTAACACGCTCTAACTCCCTGACTTCAAATTATCCCTTGTCTCCTCGATCTACTGACCTCTACGGAGACCTATTGTAAAGGATGACAATGAAGAAATGCAGTGACTCAGCTTGCCCTTTTCTCTGCACAACTCAAGGCTCTGTGTTTTTTGTCAGACTTAGGTTGAGAGACAGAAATAGATTACTTTCAAGTGCATGTGGTCGGTACACACGCGTGCAGACGAATACACGCTGTTGTTGTCCTTACTTAATTCTCTCCAGATAAGGGTCTTGTCCTCATTACTCTGCTTGTTAATCCCAATTGTGTGTTGTAATCAAGGACGACCTCAATGCAGTACAGGCACGCAAGAGCCCGTGCATATGTGTCCGTGCACACAAATACACATGCATCCCGGTTAAATAATGCACAGGGCTGATTATTAAATGGCCATTCATTAAATTACTCTTTGGGAGTCTGCTGAGAGGTAGACTACATTAAAACAAGGAGTGTGCGTGTGTTTGTTTGTGTGCAAGTGACTAGCATTACCATGCTGCATTAAGTCTATGTATAATGGATGAGCACTGTTTTGAACGGCACAAGCACAAATTGGTACAAATAAGGCTGATGCAAAGTGTACAGTGCAGGAATCTGCTTGTCAAAGCAGTGATCGCAGCTGCATTTTGTTGTTTTGTGAGAACATTCCTGTGTGAGCAGAGCTGGACTCACCTCATAGTGAGCGGTGCGCTGGGACTCGGAGATGAGCTGGGCATTGCAGATGTTACAATAGCTCTCTGTGAACAAGCCTCCATCCACGACGCCCGCAGACTTCATCTTCATCTGAGACTACACAAACACACACACACATACACACCCAAACACACGCAAATGTGAATATGATTAAAATGCAGAACGGGATAAAAAGTCAGTGAACCTTACAGTGAGTGTTGGAGGTGCATGAGCAATTTGGAAAATGTTTTCCTTCGGAGTGACGGATTCATCATGACAGTTCAGCCCAAATATATGTTGATCCTCTCTGTCAGAACATCCTCTTGTGGATGATTTTGGCTCCAGTCTTGGAAACAATGGCCTGAGGCTCTGGCTTGAGTTCCTGCATTTTACTTGGCAATAAACTTTTAAATATATATATTTTTAAAGTGTTTGGAATCATTTAGAAACACCCAACATTCAGCTAGAGCTTACCTTAGCTATGATTTTATTGACAATATATAGACCAGGGAAACCTAAATAGTTTGGAAACCAAGATGCCAATATCTTCCATTACAAAGTAATATTTAATCATCAAACATAAATGTACTCTTTGTAAAGAATGGACCCTTTGAAATGGTGCATTATTGATAAATACAAGTCTTATAAGCATGTTGATATTGTTGTTATTCAAGGTGGTCTTAATCTTAATGGTATAATGCATTGGGGATATAAATTATAGAAATAAATCTGCACTAGTAACTCCAATAAAGAAATGAATGCAGTGGAGTAAAAACTCAAATATTACCCTGTGAACTGAGCAATGGTGGAGGGGGATGTTGGACACGTTCCACCTCTGCCTTCTGTAGTACAAATTAAAGCCCAGGAACATTGTTTAAGAGTTTGAGAAAGTTTGAGAAACTTTAGTCTTTAGTTTTCTGGCCAAGTTATTGAACCAAAAATGATATGCCCTCATTATCAGTTGCTTCTTTCTTTGTCTCTAAGATTGGAAATGCTGAGTATGCGTTGATTATTCACTCTTAATGTATAGTGACGTGGAATTGAAATCACGAATACAACAAAGAGGAGTCAAAAACAATTCCTGTTTTGCCTTTTTTGCAAGAAACATTTTCATCTCTCCATCTCCATAGTGAGTTTGTATACAGTCTCCACTTAAAGCTCTACTCTGCAGCTCCACTTATAACTTTCCAACAGCTTTAGTGCACTGGGCTCCAGTGATGTGGAAAAACTTCTACTTCTGGTCAGTCTTGACTTTGATTAATAATAGAACAAACTCAACCAGCCTCAAGTTGTCCTTACTTGAATATACTGTATGTTTATTACAACATAAATCTGTTCAGAGAAGCCTCTGATTCAGTGAGTGTGCATGGATAGAGATATACCTAACTCTTACAGTAATGTTCCATTCACTCAGCCTATCCTTTCCTATGTCATATAGGATCATGGGTAATCGTGCTACCTTAGAGGTGTTAAAACAATGTTGTGTAACCCTCGGTCTAGACTTTTTGTCATGGGACTGCAAAAGCATTTGCAAGGTCCTTATCTTATCTTAACCTCCAGAAATTCACATCCTCCTCGCATAAACGATGCTAAGTGTGACGGACTTAAAAGGCCTCTTGGGTTAAAGGGCCATCCACACTGAGACCGATAACGATGTGAGCATCCACACTGGTACAGGATAATATCCCGTAAAGGGTGGCACCAAGCACATGCTGTATCTTCCAGCTATATATTAAGACAATAGATACTATCAGCATCTCTATCGTTCATCAAATCTCTCTGAAAGTGATACAAACGATATAATTCACCATTGTCGCTGTCATTTTTCATCACAAAGCATGTCTTGCCAAATTAGACTTTTGACATTCAATTTTGCAAGTTTATACTTACCCAAGACCTGCCAGTGTTCAGAAATGTATGCAAAGGGGTGAGAAATCCCTAGCATTTATTTCTCAGCACCGGCAAGAGATAATAACGCTGTAAAGCAGTACAGTATAGCCAGTAGCACCTTTCATGAGGATTACAGTCTCTGAAGTAAATTGTTAAAAGGTCTCCAGCAAGAATCCCTGGTGAGAAACGCTGTCTTAAAACCTTGTCAGTGCTCGAATTGCCCAACCAGTAAAACCATAGAGACCTGAGCGTCCCACTGGGAGCCGTGGCTCTGGGTTCTTAACAACCTGGCAGCAGTGTTTTCTTTCACTTTTATACTGAGTACGGTAATAGAAAATGGTTTAATGATGTGCTCTGCGGTCTTGTGTTCAATTTTCTATTCTCTTCATTATGTGTGCCCTGTAGGCACTGACTCTGACAGGGTTAGGGTGAGTAACGGGTCTGTAGGGATCGGTCCAGGAACATCAACCATTAAACTGGATGAGCTCCTTGCCCCAAGGAAGCGACAGGACAGGGTGCTTGCAGGGGCAAAGTGTTTTATGGAGCAAGATACATGAATGCTGCAGAGGTCAGCTCCAGTAACTTGAAAGAGTAGGGTCTTTAGTCCGGCACGGTTTCCTGAGAATCGCAGCGTTAGTGATGAGATCAGAGAAAATCTACTCCATGTGTCAGCAGGGAAAAGCAGGGACTGGAATTGGTGTTCTTTATTTCAAGTCTAGTGTGTAATTACCTTTTAGTCAATGCACTGGCTCACAGAAGCACACACTCACACACACACATGTGAGCGCACCCACACTTCAACACACTACTGGTAATTACCCCTGTCTGTTCTCCGTGTCTGTTTAGTGCACCCTGGACCTTCCAATTAACTGCAGACATGCTGTATAGACACTTCCTCAATTATCTAGTTGAACCTAACAGTACAACCCCCATACATTAAAATTAAATGGCAATGCAGATGCATTCGATTTGGAGCAACACACTTTATTACCTTTCCATGTGCTCGGTAAGTTACACCAGTCTGTGAGGTGTAATATTCACTCTGAAATGTCACTGATGACAAGCTGGAAACTTGTTTTGTCTAGAGGCATGGATGCATTATTACCTTCAGTATGCGAGGTGTCCTGTGAGACATGATGGAACAGATATATTTTGCGAACTGACACATTTGATTTGCTGCAGAATTTGTGCCCTCCCAGAATTTTGTAGCAAGAAAAAGACCTTGCGCTGCCTGTCTGGACGTCAGCCAGGCAGAAGCAGATCTATCTTTTAATCTTCAGGCTAATTAAAAGTGATTGTGACTGCAGAAATATCCTTATCTTCCTAATATCTCTATTACATCTGATTATTACATGCAAGATGGGAGATGTAGACTAATTAATAGAAGCAATCTGTTGGTGAGATTAATAGAATGGCAGGCCCAATGAAGCGAAAAGATGGAGAGACAGATAGTGGGGAAAAATAATGAAAGCGGTAAGGAGAGAGGAAAAAAGAGAGGGAGGGGGAGGTTTATAATTGGTACACTGGACGTGATGTCTTCATGTTACATGGGTTTAGAGGTCTTAATGAGAAAGTGATTTCATTTCCACCATACCAGGCCAGAGCAGTTGTTCAATGGACTGTTCCTGTAGGTTATGTTTTATGAGGATCTAATTCTTGCAACTTTAGCAGCAATTTACAAACCAGCATGAACCACAAGTAGGTATGTGTTATATTTAGTATCAGCGGGCAGTTCAGTTTCAGTTCATCTTTTGATTCCTGCTTTATAGTTCAGCATTCTAGTGTTACAGTGTAATTAGCACCTTATTTTTGGCGCAGAGGTCATTGGAAACTATGTAATCAATGATGCTGGCATTGACCATTTAAAGTAAAGACTATAAAGTTAGATTTCAGGGGAAAGGCTCTGCTCTTTGAGGGAACTCTTGTGACGTGTGCACATCTTCAACCCCTTGCCACCAAAATATATTACTATCATCGGGCTTTACTGCTTATGATTACATTGATACTTGATCTTTGCCATTGTTACACCCATTTGCTAATATTGAGAACCAAGCTATGTGAACCAAGCATTGGATTTTAGGGTGCTTTCAGACTTAAGAGTTGTCTTGCTTTGGTTCGAATCAGGGACTAATTTTGTTACAAAGCTGTATAATTGCCTAGAGTTGGTTCATGTTTTCACGGCAGCATTTACAGGCGGACCAGATAAAGTGCCTTGCGCGAGAAAGCTGCTCTTGATTGGTCAGAATTTCCATGTGGGAAAAATCCAGGAAGTAAACAAAACGTTGAAGAAAAGTACACTTGCAAGATAAATGTGACACTTTCTAATGTCACAATGGAGGGACAGCTACGCAGGTTGATTTTAGCGCTGCTCATCGTGGACTATATTGCTGTCATTGTTCATTTTACGCAAACATACAGTTTGAAAACGAGGAGCGGCTCCAACTAGAAAACAATGTTTTGATGCATTGGATGTGCTGAATGTGCATATTAAGGCAGTACAGGAGGAGGCGCACATTAATAATCCTCCAGGACTGTAGCATGCTCATGTTTAACCCAAACAATGTGTCATGTGACTGCAGTTGGTTCAGATCGAAGTCAGAACACGTTCTCCCCACAAATGAACCGCATCGGAGTTCATTTGTAACCGGACCAAGATCACCTCCTCAAGAAAGTCTCGGTCCAGTTGTTTTGGTGCGCACCCAAGTGCAATTGCTGTGTTCGTGCCAACCCAAACGGACCGCACCTACAAACAAATTTCAGTTCAACTGAAGCGAACCAAACAGGGCAGGTGTGAAAGCACCCTTAGATAAAGTTAGAGCAAAGAGTTCTGTTGTGCTGCTTCGAGGGCAAGGGTTGCATCCACAAAAAAGAGCATGTTGTGTATTCAGTGTTAAAGAATCCAAGTGGCAACAAGGATTCTAGTATTTTGCTGGAAGGAGTAATTATAGATGATTATTGAATGTTACTAAGCCAACAATACCAAAATTATAGGTTGGGGGTGGCAGAGGAAACTGTTTCAGGAAGTGGTGTTGGTGTGTCAGGTTAAAATGGCTGTTAGGGTTGGGCGATATGGTGTATTTAATGCGACAGTAGAAATGTATACATCAGGAGAGATTTGGCAAAACCATTTCTACCACAGGAACTATTCTGCGCAGGGCTGGATTCTCTCATAGTCTCAAATCCAGCTGCCTCACAACTGCAAGGTATTGTGATTTGAGCAGACATGGAGGAGGAAAGTGAAGTTATAAATACAGAAACATGTTACATTTTAAATGTTTGTTCTCATGAACCTTGAAGCTTCAACTGTGGAAGAATTTGTATGTTTTAAATGTGTGGTGGCACAGTAGTGCAGTGGTTAGCATTGCCGCCTCAAACAAGAGGGTTCCTGGTTTGAACCTGAGGTGGGGGGCTCAAACCCAGAGGTGGGGGAGCCCCTCTGTGCAGAGTTTGCATGTTCTTTCTGTGTCAGCGGGGGTTTTCTCCAGATACTCCAGCTTCCTCCCACAGTCCAAAGACATGCAGGTTAGACTGTTGACTAAATTTTCCGTAGGTGTGAATGTGAGCGTGAATGGTTGTCTGTCTCTATGTGTCAGCCCTGTGATAGTCTGGCGACCTGTCCAGGGTGTATCCCGTCTCTCATCCAGTGTCAGCTGGGATAGGCTCCAGCCCCACCACGACCCCCAACAGGATATGCGCTTATAGAAAATGAAGTGAATGAATATTTTGTTTTCTTGTGTGAGGCAGTTATTTGTATGAAAGTAACAAGTAAAAGACAATGATAATCGAATGTGATAAAGTACGTTATGTTTTTTTTTAAACAATTTATTAATTAATGAGAATTTTAAGAACTTACAGAGCAATTACTGTATCGTGATATTGTTACCTTAATATAAAACATACACTGTGAAAGAAGAGTTTGGCTATATTGCCCACCCCTATTGGCCGTGTTGTCCACCTTCATTAATATGACTGGACATCACCAGCCAGACAGCTGTGGATGAGCACACTGAGATAATGTACTAACCAGCTGACGCCATTCAGCCAGTACATACGTGACTTCAACGCTCTTCCTGAACTAATGCTATGCTTCATTTTTGGTTGTTTCACATGAGGGACTTTAGTCTTTGCTGTTCTGTCTATGTGGGCTGTTTGGGAAAAGAAAAAAGGTAATTTTACATACTTCTGTGCACCAAGCAGGATTTTGTAATATGTGGTGCACAATCTGATGACAGTTGGTGGGTTGTCAGGCCATTGTCAATCAAATGAAACTACACCCACGCAGACTTGATGAAGCTGATTAGTAAACACCAGTGTTAAATACTTACAAAATAATATATTTACAGATGTTTTTCTGAACTTTGACTACTGCTTACCTACCTGTGAGTATTTAATGTTAAGAGAGAAATACTTAAGATTCTATGGTTAATTTCTCAGGGGATTTAGAAGTAGAGTGTGGTGGAGTCAGTGAACTTATATATGCATATGTAAAATGTTAGATGTGTTACAGGTAACGTGAGGACAGAGATGAAAATTAGCTCCAATTAAAAATGAAAAAGCCCTAAACTCAATTAGAAACAGGATTGCAGAGAGCAGATGAGTCTTAGAGAAAGCATGAAAGCCCGAGGCATCTGAAGACAGAATGAACCTTGAGGGAATTCTCCTTTAAGACATCACATCAAGTATTTAACATGGATGTGAACTCTGAGCCCTCCCTTAAATCTCAGCCTCTGGCCCACCATTCATTAAAAAAGATGCCACTGAATTGGACGTGGCTTTTTTGTTCGTGTCTCATAAATGCACCCACTTACAGCAGAGTGTTTTCTGTCGCCTGGGCTTAGAATATTAATTAGTTTGTAGTATTACTTGCAACTAGATAGCATTGTACTAAATGAAAGCCCTATTGTACTGACAGATATTGAGTGTAATGTGTTACACCAACTGGGAGCTTCTGAGACACGACTCCTATTACAAATACATTGTTAGTTATGAACTGAAAACACACCGTCAGAGATGTTCTAGTCAAGGACGGAAAAATGTGCCACATTTTACAGAAGACTAGAGAGAGAGAGAGAGAGACACGCACAGACTGAGGGATAAAAAGAGAGAAAACAGCAGGTGGTTGGGGCAGCGGGGCTTCTTTTAAGTTCCCTCGTTCTTTTCCTCCCTCATCAATCTTTCCATTTCTGCTCCGTCGGAAGGGTCGCGGTGAACTGGACTGTCTTCTCCCCTTTCCCTCTTTGTGCGCTCCCATTTTCTATAGTTCCTTTGTCATTTGAAATAAAGTGATTTAACTGTCAAATTATGCATACAGACGATGAAATATTGACATCAGCCTGTGAGCCAATGACCTGTCTAATGAGTCACTTGTGGGTATAACAAGAGAAAGGGTTGCAGGGTTAATAATATGGAACCCTATATCGCAAAGGCACTCTGCCGTGTCACTTTGATGTTCCACATTACAATTTTTTTCCCTGTTTCACTCATGGTAATGTAATCTTTCCGACACTGTCTCCCCTTCGCCTCCCCCCTCATCTCCCCCTTCAAGATTAACAACCCTCCCCTTTGTACAGTAGCAATCAAAGGTACTAGACTGGGGGAAAAACGTCTTCAAAGGAGCCAGAGCCCGAGTCTGAACCCAAATCCACATTCATTCTGTTTGCACTGCAGGAGCTCGCTTTGTACTATTCTTGCTCTGTGCTGCAGACTGCAAACATACACAGACTCAAATACAGCCAGGGTACAAACACACACAAGTCCCACTGCGGAAAATAAAACTAAGAGCCAAAAGCTAAAGATCCAAAATGAGTGACAAATATGTGATTAGGGTTCCTGTCTGTTCCCTCATTGTTCATTTCAGCATAGTCAAACCAGGAGGGGAAATTTTCTCGTGAAGACACAAAATGTGGTACAGAGAAAAAACACACACAATTAATGCCAAGGTCAGGTCACACACTCTTCCCCCTGAGTCAGTGTGTGTGTCTGTGACTCTTCCTCTCCCTTTGCTCGCTGCTTGTTGTGCCCCAAATTCTATTTTAGACTTAATTCTCCTCTTTGTCAATATCAAGATGCTCCATAATAACTCAGAGTCAAAAACAGTCACACATATTCACACTGTGCTTCTCATCTCTGTCTCCTTCTCGCCATCTCTCCTGCCTCCTTTCTCTCCCAGTGGTGGTAATGTGGCCTCAAGGGCAGGGATTATTCATGAGGGATGGTGTGGGCTAGACTTATCTACTCTTGTGAAAGAAGAGCAGATAAGCTACTGTATTATGCACCTTACTACTGGAATAAATTGCAATGCAACTTGAAGTTAGAGGCAGTCATTCCTCTGAGGAATACTTGCAGATATAATATTTGAGATGGGTGTATGTGTACAATCTCAGCTCTCCCTTGCAAAAGAGATCATGAGACTTAGTGAGTAAATAAAGCTTAGCATCAAGAAAAAGCCTTATTACAGTTTCTTTTCTCATAATACCACTATGATTTTGTATAGAACATCAGAACATATATGGTACTGACTGAAATGGTCTGTTGCAAAGAATATCAAAAAATTATAAAGGAACCAAATGCTGATTGGACGAAGGTCAGACTTGTAGTTTTTTTTTTTTTAGCCCTGCCAGCAGCTTGACTCTATTGATGGCAATGTAACTTGTCTCCTACTGACTTTTGTGATCCCTGAACATTTAATCTAGCGCCACCATGAGTTGCAGTTTCATGTTTTTTTGTGAAATCAACACGAACCACTTCACATCGGCGTACTTTAGATCCACTGCACAGCTTTAATCTAAATAATAAGTCACTTTCAAAACTGGTTTGCCTGTTACTCATGTAAAACAGTGTCACCGATCTATCTTACCCTACCAACATTGTTCACTTGTTCAAATGAATTTAGCAGTTTAGGTAACAGACACTCGACTGTCCTGCTGTTATTACACGAACCACCTTACCACCAACACCTTACTCATTTATGGACTCACAATGGTATGCTGCTACAGTTCACAGCACGTGATGGATAACTGGTGTTATGTTTGGCATTGAAAAAATATTTTTTATTTTGGCCTGGCAGGGTTCCCATTGGCCTGCCAGGCCTGTATAATCATAGGGGAAACACTGATTGCTTTGAATTGTTGGTACACACATTCATGTCCTTCACAGTATAATAACTTTGCTGAAGTTTGAATTTCAAGGCTGTAGCCGTGGAGTACACATTAGGGGGGGGAACACCTGCTGGGGGTAATTTCATAATTTCCTAATATTAAATTCTAGTTTTCCACTTTTTAATTAATTTGAAAGTATTGAAATAGAGACAGTAGAGCGTTTGAAATTGATTGCATTTACCCACAGATTTTGAGCAATGACTTCTGCTCAGGTACAGCAACACCACGTGAACAAACCACATGCAGAAATGCAGTACACCGTAATACAAGAACCTGTAATAATAATTATGTTTTTTATGATTTGTAACTGCTTATTTCACACAGAAGTGCATGGTTGCCTGTCGTAGCATAGTATTTTTTTCTTTTTTTAATTTTGGTCTGTATTTTTTTTATTGATATATTGGGGAGGGAGACCTTTTGAAAATATTTGAATACTGTACATATTATAATTACTACCTTGTTGAATTTGGTCATTATTTGGGTTTACATGACAAAATACCTGCTCAACTATTGACATTCTCATCAGCCTCAGCTGTTGTGCTTATTAGCAAATGTTAGCATACCAACATTCTAAAGTAAGACAGTCAACATTATAACTGTTAAAGATCAGGACGCTGGCATTTAATTCAAAGCACCACATTTCATAAGTACAGTGTCAAAGACCTGTTAGACTCTTTGAGTCTTTGAACACCAGTTCTTTTGTTCCATCCCAGTCATATTTGCAGAGAAATAGCAAAGCAAATAAAAAAATTGATTACAGATGAACGTGACACAAGTTAGATTTCATCTTGGGTCTTTGTTGATTTTCTACCATCAGTGGATACATGAGATTGAACAGGAGGTCTCTGCTGGTGCTCTCTCAGGGCAAGGCAGCTTGTGAAGCAATCTATTAGTAAACTCTATTCATTTCACTTTTTTTTTAGACTTTGTAACCTCTCTGCCTCCATCAGATCTTTAAATTTGTGAGGGTATTGCGGTACTTTTATCTCTGAAAATCGCTCTCTGGGCCATTACTTGTTAATGGTATTAATAGCAGATTTATCGCTTGAGGCCACAATATGGATTCATTAGAGGGTGAATGAAGACTATTATCCTGAGCAAAGTTAGGTTTTCCCAGTTTAACCGAGCACATCTCCGCCTCACTGTATCTGTGTGTGTTTGTGTGTGTTTGTGTTCAGTAACTGAGTTAATGGGGGGAGACGAAGGCGGCCTGAAGTTTAAATGGGGGTTGTTATGTTACTGTAACATATGGGGGGTGCTATGCTGAGTGGCAACAAAACTGTTGGGGTTTATCTGTTCCATTAGCAACTAATTGCACTGTTTTTATACTTTGGCACATTCTGTCCAAATGTTCTTATCCTGTTAAGTGTAACTTTCTTGGCACAGTCTCACTCATCTCCATATTTCCCCTTTGAAAGCAGTGGAGCAATTAATGACTAAACAACGCCTTGGTTTTTGCACTAAACACCGAGGTTCAATACCAAGTGTATTAGACCTGAAACTGCAGTGATGTCAAAGCACAGTTTGAGAATCCAACAAAAGCAAGAAAATGGTGCGATTGATTGGAAGAGGGTCTTTAAACATGGTATTGCACTAAGCACAAAAGCACTCGCTTCAAGGATTTTGGCTGTTGGTAGCACATGGTCGTCTCAGTATAATACACACAGTTAGACACACACAGAGCCTCTTTGGTAGCAGGGAAGGAAACTGGGATCAAAGGAAGAATATCATAATTCAATATTTTCATTAATGTATTTTCCTCAACCCCCCCAAAAAACTTGCACATGAGCAATCTTATACTGTATTTCCAAGTACAATAAGTATTATACCAGTGGGCAAATCAGAGCGAGACGGAGAGGGAAGCTAAAAGATTTCCCATGAGGCAACGTGCACCTCAACACAAAAGACGTGCATTACCTAAGAGACCGAGCTGAAGTGAGTCGCACAAATAATAAACTTGAAAGATCCTGAGAAAGAAAAATAAGAAGTGTAAAATAAATCAGGCATAAAATTGCAATAAGTGGAACAACTGAAGTGACACAAGCCAAATAATGCTTCGTAATGACTTTCCTCTCTCCAGATCTCTCGATCCCCTCTCACTCTCGCTTTCTCTTTGTCTCCACTGCTGACTGATATGACTGCAAACAGCTAATTAGCAATATGACACTTTCCCTCTTACTAATTAGTAAAACTAAGCTCATTGTTCTGTGGCACAAAAGGCTCGACCAATGTGAATATTATTACAGCAAGTCTGGTGGTTTGACTGTGAAGCAAGTGTAAAAATAGTTTCAGTCTAACAAGGCTGGGAGTTAATGATGCATTTTGGCCCTGAGGGGACATGTACACAAATATCCCTGTAGGATCAACTGTCAATCACAGGGCTCCTATTTTATATGTGTGTGTCTATGTTTAAGTGTGTGTGTGTGTGTGCATGTTTGCTTGAGTAAATATTAGTTGCCATGCCTACAGGGATCCCAACAGTAAGCCAAAGGTAAAAAACGAAACAGCCTATTAATGCACCTTTTGTAAGAGCTGTGTGCCTCTGCAAATGCATGACTGCTTTTTCTTTCAATGTTTCTATCAAAGCTCACACACTTTGGTTTCTATTGTATACATGGCCAGCTGCATGACCCACTGTGTAAATGTGCTGGAATAATTACGCAGGTCATGGTCAGAGTAATGTAAGGCAAGGGCGATACTGTTAAAGGACAGTCTCTGTTGTTTTCATGTGAAGCTCACTATATGATCCTAGATATTGAGTGTACTTGAAGGGATAGTGCACCCAAAAATGAAAATTCAGCCATTATCTACTCACCCATGCCAATGGAGGCTCAGGTGAAGTTTTAGAGTCCTCACAACACTTCCGGAGATCCCAGGGGAGAGGAGGTAGCAACACAACTCCACCTAATGGAGGCTTATGGTGCCCCAGATTCAGACGTCCAAAAACACATAATTGAAACCCAAAAATATCTCCATACTACTCGTCCGTAGTTATCCAAGTGTCCTGAAGCCCCGACATAAAAAGTTGTTTGGAAAAACGTCATTTGAACTCTGTTTTTAGCCTCATTGTAGCCTGTAGCTCTAACTGCTTCTCTGTGCACCACATTCACGTTTGCGTACTTGTGCTCGAGACCAGCGAAAGCACGTGAACACAGATGAACGCGGTGCCGATGTCTCACCATCTCGCACGCGTGAGCACGGTGCACAGAGAAGCAGTTAGAGCTACAGGCTACAAATTTTCATTTTTGGGTGCACTATCCCTTTTACTTCCCCAGTGTGGAGACTTTTGTTTATTCAGTTTGCTGGTAGCTGTGTTCTCTAAGACAGTGTGAGTGTTATTACATTGAAAGGATTGATTTTAGCATTTGGGTTCAACTTTTAGAGGTTGTTTGGTCCTTGAGTGTTTAGTGAGAGAACAGTGCCTCCAGCAACCTGGAGCTACAAGACAAGAAAGGCAATCGATGGCATTGATCATGGCAATCAACTGTCAAATAATAAAACAAAGGACATAAAGTCCATGTTGAAAACAACCTGAAAAGAAAAGCAACTGAAACTTGGGGCTATTTTGGATTAAAGGGATGGTCCAGATCTTTTTAAGAGGGGTTGTGTGAGGTTCTTATCCACAGTCAGTGTATTACCTGCAGTAGATGTCGATCAGCACAGCCACAGTTTGGAGAAGCAGGCAGGAGTACTGCCACAGAAGCTAAGTAATGTACTGCTGTGGATGGGGGGCAGCAGCAAAACATATTTAAGCATCCTAAAAAGATTAAATGTAAACTATATTAAGAGTACTTTCAGTACTTTAAATTTCCTCTTTACCTTGATGCAGACAGCCTTTTCCAACAGGGAAGCCATTAGCAGTTTCAGTTCTCCATCTATGCTTTCTTCATGCCACCAGACTCCACTGACAAAAACAGTAATTTTAGCTAGCCAAACACAGGAGCTGCTTACTATTGCTGTCTTGATCTTTAGTTTGTGATATTGTTTGACTTTGGTAAATCTGAACTAACCCTTAAAAATACCAAAGTCACACAATAACAGAGAAACAAACTGATGGAGGCAGCGGTGGACCAGCAGCTCCTGTGTTCAGCAATGTTAATTCACTGTTTTTTTCAATGAAGTCTGGCTGTGAAGTGATTTAACCTCTTTAGTTCCCCATCAGACATTGCTGTCTGACAACAAAAATATAGCATATACTCAAAGAGATGGCTATAGGCTTGTGCCGATTTCCGGTTTAACCAGTTCCATCCGGTTTAAGAGCTCCAGTGGGTTTGATTTACATGAACCGGTGAAACCAGGGGAAAAAAAAACAAAAAAGAAAACACTCATGACTTTCCAGATAACATCAGCGACGTGTCACAGGGCTATATTCAACTCGTCTTGCATAGTAATATTCATTTTGATGACGACTTTATAAGGTTTATGTTTGTTTATAAATGAAGCTGAGCAACAAATGTTTTGTGCAGTTTGTCTCTAATCTCTCTATTTTAGAAAAAGCTCAAATGCGACCCCCAGTGGTAAAATTAGGTATATAATTAGATATATCGATTCGGTTTGATATTTGGCTTCAAATGAAATGGATTATAAAAAAATGGCACAAGCCTAGATGGCTGAAATTAGGAACATCTCAAACAGATCTCAAAGATTAGTATCGGGGCTGATTGAGGCATTTTTTAACTGATCATGATCAGCCACATTGAGCTATGTGGAGCCCTATCCGATCCTTTGTTTTACATCAGCTATCACACGGGTGTTTTTACTTGTGAAGCTTTTATGCACACCAACGCAACAACTGCAGTCATCAACTCTCCAACTCTCCACCGTCTGTCTCTCTTCATCTCCACTGAGCTCCTGTGTGTCTAAGAGCAGGAGCTGAGCTCCACCCACAGCAAAACACCATACGCCATAAACGACAGCAAAACAAGAGTATTTGTTATTTACCAGAGTTATAAGCACATGTTTCTTGTCAGCTCAGTGTAAGAGTCTCTTGCGTTTTGCTGTCATCTATGGTGCATGGTGTTTCACTGCCCTGCTCGGAGGAGAGACAGACAGCGGTGCAGAGCTTATGACAACCTCACTCACCTCCCCACTGCATGTGCAACAAAAGCTCTGCAAGTGAAAAGCCAATAAGAGTACAGTAGATGTACAGACGGGGAAAATAAACATTCAGTGGAATACAGTTCATTCAGAATGGCTAACTCAGGCAAGGCTGCACCGAAGCAACAAACACTTGAAGATACTCTCTTAAAGAAAAGTTCCCTTGAGACAGCTACAAGGGCAGAGAGATTATAGAATAAAATAGAAAAAAAGATGAATAAAAATAAAAACATTAAGGAGCAGTTAAGATACAGGAATTTTTTTTCTTAATGCATTGCAGAGCTTTTCAGTTGTCAAGCACAGGCTATACATTGGCTTGATTTTAACAACTGTAGCAGGCGTATTATCTCGGAAAATAGATGTATTGGATCGGAACTTGGTATCAGCAGATACTCAATATTACATGTCTCCGATTGGGACCAAAAACCTGATTGGGACACCCCAAGCTAAAATGCGTTTTGGTGCTGCCCCCATCCACAGCAGTACCTTGCTTAGTTTCACTACCGCACCTCACTCTTCCCTGCTTCACTTCATTGGAGGTGCGCTGACTGAAATCTACTGTATGTGATACACTGATTATGGTAAAGTAACTCATACGACCCCACTTCAAAAGATCCAAACTATCCTTGAAAGCTTTATGTACATCAAGTAAGAAAAATCATAATAGTATTCACTCACACACACCACCCTACAAACTACTGCCGGTTTCAGTCACATGAACTCTGCCTCGTTTGCGATTTGATTCACTAAACAGAATATGTTTTCTAATATGAGTGTGTGTTTGACAAAGGAATTGAAAATTAGAGGGGGATGTAAAACATACTGAAGAAAAGCGAGGCCAGCAGCCGTTACACATACAGCACAGATTCTAGATAGAGGTGAGTTACAGTATTTGTTATATAGGTTATCTTGTCTCCACATGCACACACTACCCCATCTACAAAGATAGGACACATTTAAACATCACACTGTGCTGTGCTCATATGCTGTGTAAATTATGACCAAACACACATGCACACAAAGTAATATGCTATTGATATGTATGAGCTCGGACTTCATGCTGTGACAGTGCATCACACACTGGCATGGATTTAATAAATAGGGCATGACCTTGTAGCACCTAGCCTATATAAATAGGAAGTTATGATGAAGTGCATGTGCTTCTTCAAATCGCGTCTATTCCTCAGTGTGTCTGTGAGAATGTCTGAAGTTTTCAGAAAGCAAATAACTTATTTAGACAAATTCAAAGACAGAAAAGAATGAATTCTACATCTGATAAGCATATTTTTCTTTCCTCATTCACTAATGCACCCACAGTATCCCCCTCTTCTTCCCTCATACCCTCCCTAACTGGCAGCAGGCCAGTTTCCGAACATGGTGATGGAGCAAAAGAAAATTGATTTCTAAAGAGCTCTGTCTGCTATTCCCGGATATGAAATATGCAACCAGTTATTAGTCTAACACTGATATTAACATAACACGACAACCGTGTCAAGATATATATTAAAGATGTCTCTCTTGTTCCTGCTGAGAGATCCATGAAATGGTCTCAAAATGATAAACTGCCACTTGTTCAAAGCTTGCCAAATCATTATCAATACTGCACAATTGTGATGATATCTGCTTTGTTTGAGAGAAAAAGGAGCACAAAAAGCTCTTTGCAAAAGGTTGGCACTGCACTGATGCTGCTATGAGACAGACAGACTCAATATCTTGATCGTGTAGACAGGCACATCGGGCGGCTCCATATTAGCTATTATGCAGCTATTAATGAATGTACACTAAGAAAGGTCAAATGGCCCTCACGCTGATGCACATGGACACACACACACATTGACACAGATGCACCCATGCAAAGACTCGCATGCACACAGTCAGGAGAAAGGTCACGGCATACGGTGCGTGTGAGAAAAAGATATTTGAAGGAGATATGCTGCCTGTTGCTATGGAACACTCCTGGAGGAAAACATACACACACACACCTACACATGATGCGCTATCAATCTTAAAGAAACTAGAGCAATTGCACGCCTGTGAGCACAAAACACGCACACACACACACACACACACACACACACACACGTACGCACTCGCTCAATCAATCCATGTCCTATTAAAGAAACCAAGAAGCAGCAGCCACTTTTCAGGAGCCTCACTGCCTAAATTATTGCTGTCAGGCTGTGTGTGTGTGTGTGTGTGTGTGTGTGTGCGTGTGTGCCTATCTTTGTGCGTGCAAGCGTGCATATGCTTTATTTGTATGTATAGAAGGAAAGCAAGCGCTTTGCAAGAACAACATCGCTTTTCCGTTTATTCCTTCAGGACTGGGTAAATTATGCCAGTCGGTTAATAAGATTCTCCCCCAGATCCAGCTCAGCACCTCATGAGAGACAGAAAGAGGAAGAACAAGACGGGCTTCTGTACTTCTAGACGGCTCAGAGCTGGCAGCAGCTACACTGCATACATTCCACATTATGAACATGCTAATTAACGTAACTTATTTTCTTTAATATATTTTCCTCCTCTTAAAATGTTCACTGGGAGTATAAGATCTCCAGTTACATACAGTGTAGTGCATAGGAAGTGACAGGTTGTATATGTGTTACGGCATATTCTCCGAAACTTTAAGATGAACTATGCAGGATTTTCCTTAAAAAACAATATATAGACTCTAAGAGAAGTAATCCCTCTCAGTCATCACCCACTAGAAGTGTGTGGCGGTGTGTTTTTCCGCAGAGACTCTGCCCTCTGCCTGTATTTTCTTGTTTTCTTCTTATTTCCTGTGTCTGGGATGTTTATGGGCGTGTAACCTCACAGCACTCAGGTGAGGTTGGGGCTTCATAAAAAGGTAGCAACCAGCTGCCAGACTGTAAGCAGCATCCAAGAGACACAGTGCCAAGAATGCAAATATCTGTAGTTGGCTTTTACTTTCACTTACGCTGGCAAGCGTGTTTACAGACAGCACCCAATAATCCTGCATAGTATAACTTTAAAGTGGACTGCACAATGAAACATACATAACCATCGTCCCTAATTGTAACCAAATAGAATACAGAGCTGAAACTATCAGTCAATCTACAGATATATTCAACAATTTTGATAACTGATTACATTTTTTCGAGGAGAAATGACCAAAGTTGTCTGGTTCCAGCCTCCAAAATAGGATTTCCCTGCTTTTCATTGTCTTTTAAGATAATAAACTGAACAATTTTGGGTTTAGAATCGAGCTGCAATCAATGATTATTTTCATTATTAATCAAGTGCTGATTATTTTCTTGGTTAGTTGATTAATTTTCTACACAAAGTCAGAAAATAGTGAAAAATGTCCATCACAATTCCCTCAAGTCCAAGACAACCTCTTCAAATGTCTTGTCATGACCGACTACACTCCAGAAGCCATAGATAATGCTGTTTATGATCACACAACATAAAGGAAAGAAGCAATCCTCCCAATTTAAGAGGCTGGAGCTGGGACATATTCTGCATTTTTGCTTGAAATTACTGATAGTGAACCAATTATAAAAAAAGAGTTGGACATATTTTTGTCTGTGGACTAATTAACTAATTGTTCCAGCTCAAGTTGTTTTTGGAGAAAACATTTTGAAGAAGTCTTATTGGGCTCTGGGGACATGTGATGGGTATTTTTCACAGATTTCTGTCATTTTATGGACCATACAATGCATCAACTATCAGCAGATAATGGAAGTAATCGTCAGCTCCAGCTCTTATATGGTGTACAAGGAACATGACTTGCCTGTTCTCGCTCTGAGACATAATGACGCCCTGTCTACTGCAGTGACCTGAAGTATAGAAGTCAGCACACACTGATCAATAACTTTATGTAAACAGAGCATGAAGCCTCAGCTCAGCCCAGTCAGCTGGGCTACATGTGGAAAAACAGACCCAGTGCAACTCAGAGGAAATATAAAGGCAGTGTAAAGACTGCAGTGAGGGAAACTTGGGGTACATATGCATTTTCTGAGCACTGGAATACAGGCTGTGTGTGATGAATTGTTTTACTTCATGACACTTCATTACACTGTGTCTGAATGAGTGATATGTGGGGGCTAGTATGTGGGGGTCAGTGCTGGTGACAGGCAGGCGAGCGCTGTGTAAAGGCCATAAGCTGCTATCATCCTGCCACAGACGCCTAGTGTGAGACTGACTGAGCATTCTTCCCAAAGTGACAACTATTTGCAGTGAGCTGGTTCTCAATGAGATGGATAGGAGCCAGTGAAACTAGATGCAGCAAGTATCAGACCTAATCCATAATATATCTGACACGTGTCTCATATTCATAATTCACATAAAGTCATTATTGAAGGTGTGCCAGTGCTTGGATTTGCACTACCGTGAAAAGTTTCTGAATCATGAGGAAAATCCCTGCATCTAATTCAAACCTCAGCGCGCTGCCAACTTCCTCTAAAGTCATTCAACCTACACCGGAGCTGAAATGAAATAAGATTAAATTATTCCAATAGTCGACTGCCGGAAGATTAATCTGCAACTATATAGATAATTGATTTATCATTTAAGGCATTTATCATGCAGGAACACCACCCGTTCTCTGGTTTCACCTTTTCCAATGTAAGGTTGAGCTGCTTTTCTCTGTCTCTGTCTCTGTTGCCTGAATTTCTTAGGCTTTGCACTGTTGGTGGAACAAGACGACACATTTAGGGACCGCACGCTGGACTCTGGGATACATCTGTCACTATTTTCTGACATTTTATAGACAAAATAATCATCAATTAACCAGAAAACAATCAACATCTAGAAGTGATGATAAAAAAAAAATCATCATGAGTTGCAGCCCTGAACTATACTGGTCTGACACATCGTGGTCAGCATCCAGAGACAGTCCAGAAACACATGTATTGACCTATAGTTGTAGATTTCAGGGGTGCATGCCCCCCTCAATATTTAAAATGTGCATTTGCCCTTCAATAAAAACATCAAACTAGCAGAGGACTTTCGCTTTGACCAAATTTAAGACATTTTCATTATAAATTGTTGCAGAAGGGGCACACATTGTGTATAAAAATAGCCAGGATACAGGAAATTATGTGTCTGATGCTCAAAATTTTCTGCTGGAGGATCTCCAAAGTCCTTGATTTGTATGTGTGCCCTACAAAAAGAAGGAAACCTACGCCCTTGCTTTGACCTATACATAACTAAGTGCTGTTTTTATGAGAAACTCTTCTATAAAATGCCCAGGAATGATATTATGCATGACAGTAAAACTATAAAATCAAGCAGCAGTAGGTGTTCTAAATCTGGAAATATGGATCAATACCATGCCTCAGATTTATCTACAGATTTAAAGTAGCACAAAGTTTGCAGAGGCTGCTACAAACTCCACTGACACTCACTATCCCCGCATGAATCCCACAGTGGTACTGAGTGATATAAGGTGTCAAAACCCTCAGTGTTGTGCTTGAAACAGACAGAAGATAATTCAGACGTCAAACAAGGTCAATACAGGTCAATAATTCATCTGCTGAACATACTCTGCTGTCAGTATTTCCCATTCAGTTCGTCCATCACTCACCTTGCGCAGAGGCAGCGACTCCTCTCCACGAAACCGACAACCATCCGCCAAACGGCTGTGTTTAATCCTTCCACGCACCTGTGCCGTAAAATCCGTCAAAACTTAGCGTGACTCTTGTCAGGTGGAGCCTCTGTGGTACCGCTGCTCTTCAACGCGGATGTTTTTTTTTTTTTGTTTTATTTCTTGTTTTTTTGTTTTTTTTTTAAATCGCACCGTAGCCTCCAAAAGAAGAACTCCCCTCGCGCCTCGCTCTGTCGTGATGCGCGTGTCCTCTAGCGACTCCGCTCCGGTCCGTAGTATCGCGGAGGTAAGAAGACACGTAGCTCTCTGTTGATATCACCCACTACTACTCCGACCGAAAAGGCACCGCGGAGGGAAAACAATAACAAAGTAAGCTATCCCAGCGTGAAGGAGGGAAGAGGAGGAGGAGGGGAGAGGAGGAGAAGAAAGTGTGAGCAGCCTTCACCGGGATGAATGAAAGACAGAAAGCGCTCTCGGCTCACTCAGTGTGTGTGAGTGTGTGTGTGATAGTGTATACACTGAATGCTGGATTTGCAGAGTGAGTGAGTGGGAGCACTGGTCGAGTGAGTAGGTTTCCGCGCAGTGCACCCACATGAATATCATCTTACATAAAAATAACAAGATAGACAGACAGAGCGCCAAAATCCCTGTCATGCAATTATTGCAATATTAATGTAGGGTTTCCATGGTCTTATTAAGTGTTGATGCTGCTTAGGAGTGCTAACAAAGATGTATTAGTGGTTTCCAACCATGCACCCATCTAAGGGGTGGCAAGGGGCTTTAATAAGGTAGGAGTAAAGAATAGGCTACATATTTCCATGATACACTGAAAAAAATCACACCTGTAAAAAATACGCCAGGAAGGGAAAATGACTCCTTGGTCACATTACAGCCCACAGACATAATGTAGGCTTAATCTGTCAAGAGGGGTGGCAAGTTATGTTATGTTGCAAGCCTTCAAAACATGTGCAAGGAACAACTGTGATAGCCTCTGTGCATGGGCTCACACCCCACCCATGCTTCTTATAGATCAGGGGTGTCAAACTCAATGTAGTTCATGGGCCACATAAAGACCAGTTTTTTTTCTCAAAACCATTGTATAATAACTTATGAATAACACCACCTACAACATTTTCCCTTTCTTTTGTTGTAAAGCCGTATAAGTACATTCTAAAATTGTCGATTTACAACCAGATGATGAAGAGCCTGACGTGTCTTAAGAAAAATAAGTGCAATTTTTCCATCAGTCATGATTTTTCCATGTGCATTTTTACATATTTGTCCATCCCTGTGTAGAAATGCTGGCATCTTCACACCAAATTACAGTGGAAGCTCCTGAAGCTGCTGATTGACAATATTTTGCACAATGTTCATTATCTTTAAATTTGACTGCAAGAAGTATTTATCCTTTTTTCAGAGAGTGGAGAAGCCTTTGAAGTCATTTTAGATGAAGGCTACTCACTGTTTAACTTGCTCCTGAAACCTTGCACCACTTGGCCCTCACAAGTGCATCAATATTAGGCGTGCAAGGTCATCCAGTTCTGGCCCACGGGCTGTATGTTTGACACCCTTATTATAGATGGAGCAATGCATAAGTTTCTGTAGCCTACTGTTTTCCCAACATGCATTTGACTGAAGACAGAAAAGCAACCCGAACAAGTTACCAGGGATTCCTGGGTTATTCATAAGGTACAGGGAATTTGATGAATAATTATCCTGCAGTAGTTTTGTTTCAGACTTGGATCAACAGTATAATTACCATAAAACTTCAGTTAGTAGCCCGGGCAATTATTTGCTTAAATCAATGAAATCAACAGGGCTCTATTTAGGACAGACCTTTTATTCCATTCACACAAACCTGTTGCTCAGCAGAGATCGGAAATACAATCAAATTGTTTATTTAAACCAGTATGAATATTACTTGTTTAAAAATTAGGCTTCAGATAACATATCAATTATGAATCATTCATTTGATCTAGCTCCGAGAGACTAGCACTCAAGGGCTACAGCACCCAACATACCGACACAACACCACTTTATCCTGTCAAAACAATACTCACAGCTTCGATTAATCTTTAAGAAAAACCCTTTTCATTCTTTTAAACTTATGACCCTAACGGACTAAAGAAATATAAATAACGTACAGGGTAATCAAGGAACGGACACATTATTTGAGGTAGCCAACAACTCGCTTTTATACATCTAATGACCCTCTATAGAAGATTAACTGCTTGGCAACCAGACCAGGTGTCTAATTGAGACAGGCCTTTATCAGTCAATATGTGTAGCCACACTGGGCTAGTAAAAGGGACTGGGTGTTTGATTGCGACTAGGATTTTAATTGAAGTTTTAAGGTAATCGTAAAAAGATTTTTCAGAACAAAAGAATTTGTTAATGTGCTGAAACACTTTGAGTGAGAAAAAAAACCCCAACACACATTAAAGACGGCACAGGCTCAGGGAACTTGTGAGCACCATTTTTATATATTTACTGGGTTTTTATAGACTCAACAATTAGCAAATCAGATTAGAAAAAAGACAGATTTCTAATGAAAATAACCACTCCCTCCATCCATTCTCTATCTGTAATCACGTATCCTATTCAGAGTCGGAGAAAGCCACATACATTGGGAGAATATGCAGACTCCAAACAGAGGGGGCCCTAAGCCCAGGTTTGAACCCAGAACCATCTTGTTGTGAGGTGACAGTGCTAACCACTGCACGACCATGCTGCTCCCCATTAGTTGATGCTCTACTTAATTGTACAGAAAGCCGAATTCCAAACATCAGTTGCTACCATAGCAAAAGTAATATTTCCACAGTTGTTCACTTTCCTATGGCTTTATTTTCTCTTCTTCTTACCACAGTTGTCTGCTGATATGTTGATGTTAAGCTGAGGAGCTGAAAGCAAGCTGCTGGGCGGTTACAGTAACAGGCAAGCAACAATATGTGGGTGATTGCGATATATTGCTGCAGGTCTAACTCTGCTGGAGCAGAACACACTCACGTTAAACCTGGCAGATTCTACAAATCGTTATTTTACCAAAACCAAATTGCTGCAAATGAACCCATATTTCAAGAGGAAGTATTTCTAAGGCATTTGAATAAACAAACAGTTGCTTTTGAATCCCAATCAAACCAAGACAACATTACACAGCCATGAATCACAGTCCAACTCACACAAACCCCGTTTTGTGTGCCAGAATGCTTTGCACAGCCAACAATAACCACCCTTGATCTATCAAAAATGGCATTAACTCACTGTGGACGACAAACACTTCCCAAAGCAATCATATGCACCAAATTTAGAGCTTAGCCGAAAAGAATGACATTGCTATGCCCCTTTTTATAATTTTTCTGTTCGATTATCCCGAGTCTTTTTGAAATGCCACATTTTCTCGCTAGTGTATGGATATGCATTCATTCCGGGAGAATGGGCGCCTATTACACGCTTTCAGAGGCTGTGACAGCAGCCCTCAGTGAGGAAGCCAAACACTTCACAGCTCAGACAATGTACCCAGGCAGAAGCACACACACACAGACACACAAGCATGCGCTCATGGATCCGCGTACACACAAACCCACTGACACAATGCACATCGACGAGATGAAAGGGCCAATTTATCAAACCACCAGCCAAGGCAGGCCTGAGGACGTATAGTGCCAGCATTGGTCTGGAGAAAAAGGGCAGGATGTGCCTGTGTGTGCACGAGTGTGTTTAACTTTTTTTTTTTTTCGTGACAGTAAAGTTGTTCCATCTAACATAACATGCACTTCTGCCTTTGGGTAATTTTCCCAAGTAAAATGCATCACCTTTAACGCTGATGTCAGCTGACGTGGCTGCGTGACAAGGGAATTTATAGTGCCTGTGATTGTCAGGTGCTTTGGATTAAGAGGAGCAAAATGTGTGTGTGTGTTAGTTTGTTAAAACAAGATGGGGAGCAGAGGGGAGAAGGAGGGAGCAATGCTGCTAGTGTCTGTCCCATGTTATTTCTCATTAAACTGAGAGATCAATGTTCATTCTCTGAGCTTTACAGCGTTTACAAGCCCAAACTAATCCACTATTAGAGAGCCGTATGACAGAGCTGCAGAGAAGGCACAGAGCAGCGCTTGGAAAGAGGTTGTGTTCAAATGTTAAAACAGAACAGCATGAAAAAATGTCTAATGTCTGAATATATTCTCTCTGAACATCTCACAAGGTTTCGACAACACACTGTTGTGTAAGGACATCCTCACTGCATGGCATTGTTGTATCGTCTGTCTAAGGAGAGAGGGAGTGAAAGAGACAGAAACAATGAGAAGAAATTTGATTTTGAACTTCAACAGTGACAGATGTGATGCATGAGCTCATATTAGCCAATATTGAAATATTGGCTAAGTGACATGGTGGAGGCTCCATCTGGACGACAGCATGCAATGACATTTTATTCTAGTCTGAACTTTCATTCATTCACAAACATACCTTTTTTTTGTAAGTTAACAATTGTTTTTTTTTTTTTTTTAGAAATACATTTGTCCAAATTGTCCATGCTCCATAATTGGTGTGGTGGATCTGGATCACAATGACTTGAGGAGCTGCCAGGGGTTTATTTCCAGGTTGGAAAAGCCAGCGAGGAAATGCCTTAAACCTGCATTCTTTCAAATGGCCAGCAGGGGGCGGCTCCACTGGTTGCAAAAATAAGTGACCTTCATTCTCACTTGATTTATTACCTCAGGAAACACTTTCCTAATTAGTTTGTGGTCTCAGTCACTAGTGTTCAGTCTGTTTCAATACAGCAAGATGTTCATTTTGTAAATTATGGTCCCATTTAGAGTAAAATACATGATAGAGATGGGTATGTTTTAGGGCGTGGTTACCTTGTGATTGTCCTCTGGTTCTCAGCAGATCCACCCCTCGATCCCCACAGCTCCTTCCTCTCTTCCAAATACTTCAGGCGCCAAAAACACCAAGATGGCGACAGTTAAAATGCAAAACTTCAGGCTTAAAACCAAACTGTGCGTTCCAACATCTATACTACAATACTATATAGTGCGCCAGAAAGAGATTTTGTGTGTCCCAATACATAGTATGTCAAATGCAGTATACCAAAAATACCAGGATGTTCTACTACATCCAGTCCGATACTGCAGTATGCAAGCTAGCATGCTTTTCTGGCTATTATGACCCACAATCCTCTGCGCAGCAGATGATACATTTCATCAACTGAGTTGTAAATAGATGACAGCTTGACAACTCATTGACAGCTAATTGACGGTTGTCAGAAGTCGCAATGTGTGTCATAAATATTACAAACAATAGGACATAACTATAATCTATGATCTCCGTCTTTGGCGAACTCAGTAAGTGGCGTTTGTTTTATCTCCAAGGTAACGGATACAAAAGCAAGAGGGTCAAAATTCAGGACGTAATGTTATGAGAGTAGTTTGTCCGGATTATGTGCATACTGCATTCAACAGTACATACTTTTTAAGTGCTGCAGTACCTACTAAAGTAAAAAGAAAAGGTATGCGATTGGGAATGCACCCATAGTCCACAAACCAATGGGCGATGTCTATGGGAGCTGCTCATCTGCCAGACTTCCATTACACATGCTGACAAGAAAAGAAATCTGGAGGATACACTGAATTATTAATAAAACACAAAGCATAAACCTTCTCATACAAGCACTACGTTTAAGCTTTTGGCAAATGCAGCCTTAAAGTATTACTACAAATATTAGTACAGCTAAAAATAACGTTACTATTACGCTGGCCTTCATCTGCTCCATTACAGATGAGACCTTTGTTGGAAAAAGTAAAGCTGTGTAGAAACAGATACTACAAAGGTAAAAGGAAATCATCGGAGATTAAACTGATACACCATATTTTATTTCCACTCATCCACTAACTCCCTAGCTGAGGGAGTGTTTATATTTAGATGTGAATAAGAGTGTGTTTATGAGTGAGGGAGAACATTTCAAATGTTAGTCCCCTGATTTTGTGATGTCAGTTTCAGCGCGGTGCATCTGTTGGGTTTTGGCTGCTGGGATACTGGCCCGGTCTGCTTGATACTGCTCCAAGGTCCGGGGGCAGCCTGCTGGCACTGCCAGTTGGTGGCGAGCCCAAGCAGGGTGGTTTGCTCATTGTAGTTGGGGGGAAAAAAATAAGTAGTACAGCGGTCAGCTCCAAGAATTATGGTCCCAAAAGTATTTACTAAACTGATATGCCTTTGTTTGTCCAGTGCGGGTCAGACACACAGAAATAGACATTAGTTACTGAGTCAGAAACAGGGCCTGAATGTGCTGAGTGCATGTGCATGTAATGAGTTCGGAGAACATATAACCAAGAGGATACAGACAAATATGGGTCCATGTTCCCGGCAATAAAGTGTTTATTGGTAACAGGTGAGGGGTAATCCAGAGATAGAGATTTGATTTCAGGAGCATCAGCAACTCTTACACTTACAGCTCAGATCACTTACAAACAGCCATATATAGTACAGCTGACACTGTGAGAGGGAGCTAAATCAAAATTAATGTGATCTTGTCACCACCCTGAACACCACATGAGGAAGAAAGAGCGAAGACAGAAGGATAATTGATATCTACAGTGTCAAGCTCCAGCGCAAATTTACCCTTGTGATTAATGTCTTCTTCCTTTATTATCCGCAACTTATTATAGCGACTCAAACCTAAAGCCCTGCTCTTATTTTTATTGCAAAGATTGCAGTAAATGTACCAACATGCCTTACATAAGCAAAATTATGGTACATTTTTATTCATGATACAGCTTTCCTTAAACCTCATTTAATTCCACAAACCATGTCACTTCGTTTATGCAAACCCCGCCGGAATTAAGTTAATTCATTTCTCAAGTCATTAGCTTTCAACCTTTCCATTTTCTCATAACTCAGACTGCTGTACTTTGAACATGATTTATGGTGAGGTTGCAGACAGATCTATGTCGGCCCCACTGTACAAACATGATACCTGTCATCAGATGTCTGGAGCTGTATTTTTACACTAACAGCACCTGCAGAATTGGAATATGCATGAGAGTCTGTCATGAGGTGGATGTGAGAGGAACAAATTATTTAGAGACTTGTGAATGAATGTCTGTCTTATATATTTTATAACAACTGTATCTTCTTTAGCTTTTTCTAAATCATTTTTCTTTTCCTTCACACAGGACCGTGCACTAGTCTGCAGTTACAACTGCACTGTACTTTCCTCATTAGGATATAATCAATAGGATGCTGCTTTTGGAGAGCAATGACCTTTGTTGACCTCCATGCACATTTAATGTGTCCTGCTGCACTGGAAATACTGTCCTCCTTTTTTCTGACCTTTGTGGTCTGCAGTTGGTAGCTGTCACCATCTAGAGGACAAACTAGCACAGTGCAATTTCCATTAGCGTGCCTCAGCAGTTCCCAAACTTTATTGGCTTGTGACCCCCTTAAAGACAGCTATATCTATTTGCAACCTTCTTACAGGTTATAAATATTATAGAAGTTGTGATTTATATATGAAACTATTCCCTCTCAAATTGTCTGATTTGAATGCCTTTTATGAGCCTAAAGAGGTGAATTTATCCAGTAATTTACAGGAAAAAGATTAGTGTTAAGTTAGTAAGTGTCCTAAAAAAGACACATATTTTTGTGAGCGATCAGAGCTTGTTAAGTGTTGTTGTGACCCCTTAGATTTATCCCATGATGACCCCTTGGAGGGGTCCTGAGCTCCATGTCAGGAACCACTGCCTTGTAGTTTACCAATGGCTGTATATAAATGTATGGGAACGGGTGGGCAGATCAGTACCAAAATATTGATATTACAGGTACTTTTCATATTGAAGATAAATTTCCTCTCTTCTATATTGTACCCATTTGTATTTCAAGAGTAAAACTGAATGAATAAACAATATGTTCTTGTTGTGAACACATTGATTGCAAGTACTCTTTGCTTCTCCGCTGCTGTTGTTGTGTTGTGTTGTGTACACTCCAACAACATATGTGTCACACAGGCAGAGCACACTGCAGCACACACCTTAACTACTTTAATCTGACACATAATTGCAGTAGTATCTGAACAAAAGTGGAAAAACCACACGAAAGAGAACTTGGAGATGCAACAGAAAAGAAGGGAGGAAGAGGGATATGCCTCAGCATCCAGACTCCTGACACAGAGACTGAGTTCACTGGCAGAGTCTTTTCAGAGAGGCTCAGGCAGGAATATCCAGGTATATTGTAGTGAAATTATATTTTAGTCAAATCATATTGTCAGCTTTGGTTAATGTTACATATTCAGACTGTAATTGGTAGTCATTAGCTGTTACTTTAGCAGACTGATTATTCGCCCCACAAATCATGACACTTTGCTCTCCCCTACATGAAAGTACATAAGCCACCTTTATTCTATTTTTATTGTTTTAAAGATTCTTTTTTCAGGGTTTTGCCTTTAATGAACAGGACAGAGTGAAATGGGGTGTGAGAGAGAGAGTGGGGGGGGTTGACATGCAGCAAATGGTTGAGTCGAACCTGTGAACCTGAGCCGAACCTGTGACCACTGCAGTGAGGCATCGCTTCTGTACATGGGGCACTGGCACTATCCACTACACTACCAACGCCCCACATAAGCCACTTTTAACTTTTAAGAATAAAAAGTATAGGTATCGTGATGGGTATTCGTATTGATATCAGCGATTCTGGCCCTGTATTACTTGGTACTAGAGACATCAAGAGATATCAAGACCGCATTTAATATTTCCCAGCCCTAATAGATGGCATAACAGCTCCTTAAAAGTGATCTAGCCCTGTGGCTGGCTGCAGTATAGGTCATAAACCCGCCCCTTTCATGATAGCAGAAGGGACATAGACATAGACATAGTGGCTGTAAGCTGTAGCACCTCTCAGTGTGGATGGCTCCCCATAAGTGGTTCTTTCCTCACCTGGTTCCTCAGTGCCCAGCCATGTTATTGACTATATTGACTGTGTGTGTGTGTGTGTGTGTGTGTGTGTTTATATGTGGGGGTGGGAGGGGCGGGTTTTCAATATGTGTGTATTATTTTTGTTTGTTTTTATTCTGTGAAGCACTTTGTGCTGCATTTTTAATGTATGAAAAGTGCTACACAAATAAAGTTTGATAGACCAAACAAAGAAAATAAATAAAGAACACATTAGATACATTTTTCACGAAGATGGTTTGTGTCACTTTAGGTAGTTCTTATCATGATAATGTATTTTTATTCACTTATTTGATGCCATAAAAAGGGGCTGTGACATCATGATTGACAGCTGTGTGTGTCATTCACTGTGCTTTTGATAGATAACAAGTGGAGGGAGAGGAACTCTATTCCGAGGCTCCACTTCTTGATCACTATACTGCACACACTCTGGCTCCAAAAGCGCAAGATGACAGCACCCATATCTGGAGTATTATCTCACATGAAGTTTTCCTTGTAGGCTTTCTCCCAGAATGCCCTTTCAGACAGAAATTTATTCATGTTAACGTAAATCACAACTTTTGTTCTAACTTAAACCAAGAAAATTCCTTCCAAGTACGATATTATCAGGCCCCCAGGAAGCCAATTTTCATAGTGGCCAAACAGTGGAATTGTATTAGGTGATGTCATATGGCCCAAAAAGACTTTTGCATAGACTTATGGCAAAAGAGATGTCTGTAAATAAGTAGATAATTATTTGAGCGTTGCAGTCCAAGAGAAATGACTCAGAATCAGAATTTGATCCATTTGGTCCAATAATGTGGAGAGTGTAGAAGAGCCGCATGACTAAATCACTTTATCCCTGCTGAAGTTAATGGGGTGCTAAACCACAAGTAGCCAGCTCAGCAGGTGGAAGTGTCTATGTGTCTGCTGTTTTGGCCACACAGAAGCAGTGCTGATCATCTGGGTAATTTTATATATGGCATTTGAACTTTTTTGGCTTCATGTGCCAGTGAGCAGCTGTCATAGCAATGAATGAGTCCTGTTCTCCAATGCTGTATCCAGTACTCTTTATACATCCTTGGATATTTTGGCTACATTTATATACAGTGGGAGGAAGTGGAGATGTGTTCTCCATCTTTATGGTTTTCACTTAAGCAAGTGACTGCCCCAAGTTGGTTAGAGCTTTGGATTTGAGCAACACAGAAATATGTTGCTTATATTGCATAGATGTGATTTTATAGCACATTAATACCATTTAATTAACCTCATTATCATCAGGATAATCCAAAAATACAGCACCTTTACATAGGTCATTCAGCATGGTTAAAAAAATAGAAAGAGTAGAGTCTCGCCTGTTGTAGGATGTACAGGTGGACACAAGATGGCACTAGAGCACTGCTATACACTACATGGTTGTAGGTCGAGAGAGGAGGAAAGAAAAATGAGAGCACGAGAAAGAGAGTCAGAGAGAGTTAAGCCGAAACCTCAGCAATGTTTTATGACACACAATCAGCTGAGTGCCTCCATTAAAACCAACATTAATTAAATTTATGGCGAATTGAGTTTACACTCTGGAATTGAGTTTTCTTTGCTGAAATCACTTTGAGTTGATTTACTCCGTCTTTTCCACTTGGTTGCCCATAATTAGTTCCAAATGACTCCATCCTCATTACAGATGTCTCTCTGGAATTTAAACACTTGTGTTGACTCGCTGTGCATCTGCCTGTGTGTGTGTGTGGATGCCCTGAGGAATTTAATGATGTTACTGTACATGCTTGCATTTACATTTGTTGTGTGGTTTGTCTTCTTCTCCGTGCTGGTTGCTGAACATGCTTTTGCAGTGTGTCACTAATGTTCTCAGCCATATATAGTACTTTGCTCCCCGGCCAACAGTCTGTATGATTGAGCTCCTCTCATGCTCTTACTGGGAGTTGGGGTCATCCTAATCCCTTAAACCCCGCTTTCTACCTCCTCAAGTCCCAGCCATCCAGTCCTCCGAATCACTCCAAAAATTTTCCCTTCGGTCCCGAGGATCTTATCTAGATCTCTTTGGTATATGTGAGCAGGAGCACTGTATTGAGGCTATGCATTTTCCCACAGGCATCAGATTATAAAAATGCCCATGTGCATGCACGCATATGCACACTCTGAAATTTATGTTTTTGCATGGTACAATATGTACATAGGCATGCATACAGTTGCCTTTGACCTTACACATTAATCTCGCCATCATCATTTCCAAACATGTTGAATTGTGAGCTCAACCTAAGTTCTGTGAATTTCCATTCCCTGTATATCCATGCCGCTCCGAACAATGACATGATCCTCAAATGGCTTTATTCTAAATCCCCAGAAATCCGTAACAACCACCGGCATGAAAGTAAAGCAGGGTAACCCTTTCCAACAAGCCATTATTCTCTTTCTTCTAAACAAAAGGGACTCAGCTTTCCAGCTAACGAGACTGAACTCATGGTCTTGTGGTTGGAACTGAACAAAAACATTTACAGGGACCGTATGCTGCGGGGGCTCTGCGTAGTCACATCCATGTATATGTGTGTGACCATGATTGTGTGTAGATGTATGTGTGTGGTAGTTTCTGAGTATTTGTTGAGGTTTTGACCTGTGTTCAACATTTCCTTTCCGGCAGTCCCTTGGTCCAGCAGATGATGAGATTACAGCAGTGGTTTGAGGGTCTACCTGGGGCCCACAGCATGGCTCCCAGGGGCCGAGTGTGGATGTGTACAATGTGTGTGTGTGTGTGCATGTGTTATGGGGGAAAACTTGTGTAACCATCACAACAATACACTGGAAACGTCAATAAACTCATGTTACACAGCCACCCACCCACTTACTTGCACTTACCACACACACACACACACATACAGCCAACAACAACATACTGACAAATAAAACTGTAGGCAGCAATATTTAGGCAAAGTGTATATAGTGTAATACAGTTCACACAGGTAAAAGAAATCACCTTTCTGCCCTCACATGTACAGAGTCATGTCTTACTTCCTGTTTCTGTCTTTCTTGCTAAATTCATGGTGACATCACAGCCAATTTTAAGTACAAAAAGTGTGCCGTCAAGCTGCATCCATGACGCTTCTTCTCACATCTGCTGTTGGTTAAATTAATTGTTCAGGACAAAAATTAAAAAAATGTGTTTGTTAATAAATTCAAAATGTTGGACACATTTTGACCCCGGGAACTGAAGGGAAACACAAATTGTTTTGTGAGAAGGTTCAAGAGTAACAGTTGAACTCTCAAATGATGGCCTTACAGGAATTAAACGTGCACATGAGGTTGTGGGATTGTGAACAATATTGATTTCGGTGAAATCTTTTTGTGCATCCTTCAGCAATGCTCAGCTGGATCAGGGGCATTTCAGACCAGTTATAGCCAAGTAGCAACCTCTGGAGAAGAAAAATGAAGCTTTCAAGGAAGTCCTTCTAATGGCCACTTCAGGCTGGCTCCAGAAATGAGTCAATCCCCGTAGACCCCCAGTGTTAAAATGCACAACACCATGTCAGAAATGTTTACAGTCTGGTACATAAAACGGTTTTGTTTCCTAAAGCTAATCTTCACATTGATGACAATGGTACATAGGGTGATTTTTATATAGCTGACCCATTTACATTTATTAAGGCGTGAAGTTATGTATAATTAAGGGCGTGGGCACTTGAGTGACAGGCTGTCTGTGAGGTGTAATTACAGTCTGTGAGTCAGATCCACCCCTCACTCCTCCACAGCTTCAACCTCTCGTCCAGATATGGTCACTTCTGGCTGCCAGAATGCCAAACTGAAGGCTTTAGTGGCTGTGTGTACTATTGTTACACAATCTATTAAACTAGAACTAGAAGACCAAAGCACACTGATTGATTTGACTTCACAGTATATGTATTTATTTGCATTGTGTCTTTGTCTATATCAACTCTGACAAAGACACAGTAGTATCAAAACTGTCTGTTTGTGCTATGGGCTGCAAATCAATCTCTCTGCTCCGCTATCGATCACTTGCACGTAAAGCAGCACAAAGCAATAGCTATTTGTTCTGTGTATGCAAATTTGCTGCCAATCCCTTTGCCTGACGTTCGCAGGAAATCTGCTGATAGGCCAACAGTTAAAGCATTAAACATGTTTTTTTTCAATTGTGTTGATGACTGGGTCAACTCAGGAAAAACTGAAGAAATTTAATATGGAGAAATGTGTTAGACACAGGCCAACTAAAATGAACTCTGGATCAAAGGTGCTGAAGGATTGGCTGTGTTAACACCAAAATGTGTTCCATGCAGGGAAATTTTGAATTTGTTTTAATTTCAGACACTCTTCTGTCACTCCTCAAATATTCATCCTGTAAATGTGACAATATAACTTCTGAGGCATTCTCTACCCTGCTGTGCACACTGGGATCTGCGGTGGCATACTTCTTACCTTGTTCCTACAGGTTTAGCCAAATGGCCAATTTGGCCTGACCAAACAGAAAATTTAATATTACACAGCAAGTGTTTAAACAGACAGCCTAAGATAAATGGAAGTGGTGGCTTGTTAAAGCCATCAAACAGAATTACCCGTGAGAGTTACACTAACCTCACTGTATGTGCACTTTGTGTGCTGTCTATGTGTGTTACTCCGCTAATTCAATATCCATCATTTCCTTCAGTTTTCTCCTGCAGCTCTGGTGTGTTTTGCCAAGGTGTGATTGACAGCTGTGTCAAAGCAGTTCTCTATGATGTGTGTTTAGTGTTTGGCCCTTGCTCAATAGGTCTGGTGGCAGTGATTTATGTCCCTCAGGTGGACACATTTAAGCATCCTGGGGAAAGAATGTCAGATGATACAGAGATCAGCAATGTGATTTCTCTGTGTGGGTCATGCTTAAATGATGTCTCTCAGGTGAGTGTGGACTTAAGGCATCCAGGGGAAATGCCTGCCTTGCTGCTTCTGTACTGTACATCCATCATAGCTGCTGATAACGAGCTGTTTGCTTAATTGCACCGGGAGATCCATCATGTAGCAGAGTGCTGACTGCACCATCACATGAGCTCCTTCTCTGTTTGGCTGCTGTGGTGCCTCCTGTTGCTTCAGATCTGCCACTCTGATGCTGTTCTCAGTATATTTCATATAATGTCACAGAAAGCCTCTCTTGCCTTTCCACTGAAGTTTCCTCTGACTGTGGGACTACTGTGTAGCAACTTCTGTGAAAAGTTGATTATATAAAGAAGGAATTTTCGGATTATGCTTTGTTTCCGTGTGTGTGTGTGTGTGTGTGTGTGTGTGTGTGTGTGTTCCCAGCACATAGACCTGTTCTGTTCTGTGTGGTGGTATACTGTATATATAACCAAAGTGCTATGTGTGTGTTCTGTTCTGCTAATGAAACGGTGTTCTTAACTGACGTGGTATTTGGAACAAGAAATGCTTTGGAAAATGATGTTTAGCGGGACAGAGACGTGTCATCAGCCAGGGACAGGGTGGGGAGGAGATTTATGGGGTGCTGAGCCTGACACAATCCTTACTCATGTTGCTAATGCTCATGTACGCTCAGAGATAAAGAATAACCATAAACACGTATAGCCAAGCGCCTCCCAACACACACACGCATGTAACACACAGGCCAATACATACATACAGTGCACATGCATGCATGCAAATATACAAATTTCATTTTCACGTATGACCACACACACACAGAACACGTTTTTCCCAAATGCTTCGAGAAGGCGGCCTTGCCATTTTTCTGTCTTCACAACACTAACACATTCTAAATTAACAGGGAGGAGGAGGGAGGGCTGAAATATATTTTGTATTTAAAAAATGTATTAGCTGCAGATGGACAATTATATTGTTACCTATCTGAGCAGAGCAGTGAGGATGCAGATTCAAACATCACTCCGCACTGCAGGCTTTGGACTCTGCTATCCAGAGCCCAGGTGCTTTAGCTGTTCTGCCGCAGCATGTGTTGACCATGACGGGCTGCACTCTGCCTCGCCTCAGGCCTGGAGGTCTTGCTCAGCTCCAGATGTGGTCTTTGGACCCTGGATGATTAGGTATGTAATGGAGGGCCAACTGGACTTGGCTAGTGCCTGCTCAGAGGCCCCCACTGGCCCAGAAATGAGGGCTGGGCAGGGTCATATGATTTAGATAGAGCAGGGTGTCATTGCTTTTTGATGATGCAATGGGTAGTTCTGCCATGCAAGTGAATTGGTCCAATGGGTGTTCCAGCCATGCTTTATGTGTCCGTTAAGTGCACTGAGGTGTGTTTTATGGATTGTTTTTAAGCTACCAAGTGGTAACCAAGGAACTACTTAACTTTATTTCTGTCCCTTTCTTTCTGCTATCATCTGTGTGTCCTACATGGAAAGAAAACTGCACACACAGTTTGAAAGTCTCTTAAATCTCTTCAAGGTGTTCTTTATCGTCATTCCTGTACTTTGATGAAGCTGACATTTTTAAATTATATGATATTCATGTAAGTTTAAAGACAGCTGGCATAAGAACTGGGACTTTAGAAAATTGAGGGGATTAAGAGACCTTAAATAAAGAGTTTGAAAAGTAGGCCAAACTAAATCAAAGATTATTTCAGCTGAAACCTTAGCATTTGGCAGAATGCTTTCATACTGCAACATCACAAATTAACTAAATCCCTTAAAGACCAGAGACATTTTCATTTTCATTTGCAGTGCTGAGTTCCATTAATCACCACTTTATATACTGTATGCAATAACAGAGCCATGAGTGCACACACAAGTATGCTCATGCACCGCACAAACACAGTGTACCATACTGCACTCACAAAAATATAAGTGCTATACATACAGTATATACACACACAGAGCAGTGCCAAGAAGCCTCAGCAAGATTTACTGCTGGACCATGTGATATGCAACCAGTGGGGTTGAGGGGCAGCAGGAGGGTGCGCAGGTTCCAGTGTGTTCTCCAAGTCCGAGATTAAAAAATGGAAGCTGCAGTGAACTTTGGAAAGGACTAAACTTTCACTTAGTCTTGCATTCCTCCATTCATGTCTCTCATCGGTGTCTAATTGGCATTTAGCTGCTTCGGTGGTGATCTGTGTGTGTGTGTGCGTATGTGTGTGTGTGTGAGAGAGAGAGTGATCTTTAAAGACTAGTATCTTTGTGAGGACCAGTTTGAGTTTTAGACATTGAGAGTGGGGATATTTTTGGTGGAAATTCTGGCCAGTCCTGACTAGGCATGTACCTTCATGTAATTTCCCTGATGTTTAAACTTAGGTTCAAACTTATACTAGTCTTAAAGTAAGAAAACACTGGTTTTAGAGGTCAAGCATTGGCGAGAAAATATTGTATATATCATGAAAGTGTTCTGAAATTGTTAATTTCATTTTTTAAGTAGCCAAATGGTATTTTAAATGCTGATGAAATGCGTGGCATGTTGCACCGTGCATTATGAACACTACACATTATCCTACAAAACATGACAGTTCACTAAAAACTAACAATTATTTAATGAAAACAATATTATCTAAGAAAATACATCTTAAGGAAACTGATTATTACAATTTCCTTTTCATTGGGTGAATGCAATTGCATAAAATAATATAAGTTTAAGTGAGTAGCGGGGGTAGCAACCATATAGTCAGCTAATCAGGCATGGCCATTATCTTAACTAGAATTATTGCACACATTTCTTAATGAGGAACCTCACAAATATAGAAGTAAATATGTGTGTGATTGTGTAAACATGTGCCTCAGTGTGCGCACTACAGCACGTCACCCACATCATAACTTTTCACAAATGTGCTCACCTAAAATTTCAATATTTGTGCCACAGTGTGTTAATGTCCATGGGTACGTGTCCCTGTGTGGTTTAGATATATTGTAATTAGTCATTACCTAACGCTGACTCATAATCTGTTTTTGGGCAACTGAATGCTCCAGGCTCCCTTTATTTAAGTGGCGTAGCATTTAAATAAAATGAAAGGGAAAATAGCAAACCAGACTAAACATGCTTTACCTGTGTGTTTGCATGTGTCTGTCAGACTCAACAAAGAGCCAGAGACAGTACATGTGGCTTATTTCAGATCTACAAGTAGCCATTTTGTAAACAAACATGAGGAAATATGCAGTTAGAATAATGAGCACATGTGGTTCAGCTACAACGGCCAGTGGTGAGCATCTGCACAACACTGACACCATGTAACTGTAATGGGCACAAGCAGAATGTTCACATGGATGTGTTTATACACTGTATATTTGTGTGCGCGTGTGTGCATGTTCGTGTGTGGCGGGGCTGACTTAAGTCGAGACGTCAGTATGTGTTTGCACAGGCCGTAATGATTCTGCCAGGCAGCTCTCCCATGGGGGCAATACAGTGGCAAAAGACATGCACATACTCACACACACATTACTGAACCCACCACATTCATCTCCCCTCCCCTCTAAGGACATTATTCCCCCTTATTGACTCAGGCCAGTAGCACTGCCATGGCAACCAGCAGTGTTTTGGAGAGTGCTTGTTTAGGGAATGTGTGTCGAGGGACAGATGAGCGAACACATGGGACCTTCTCGGCCTTTGCCGGCACCTGAGAGGGGAGGAAGTCAAACGAGGGGGGTTGTTGAGGGGGAAACCAAAGGATAATAAGTCCACAAGCAGAAGACCAGCACTTTTTTTTTTATAGCACCTGACCTTTTATGTACACCTGAAATGTTTCTGATGTATGACACATACAGGTTACCAACCTGTTTAGACCTACATCATCCTCAACATATTTTTGCACTGTGTAACACAGCGGCTGTCTGCACTGACTTCTTCTGAAGCGTAACACAGCTGAGTTGTGTTATTGTAATAAAAATCTTGTGTTTTTGTGAATAATCACCGAATCAGCTCTGTGCCCTCTGATGGCAGAGGGGAAAATAATAAAGACAAAAACAACATTTTAAAATTCAAAACATTTCCTGTTAGGAGCGGAGCAGCAGCACAGATCTGCAGAGCACCAGTGCACTGTTGCATGCCATGGCTACAGTGAAAAGTAGGATTTGTAAGAAGCCCACATCTGTATGAGCTGATGTGATGCCTGACCCGGTCTCTGCAGTCAGAGCAGTAGCTGTTGTTCCCTGTTTGAGCTTAAAGAGCTCAGAGGCTTTTGGAGCCTCAGGGCTGCAGTTTCAGGCCCGATCAATTTAAACTCGGCTCACGTCTTCTCTCTCATAAAATCCTCATGACACATTATTACAACAACCCAAGAAACAGCAAAATCATGTCTGGGCAAACAAAACTTGCATCTGTAACTGTAAACTGTAAAGAAATCAAATACAAAAATGACAAATACGTATGCACTACAATAAATAATGTGCAAAATTCTCCCATTTATGCTTTAGAATGGAAACACATCAAACCTTACACTACAGAATTCCTTTAAAGGGACAAAAACCAGAAGAGGGCAGTCATGTGCAGGATAAATAAATAATGGCTGACACTCGTCTATCTCTTTAGATAAAGTTTTTATATTCAGTCTCCTATTTTGTCTTATGTGTCTCCATCAGTGCTACTATGGGAGGCTTCATGCAGTGGTTTTCCCCATCCAATGAAGAATCTTAGGAACGTGTACAGCCCGATGAGTGAACTTCTCCAGAGGTGAGGGTGTAAATCCTTCTGTCAGATACTTAGCAGATATACAGTGGCCCTCAAACCACCAGACTCGACTATATTTGCTGATCCTTGTTGGACAGAGTCCACTGCGGTGCTTGGTATGAGACACATGTGTGGCTACTTCACACAGCGGCGGAGTTCTCATTAGATTAGCAGTAGTTAGGCATCCTGCAGATAGACGTGCACGTTTGCACCAGAGCCAATGGTGAGTATAACTCGACTTCAAAGGGAGCGGCTGCTTCATGCGGTTGGAGTGATAAAACTGCCCTTCAATGTAAGAATGTTAATGATCAGGGCTGTGCTGCTTTTGATGGAAGAATATATATAGAGCCAAGTGAGAGCGTGTGAAAGAGCCCGAGTGGGTGTATGGGTGTCTATGGTATTTCACAATAAAGGCCCCATAAAACAGCACTTGAACATAATACTTAACGTAGTAATACATGACAGAATCACAGAGATACATGGCACCGTTAGAGCTTAATGAAGTACCAGTGGAGACAGTCCAGTGTGTCTGCTCTCGGTGCCGGACAGGCTTGGAGGTTACTGCAGGTTTAGAGTGTGTGACCACAGACACTGATGAATAGAGACCGTGTGAAAGTGAGGCCTGCTAAGCTGTGTGAGGGGCTAATTCACGGAGCCACTCAGGGGAAATTATGAATCAGATTGTTTTCGACACTACAACTAGAATCTGAGCTCCGAGAGAGAGAGAGATGTAGAGAGAATGGGGCATGGAAAGAATCACAGAGGATTTATGATGTCTGAGCCCTCCTGTGAGAAGGCCTTTCCTTTGACAGGCAAGGAAATACTTCTCCAATCTGTCTCCCTGCTGACACCAGTGCGTAACAGACACAAACATGCCCCCCCTTAACTCACCCGTGCCCCCTCACTTTCCTTGCGTTGCTCTTCGTCTGCCCTGTCTTTAAATCTGCTGGTAATGATGCAGCTCATTGAAAGTGGTGAGAGCGGAGGGAAAGAGAGACTGGGAGGGAAAAAAATGAAGAGGAAAAGAGGGATCTGTCCAGTCCCCAGAGCCTCAGGGATTCCCGAGCTGTGGAAAATGTGCGCTCGTCGTCCTCTTCATCCTCCTCCAGAGAGCACAGTTTCCAGGAAGTGTAGGGGTTAAGCACACACAGTTTGGCACTGACCTCTCACCTCTGATTAGCCTAGCGTAGCCGCTAAGTGGTTCTCTGTGACTCCTCCACTCAGCCTGCCAGCTTCTCGGGCCATTTTCACACAGTAGCAGCAGGCACGATGTATTTCATATGTCACGTGGACCCCGGGTAGTGTGGTGAATGGATAACAAGGCCGCCGTGTTACAGTTCATTGTAGCTCGGTTTCATTTAGGGTGCAAATATGCATGTCCACTTTACCGCTGATGTACATCCAGGCCAGTGTAGACACGCTAACTAACAACAGGCTTTGGTTCTGTCGCTGTACATGAATGCCTGCAGGCAGTAACAGCGACTTGTTTGTGGCTTTGCATTGTGTGATTTTAAAGCTGCGCCGCTGTGAGCACAACCACTGGCTTTGCTCTTTCCTCTTCTCCCACAGCTGACCCATTTATGACCTGTTTTTTCTTGTCATGCCTGATATTAGAAAAGTTTAATCATTGCTGGGAGACATACAAAGAGGATTAACATTCCTGGGTCTCCTACACTCAGACGTTGCCCTTCTCTCCCCCCCGTTTCTCCTCTGTTTGGTCTCTCACCCCCCTTCTCTTTCTTTCTCACTTCTTTTTGCCCACTTTAATTCCTTTGCTTGTTACTTCAGTCAGCTGCTTCTTTCATAATTCTCCTCACAGTCATGTTGGCAGTCAAATATGTTATTGACTACTGTTCTTTCACCTCTCATCTTATTTATTCCACTGCAAATGTCTGTAAAGTGGACTGGTGCAATACTATCGGTAGAAACTCACAGTCCTGTTGACAGCATCTGATATTTAATGTTGTTGTATTTCTCTTCCCTTTCCTTTGTTTGTTTGCATCTGAGCAGGATATGACCAAATTGTTTGTGTTTGTGTTGGACAGTTTAGCTGCAATTACAGCATTTTACCATGGAGGCTTCTTTTGCTTTGAGCCTGAAGGCTGAGGACTCTGTGTGTGGTGTGTGGGCTCGCTGGTGCCATGTCCTCTGTAATACATACAGGATGTGTCTGCTGTCTGTGTATACTGTATCAACAGAGTATCTGTACGCTGTCACCTACTGTACACAGTGCTCTCTCTATGGACTGTAATAGCCGGGCTGTACTTCACTTAGTAATGAGTTTGAAGAGAGATTAGTGTGGTTGGAGTGTACAGTTCTGTGTCTCCAATCAGCTCCACCTCTCTTCTATCTATAACTGATCATGTGTACATGTCTCTACGCCCCACTACCACACACACACACAGTTTATGTTTTTTTTTTTTTTTTTACAACATCAAAGAGGTTCTGATGGATCAGCTGCAAGCACCTCTTATCAGGTGTAATTGAGTAAGATGATGACCACCATTTTGGGTGTTGCACCTACTCCCTTCTGACATACTCTCCAAGTATTCGGCAATGGAATGAGTGGATAAAAACATATCAAGATAGGGGAGTATTGAATGTTTCACATATCATTCATAGTCCGGCTGCACCAGGTGCACATTTGACCCTTAAAGGATCAACTGTCAGATCGTATTTTACAGCATAACCCTGCAACATGAGTTTAAAACCAATATGTAGCTTCAGTGTTGATGATGAAGTCAGACTGTGGCACTGATTTTATCAATAAAAAATCCACAGTAAAAAAAAACAAACACCAAATTGTTAGTGTGTGTAAGCATTCCACGTGTATGTTTTCCATGTGAGGCCGTGTGTGGGCTAAAACCAGATAGCTTTCTGCCGCAGCCAGGAGAGCGGGGTAGTATTTCCAGAGTTTGTTTGATGTATGATGCTATCTACTGGATGTATAGCACCACCTCAGTGCTGTCTCCAGATTGATGAGTAGTCTGCCCGAGGCTATACAGTAGAGACTCAGCTGCCTTTTGAAGTTCTTTGTTGATGGAGTCAGCCGTCATCGGTCACAGCCTTGTTTCAGCTGTCCTGCAACATGCTTCAAGAGTTTAAGTATTTTCTGGTTTATAGTTGTAAATCCACCTAATTTCGGTCCTCAAATAAATACTTTATAAGCCACACTATTAAAACCAAATGCTACACAGGTAGCCAAAATACAAAGTAGAGCAAATATTAAGCTTTATTACTGTGTTGGACCTCTCCTGAGCCATCAGAACAGTTTGAACTCTGGCATCTTTTTCTGAGTGGCTGCCACTTTGCTTGAAGGACATAACAGTGTTCTTCCATTACATTATTAGATCACATTATTGGGGTTTTAATTTCTGTTGTGAGCTGGTGGAAAGCGCTGCATCAGGCGCCAATCCAAAATGTCTCATTTAATAAGTGTTAAGATGTGACTGACACGGCCATGGCATCTGGTTCACATCATTGCTATGCTCATCAAAATGTTTTAGTGACCATCAGGGCCCAATGGATACAGCTAATGTCATCCTGCAGGCGACCACTCCCGTCAACTCATAGGACGAATAGGGTTACCCAGATAGGCACTGCATTTACTGGTATTTCTCATGACCTGCCGCAACTCTGTGGATGTAAAGCATGTTAAACAAGTGCACACTATGCTAGAGGAGAGCTGCCAAATCTGCCTATAAAGATCTAATGTGTAGGATTTAGTGGCATCTAGCAGTGAGGTTGAAAAACAGAACACTATCATTAGAAAGGGCAAATGGAACGTACATACACATTGATATCTCAAGAACACTTTGAGAATTATTTCCAATCTGGCACAAACATTCACTTGGACTCAGTGATGAACTGATTAGAATTTGGTGGTCAAAGGTCAAAAGTCAGTGTGACCTTGCATCCATCTCATTTTCCTGAAAGCAATATCTCAAACGTTCACATGGACTCGGGAATGAACTGCTTAGAATTTGTTGGTCAGAGGTCACTTCACAAGTCATGTTTTTGGCCATGGCTAAAGAATTCATACGCTGATTATGACAAAAATTCACACACGTGTCTGATAGGAGGTAATGATGAAATTATGACCTTTTATATTCCAAAGGTCAAAGGTCATCTTCACTGTGACATCAAAATGTTCTGCAGAAACACTTCTCTGGCCATTAGTCAATGTCATGTCTGAAGAGAAGGGGAGACATTTGGTCAGATACTGAATGGTATACAATTGCGAGGCAGTAATTCTAGTTTTTAAGCGTTCAAAAGTCAAAACTCAGCCAGTCTGGGTTGCATCAGGTCAGATCCCAGCACTCCCAGTGAGAAGCAGATTTAGGTCTGGTGCAGCTTTTATTTTAGCAGCCACCCTCACTGTCAGTGTGTTGGCCAAGCAAGTGTTAAATGGTGAAATAGCTGTGTCATTAGCGTTATCTTTTGTGCGCCGGGTCCACCCGGCCACAATCTGACCCCTCTCTCTGCCTCAGCATCGCTGCAGCTTTCATCAGTCATAGAGCTGTTCTTCTCAGCCTATCATCAGCTGTCATTAGTGCTCTGAGAGGCCCCTGCTCTTACTCACACACACATACACACACTAAAGGTGACACAGCACAGGCTATTCTTCAAGGTTAGGCTTAAATGCTTCACCACATGGGAGTCTTTGATAATATTTCAGACAGGAATCCTTTACCCATTTTTTTTTTTTCAAAGTTCATTGTAATGTGATTTGTGACACCTGCCTTATGTTTGTCTTATGTTTTTGACCTTGTCTAAGAGAAAGAACCTTTACCCAGCACACACCCTAATTGATTGCTATTTGTCATTGGCCATGACCACTCATAACACACAAAGACATATACATGAACAAACTGATACGGTATCTTCTCCAAAGGCATTGCTTGTTGACAGGAAGCCAATAAAGCCATCATTTTCTGGAGGGACAGGATGAATAATTGCAGCCATTCTGTCTCTGTCTCAATGAATACACACATCCATCTCCCTTGTAGTTACTTTGACAAAGACATGACCCAGTTTGTACCCTTAAGGCCTGCAACAGGCGTTTATCATTACTGGCTTTTTTATGGTACATGCATATCCCCTCCACCCTGGTTGCAGACACTGCAAGCATACTTTTCCTTTTCAAATACTCTTATGTAAGTATTTTTAATCCTTGGAAAAAATTTACTCGGGAGCTCTCTTTAAACATTTGGCCAGGCTAATAAAACATGAGCGGTTACATGTGCTGCCCACTGATTAAATACATCAGACGTTTACATGCCACATTATAGAGGGGTTGCTTTGTGGGAGTAGGCTGCTGCTGTTCCCCTAACGTTTTACACAGTACTACATTTTACATTTCAGAAAGCAAAGCGGTTAGACAAAATGACAATAAAGAGAAGTGTATTTGATTTGCTCTAAGAATCCATCTGCTTGCTGCTAGGAACTGATTTCACTTCGCTGTGGCCTCTTCAGGGGCTCCGTCTCCGGCTGATCCGACTCTCAGAGCCCCTGTTGTTTTTGTCAAAATGTGTTGGTGTTTGCTTTGGCGCGGGGGAAACCTGTAAAAGTCTATTCTTAGCCTTTGAAAAATTAATTCAGGCAGCCGCCAAGCTGCTGGCTGTGAACTGAGTGACTGTATCACGTTAGCGCCTGGTAAACATAGATAAACACACACAAACATCAGTGACAAACCTCTGTGTTTCAAGTTTAACCACCAGGTTAATCAGTGCCGTGTACAGGAGCATGTATGTGTTTGTGCTGCAGGTATGTACATGTATGTGTGCAAACTGCTGTCTATATCTGTCCATGTGTGGATGAGCCAATGCAGCACAGTTTGAGCGTTGTGTGATGAGTTTGGCATAGGAAGCCGTTGATTTGTTGACTTGTCCCTCTACATCAACAGAGCTGCCAGCAGTAGGTCTACAGGCAGTGCAATGGTGACTACAGAGCAGAATAGAGGTTGAGGGACAACAAGGCTGAGCTGGCTCCTAACTGATCATATTCTCCTGTAAACTGTGACCTGAGGATGCAGTCATACTGTCAACATACACAATTTATAATCCATTTGTGTGGGGCCATTCAGATACCATAAATGCCCACCACAATTTTGAGGTAACAATGTAACACTGCTGTTGTGTGTGATCAAAAAACAGCATCCTGGCATTTGAAGCTGGAGCTGGCAAATGTTGGGTGCAGAGAAGTTAATCTGTTATCAGACTGTTTATTCATTTCCGTAACCACTTTTCCTGTCAGGGCTCATGGGACCCAGCTAACATTGGGCGAGAGGCAGGGTACACCCTCAACAGCTTGTCAGACTATCACAGGGCTGACACATAAGGACAGACAACTCTTGACGCTTCCATTCACACCTATGGCCAACTTAGAGTCACCAGTTAACCTGCATGTCTTTGGACTGTGGGAGGAAGCTGGAGCACCCAGAGAAAAAGTTGCCACAAGGAGAACATGCAAGCTTGAACTAGAAATCCTATTGCTGTGAGGCAGCAATGCTAACCACTGCATCGCTGTGCCGCTATTATCAGACTGTCATCAGTTTAATTAACTGTCAGTAAATCAATCATTCCAGCACTGATGTACTGCGGATTCATTCAGAGGATTGAGTGTCATCATCCAGTCTCTCTTTACAGCCATTTATGGATATTTCAGACATATTCAATCTACTTCAACAATTTGTCGCATTAAATCATATACAATTCCACTGAATACAGTCCTGCCAGTTTCTTCAACTTGTCCTCATTTAGGATCCTTGTGGCCTGGGAGCAAAAACTCTTCGCGAGCCTCTCAGTTCTGGCATAGTGTATCCGATCCCTTCCTCCAAACCTCAACAGGAAGAAAAGTCCATTATCCAGGTCGTTGGGATCTTTAATAATTCTCCTAGCGCTATTCTTGTAGTGCCTGGTGTCCTTTAGGCCTTCCTTTGGGTAGAGCAGCACCTATAGTATGTCCAGCTGAAGGAACCGATCTTTGCAGGGCCTTGCGGTCCTGTTTGGTGCTGTTTCCATCCCAGGCTGTGATGTCCCTCATCAGAATGCTCCTGTTGGTGCGGGAGAAGAAATTCCCTAATATTTGAGGAAAACCCAGAATTTCCTCAATCGTCTGAGGTAAAACAGTGTCTTCCTTGCCTTTCTTTCCACTGAATTAGTATGCAGCGCCCAGGTCAGACCCTCTGTGATGTGGACACAAGGTACTTAAAGCTGTCCACCCTCTCCTCTGAGGACTCACTGATATTAAGTGGGGCGTAGTCTCGTTCCTGCTTCTTCCCAAACAGTCCACACAAGTTTTACATGTAGAGAGAGAATCAGATACTTAAAATCTTGCACCACTATGCAATTTAGCACACTGTGTAATCTTATTCTATCTCTTCAACAATTTTGCATCCAGTAAGTGTCAGAACTTTTAAATATTTTCAACAGGTTTCATAGGCTGTGAGACAAAGATTTATCTCATTGAGCTGTAAAGCGTTATTCACAAAAATAACTTGTAGCACACAGAGGACAAAAACACATGAAAGAAGCTTCTCATAGCAGTGAAATTTCTAAGAATCAGGTCACAGCATCTGAATATTTGGGCAGTGAGTGAACCTTGCCTGACGCCATGCCTTCCAGGCAAAGGGTTGGTCCCCTGGGCAGCACCATGACACATCCAGCAAGGACAGCTCATCAAAGGCACGGGGTGGTGAGTAAACAGAGACTTACTGGTCAGTTCCCGGTGGTCAGAGTGATGAAAGAAAAGTGGATGGATGGGGCTCGTTGAATGTCTATTAGGAGGGGGCTTGCTTCCAGGAAAAGGGTTTGAGCGACAATACAGGACAAGAGGGGATGAGACGTCGGGATAATTGTGTGGGTTTAGTCCTATTTTACTCGCAGCACACATTCATAGCTCAGGAATCTCCCATTGGTTTCTGTCAGTCCCTATGCATCAAAGCAAGTGTGCTACTTGAAAAATGGTGCCATTCAGCTGTAGCTACAGATATCCACTCTGTAACTGCTGAGCTAACTGCTGCGTGTCTAGCATGGTAAGGTATTGCCGTGTGTGTCTGCGGACGTGTGTATGTTTGTGTGTGCTGTCAGGCGGTGATGCCTCTTTCTTTATAAGCTGGTGTTGACAGGCAGAGACAGAGGTTGTGTAGAGTGTGATGAAGGAGCCAGGGGAGCTCTTTCAGATAGCTGAAGGTCAAAACTACCAAGGGTTTCATTGTCACTCACTCATACATTGACTGCACAGACCAGAAGATGACTGTGCTCTCCCTTACGGTGTAGCTCTGCAGTACACACTCTGAAACAGGTCTACACAACAGCAACATCCAAACATTATTATTCATATTTTTTTATTGACTTTACTGTATCAACAGATATGCAGATTATCTAATAAGCAACACTTGCAGCCATGCATGCTTCCAAGTACAATCTTCCTTCTTCTTTTTGCTTCTTCAGACTCCTTATCTACTCCTAACTCCTAATCTAAATTGTCTAATCACAATTTGGCCTTTGGGGGCAACGACCAGTATTTCAGGGGTTCCAGTGTAGCCAGCAGATATCTGGATAACAGCTAACAGATATCTGGGCCAAGACTTCTTTCGTACACTGGTCATTGTTTACAGTCCAATTAGCAACTTGAGTTGAAGGTGTTTTAGGTCCAGATGACATTGTGGCTAATCTCTATCAATAAATATACACATATGGATGCAGAAAATTTTAAAAGAAGCTAATATATAGCTAAATCGTCCTCGGGGCCCTGACACACCAAGCCAATCGGTTGGCCGTTGGTCAATGTTGGGCTGTTGGTGAGTGTCTGTTGCCGTAGTGTTTGTGGTGTCGCCTGTGGCACTAGTTGGCCTTGTTGGCTGTTTTCTGGACAATTCAACATGTTAAATTGGCAGTGGAGCTGTCGGAGCCTGTTGGTGAAATAAATCACTCTGATTGGCAGTTCGGCTCAGCATCTAAGAAGAGGTACAGAAATGGGGAAAGCTAACAAACTTCAAAAGTCAAGAGCACATAAGATTTAACCAAACTGTAATATAAGATTTTTTTTCTAGCCATTCAGCTCTATAGCAAAAACAGTTCATAATGTTTGTGAAATTGTTGGCTGACGTACAGTTAATATAATTTGTTCTTTCAACATCAGGTTGTGTGTTTATTGTGCTAGCTGGCTAACTAGCATCTTGAATCCATCCTTGCTGGTCTTCTGGTTTTGCTTTTTGAATGACGAATATAGACTACAGCTGCCTGGCGGTATGGAGAGTTATTTTGTCTCATGCAAATACAAATGTATGCGTGTGTTCAAGTGCAACTTTTTGGCCAAGACACAGGTGACTCGAGGTGACGCAACAGTCGGGGTTAGTCACCACTAGTTCTTTGATGTCTGTTTGGCATGTCTGGGCCTTTAGTCAATAGACAATGGGTTCTTAGATTGTATTTCTGTTAATGTGTTACACCTCTTTTGCTATACACACACATGCAGCCAAAGCTGTGATTGCTCAGTACTACTGGGACTACAAACGGCTAACAAATGTAAACCGGTACGTTTCCATCACCAAAATCTTGTTCCATTGACTACAGATTCTGCATTCATATGTAGATATTGACAGAGATTTGACTTCCAGTGGCTCAGAGGCTTCCACTGTAAAGTCGCTGCAAGCATGCCGCAAACATAAATAAAAGTTTGTGAGCTGCTGAAGACTGGAATGCTAGCTCATAGCTCTTAATCTGGATTTGTTCATTTTTCATGACCTTTTTTTTTTTTGTCAAAGGATCAGTTTAAAACAATGCACAGGAGGACCCCTTTAAAATTCCAACAAAGTGGGGAGCAGAAGCTACATACAAATACTCTACATTATGTAAGAAGGATTACATAGTCTGTTGTATGGCTTCAATCCCACGATCCCTTGGGCTCATAACACTCTGTAAACCGTTTAGAAAAGCACAGAGATGCACGGTGGTCCATCTGAAATCAGGGCTGTTTTTCTTACTCCCTGAAAAATCAACACACACACACACACGCACACACGCACACAATATATGGCATAGGAGTTAATATGTAATTTGTATGTGGCCACTGTACATGGTACAAGTTCACCTTCTGGCGCTCTCACTAAAACACCACTTGGATTCCACTTAGTGGAAAGTTTCCCATTCTTTATGTTGGACGTTGTTTGCTGCCCTTCGAGCTCTCTCTGTCATATTTACTGTCTCTCTACATGATGTATAAACCTGCTCCTGTTCTGCAAAAGTCATAGCACATGTAATGCAGGCTGTTGGACATGTTTGGATCCGTCGTAATGCACATTGTGTGGTGCAATGTAATTAAAAAGCAGTGTAATGTCCCACTATGCGGTTTGGATAGCTGCTCCCACTCCCTCTCAGTGACTGTGATCTCACCGAGTCTGTCTAAACAAATACTTCATCCCTCTGAGGAGGAGGAGGAGGAGGACGAGGGGTGGGGTGGGGTGCAGACACTGTGTGAAAGGGAGAGGAATCTGTACCATGCAACATAATGAAATGTGCATTAAAGGAGAGGAGAGGGAGACACGGTCATCAAGAAAATACACATCCATAAACAGTACCTGGCCTTCAGGCGTCATCTTTTCATTGTATATAAGCTACAAAATCCCTGCTGCTCATTTAGCTTCATTCTGACCTACCTGAAGACAAAACTATGATACAGTACCAATACACCCAAGAGCATGGTGTTAGTTAAAATGCTGCATGGTGATTTAAGTGTCCCTGTGACTTATTATGGGGGATTGCAGTATGTTAAAATACCTCAGATGACTTGAGAACTTTTCTTCATACTGACATGCAGTCCAAACTAACTCTGTCACCATGCGCCCACTTCAATGCTTTTGCATGTCATTTAAGTTATTCAAGCAATCCACGGAGCAATGACTTCATCAGTATATGATTGACATAAGTGCTTTCAGCTGCACTTGCCTTTACTGTGCCTACACATGAAAGGTGTGGACATGCTGAGGGTCTGTTCCACCATATTAGTTTCATCTGGTGAGGTTTTACCACACGTGAGTGCGGATGTATATGGGAAAAAAAATCAGATTTTCACACCAGTTCTCAATAAAATGTATATAAATAATAGCTTTGTGGAAATAAAGGTGGCACTGATGCCTGCTAATGAGATTGTGCATCATCATTGAGACATGCTTGAACAGAGGATATAAACTTGAGATGTTAGGGTGTATCCTCGCAGATTTCTCCCCATTTTTTATTTTCTTTCATGTCCCATTTTGGTTATATTCATGTCAAAAACTATCTTGTGCCCTAGCAGTGATGCTGCATCCTTCACAGACAGACAGTTGCGTGACTTTTGCACGTTTGAAACATAAGCTCAAGCTCTCGCATAGTTTCAGTGTGGCCTCATAGAGGCTGACTGATGTGTGGTGAAAACATGTTTCTGTGTCCTCTCTGTCTGTCCTAAAGGTCTCTAGGAGGCTCTGCTCTGTGTCTGTCATCCCTTAAACTTGATGCATAGATAAACAGATTACAGTTGAAAATTTAGATTAGGCAAAAAAAGGATGACTGAGAGAGAAAAATAAATAAAAATCTAGACAGAGGCAACCACAGAGGAAGATGATGTTCGATGGACAGAGAATCGGAACGCTGAACTGACTGAACTTGTGCTGGTCTTGGCCAGAGATCAGTATGCAAAACATGTGAGAAGCGCTCCATGTATGGCAGATAGCGAGCATGGTTCATTCCCTTCATCCAGTACATGTTCGAGAGGATCACAAGTTTCCAAAATCATGTAAGCTGAGCGGAGAGTAAAAAAAAAGCAGCGTAAATCATTTACATCTGGCCCCATCCTGCTAGACGGCCACAAGAGCTCTGTGGTGCACAAAGCTGTGTTTTCCTTGTGCCCTGTTTGTGTCTGTTTACCCATCTGCATACTCTCTGTCCGTCTGTCTGTGACTGCAAATAATTATGTTCATAAATAATTAACCCTGTTTTTTTAACAATGGGAATATAAAAAACCCAGAGAAATGTCTGTCACAATTTCCCAGTGCCTAAAGTGACCATTTCTTTTGTCCAAAAAGCTTTTAGGCATTTTTGCTTTAGAAATGAACTAAACGATTATAAAATTGTTGTTGATTAATTTTCTGTCAAGTGACTAATGTTGTGACGAGTGATTAAGTAGATAATTGCAGCCTTATACTACATACCTCTGGAGAAATAGGAGCAGGTTTTGGGGGGACTCAGAGGACAAAGCACACTCAATATTTAGAACATGTGTATTCGTCCCCCCGTTAAAAACATGAAAGAAGCAGAGGACTTTTATTTTGACAAAATGAAAGACATTTACACAGATATTAATGAAAAAAGGCACAAATTGGTGCATAAAAAATGACCAGAATGCAGGAAATTAAGTCTTTGATACTCAAAATTTGTAGCAGAGGACCCCCAATATATATGGGTTTCATGTGTATCCCTTCCCTTTGCCTGTAGGGGCACATGTGTGACAGCATGACATCTGTACACCTGACATCTGCATTTGCGGCTGAGATGCTTTTATTTCTCCTCAAACACCCGTTTTTCATTGCGTGTCTTAGATGTCCCTGTGGTCGGACAGTTGATGTTTTGACGTCCCGCGGGAACTCACCCGACCCAGACCGCACAACCCTCACATCCCACACTTCTGATTAAATATTTTCCATTGAAACATGCTCTCTCTTCTTGCCCAAGTGCTCCGCTATGCCAAACATGTGCTGCTCTTTTGAAATGTTGGATCATTAATGTCCATAAACACTTCAAACGCTGAGGAACGATTGCTCTGAAACTGGCTCGTTGGAGCTGCATTTGGTGGGGTTATTGTTTTAGGCAGTAGGGGAAAGTACAGACCGTTTTTTGGACGAGCAATCTGCTCATGGAAAGGAATCAGATAATTAAGCAATGTGCAGTCTGTATTCACACCAAGGACAAATACCAGTGGGGGACATTTAAGGACTTTGGTTATTGCAGATTTGTGTGAATATTTATTGCAGTGGGCTTTATTGTAAAAATTCCCTTTGGAATTTTTAGGTCTTCTGATAGTAAAATTCAGTGCGTCATTTGCGTATTAAAAATTCTAATCACATTTTGGGCATCCTGCGTCATCACCAGAGATATGGAGCTGTGCTGCTTACACCAAATCATTAAAACCTCATTTCCCTTGTTTTGTCAACCTGAAAGACAGAAGTAATCGCATCATTTCAGCCTCTGTGCCAAATGAGTGTATTATTTTTCAAGCAGTGTTACAAGCTTTCTAATTGAATGCTGTAGATGTATCCAGCTGCGAGGAATATCCTCAGTCCTGTAGTTACAGGACAAATGCATGTTTTGTCATCTCAGTGGCCTATGTGATGATATCCTGGGATTTATTATAAGTGAGGCCTGGCAGAGGAGATGCAGTGAGGTGCAGAAAGGGGTCAGCAATAATGAAACATAGAGAGAAGTAATTGTCGGAGAGTGAGTAAAGCATAAACTATGGCTTGTCATCAGGGTGAGGAGGAGTATAGAAAAAGATGACAAGAGTGAGAAGAGATGCCGACTCGGTGAAAGGCAGAGCAGGAGGCAAAAACAGGCCTAAGTAGAGCTTTAAATCACATCCAACAAGGCCGATTGAGATGAGAACACTTGTGTAAATAAATCCAGCTTTTCTGACATAATGGTGTAAAGTGCTGAAACAATTAGAGGATCTATTGTTTACTGACAGACAAAGCAAACGTAATGAGTCAGTTGCAGAGTTCTCAACAGCTTAATAGTGCACTGTGTGCCTACAAATCAAATACAACCCATTTATTTCATTGTTTGTTTTTCTTATTTATTTGAACTTTTATATTGACTTCTTTTTCAGCGCTTCGTCTTTGAGCTAAACCCTCAGAGGGATTTTTGGTAGCACACTTGTCAGTTTTGGTAAATCTTGGCTTACAATACACTACATACGCCTCCCCACAGTTGTTGTTTTTTTCAGAGTCGTTATAAGGAACCAGACTTTTGTCTTTGGGGGGTGGGGCTTAACTAAATTTACTGTTACCATGTCCTATTCTTACCTCAGACTGCATTTTGTCACTCTCCTCTGGATTATTTGGACTATACATTGTCGTGATTTGTGTCTCGTCTCCATGCTCTACTCTTTGCTTCACTGCTGTGTGAGAAACGCCATCTGAGTGTGGACTTAAAGCTGCTCACTTTAACATTGGCTTATCAAAGGTGCAGCACTGTACATTTTACAAATTGAGCAGCCCATTTCACCGTTATGTTTTAGCCACAGATATATTCTGAGCCAGTTAGACTTGTCTTTGGACTGCTGCTCTGCCCAGTGATGTTACAGTTACATGTTGAGGATCCTGAGGATAAGCGTTAACGTTGACATCACTGGCACTGCTGTTTGTGCTAGCCCTTTCGGGATCCACTGGTGGTCTATCATGCTTGCATGCCTTCAACTCAAGCAGCAACCTCCAGGGCTGCAAAATTAAACCAACACAGAAGCGCCAAAACTGCAGTTCCTCTAATGGCCACTTGAGGCTGGCTACAAAGCAAGTCAATTATTTTTTATTATTTTTCACAGCCTGTGCTTTAACTTCACATTATTGAAACCTGTCTGTATATGTTAGTGAGAGATGCTGCAACAGCAGAGGGGGCTCATCAGGGAGAGAGTGCGCTTTGTCTGTCTGATGCAGCATCACAGCCAGTCTGCCAGCATTACGCACTGGTGAAAACGTTGGCTAAAATGTCGCAGACAGCGCTACATATGTGTGCATGAAATTTCCAGCATTAAAAGATATGCAGGAATCAATGAAAGTATGTGCAATACCTGCAATCCCGCACTGAAATTCAGGCCCTGAAAATCCGTGTTAAAATCATTTAACTCTGGATCTGTGGATCTTTTAAGAACCTATTATGTTCAGTTCTCCAGAGCAGAAATGGGGCACAGGGACTATGTCCGCCTAACAATAGCAGAATGCCACCCAAACACATCCTGCCTGAGCCATACTGATTATCCTGACCTGTTTGAAAGGACACTGACAAATAGGAGATGGGAGATTATGTCTGATTAGTGGCAACTGTCCCACCTGACGTGACCGCCTCGTCTCTCGGGGTCAGATGAGGTCAGAGTTTGTGACCTGACTGCCAAAACATGGAGGCTACTAACCCCCAGCCACAGAGAAGGGCTTTGACTCTGTGCACAGTTTTATCAGCCTGCATGCCCACACACACACACACACACACCCCAACACACTTTCACCTCCCTCTGACCCTCCGCTCATCCCTGCCTGACCTTGACCTCTGGCGTTGTGTGTGTGACAAAAAGAAAGAGAGGGCAGGTCAACAGGTCTCCAGGGAAACGGATTTATTTATTGGTTGATGCTTGTGTTTCCGAGCGGGTGTAAATCTGCGCACCAGCCAAGTGTTTGTCCACGCACGTGGGTGTGTGAAGAGTATGAACTTTTGTTTCCGCTTATGTGTTTGTGCCAATATTTGTTTTGTCTGTGCCTTTGCATCTCGGCACTCTCTCTGTATAAATAAACATGGCTGCGTCTTTGGCTGCACCTATGAGTATATGCTCTTTGATGTTTGTGTGTGCGTTGGTGTCAGTGCGTGGGCGTGTATATGTGTGTGCGCACGTTTTCCGGGCGGCTGTAAATCTCAAGACTGACATGTTGCTTCAGTAGGGAAACAGCAGGTTTGGGACACACTGATGGCCTTCACAGATGGCTTCAGGGCCCTGCCCATGGGAGGCCTTCTACTCCACCTATTAATTTATTCATTTTCCACTGCAGAGGAGACACTGAGGCCAATGTGATTGTTTCCGAGAGCCAACGTCCCTCAAGGGCAGCTTGGGTGTTTTTTTATCCAGTCCCTTCTCCCCCCTCATTCTTTCCTTCTAGCCTCTTCTGTCCCCCTGCCCGCTGTTGCCCAGGCTGGTGTTGTGTGTGTGTGTGTGTGTGTGTGTGTGTGTGTGTGTATCTAACCTTATCACCCTGGTGCAACAGGCCAGCTGACAGGCTTTGAATGTCATTGTTGCAGTGTCATTGTGTCACTGAGTTAGTGTGGGACAAAGATCAGTGCCTAGAAGAAGAGAGGCTACAATCTGACTGTCACTTATTACTCCTTTCACACTTAGCCACTTCATGCATCTTTGATGGATGGGATAGAAAAGTGTGAATGTGGCCAAGCCATTCGCTTGCTCCAACTAACTTGAGAAGTGGTTGCAAATCATAATGCACAGAGTTGGTTGAAGCAGTCACTTTGAATCTGTCCGAAAGCATCAGCATAGGATACACCTGTGATTACTTTCCCAAAACCTTGATCAGTTGACCCTTTGCTAAGCCCCACCCCTTTGCTGTTTGCTGCTGCTGCTCTGTCAAACTGTCCGAGCAAGTTATTTAGCATTGCACAAAATTGCTAACTTTGTAACATATAATACTTAGACTGTATAAAATAGTGGACATAGCCACTGTGACATCATCCATTTGTTTGTGAACTCCTGTTTTGAAGCCTCAAGTTCAGCATTTAGGCCATCGCCATCTTGGATTTTTGGAGCCAGAAGTGACTTTACCTGGAGGTAAGAAGTTGGAGCTGTTGAGGAGCGAGGCGTGGATCTAACATGTAGACTGTACTGATGCCTCACAGACAGCCTGCCACTCAAGAGGCCTGTCCTCATATATGTGTAACTTTGGGCCTTAGTAAAATGTAAACGAGTGACTTCCCCGCACAGTTGGCATGAACATTGGAATTAGTTGTAGAAACCAAAACTGTTTTTTGTATCATGCTGTGAACAAGTTTATTTCTGCTCTAAAGTTTAATATAGGGTTCTGTGGGGATGGACTTGCTTCTAGTGCCAGCCTCAAGTGGCCATTCGAGGAACTACAGTTTCTAACATGTCTGCATCAGCCCCAAAGGTCTAAGCTTGGTATAACAGTATATAAGGTTTAACATTATAGCTCCTTCCAACCTTCCAACCACATGTGCCCCAGGCACAATGTTCAGCTCGAAATCAACAAAACCAGCCTAAAAATAAATAAAACGTGAATCTAAATCAAAAGTCTGCAGAGCACAGCTGTATAGATGTCGGAGCATGGTCGTCGCTGGTTGATGCTACGCTATAATTGGCCAGTCTGTGACTTAGCACAGGGCTGAAAATCAGAGGAGCAAGAACAGGAGGAAGCATAATTAGCAGAATGAGAAGCACTCGCTTTACTCACTTAGTCCGTGGTAGAAAATCATTTAACAAGATGTAAAATGACACATTAGTTTGAGGGTGTCGCAAAGAGCAGCAAATTATACCTCCAACTCTGAAAAGCAGCGATTTAATATTTCACATGCTTCGTCAAATGTTCGAGAATCTGCTTTGCACTAGTTTAGGAATGATATTTCCGAAAGAGTCCTGCTTTATCATTCATATTCATCTTGTCTGAAAAAATTACCCAGCAAGCTGAAACTGGCCTTTTTCAGCTCGAGCAAGTATGAATGCAAATTAGAGCAGTGTTGTGGAAAGCAGCCTTCTCGCTGCATGTGTACCACATGTAGAAAAGTTTCTCTGACTTTATTATAGGGAGAAAATGATTCCCTGGCTTGCTCTAGGCCTTTTAAAGGGAGTCTACACAGCACACTTACGCACATCAGCAAACACACACACGCACGCACACACACATGCACAAAAAAACACAACATCTTTAATGCATTTTACTGAGCAAGGCAGGCCAAGGCTCGGAGCCAGTACAGTCCTCCTGTCCATGTGCTGCTGTTTCCACCCTCTCTAACTCTCTTCTTCAAAATGAATGCACAACTCTCTCCATCCTCTCTTCCTGCAGACAGGTGGTCTAGTGCTTCAGACCAGAAGGATGTTGGCTTACTGTCTAATGCTGTTTTAATGGTACCTTGTGTGGCGGGTGGAGAGAGGCATGCTGCAACTAATAGAAATTCTTCTGACCCTCCAGAACGTTATATAATGGTCTCTTTTTGTCGAGGCAGACTAGCCAAATCTGATTAGAGTGTGTGTGTGAACGAGTGTGTGTTCATGTCTGCATTAATGTTTAAGTTAAAAGAAGATTAAAAAAATCTATTATTCCAATGTGTCCTGATAAAGTAACACTATCTAGAAAGTAGTAACGTTATCTAAAGAGCTGTAACATGATCTTTTGACTCTGTCTTGTTTTAATAAATGAACTGGTAACAGCTTCAGTCATTTATAGCCTTTTTACTTGATTTATAGAAAAATGTAATTTCTTGCCAATGCACATTGCACAATGAAGTTCGAAACATCAGCAGTAAATGTCAGGCTTTTTTTTTGTCAGTTGCCCAGAATCAAAGAGCGAGGGCCTCCTTCCAGATGCTCTCCACCCTTCCTGAAAACTGGAGTTACAAAGTTACAAAATCTAATATTGAATATTGGATCACTGGATATTTATGGTTCTTTTATCGTCCATAACTTTTAAAGAAATCAAATAAAACATCATCGATAAAGGGATTTGACATCTCTGGAGGGGATCAGCATTTTTCAGCCACTGGTTCAAGTGTTGGTATGTGTGAAAAAATATATGATGAATGTGACTTTACAGTGCACACATTCAGGCGTCATTAGCTCATGTCCCAAATGAACTATATCACACAAGGAAAATATTTTCTCTGATATTTAAAAAAAAGGTGGTTGTAAGTTGATCACACCCATCTCTCTGGGTTTAATCAGAGGAAGTTATGGAAAATGGAGAAAATCACCAACCTAAGCAGGACAAGTGGGTGAGTGAGTTCTCCCCCTTATCTGAAATACAGATGTTTCCTCTTATCTGTAGTGCTATTCATCAGTCTAAATTGTTTTGGTGTGACTTGCTGAGTGTTTGCGCCAAAATAATCCAGTTACTTTAGAAAATCCACAGGGCTTGTTGTGAGCAGTTTTGTGTAGGACCTATTTGCTTTCTACCAAACTACACTCAGCAGTCGTATTGCCATTGGACTCATGCTCATGACAGTGCAAGATGTAAACATTAATGGCGTCCTCCTTGGCTGAGCTTCGATCTTACATGTAGCTGGCTCAGTGATGCTAGGTGAGCTAGCAGTAGATGCATGCTTCCTTCTGTGCAGTGATAAGGTTGACAGTAGTAGTTTGGTCGAAAGAAAATAGTTCCTGCTTGAAACTGCTAGGTCTGGATTATCTTAAAACTGAGTGCCATCTAGTTTCATTATATTTAAAAGAAGGCAGACATCTCTATGGCCGATATCTCAAACACTCTGCAACTCACACCAATACTTCTTGATTTATAAGCACTACAGGTAAAAAGCAAAATATATATTTCTGATTGAACTGTTCCTTTAATGAAATGATTCAAATTGCAACATTAACTCCTTGAATGTACAGTATATGATAATGTGTACAGTATGTAATTGACTGTTAAGGTGTGTGTGTGTGTGTGTGTGTGTGTGTGTGTGTGTGTGTGTGTGTGTGTGTGAGTGTGTGTGTTGAGGTGACAGCCAGATAGACGGCCCCTATTCAACTGTGAAAAAGGTGCTGCTTATCAGCGCACTGCAATAAAAACAAACAATGTGGCCATTCTTTTGTGTGTGTGTGTGTGTGTGTGTGTGTGTGTGTGTGTGTGTGTGTGTGTAAGAGATGGCCTTTCTGCACCAGATTTCTGTAACCAATCAGTGTTATGGTGCATGTATGTTTGATGGAGCTGATACTTATTTAAAATCTCACTGGAGGAAAGTGAGACAATGGCAGCTTGTAGTCATATTTTCCCAACATGTGTGTCTTCAGTGTGTGTGTGTGTGTGTGTGTGTGTGTGTGTGTGTGTGTGTTTCTATGTGTGTCGCTGGTCCCTCATCAGGCCCTTATTAACTTCACTAAGTGACCTTTGAGGAGGTGCTGATGGGTGTCTGTGGGATGTAGCCAAGTTTCTCCCCTGTCTCCATTTTCACCTTCCCTCTCTTTTGTCTTCCTTTGAGTCTGTATTTTTCCTATACGTGTTTTTAATACATCATGTGATGAAAATTGTTGCACACAGAAATCTTGCACACTGAGTCCGATAAGTTTTATTGTTCTCTTCCCTTCCTGGGTGTCGCCACTCTCTGTTCACGTCTGGCTACCTAAATTATGAGATGACACTTTGTGGCTATTAAATTGTACTCTGCTGTAAGCATCATCGTTGCTGTTGTTCATTTCTGGATAGGCAAACTTTACCTTCTATTAGTCATGGAAGATTTCACGAAGAACATTGCGTCTATATATTTCCACTTCTTTTTATTGCTGGCTCCCCGTCCTATTCCACCCTGTTCCTCTCTCTTGTTGATGATGTATGTATCCTGCAGCTTAGGCCACATTTTCTTCACTGCTTGTGGGTCAAACTATTCTCTAAAGGCTTTCGATGGATCATAAAAACACAGGAAATTTGGTCTTTTCTTTAAACTTTAATGACAGATTAAAATTTGTGTAAACTTGATTGACACAGGAAGTTGTATTCTAGCTTTATATGTGCAACAATTTCAGACAAAAAACATGGATTTGGTGGGCAACTGTCTTTAAATACAGACACTGGCGTGTTTAATTTGGAAAAGCAGCTAATGCTAACATTAGTGCTAACTTGGTAACTTGGTTATATACTTTCAAAACTTACCATGCAGTCCCATGGGTTTGCTTACTTCTCCAACACCTCCTTTTTTTTGTTGTCACTGTACAGTACTGACCATGACTCGTGGAGCTCTTGGTGCCCACAGACGCTAATGTTTGGCTCACATTCAAACATTTCAACTCGCATTTGCATTCACTTGATATGTAATAGCGTTGCACACAAAATTCACTTCACGTTTGGTTCCTTAAGCAGTATGTAATGTACTGTATGAGAGCTGATTCAACTCTGGTCAACACACTCCAGCATAAAGGCTCGATGACTCACAGAGAGTTTGTAGGTTTTGAAGTGTCTAATCAAGGCAGCCCTGTCCAACACTGTTCTCTTCCCATTGTCCCTCTCCCCTCCCGTTTCTGTCATTCCACGGTCTAGAAACAGTGTGTGCACTATCTCCACAATCAACTGGAAATAGGTCATCATTTTACTGGCATTCACTCTTGGAGCAGCCTCCAGAAGGTCCCCACATTTCGGGAAATATGGGCGTAAGACAATAAGCATTGTGCAGTGTCACAATTAATCCATCTTGTATTTTGGAGAACAAAGATTTTTTTTTTATCGTTTAATGCAGTGAATTAGTTGAGTGATTAAATTCTGGGTGGTTTTGATAAAGTTGGTCTGTTACATTGCAGCCTGCTGTCTGTCTGCGTCACCCCTTTACTCTTTAACATTAAATGCTGGAGCTTTTGTAGCCCAGACTTTGTGTAAAGCTGTGCCCAGTGTGGATCTGGAAGATTTTGGCATGGCAGAGAGCGTAACTGAGGTTTCACCTCTTTTTTTCCCCCTTTTGAAAGGAGAAATGAAGGTGCATGTAAGGCCATGTGCACTTTTACAATCCCAAAACTGGAACTCAGATGAGAACAGTAAATCAAATTGTCTAAAATTGTATTTATTGTTCGGCACATCAATGTAAAATTATAAAACAAGAATTGTTTTTTGTAATTTTCTAAGTCTGGATGTTGGATTGATAAATGGAAAGAAAAAAAAAAATCATTTTCTATCCATGCCATGGCTTGACTGCATCTGATTGGCCGGTGGAAACAAATTAATCTGTCAAATGTGGAAATGCAGTTGGGGTGTCGGTGGCTTAGTGGTAGAGCAGGCACCCCATGTATAAGGCTGTTGCCGCAGCAGCCCGGGTTTGAATCCAGCCTGTGGCCCTTTGCTGCATGTCATCTCCCCTCTTCACGCTTACCTGTCCTGTCTAATAAAGGCAAGATGGCCAAAAAAAATATCTTTAAAAAAAAATGTGAAAATGCAGAACATTTTCTGTCACTTTTCTATTTTTTTAAATGGAAAATTAAACTTAAACACTACACGCAGACGACGCTTCCCTTTTGATATTGAGAACGTGCATTTGGCCCCCAGTAGACACATGAAAGTCGCAGAGAACTTTTTTTTGATAAATAAAGACTTATAGACCATACAGTGATGCAAAAAGGACAATTTGGTGCATTAAAGTTCACTAGAATGCAGGAAATTAAGTGATGCTCAGTTTTCTTCCTGTTTCACATGTGTCCTCCTCCCCAAAGTTAAAACGTTACCTCCGGCCTTGCAAGGATGCACTTGTGTGTTTTCTCAACCAAGCAAACACGCTGTGATAAAGTCAGAAAAAGATGAGTGTGGTGCACTTTGTGTAAAGAAACAGCACATTTCAAAGAAATATTCCTTATAAAAATTTCAAATATATTTTATTCATTTACTTTTTTAGAAAACAATGTATTTCAGTAACAGAACTACTTACAGGTTAACTGATTAGAAAATATTGTCAAAGTTAAATTTTCATCCTTTATTGCTACGGCAACAGTGAACTCAGGTGCTATGTCTGTATGTATGATTCCTGCTTTCATACAATAGAAGCTTAACTGAAGCAAATTCAAAAAATTTAAGTACAAAAAGTAGAAACATTTGAAGAGTGATAGTGAAAAACAGCGAGTGCCAGAGACTTATCAACCCAACATTGTTGGTTCTGTCCGGAGTCTCTTTTTCTCTCTCTCTTTCTTTCTCTTTTATTTTCTGCTTGTTTTCAGGAAGATGTCTCCTCTGCCTCAACCTCCTTCTCTCTCTCTCCAATTGAAAAAGCAAAAAAATATTCAAGTTTCCCTCTTTCAGGCCACAAAAAACGGTGCTGTACAAAGTCAGTGGAAGCATCATCCAGTCCGCCAGTCTGTCTCGTTCCATCGGTCTTCTTTCCCAGCAGGGATAAAAGAAAAAAGCCCAATTTTCTAATCATCTAGTATTGGTCTGAATTACCTACTTTTTACATTATTAAAACATACAGTTAAGTGGATCATCTACAATTCTCTCCTTTGATGTTGTTCCTGGGAGCTCTGTGCCAATGTGTGCACTGGCCCATTGCACAGCCCACATGTACTGTAGCGTGTCATTTCTCTCAGCTCTTTTTACACTGAAACAAAACCTGCCTTCCAACTCAGCTCCCTTTCCATTCTGTCGGTCTGTAATCACTACATTACAAGCATGTTTTCCCTCCGATAGTCGCCTCAAATCTTTAGGTTCCCATTTCTTAATGCCACTGTCTTGATAAAGTTGCTGTAAGATACCATACAAGTGATTTGTTCTACTATATCAGAAGAGGAAAGTAGAATTGTTAAGAAAGATTCTATTAAATCGCAGGGGGTCAATCAAAATGTCTGTTTCGCTTTGGGGAATAAAATGATATCACCCAAATTGTTATAAAATCTGTGGTTGCGTTGGGGCTTTTATTTTTAGGAGGGAGCTGCAGAGCGTGCAGCTTTTCCTCTCTCCAACATTAACATGTCTGATTCATCTGAGCGGATCACGACGACCCCCTTGACAACCTGATTCATGTTAAAGCTGAGAAAATAAGAGCTTGGCTGCCCTGCGTCCTCTTGTCGGGCTACATAGATTTTGCAGGGATCTGGGGTTCAGGGACGCAGAATTAGGATCTATGTGGAACAGGGTGGAATGTGGGGAGCGATGGTGGATTGTGCGAACAGTGCAGCAAGCCGCGTCACTGGAAGACGGTGTGGTAGGTGGGGCACTGATGGGACTTCATGTACTTGATGGCGAATTTGAGCTCCTTGCTCTTCTTGTCCCACTTGTGAATGGACATGAGCAGCAGCTGCTGGTCCACTTTGCGGCCCATGATGAGGAAATTGGAGCCCAGGTTGTCGAGCTGGGAGCACGGGCAGTTGGCGCCATTCTTGATGTACAGGGTCAGCTTCTTCAGGTCCTTCTTCCTCAGCACACCCTGCTTCAACACTTTCTTCTTCTTTTGAGCCGCGATCAGCTTCCGGTCACCCTTCTCTTTCTTCACCTCCTTGATTTTCATCTTGAGGGCTGAGGGAGAAGAAAGGGAGAGACATTTTAACTCGACTTTTATTCAGATATTTACACCCAGAAGCTGTTAATGTGTCACTCTGATTCCCCTGTTCCTTTCCACTTTGAGCAGCTGACATTTCTTCCTCCTGCAGACCAGCGTTGCACTCTGTTGCCAGAGAAGCAGCTATTTTACACCTCTCCTGAGTATCATCATTTAAACTCTCCTGCAGCGTATAAAAACTGCATCCTGTGTGTATGTTTGTGTTTCTGAGTTGGGGGAAAACCCATAAATGAAAAGGAGGATGTTTTTGGAGTTACAACCTCTTTTGAAGCAAGTTCAAGTCAAGCCTGTGAGTCCAAGTTGCAAGTCGTTAGAGGCAAATTGCAAGTCAAGATGCAAGTATTTCACATCTACGAACGCTGGCCATTACATGACACGGCAATTTGTCTTTTACAGCTGGATAAACCTTGTTTTTTACATTACTGAGGCCAAGTACTTTCAGTGTGTAGGTCTAATAATTAAAATGAGTAAGGCCTGTCTAGTGCATATGGGATTTACCGTGTCAAATCTTGGGACTTGCATGTTTTTGCTTTCAAGTCTCAAGTCAAATCAAGCTTTTAGGGAGTGATACAGTAGAAAGAAAATAGTTTCTACATAAAACTGCTCACAACGAGGTCTGTGGATTATCTTGAGTAACCTGGCCATGTTCTCTGGAAAGAGACATTGAGTTAAAATGTACTTTTTGGCACTTAAGCAGCACAAGCCGAGTGCCATCTAGTTCCATTATATTCAAGAGAAGGCAGACATCTTTATGGCCGATATCTCCAACACTTAACAGCTCACACCAAAACAATCTTGACTGATTTATAGCACCAGAGGTAAGAGTAAAAATATGATTTTTTGACTCTGGGGTGAACTGCTCTTTAAATCTGAAGTCTAAACCTCTGGTTATAATATCAGCGATGTTTCAACATGGGATCTTTATTGAATCACTTTAGTATCATCCTTTGTTGGTCCGTACCAGCTTGTCTCGTTCTTTATGTATATAATTTTCTATGTAACAATCATTTTGTAGTCAGGTGTGACCCGTTTTTACATTTCCTGCTCCTCCTGTGAGATTTTGCGCTTACTTTGTGCTTCCAGTCCTGTATTTTAACAAAAAATACAGAACAGATCACCTCTGTACACTGGTTTTAGTATATGTGGAGTTAGGTTACTGTTTGGTTCATCAAATTAATGAAGTACTGACTTGTATCTCCCATCGGGCCGCGTGTTTATAAGTTTAACATGTGAGAGATTAAAATTGAACTGCCAAGCATTTGAGAGAGGAATTCTCTGGGTGAACGTTTTGACAGGTGAAATTAATCATGGGCCGGGCAAAAGTGCAGGGTCGGTATGAAGCATCGTTATGTACCCAAGCCTTGCTGGAAGGTCGCCATTTCGCTTCTCGCCTGCATAAACATCCCTCAGTACACTCTGATACGTACACAGTTCATGCGAAGCGATAGCATGTTCAAGAAGGAATGTGTGTGTTGAGGTGCCTCTTCATCCGCATCCTGATTCACATCCAGCTCCTTCACTGAGGGCGTGTGTTTGAGTGCTGCGTTTGCATGCCTGAGCGAGTGTGTGTGTTCTTGTGAATGAATGCATTCATGTGTATGTGTGTGTTCTGTTAAGATAGGAAGGATAAAATAATTTCCCTCCCTGATTCACTTTGAATGCCCACTCATATACAGTCAGAAGTGATGCACTGGGGCCCGCTGTGCAGCCTGGGCTGTATCTTTGTGACAAGCTGTGCCCACGTCTTTATACAAACTCACTTTCTTTAAAGTGAGCAGAGGGGGCGTCGAGGTAGGAAGAGAAGGAGAGAGAAGTGTGCTGTCATTTTGAGGAGAAGCAGGTTTTCTTTAAGCTAAAGCAAGCAACCTCCCCTTCCAACCAAGTGTAGGCTTCATGTTCCTGCCAGACTTGCTTCCCTCCCCCTTTCTTTTCTACCCTTGTCATTTGTGTGAGGCTGCAGGATGGTACAGCAAGGAATGTGGAGGGATCAGACATCAAAAGTAGACTGTAATAAAACACGGGGTACAAAACTCTCAGGGGGCGAAGTGTCCGAAGATGAATAGGTAACAACATTCACAAAGCATGAGATCAAGCTGTCATGGCCCTATAGAATAACAATGTAGAGTCATTCCTGCCTTGATCTCCAGATCCATACGTCAAGGTTATCTTGACTTCGCTACTCATCCTCATCCAGTCCCATACATTAATGGCCAATAAAATGTCTGTCTTTGGCTCACTGTCTGCTTTCACGTGTAACCATGTTTCATTCTAATGAGCAGAAAGAATCTGATCCCCAAAAAAACACCCTCACGTTGGATGATTGAGATATGTAATCCTGAAATTAATCAGACAAATAAATATCTGCGGCCCGGTGGAGTCATGATTAATTACGGGGATGAGCCGACGTTTTGGCTGCAGCTCAGAGTGTGAGCAATGTGCGCGGAGATGTATTTTGTTGTTGTTGTTGTTGGATGTGATGTGTTGGCCGTTTATTAATTTATGATTTATAACAGGTCATGTTCTGTGTATTCAGGACATTTCGTAGATGTGGGGGATTGCCAGAAGATAGTTTGCGAAACTTTTAAAGTGCAGACATTTCCTCTGTGGGACACTAGAGCATAGAAATATCGTTTTCAGCACCAGTTTTGCCACATTTTATTTCCAGTTACACTGTTCTCTCTAAGCTGTTCAGAAACATGAGCCATGTTCTTCATGAGTCTCCCAAGGTTATGGGTTTGTCACCATTTCTAGTTCAGTGCTCAGAATCTTATGACCAGAGAAAATAGAGAGCAGTATATCATTAAATCTAAAGACCGGGGCAATAGTCCATGCACGCAGAAATTCAGCTGCTGTGGAGTATGATGGGCCAAAAGCCTTGATGAGCAGAAATAATGGAATAATTATGTTCTGGCTTTGTGTGCAGGTCATTACTGTGGTGAAAGTGAAATGCTGGAAAGTAGAAAGTTTAGAAAATGGTGTTGAATGGACATTGGGGACTGGAAGCTGTTACATTAATTTACCAAATGATAGGAAGAAAGGGGTTATGCTAGCAGAGGGAATAGTGCAAAATTAATGTGCACTTTGCTTGTTCCTGTCGGTGCTCATTTTGACCATTTTCTACAGAAACCCACAAACATGTTTTATCAGACGAGACTGAAACATATATGTAATGGAAAAAAAATCATAAAGCCCAACTCTTATTTGTATGACCAACAAAAAGTACTTTTAACTGTTGTGTCAGTGTAATTTTTTGGCTTTTGTAAATGCAGAGGTTTTTACATTATTTAAGAACTGTGTGCATCATACATTAATGTTGATGGATGTTTTGACTGTCATTACTGTGCATGTGTATGAGACATTGTTACGCTGTATAGTCCTTCTATGACTTTTTCGGTCCTGCACAAGCAGGTATAGATAATGGATGGATGTTAGTTTGGTAATAGGGTAATTTTCTCAAATTTAAAACTGAAACAAATTTCCTTCTCCTCAAGTTCTTTGATTTTTTTATTCCCTTCATTTCATTATTAACTTGTGAAACAGGCTTGTAACTCCAAATTAAGCCTGTGGCGACACATTATGTTTGCACAGTTGTACTCATGATTTAAGAACTATGAAAACATGAATTGTGTGCACATTCATCAGGCTGCAGATTCTCCACAAAAGGGGGGCTGCTCAGCCTCGCCTGTAGCTAACCTGTACCACATATAGGAAAGAAAAGTTGGAGCAGCAGGTTTAGCAGTCGATGTCGACAATTACAGGCTAGTTCGAGATGAGCCAGGCCCGTGCAGAACTGATAACTGCTGATTGCAGCACAATGCATGCCAGTCAGATTTTTGTCCATTTTGATCCTGACTTGCTCTGAAGTCATGTACACATGGACAACAATAATGTTGCAAGATCAAGGTGGTTGCAGTTTTTAGAGAAAGGTGCTGCATTTGCTCTCCACTGACTATGAGGCCCGGGGCATGATGGGAGACACTTGGCTGTTGCCTGGAAAAAGAGCTGGTTGGCTCTTAGTTTCGACTATAAACACCACATTTTGTAGAATATCCTAATGTTCAGTGTAATTTTAATATTTCATGGTTGATCAGCCGAGCCTACACTTTTTCCTTTAGTAGCCAAAACTGAGAGTTAATGGTGGGCCATGGGCCAAAAGCAAACACCTATTGTATTGTATTGTACTGATAAGATGCAACATTTCCCTTAATTAAAAAACCTTTGGTCAATTTGCCAATATCTCTGCGTCTCATGCCAACCTGACTTTCTATGCAAAGTGTCCTTGTGCTCACATTATCAAAGATAATTTATGATAATTGGGGATTCTACATATTTAAAGAGCATTTTGACCTCACAAATAAACAAAACATTTGTATTTGGATTACCAGCAATTTATTATTTCCAGAAATTAATCTTAAAAAAAAATGTCTAGAAACCTCTCGCAGGCAAAATCAAACCTCATGGCGGGTCACCTCCTGCCTGCGGGCCCCACTCTGGGCAGCTCTGTGCTACATTGTATGCTATTAATCTCATGTTGTGTAATGGAGGTTTGATCTATCAACAGATATCTTGTGTGGGTGATAATGGCAATAACACGTCATCTGCGAACTACAGGTGGATTTACAGGATGTGAATATTTCTGTGAGTTCATGTATGTTCTTTGAAGGTTTCTGGAAATAAAGCATCTTTGCTGGAAACTGTCCAACTTCGCTTAAGTTTCACCACCCCCTGCTGCTGCCGCCTGATCTCGTCTTCTTTCTGGGCGAGGTGCAATTTATCTTGAATGAACCAAATAGCTGCTGCGGTTTTAACCTTTGTGCCACCTGCAGGCAATGAGTGCTACAGCTGTAGGGTTTTTTTTTTTTTGTGCTTCAGGCCCCACAAAGACAGATGCTGTTGCTGTGTATTAAGCTGATCCCCTGTACTGTACTGTATATGTGTTTATGTAGCTCTCACTCTTTACTTGCTGGTACTTACCAAAGTCACTGGCACAGTAATGCTCCATGATGTTGTCTGCTTTCAGTTCATTGTCACACGGAGGGCACACCTTCGACACTGAGGGGACAGAAAAATAATTTGTCATTAGCAACAACACTGAATCACATTTCATATGGTTCTATTAAGGCCAGATTAGCTAATATCTAACTGCTGAGTTGAGGTCATTGTTAGTCAAACGTGGTCAGCAAAACCAAAGCCATGTCGGTATGAAATCGTTAAGCCCTGAGCACTTTCGAGGCACTTATTTGCAGCCCCCCTCTTCTTGTCAGAGGCTATTTGCTGCGGGGTGAATACACAGTCCAGCAAGCTGACTGATGTTTGCCCTGCAATTACACCGGACAAAATGTTTTTTTTCTGGCCCTTGTATATTTTGGTGGTGCAGGCGTGGTCTTGGCTGTGCAGAAAGGTAAACGCTGCAGCAGGAGCAGCTGAACATGGTGAAAAGTGATTCAGTACACAGACACAGCCGGTACTTAGGCCACACAGCAACCACACATTGTGAAACAGCGAGGGGAAACCGAAGCAACAAGCTGGGTTTATTTTTAACACAGAATTTATGGTCATGCCTGCTTTGCTCAAAAGCATGTTTAGCCTCGGTAAGTTATGATTTGAGACTTTGTGATTGTTGTTTTTGTGCACATGAGAGAGAAGTACAGGCCCTGCATAAAGCCTTTTATTTTGTTTACTGGAAACTGTTGCTTGTTTCTACAGCAGAATAACTGACAAAATACGCCTGGAAACATGATTAATGATCATGGCATTTGACTTAATTACATATTCTCTTCTCACCCATGTTACGTACAAAACTTGCTTTCAAAGCCATCTTCCTTCTCAAACACACACTCCATAGTGCCTTGCAATTTTCTCCACAGGCTCTTCAATATAAAACTTTACTACAACAATTACTATGTAAACCCCATGTAATCCCAGAAGGACCGGTTGTAGCTACACACATCTAATATCACTCCACTCATCCACAAAACAGAGCCTTGGGCTAATCGAGAGAACAAGGTATAATATTAGAAATGGTCAGGGAGAGAAGGATGTGGTATAGAAGTCTTCCCCACACCACATATATACACCTACAGGGCAGAGAAATATCATGAGCAGTCTTTTTTGGGACGTCTGCTTATAGGGGAGCTAATTTTTTCTGTCATTCACACACCACAATATCCAAAATATGTTCAGACCTCTCTGTTTTCCTGTGTGTCTCACACTTCCAAACACACACAGGATTATCCTAGGCCAGTCCAACACAGGCCCCTAGGTGAAAAGTCAGGGTTCAGAGGTTATCACCCCAGCCCAAACCTCAGCGTCTGGGCAGATAATGAGAGGGGTCAAAGTTTAGCATGCTTCACTGCTCGGGTCGTGGGGAGGTGAACCCCCTAACCACCACTGAGTGTATGTATGTGTGTATGTGCTTGTATTGGTGCGTCGGAGGGAGCTGGACCATGTTCTTGTGGAGTAACTGCCAGTTTTTTTTCCTCCGAGAGTTCCCATGCATTCACAGGCGGGAGACCTGCGAGGCCTACAGGGTCAGGCCTCTTAATTGTCTGGTGCTGACATGAAGGCTGGGACAAGAGCACGGAAACAGACACACACACACACATGCAGATAAAGAGATGCCAGAACTCTGGATTTGCCTGTTTTGAATGATTCCCCTGAAGCTGTTACGTCTTATTCAGACTCCACGGCAATTCATTCTGGTTTCACAGGGGTGGTATGTTGGCAGGAGGCCCAGTTGCGTCGATGCCAGAGCATGTGTCAGGAGAAAGCAGCCCCTCCATGAAACTTAGTTGAGCTTGGACCGAAAACCACTGTTTGGAAGCCGCTGAGAAATCAATTAAGTCACGACGGTCTCCGTTGGGGGAATCACCGTCATGTTCTGGTGGGAATCACTGCTGCATGGCTCGCTGTGTTTTATTATTTTTTTTCCTGGACACGTTTCTACTCAGCAAATATTTTGACATTAGGTCATTCATGTATTTTGCCATCATCTCAAAGCAGTTTAGGAATTTTTTACCACGCCATGTGATTGAATTGTGAAAATTATGTTCTTGCTTTGGTTGACTTTGGACTTGACCGCCTCCTGCATGCTGCTTTTCGTCATCTGCATGTCGCTGGGTTATAGACCTAATCCCAGAAACTTGAATGTTTCCATTCACAGTGACGAATGGTACAATATTGTCTCTCAGAGCCGTTGTTCTAGAGGACGAGGAGGTTGGGAGTTGATAATTGAGGGTAAGAGGAAAGGGATGATGGGAGTAGGGTGAGTAGGGAGGTGGTCTGCTGGAAAGCCCTGCTGTTAATCTTCAAACAGCAAGCCAGAGTGGAAATGGCGTACGGCATGAGTCCAGTAATTTAACTGCACAACTTCAGTTAGTCATAGCTCTGAGGTTAATATCACTTTCTCCACTTCAGTCTCCCTCCCCTGCTGTGTCTTTTGTCTCTTGTCCCCCGCTTGACTTTTCTCCTCTCTTTCAAATAAACTGGTTTTAAGTATTTTTAACAAATTAGAAAGGCTGATTAAAAACAACGAAATGCAACAAAGTCCACTCAATATTGTGCAAACTTGTGTTTTAGAATAATGAGTGACCCTCTCAAATGGCTGTATTCAGCCGAGTGTGTCTGTGGTTGTTGTAAGCACCATTTATCAGTAATAAGTTAATTCTATTGTTAGATGTTATTACTTGCTACAATACAGAGATAAAGATATTTCAGTCTAATGTTGCAGAGGTTGGTAAATATGTGAGTTTATTCTGCGAGTCTTAATTGTGGTCCTGTGTGGCTACCGTACATGTGAAACAAATGAACAGGAAGTGAAGCTTTAACTCTGAAAAGTTCAGTTTGAGTAAATAAACAAGAATAGCGGGGCAACAAGGTTTTTTTACCACTCATTCATTGGCTTTGCTACCCAGCCGACTCTACGTGTCCTGTTGTCATTAAGATGTGGTTATTTAAAGAAGTGAATTGAGACTAAAGATAGCCACCACAGTTGCCATAGTAACAACAGCTGTTGAAAACTGTAAGAGAATACATAGTTGTCTTTATGAATGCCTCTTTGTTTAGTTTTTGTTTCAATGTCAAAATTTACTGGGCAGAGATTGAACTTACGTCTGGAGAAGAGCCGCTCAGGAGATGGCAGCAACAGAAAGTTTGCTGATTGGAAGTTGGGACAGTCTGGAATCAGACCCCCAGCACAAAAAGGATTAAATGCAGGTATTGTTTGATGGGAGATGTTTTGATACTACTTGTTACTGGGCTATTTTGGATATCGAATACCAATACCCAGCTCTATAAAGAAGTGTTGTTGTGCAGCTATATCGGGTCTAAGATATGTGTCCACTGTGACCTTTGAAAACACAGCAACACAATGATGATATAAACATCATCATTTTCTTGGAATGCAGTGCAGTAGGAAATTGTTGTGGGCATTTTTTTTAAATTTGTAGTTTCAACACCGTAAATTTTGGTCATCACTGAGTGATGAAAAGGGAAAAAACGTCTTGTTAAATCACAAAGAATATTTAAAGACTCCATTTGTCATTACATAACATCCAAGAAGCCTTCTCATTCACTTCAAACATTCTGCTGGAAACAAACACTCTGAATTTATGTTCCCTTGAAATCGATTTGTACAGTTTGGGGAAATCACAGTTACAGTGCGTGCAAAGTTACATGCCTCTGCTTACTTTTTCTCTGTCCTTCTCTCCCACACAAACACACACACACACACACACCATCTTCACACAAAAGATAACCACATCTAACAATATCGTCACCCGATCTCCTGCTGTGTCTTGTGCCTTGTACCCTGCAGCCTGAGCATCACAGGGACATTAATGGGAAGAACGTTCCATTTAAAGTATGCACGGGTCACTATCTCATGCCTCATTTGGGCCCTTTAAGTTACGAGCAGCAACACTTACGACATAAAACAGTACTGTGTCGGGGATGAAATGCAGCGTGTGATTTATGTCGGAGGGTCTAACATCTGTTTAAATGCGGCATGCAGACGGACAGAGGAGGACTTAAATATGGCCCACAGGCAGCCCCCGGGGCCCCTAAAACACAGCACGCTCCTTGCATCTGTAGGAATCCTATACAGAAGAGAAAATACATTCTCAAAGGGCCGAGGCAGTCTTCCATGCACAGAGCATTGGATCACATTTTCCCTTTCATATAGCAGCCAGGGCCACATGAGTAGTGCCCATTGTGCTGCTGGGGACCTGACAGTGCTGCCTGTCTCCTTTAGCACGGTTGTAACTTACACTCGCCGCATCAATGAGTACAGCGAGGACAGACAATATCTTTCACACCATGCAATTTCATCGACTTTCACTGCACAACGTGGATATTGTCTTGAGGAGCATTTTCTGTGGAAACATGCAATCTGAGTTACAGACTTTACCCCCATGCACCAACACAGACGGTGCAGAATCCTACTTTCGCCTATCACACCTGCTGATTTGCTGATGCTGACAGCAGCTAAAGGTAGCATCGTTAAATAAGGTGGAGTTGATGGGTGGCATTAACTGTGCTCTGCCCGACAGACTCAGCTCAGCCGGCCTTTTTTGCTCCCTCGATGCCTGGGCCCTCTTTTGTCAGCAGTCTGCTTGTCTTCCCTGGCATAATATCTACAGACTTGAGTTTCACATAATCACACCCCATGGGCCCCTGCTACACACACACACACACACACACACACACACATAGGGAAAAAAAATCATCCACACACACAACCTGAGCTCAGGTGATGGTGGTGGTGTTCCTCTCAGTTTTGGCTATGACAGAGAGGTGGAAAGTGAATCTGACTCTGTACTGTTAGTTTCCACAGGAGCCCTCGAACCATGCTATATCATGTAATTGCAGAATAGCTCAGATAGCATCGGGGCCTCCCAGACAGGGAGAACAGCACTTAATACCTGCGATTGATCCAACTCTCCGAGATTCACCTGGAATACCACCAGAGTCCTCATATGATCCTGTGTGAAGAGAAGCACCCATGTCCTTTGACACAGAGAAACTCACTTCTGACAGTTCTTAGATGAAATTCCTTTGTATTATTGCTGGCTGTTTGTGTGTGTGTGTGTGTGTGTGTGTGTGTCTGTGTGTCTGTGTCTTAGAGCCAAAAGCTTGTCCTCAGGATGGCCTCATCGGCACATCTGAGAATCTCTGGATCTTAACAAAATGTCAGTGACTGAGCCTTCAGGCTAGAAGTGATATGGGTTCACTCTCAGTTTCAAACACAGACACACACACACACTGACACACAAACACACACACAAACACAAGCACACAGTCAAATGTAATTGTTAAACTTAACCAAAATTCAATTTTTGATTTATTCCTTAAAAATTTAATTCAACATATTTAGTCTTTTTTCCTTTCTGCATAAAACTGCTTAACAGCAAAGGCCTCCTCTGCATATTTGCACTAATCTCGCACTACTCTCTGTAATCTATCCGCCTCCGATCATGATTTGATTAGATAGGATCAACAAACAGTTGCCTGTTTGAGGAGGTGACAGATGAAGTTCAAGCCGCCTCCTTCTCAGGGAGCATGTAAAAGAATGAGTTATGGCTCTGCAAAGCCAAAGTGTCACATAGTTGATTCCCGTCCTACAAAAACAGAACAGCCATTTTCCCTTGATGGAATGAAGTCAGCACTGCGTGAATTCACCAGAGAATCTTGAAGCGATCTTTTTTTATCAGATAGCGAGATATTAGTATGCTGTGAACATTATTGATTAAAAGCAAAGATATGTCACACAACTTGTTATGACTGATATGACTGAAATCATGCTTTGGCTTTAATTTTTAGATCACATTAAAGGACAGCTCAAGTTAAGGAAAACACATTTACTATGTGTATCAAATGAAATATTAACACACAGAAACATTTCAACCCAAGCAGATAAGAGATGGCGATAAAGGGTTAAAGGCAGGAAGTGGAATAATGGGAATAATAAACCGTTTTTCTTGGAGTCCTTATTGAAAGCAGAGAGCCAGACACTTTTTGTGCTGCAAGAAGCAGCTTTTCTCCTATTCTACACTCCGTCTACCTCCCCTAACTCTCCCGCTTCCCTCTCCTTTCACTCCTCTCCATTCGGCTCTCTCAGGGACAATCAGACTCTCGCCATTCCCATTCTCTGCCTGCCTCTCTTGTCCTGTCATGTCGACTAATTAGTGGGAGCTCGGTAATTGGCCTTCTAGCTAATTGGCCTGCTGGCTGCCAGACCCAACAAAGGCCTAGCAGGCTGGGACACAGTGGGGACAGTTCCCCCTCCACTGTCTAAAGACCCTCATCGACTCCCTCTCTCCCCCTCTCAGCCCCGACTGCTTTTGTGAAGAGGCTGCTTAAGTAGTCGCGCTGCATAGCTGCATACACACACACGTACACACCTTTTTCTCTCTATTTAGGTCCCACTCAGCCTCTCACAGCTCACTACTGGCCCATCTGTCTGCTCTCTTACTCGTTGCCTGTGAAAAATTATTTTATATTTTCCTTTTTTTTTTTTTTTGTGAATCAGCTCTCTCAGAAACCCCAGTGTGGTAACTTCAGTTCATATGTCATCCATCTTGGGTTTATTTGTTCATTTATTGACACTCTGCAGAGCAGCTTGTGAGCTGCATGCATGACAGCTTTCAAATATTCTCCATTCACTCACTTGTTAGATTGATTGATTAGCTGTTGATGGAGGTCTGCTGATTAAGGTGTGTGTGTATGCATGTGTGTGTATGTGTGTCACTTTTTCAGTTAAGATGTCTTAAACACCACAGTCCATTAATCTTAACTCGGTGAGCAATCTAGCTGTCGGAGTCTCTCAGTCTCCTGTCTCTGTCCCTCCCTGAGGCGTGTGTATGTAGATGGCAGGGAGCCGTCCTGAGCTGTCCACTTGCTCCCCCCCGGTAGCTTCCTCCTGCTCCTGCCTCTCTTGCCTCGCCGGCTCTGGATCGTCTCTCACTTAAACTTTCATCTGTCATCATTGCAGTGCGGTGAAACCATATGAGCCTCACAGCCGTTTTTTGGGCTCTGACTGTGTCTGACTCTGCGGGCTCTTGAACACTCATCTGTCTTAGTAATGGTGTTAGTGGGAGTCCTGAAGACAGACTGTTTCTATAATGTTTTATTTTTGCATTTGTGTCTGCACAACACAAGTCAACTTTTTTTGTGACAATGATTTCATTTTTTTGACCAATTTAAAATACTTTCATATGAGTATTTATGTTGTTTACTAAAACACATGTGTCATACGTCATTATTAAAAACTGATTTCTAGAATATAGACCATGTTTTGGACACAATATTAATGAGCTACAGCATGCTTTCTATGATGGAAAAGTTAAAACATTTTTTAAAGTTCTATTTATTGATTTCTTCAACTTGAATCGATTGTAATGTGGTTGCTGAGCTTGTCACATGACGTTTTTGCACAATATCCAGCTGACATTGATTCAAAATTTTGACCAATGACTTCTTTACTCTAAAATGTAAGTTACTTACACTTCTGTGGTCTTTTACATACGTGTGAGTAGATGATTTTGTTTGTGCTTGCATGAGGGTGTGTGTATGTGCACATAGCTGCCCTACCTGGTGGCTGGGTCGCATGGTTCCCAGTGAACTGCATGGGGATGCAGAGGTCGTTATCAATGGGAAACTTATCACAGGTCAGCATCTCAGGCCAGGGAAAGCCGTAGGTCTCCATCACCGGAGCACAGCTGTCCCTCACGGCCTCACACAGCGAGCGGCAGGGATAGATGGGCCTGTCCAGACACACCGGTGCAAACAGCGAGCACAGGAAGACCTGGGTGTCAGCGTGGCACCTTTTGGCCAGGAGGGGCACCCAGCTGCCCGCCTGCTGCTTGACCTCTGGCATGGTCTCGTGGTCCAGGAGGTTGGGCAGCCTCATCTTCTTGTAGCCCACATTGTGGCACAGGCGCAGGTCAGCTGGTATGTCCACACACTGGGGCTGCTTGGTGTAGAAGCGGCCATTGTGGAAGTTGTCCGACTGCCAGCTGTAGTAGTCGTACTCATCTGCGGCCGAGACAGTGAGGAGGAGGAGGAGGAGAGAGAAGAGCGACAGGCCCAGTGCCAAGCTGAAGGAGCCCTGGGTTAATGCCCACCTGGGGCTCTTTTGTCCGTGTGCCATGCCTCTCTGAGCCCGAACCAACAATTCAAGAAGGTTGTATCCAAAGTCTCCAAAGTGACTCAGTGAAGACAAAACGCAGAGAGAAGAGAGGAACAAGTGGGGCAGGCGTACAAGCTGTAATCCCTTTTTTTGTCCTGAGTATGGACGCCGTGCATTGAAAACAAAGTGTTTAATTCCCTTCTTCCCTGGAGAGTCAGCCCTCTAAGCCTCCCTGAAACACCTCCCTGTGTGTGTGTGTGTATGTGTGCCTCAGGTAGTGAAGTGGGGAGGCAGCAGTCAAGAAAGAGGGAGCACACAAGTAGGACTGCTTATTTCCTAACTTTCCCTGTTCACAATTTCTCACTCTCCTTCCCTCTCCCTCTCTTAGCACTGTCTCCGGCCCTCCCCTGCTCTCTGTCTATTAGTCTGTAGCTGTAATGAGAAGTACCTTAGGTTTTAAGAGGCAGTGGTAGCTGCTCTCTGAGGCTGCCTGCCCCCCTAGCAGGCTCCCAGACCACTCACCTTCCTACTGGCCTCCCCTGCACTCACTCACAACAGCCTCGGCCAATCGCAACCCTGGGGGAGGCTCCCACTGGTCTTCAGGACACTCCTCCTCCTACCCCTTGTCCTGGACAAAAACCCCTCCTCTACAACAAGTTAAGGAGAGAGAGGGAGAGAGCAAACTGTGGCAAGTTTTTTTTATACTCATCTCTCTAACATGCACAAGATTCTTTGGTCAAAAAACACCCACAAACACTCATAGCAGACATTGTCACCCTCTTACTCACACTGTTTTTCTTATGCATTTATAAAGTTTCTAACCCTCATTCATTTACTCATCACAGGCTCAACAAGCTCCCTGCACATTGCTCCGCACATAAATAATGTCTGCTTGCCATTCAAGCCAACTCACTTCATTAGCTCAAAACAGTCTGGTGTAATGAGCTTCTGCTGGCATCAGCAGTGAGAAAACTTACTCACACATGCTCGAGCACAAATGTAAATGCAAAAAAACATCCAGGAGAAGAAAGTGAATGAAGTGGGTGGGAAAGCGTTGCAGTGAGGTTAGTGAGTGTGGGCTGTGCAGCTACAGGTGGCTAGGTGGTTTACCCGCGCTATGGGAGTTATGCTAATGTGTATGTTGGCTGTGAATAGAGGCACGCTGCCCCTCTGTCTCTTTCTATCAGTGCCACTGACACGGTGAGGGCCTTCGCCTTGGCAGTAAATTCACAAGAAGGGTCGCATTCAGATTCAAAGGGCTGTAGCCGTGTGAGCAGGATGTGGGATCGCCGGCTCGCATGGAGGGTGTTCTTGCATCTTGCATTTGATCTACGTCACGCATTAATGCTTTTCCTCATGTGAATGGGTTGCAAATGCAGGTTCATACAAATGATAGGGAAGACGTGTTTTTTTTTGTTTTTTTTTTACTGGTGCAAGCTGACATTTAATCATGTTACTGCAGGATTGTTAGGACAAAGTCTGGATACTGCTGACACTAAAATGAAGCAAAAGATGAGATTTTGGATTATTATTACTATCTGTATGCGGCAGAACAAACAAGGACACAGTCAGAGGTGTACTTGGATGAGAATCAGGGACAGTATTGTTCTTCGCCTGTAGCGTAGAAGATAAAATTCCAGAAACAGCAGTCAGTCCATAAAATTTAATTCAATAAGATGAAATAAAATAGATAAAAAAAATGTGGTTCAATATGAGACAACCAGGCACATCAATAAAACCCTCCATGTTATCCAAGCACCCATATAGTTTTACAGTACCTTGACCACACTTATTTCCAAAGCGGGGGAATTGTGAATAAGATTACTGCGCCTTCTAATCATTTTTTGTAAACTTGAGAATGGAGTTGAACACGTTTCAACCTTATCTTCCCCAGCTATGGTTCAAATCCCTGTTGACTTATTGGTGTGTTGCAGACACTGCAGAGTGATTTTTCTGGGAATCGAAAAGCTGCCAGCAGAACAAACAAGCTCAGTCTTCTGTTGGAGCAGTTCTCATACACTGCAACGTGGAAAGATGAGATGGCGGCGAGCTTAAGTCACCCCTAAAATGTCGTCATCATGGCTAAAAGCATCGCTGAGTGGATATAAAGAGCTGTTTTGGTTTGATAAGTTTATAGCCAAGGCTAATTGACTACATTTCCTCACCTCGTCTCTTCCATCACTCCGCTCCTGCTTTCATTCTCTGCTTTGTTATTCATGGATAGAAACTTCCCCGCTAACCTTTGCACCAATAGCACAGCTAATAATCTGTGAACCTTAGTCTTTCATGAAGGGGTGGTGAGATTGTCCTCACTATCTCAGTGACACACCTCACTATCTCAGTGACACACCTCACTATCTCAGTGACGTGTTTTGTATACACGTTAGTTCAGCGGTGACCTATTTTAAGACTGCTAGCGTTTCCTCTTGATACGGGCACAGTGTACTGCCTTCAAGTCGGTAACAAAAGTGTCTTTCATGGTAATCAATCAACAATGGTTGTCTCCTCTTGTTCTCCTTCCCCTAACTGGCCCCTGTGGCCACCGGCCAATCAATTCCAGTCTTCCGTTTCCAGCCCTGTGATTGGACGAGGGCTATAAGATTAGGTCCAGCCTGTATTGTTGGGCCTAAAGGTTTAGCATGGTTTGAAAAGAGTGTCTCAGCAATTGTATGAGTGAGAGTGTGTGTGTTTGGAGATGGTGGTGGTGGGTACGGGCAGTTGTGTGTGTGTGTGTGTGTGTGTGTGTGTGTGTGTGTCAGGGAGATTCTAAAGAGGAAAGGCTGGAGGGTGTGTGGGTGAGGTGGCCAGACGCCCAGATATGCCCTTCAAGCTGAGTTTGAATTCCAAACCACACAAGAAGATGGAGGAGATCATGTGAACGAGACACATCCGCATGTTGCACGTCTTTCTCGGACTGAACTCATACAAAAATGCAGAAAGTACAGAAAAATGTCCTCATTCCACTCGTGAACATATGACCCAAAGTCTGTTCTCAGCAGCTCCGCAATTTAATACTTCTATTTTACATAAGTCAGAGTAAATAAAAGGATAACAGCTTACGGAAATGTTTCTTAGATACAGTGTTGTACCGTTTCTTTTTAAAGAAATCCCTTAACATTTCAAAAAACCTCCTCACCACACACACACACACGCACACACACACACACCTCCCAGCCTTGCAAAGCAACAATAGGGATTAGCTTGCAGAACTGTCAAAACATGTGTGAAACACAGAGACCAGTGTCTCCCACAAATACTTTTTCTCTCTTTTCCTCTTTATCTGCCTCTCACACACTCTCACACACACACACCCTGAGACTGTAGCTGCAATCTGTGGTAGAGGCAGAACCACTGAAACAGACACTGCAATAATGCCACAAGTGGAATTATTTGAAAATTTTAATTAGGCTGATCATTTTCCAAGCAACTGTTTTGTAATCTGTAAAGTGCAGTAAGTAAGACTGTTCATGTGCCTTCTCAGTTCACTGTGAAGATCTGATCTGTCATGGTGCTCTATTAGAGGATAATTAATTCAAGATGAATACAAGATGAATAACATTTTTTTTTCCCAGTCATTTTGACCCGACTATGCAAAACAGTTGCAGTCAAAAACATTTGGTTTCATAATAGTTTTCAAAGTGAGCTTTACAATCTGCAAAATCTTTGATCAGAAATTCAGTGCGCAATCCATGAGTGATTACGTCTTGTTGGGTAATCTGCCCCCCTTTATCCTGCTTGTTTGCAAACACTGTTGGCAGGGTCAGTCAGTCCACAGACCACAGTGGATACAGATCCTACACATGCAATCATACAAACAAACAAAATAAATCAGCAGAGAGCTTTAGTCCTCCAAGAATGTCACAGACTTACACCAAAACTGGCAGCTTGAGTGCCACCAGGAAATATCAGGCTCATACAGTATGACTGATTTCTGCCTCAGCTCAGCTTGTTCACCGAGCCTTAGGCCAGGAACGACTTCGTCAGTGGGGACTATTGCACGTAGTTGCTGAAATGTGATGAAATTATGTTGGAAGACTTTAGCACCACACAGTCACATAGTGTTAAACCCGTAGATGCCTGTCACAGCGGCAGCGGTGAGGAGATATGCTGACAAGTGTTTGCTCTCTCCTGTCTTTGACCCTCTTGTCTACAAATTCACAATCACCTCAAGTATTTTTTTTACGTGATACTTTGCTCTTTTTTTTCTCCGTTTCCATCTTCACTCCTGCTTGTTCTTCGTCGAGCGCTGGATGCTTCTCCTTTAGATGTCAGGGCTAACACACGGGGTCAGAAGGTACATTCAGTCACACAATCAGACAATGTGACAATTTCTCCTCCCTCTGCCTGCCCGCCACACACACACTCAGGGCACAGACACACACACCTCCCCTCACTGTCAACTTAAACCCTTACAACTGGCTTCAGCTTCCCCCAGTCGGAGTCTTTGTAAAGGCGCTTTGACCAGATCACCGTCATGGAACCCAATGTAAAGAGACAGAGAGGAGAAAGGGATACCCAAACTTGGGGCGGAGGGCTTTTTTCTCAGTGTGTGTGTATGTGTGTGTGGCCAACATCTTGTCAGCTTCCAGTAAAAAACCTTTGAGCGAAGGGAGACCCTCTCTGAATCTTGTGTCACATATGTACATGCGCTTAAAAACACAAGCAGCAGCAGCAGCAGCGTACTGCAACTCCAACAGGCTGTTATTGTAACGGTGCCAGAGATGATGGCTCTCGTCAGCATTTGGGGTAAATCTTGCTACCATGGTGCTAGAATTCACACAATTGGTACATGTGTGTAAGCGTGAGCATGCTTGCATATCCTGTTCAATATCTCTCAACATGGAAAAAATGTGTTTCCTCCAACCGGGGTGCGTAAGAGTCTGCTTCAGTCTCGTCTGTCAGCTCATTTCAAGCAGCACAAGTTGAATGATCTTGTGATTTTGGTTTCCTCCATGTGTGAGAATGGATATATGTACTTTGTAAGGGGGTATAACAGGAAATGAGATGGCAGAGGAGAACAGGCGACCCAATCACCAGAAAATATGTTGGCATTGTATGTGTCTGCAAACCACGGATATGTTACATTTGCATTTGCACATTATTATATAGTGGATGTGTTGACACTTTACATTTTAATAATGCTGTGGTTAACATGTTGTTAGGTTTAGGCTCAAAATTTGCTTGGTTATGGACAGGAAAGGATCATTTTTTTGGCTTTAAATACCATGTTTGGGATGCTCAGTCCATGTCTTGGTAAAAGACATCTGCTTTTGGACCACTATCATGGCAAGAAAAGCAGCAATGTCTTGGTTAAAAACAATTCTTCGGGCAACAATCCCAACAGGAAAGCAGCAACGTCTTGATAAAACACAACTGATTTTTCGAGCCACTATCATGGCAAGAAAAGCAGCAATGTCTTGGTTAAAAACAACCATTTTTCAGGCAACAATCCCAACAAGAATGCAGCAAAACCCAACTGCTTCTCAGGCCACTATCATGGGAAGAAAAGCAGTAAAAGCGGCAATGTCTTGGTAAAGAACAGCCACTTTTATTGCCTTAGAAAGCAACTGAAAGCACAGCGACAGGATGCTACAAAACACCTATGTGTAGTGCCCAAAAAGCCAATGCAAACACAGCAGTGACTCGACCAGTTTTGTTGTTTGTTGTTCTTGAACGGGGTTGGCAGTAGTCTGCAGCATGGCAGGTGTCTGGCCTTGGTGCCACGCCATTCACCATCCCATCCACCTCCAGATGACAAAGTTAACTTTATAAATATTGATAAGTATGAAACATAAAAGTATGACGTATTCCTGGTTTGCAGAAATGTACAATACCAACATTTTCAGTAGAGATTGTGAGAAGCGTTAGAAGAACAATGGCGAGACCACATCCAAAGGAAGGTATTTTCCGCAGATCTCTTGACAAAGCACAGTCGTGGCACATTAAGTCCACTTTAAAACGGAAACTCTTATTGACTGACTCCACTAACTTCATTGCAAGCTGGGTAACCTTTCCCCTCCGACATTTTTACTATTCGATCTGTGTATTTTTAAGAAAATGGGAAGAGATCAGTTTAAAGTAGAGATTTGATTTAGTTTTGAAGATTCAACACAGGCTCAGCGAGCGCCTGGCAGTGAAACCTCGTTGTACTGTAACAGAGTTTTTTGGGAGGGGAGCTAACCTAAAGTTAAATGCTCAAAGCAACCACAGGTCAGGCTGAGCCCCAGCAATTCCAACTACATTCACATAATTGGATATGTAGAATAAATAAATGTGGGGCTTTCTGAAACGCTGCTTTATTTAAATAAAGGATGTTGGCTGTTTTGAGGTTCTCCAGGTTCTTTCTTTGACCCCGAGCATTTGACTCGCAACCTGTGTGTGAGCTACTGTATAGCTGGGTATTTTAGCACAGCTCTTAGTGTTTGGGGTTGGTCCAAGTGTTACTGTTCGTAACGTGAACCCAAGTGTGAGTGAGTTGTGTGTTCAGGCCGTGACTGCGAGATCTGCCGTGATTTATGAGCCATAGACTTCATTGTTAAACACTTTCCTGTCACTTGATCTGTTTTGCTGTTTGTGTGTATGTGCTTGTTTATCCGTCCATCTGCTTGTCTTTCAACGTATAATCCCAAATATGTCAGCGAGGACAGTGAGAACCCATTTTCCTCTTCACGCTATCTCTTCATCTTTTTGTTTATGTGTGTGTGTGTGTGTGTGTGTGTGTGTGTGTGTGTGTGTCCGCATGCCCCCTCCGCTCGTCTCTTTAATGGCCGGGGTCATCAGTTAAGAATCAGACCTCACCTCTGTTGAGAAACAGGGAGATAGGAGTTTCAACAAACAGGGAAGGATTTTCCCATATCTCAGTGAAAGATCGCATGATAACATTTTTGGCTGATGGGAGAAAAGGTCTTGGCATTAATGTCAGCCTTCGGCACTCATTATTTTAAAACTTCGAGAAAGGTCTCCCACTTACTGGCCTACTGAGAGCCAAACCCTCTATCACAGTTTAAAGAATATTTTTTTGATTATCTTCAGATTTATAGTGTTGTCTGTGCACCTAGAGCCTGCTGTTCCTCAACAAGAAAGTTCATGAGGGTATCTTTCTTAAAGGGACAGTTCAAATCAAAATCAAAAATACATGTTTTTCCTTTTACCTGTATTGATTTTTATCAGTCTAGATTGTTTGGTGTGAGCTGCAACGTGTTGGAGATATCGGTCATGGAGACGTCTGTCTTCTCTTGAAAATAATGGAGCTAGGTGGCACTCAGCTTGTGGTGCTTAAAGTGCCAAAAAAATTCTTTCTATCAAACTACATCTGCCAACCGTATCACCACACAGAGGAAGCGTGCATCCACTGCTGGCTCATCCAGCACCACTGAGCCAACAAACGTTACAGCTCAGTTGAGTAGTATGCCATTAATTTCTACATCTTGGCTGTCAAGAGAAGAAGCCTCTCGTCCATGAGAAGATGCTCACTTCCATCTGTGCAGTGATACGGTTGACGGGTGAAATGCAATAGAAAGAAAGTAGCTCCTATGAAACTGCTGACAACAAGGTCTGTGGATTATCTTGAGTAACTGGGTTATATTTCTGGAAAGAGACATTGCTGTTGAGTTTTTCAATTGTATTTTTGGGGGCTTTGAGCACCATAAGCCCAGTTCCATCTAGTTCCATTATATTGGAGAGAGGGCAGACATCTCTACGGCTGATATCTCCAACACTCTGGAACTCTCACCAAAACAATTTAGATTGATAAATGGCACGACAGGTAAGATGGAAAATATTTATTTATGATTTTAGGGTGAACTGTCCCTTTAAATGAGTTGGAACACTATAGACACATCATCTAAATGCATCTGATAGAACAAGTCTTATGGTTGAAATTAGTTTCATGTGTTTTAACAAACTTGGCTCGAACTTTAATAACGCTCAACCGAGTATTTATTGTAATGGTTTCCTGTGACAACATCATTTCAGAAATTGTCTGATACATTGCCCAGGCCAGTGACTTTGTGTAACAGCATATTTCTAATTTCCTCCTGCCCTGTTTTATGAGTCGTTTGTTATTTAAGTTGTCATCTGCAGAGCAGCCCTCACAAGGTTATTTTCACAAACCTTCCACATTTATCAATGTGAACAATTCTGACACAAAGTTAAAAACAAGAGCACAAGGGCTCTTTTTATGGTGCCATCACAATAAAAATTCTGGACGCCCTCCAGTAATCAATTTTATGGACACAGTGACAGTGCTCAGGGTTATTTAAGTTCAAGATGACGATGAAGTGGAGCTTAATTGGATGGAAATGTCAACCAAGTCAGTTTTATCTCAGGCAGACAAAACAGCGAGTTTAGGTTGACTGAAATCTTTGGTAACACTTTATTTTAACCTCTTCTTATTTAACATTTATAAGTAGAATATAAACCACTAATAAACGACATTACATCTATTTGGCAGACCCTTTCGTCCAAAGCAGCTTAAACCCCCAGTGAGACCCACTGTTTTTGTCAAAGACTGCTCTGATCAGAGCACTTTTTTGCTGCGTACTGCATCTTATCTTTTTTTTTTTTTTAATTGTTGCCGGGCAACCACCAAATCACCTGTCTGTAGCTTTATTGCTACTTTGCAATGAAGTAGACTCAAAGATCTGTGCCCTAAAATAAATACACAGACAGAGTGCACGTTGGGAATGGACACAGGAAAACTGAGATCCATGTGGGAACATCAGAGTGCCACCACCTGGTCCAGGAGCTTCACCTGGATAATGGTCAAGGCTTATTTTAGGTTGAGTCGGGGACAGTTTGACAACCTACTGTCAATCGTCGGGCCTAATTACAGTCAGTAAAATGTAAGACAGGACTGTCTCTTCAGAGCTACAGGGTTCTGAGTTCGAATCCAGCCCTTCGTCTGGAGTTCGCATGTTCAGCATGCAAATTCAGTGCAGACTGGAACAATGTGTGAGTGCTGCTTGGGTGGAAATGGATGGTGTTTTTTGGTGCCATGTCATTGCATCTCGCCGGTAAAGAAGCAAAAAATTTGTGTATTCACCCGGCTGTTGTGTTTCCATTCATGCTGATCAGAGCCGGAGCCGATAAATACCTGTGACTACTGCAGAGTCATTTGATCCAGGTGTGAACGCAGATCGTAACCTTTCCCATTACATTAAAAAGCCAGATGTTAGTGGGTGTTAGTGGGTTTTTAATGCAGTGGGAAAGAGGCTTATGTGTCGGCCCTGTGGTAATCTGACGTTCTGTTCAGGTTATACCCCGCCTTTCGCCCAATGTCATCTGGGGTAGGTGGCTCCAGCCCCCCTGCGACCCTTCTCCAGAAGATATGAATATCTTGCAGCTTGCCCTGTAGGGCAACAATGAAATTGAGCTAATATTAGCCTAAAACTGTACGCCACCACTTGTTGTTACTGTGGCGCCTCTCAGTTCATGTGCTGGACAATGCAAGATCCCATGTGAAGTTTTCTTAATTCGAAGCATTCAGGGCACTCCTGCAGAAGCATGACGGCATATAGAGAGGAAAAACGTCAGGCATTTAGAAATGCAAAAGCAGCGAGCAAAACACTTAACACCCAAGAAAAATTACAAAAAGATGCCAGGGCTGCTAAAATGTATTCTGTCTGATCGTGGTTTAAAAATATTAAGTGCCTTCAAACTTAAAAAGAAGGAAAGCTGGATGTCGTCAAAAGTTGGAAATGCAACCCCCCTACAAAAACAGCTCAACCTTTTTATTGTCTTTGTTAACAACTATAACTCAACCTCTAAAGCATTTATAAGTAGTTTATACACAGTTGAAGAACAAGACTCGCATGATAATATAGTTGAAGTTATTCAGTCATACTCAGTGTTTTTTAGATACATTTATATATCAAATTAACCTGTGAAAGATTTGTATACGTGTATAAATAGTTAATTTTTCAGCAAAAGTGTCAATTTTTTTTATATTACAGAAGTCTACTGTCAGAGTTATAAAAATAACGTCCCCATTGTTTAGACAGTGGGCAACCCATGCTGGGATTAATCCATTACTAATGTTCTTCCATAGCAACTACTGTATATTTTAGCTCTCCTTGAGCGAAGCACATAATTGGAGCTGTTAGAGGCCAGCAGCAGGAGCCGACTAAAGTACGAGTGAACTGGGCATAACTGAAAGAATGTGACATATTGCGTAACAACATGTGTCCTGAACAAACTCTGCCCAGATAAATGAAGGTAAGAACAAACTAGTTAATTGTTAAGTACAATGGTGCTTTTCACTAATCCAGCAGGCAGACATGCTACTGTACTGTGTTAATGGAAGAACAGCAGTCTCACATTGGCAGCGAGGCCTCTGTTCCAAACCACTTCATCTGTCCTCTTCCAGTCTGGTTACCATACACCTATGCTAGTTTTGGACAACACAAACTTTGGAATAGGAAAGGCATAATTCTCTCCTCTCTTTCTCTCACTTACTCACTGTGACTCTGTGTCTCTCTTTCTCATGCACATTTACCCCACACATACCAATTTGCACAGATGAAAAATGTCAAGGGCAGACCACCTGGCTATTCCATGCCTGGTCAGAGGAAAATCTTCCCGTCTTCATCAATGAGGTGCAGTGTGCGGAGCGTGCTCTGTCCCACTCACATATCACAGCCATTAGACAGGCATGTGTTGGGCCAGCTCCAGGGCAGTGCCTGCTGCTCCGCTCACTGAAGTCCTATTCAAGGTAATCTACACCAACCCAACCAATTTCACAGGTGCAAAAATGTGTAACAGGGAGAACTTGAAACATTATTGCGCCGTTCAGATGATCTTTGGGTGAATTCAGCTGTGCAGAAAGGTCTATTTTACAAGCCCAAAAGCTGTTGTGTTGACTATGAAAAAGCAATAAAGTACAGCAGGGGTTCTTAAACTTTTCCACTCAATGACCCGACACCCCGCCTCATTCAGATACACTTGTGTCATAAAGAGAGGCAAAACAGAAACAGAAAAATCAGCTATTTATTATATTTCCATCCAAATAAAATGCTATTACATGTTAGGTGATTAAAAATTAAATGTTTCTCTTTCTCGTCTTCTAGTTTCATGAACTTTCTCATGATATTAAGAAAAGAAGCAAAGCACAGTTACAACAGGTCTGTCATGGAAAATGTGGAAAATGTTGTAGGTGGGTGAGCAGATGTCTGTTATTTATTAGAAAATTTAAACTACAAATAAGTTTAATTTGTAACCATAGTTTTGCTGATTTTACAATAATCAAAAAGTTTCCCTAGTCATATCCAAATTATAATAAATTTATTGATTATAGCCACTTTAAGTTAACGATTTGGCAGTCTCTGAAACCATCGGCCACCAGTCTGATGACAATAAGTTATTGGGGCAGTGGCCACTATTTCGTGGCTACAGATATCAAGGCCAAGACTTCCTCTTCTGTGTGCAGGTCTTTTCAGCTCATCATTAATGAAGAGATATCTGAAACGTGATTGGGTTTGATTACTTTTATGATTACTTTTTTTTTATATTATTTTTTGGGGCTTTTTTGGCATTTATAACAGAATTGTTTAGGGGGGAGAGAGAGGGAGGAGAACATGCAGCAAAGGGCCACGAGCTGGAATCAAACCCACAGCCGCTGCTGTAAGGACGCTGCCTTTGTACATGGAGCACCTGCCCTACCTGCTGAGCTACCAGGTGCCCCATGATTGGTCAATGCTACTGGGACTACAAACCGACTACACATGGAAACCAGAGCGCTTCCAATACCAAAATCTTGTGCTATTGCCTACAGCTTCTGCATACTTATGCAGATATATTTTTATGGAGAATAACCATTTGGCAACAACAACAACAACAAGGTATGAAATCTCAAAGTGAAATAATGTGACAGTGAGAAAATCCCTGCACGTTACATAGCTTCATTGTGAGTTTCAGCTCATTGTTGAGCTGTTTGAGTTGCAGCTTTACTAGTTTGGTTCACTCTAACAGCTCTCACAGTGTGAAAACCCACTGTACACCACCTGCTCAGCACAAAACAGGAGGTGCAGTTAGTGACTAGTGGAGCATTTAGCAGCTAAAGAGCCAAACGTTGCCCTCAGGAGTAGGTAGAGACCAAAACAGAGCTAAAAGAGAGAGAATATTGGACTTTTGTCAGTTCGCAAGAAACACAACTCCGTTGGACTTGTTACTCTAAAAATGTAATATAGTACTTACTACTTGTTACTCTTTTCAAAAGTAATAATATTACATAACTTATCACTCCCTGCTAACAGTTATACATTACATTACTAATTTTATTACTTTTTCCTTACACCCCATAAAACTGGTAAATGCATATCTCCCTTAAATTCAGATGTTTGCCTCTTTGTAATTGACAGGGTAAACACCGGTAAGTGTAGCTAAGGCTAGATAGCATGCAGTTTTTTTAATTTTATTTTACCTGGCAGTCCTCAGGTGCCTGTAACCACTTTCCCTTAGGCTCAGCCTGAAAGACAGAGAGTCACTCATGGAGCAATATTTCATCCACAACATATCCAGCCCCAAGCTTCATTAGTTCTTTGTAGCCTGCAGCTGTCCACAAGTAAAATCCAGTTTTGGTTGTTTAGCCAGCGTAGGGCTACAGCCAACATCCATGGCCAAGGAGGGCTTACCTTTGGTGTGGTGTATTTCCTGGAGCTCCATGTTGTTGTGCTGTCAGTCGTAGTAGGTGTTTCAGACTGGAGGTTTGAGGTTGTTGTCAAAGTTTGTTGTCAAAGTTGCAAAGAATTAAACATAACCCAAACAAAGAAATGTTTTCACTGCCTTATCTAACCTCTCTGTCAGGTTTATGCTATTGTCACATCATTCAAATTGTGTTGGAAGTTAAACTGCACATACTTTGTCTTTAAAAGGTACAAAAATCTGTATTTAATATTACAGTTTATTCCAGTAAATTTCATATGTTCTTGATTTTGGTCCGTCCTCCGTGTAGCTGAACAGTGGTCTGTTTGTTTCAGGTCTTGTCTCAGTTTGGATGTTTTGCTGCACAAAACATTCTCAACATATTTGCTTCAAATGTTTATTTATTTAATTTAATTGTATATGTTAGTAACAATTATTTTATACTGTTTTGTGTGCTGTGACTCATACTGCCCACTGTCAGGGTATGATTGCCTTTTTTGTGGGCACACACAGATACTCACACGGACAGACACACTAACATTTTCCTTTCCCCCACTCATTTTAATCTACATCATGGGTGACCTGAATAAGTCGGGACCACAGAGAATAACCTCCTAAAAAATAATGAAAACAGTTTAGCTTGGCAAGTAAGTATGTGTTTTTGCATGCATGAAAATGTTCCTGTGTGCATGTACCGTATGTGCGTTGATTTAACACGACCCCCTCACTGTATGAAGTCCCGTCCCCTAGCCTACAGTCATGGAAGTCCCCACAGTGTGTCCACACAGGGTGTGTAGATGTAGAGAAAGTGTGTGTGAGCCAGAAGTGCTGGTCGTAAACAGACCTGTCTCAGCGAGGTGAGAAAACAACCTGAGCCGCTGTGGTTCCCTCTACAGTAGAAACAGACTCTCCAAAGCGCCAAAGATCATACAGAATAAGCTGGTTTTGGATGGAATTACAATATAGCTTTTATTGTGGCACTGTTGGCATTTCCCAGACAAAAGTTAAGAATTTCTCTGTCTCTCTTGCCCCGTGTCATTTTAGATTAGCAGGCTAAACTCCGTACTTACTGTAATTAATCTAAATCCGTCCAGATGGGGAATGGTTTCAGTTTCATCTACTACAAGGAAGCGCTATTAGACGCTGTATCCTTTGGGTCTTTTCCCTGATTCTCTTTGTCTTTATAGTGACAGTACAAGTGTCCTTCTCATGACAGCAGATTTGAGGACAGGCTCTGAGTCACAACACAGCTGTTCTCCTCCCTCCATTTATTCAGGTCCACTGTGGGTGCTGACAGATACTCTCTTTGTCCTTTTCTCTTGTCAGGCGATGAAGCGTTCTCTTGATCTCTCTCTTCACCTTCATCCCTGACCCCATCTCTCTGTGATTGTCTCTGTCTCCACGTTCGTTTCCTGGGTCACCCTTCTGATTGTTGTTGGAAGTCTGGTTACACTTTGTGCCATTTGAAAGTTATAATTTCCAGAGAACAAACTCCTCCCTTCCTGTACCCGACTGCTGTCATGCTGCATGTATGGCTTTTTTATGGCACTAATTGTTTCCATTGGATACGGTGTATTATACATTCGCCATGGTACTGTGGAGCTATGAACATACAGTAACCACTTTGTCCTGTCTTTACAAGATTTCGTATGTTCAGAACCAAATATACTCATTAATAAGTCAAGGCTCTGCCTGGAAGCAAACCAGAAATGAATCTGAATATGGGTTCAGTTCTTTTTCTTGCTTGTTTTGCAGTTGTGCAAACTCGCCAACTGTCTGGAAAACTTCATTGATTAGATCGATCACCTGTATAAAAATACTTTCACTTTAAAGTGGAGTCTTGGCAGAGCATGAACCCCTGCACAGCTACAGAACCACATTCAATAACCCCTTTTCATATTCTGCAAGATCCCAGACAAATTTATTAAGGTGCGTCTGTGCTTCCACATGAAATGCTCGCAGTGTTGGCTCCAACACTTAAACCATCTGCAGCTTGTAGCATTATGCTGCTCCTCTTGTCCGTAAAATCAAACCATGTTCTCTGACGTGGACACTGACGCTGTGCTGCCAAAACATTGTAACACAAATCTGTTTCCTCCTCACTATAGTCCCTTTCTTCTCACCCTCTCACTCCCACTGTGGTCTCACCTCTCTTCGCCTTCCTTTACTCACCTGAAAATGTCATACAGATTTCTGCTGATGGCTGACGAGTGCGCTAGTTTGTCTCCATCACTGTTAGGTGATGGTACATTTAGAGGATAGTTGGAGCTCATGTTCCTTTGAGTTGGAGAACAGGAGAAGGTGTAATTTCCTGAGTCTAAGACCCAGGTGGGCTCTAAAAATAATCTGGACTCGCTCGTACAGTTTGGAAACTGACTGGTTGATTAAAGGTACCTGAGCCAAGAAATTCTGTGATCTAGTCTGGGGCCACCCTGTGTAGCTCGGTGGGCCGACCGTGGCACTAATACAACCACGTTTATGGATCATCATAGTAGAGCAACTACAGAAAAAAAAAACATACTAATCATGTTTAAATACTTTTCTAGGATGATCACAAGGAGGGGGAAGTGACAGGAGAAGACATGACATGGTGTAATTAGACGTAGTGAGGCTGGGGAGTTGATGATCATACACATGTGCAGCTACACACACACACACACACACACACACACACACTGCTGTAATTAGCAGTATTTCTGCGTTTGGCCCTTCCCTGTCAGACTTGGGCCAGAGCTCAGCACAGGGCAGAAAGGCTGTCTGAGTGTGGAAAGCACAAAGCACTTCAAAGCAACAGAAGACTGGCAGAGACAGCAAGATGACTGGTGAGATAGAGAGGGAGAGGCAGCACATGACGAGAAACCAGGGAAGAGGAATCTCTCTCTAAATTGCACTCCAGAGAGAGAAAGAATGAGAGACGGGCAGACAACTGAATGCACTGCATGCTGGAGTTCTTCTTTACATTTATCCTCAACGAGAATTGATGTCTACCTTTCTGGTAAATTATTCCTGTGTCTGCGGAGGCTTTTTATGAGAAGAAATGACTGAAATTACAGATAATGTTAATGCATGTCTGTCCTTCTGTCTGCCTCTCACACACACTCACACACTTCAGCTCCTCTGATTAAGCTGGAATGAAGTAGCCAGCAGTTCTGGGAAGAAGTGGGCAGTGTTCTGCTCTGTGTGGCCCTTTCCAAGTATCTGTAATAATACAAACCCTGTGTGTTTGTGAGTCTTCGCGTGTTCATGTGTGCATCACTGTATGTCTGTGTGCGCTTATTCTTTGTGTAATGATGTCTGACATTCGCTGGTGCAGTTAGTGTTCATTATTTCATTTTAAAAGCCTGCAAGCTGTTGGGAGTTGCTGTTATTGTGCTTGTCATCTTCGGTTTTGTTTCTCCTTGTTATCTTAGATAAGATGTGATGGATGGGGCTTTTTCTGCTGTTTTCTTAATCCGTTTTTCTGACTGATTTGATGAGAGCTTCCTCAGGGCTGTCTCTCCGTGCAGGTGTACAACACAACAAAAGTTAAAATCTATCATCCAAGTTTCCTTTCAGAGCAAGTTTGATAACACAAATGACTTGTCAAACAAAGTATTCAATATCCTCGTCTCACAGGCTCAGACGTGAGGCACAGTTTCCCTTTAATTGTTCAAAATGTATGTTTTGATTAAGCCATTAAAACATTAATTGTGGCACTGAAACAGAAGATGGCGGTTTATTAAAAACAGGCAGAAACAATCCTGTTGGCTATATTAAGTTCCTTCTGCATTTTTGCCCAGATGATAGAATAATATGAGCTCTTCTGTTCTTTCCGCTATTAGTCTCAAGTTCTGCTCTTTTATGTTGCTCATTTCCCAAGTGCTGATGCATGGAAAGAGAAATACAGATATTGAGTATCAGATGATCAATCACTGATTAAATTTCTCTTTATCTGAATGATTTTTCAAACAAACACGTAAACCGCAGCTCTAAATATTAGTTTAGCTCCAAGGAAAAGGGATAAACTTGCATTTATTGTATCCTCTTGTCCTCCTTTTCCAACTTGTGTCCATGTTTATTACTCTGTCTTTAACTATGGATAACCACTAGAGGGGGCAGTGGACACAGTTGGTCTTTGGCCTCTGGCTAACCTGTCCATGGGCGGATTATGAGACAATGGGCCCCTGGGCACAGACATGCAGGAGGCTCCACCACCTCTCCTTTATAGGAGCAAGGCACAGAGATTTTATTGTTGTTTAGCCACTTTTGTTGTTTTTGCATTTCTTTGTAGTCATTACCCATCTGTCTGAGGTTTTCTCTCATTGTAGTTTGGTTGTTTGTGTCTGTTTTGCCCCTTTTTGTGGTCTTTTGAGTCTGTTTGTAGTTGCTTTGCATCCCTTTGTGGCCATTTTTGATCTCTTTGAAGTTGCCTTGCTCCTCTTTGTAGTCATTTTTTGACTCTTTGTGGTTGTTTTGAATCTCTGTAGTCATTTAGAATTTCTTTGTGGACATTTTGAGTCTCTTTGTAGTCATTTTATGACTCGTTGAGGTTGTTTTCAATCTCTTTGTAGTTGTTTTGAATCTCTGTAATCATTTTTAATTTCCTTGTGGACATTTTGAGTCTCTTTGATGTTGTTTTCAATCTCTTTGTAGTCATTTTGAATCTCTTTGAAGTTGCATTGCTTGCCTTTGTAGTCATTTTATGACTCTTTGTGGTTGTTTTCAATCTCTGTAGTCATTTTGAATTTCCTTGTGGACATTTTGAGTCTCTTTGATGTTGCTTTGCTTCTCTTTGTGGTCATTTTGTGACTCTTTGTGGTTGTTTTCAATCTCCTTGTAGTCATTTTGAATCTCTTTGAAGTTGCATTGCTTCCCTTTGTAGTCATTTTGTGACTCTTTGTGGTTGGTTTGAATCTCTGAGGCATTTTGGATTTCTTTGTGGACATTTTGAATCTCTTTGTAGTTGCATTGCTTGTCTTTGTAGTAATTTTGTGTCTCCTTGTGGTTATTTTCAATCTCATTGTAGTCATTTTGAATGTCTTTGAAGTTGCGTTGCTTCTCTTTATGGTTATTTTGTGATGCTTTGTGGTCATTTTGAATCTCTTTGTGGACATTTTAAATCTCTTTGTAGTTGCTTTGCTTGTCTTTGTTGTCATTTTGTGACTCTTTGTGGCTGTTTTGACCCTCTCTGTAGTTGTTATGAGTCTCCTTGTGCCTCAGCTGTATTGTATCCCTTGTAGTTGTTTTGTGCCTCTTGTAGTCATTTTGACTCTCTTGGTCAGTATGTGTTAACTTAAGTGGGAGCCATGAGGCCCCTAACACTTTGGGCTCATGGGCCTGTGCCTGGTAGGCCCACCCAATAATCCATTTGTGGAACGGTCCTGCTTGGAGGACCCTGGATCTGAGGCGCGACTCTTTCTTGCGTTGCAAATTTACCTTTAGACCTCTGAAACAATGGAGGAGATTCACTTAAATGTAGTAGAATTCAATTATCATGGCTGATGCTTTATGAAGCGAACAGACCTTGACTGGTATGGCATGTGTTTTTGTGAGTATTTTTAATCAGAATCACCTTGCACTGCATGTAAGCCGTGCTAAGTCATATCTGCTGCCGCTAAATGACGAGGAAGTGGGAGCTGCTGATGTAGAGTTGGATGACAGGCGGTATCATCGGCCCTCGGGACACTCGCCATCTGCTCTGCCATCTGAAGGCAGGAAACTGGCTGGCTTCATCTTACCTTCTACTATAGACTCCGCCAGCCTGTTCTGTACTTGAGCCACAGCAAGAAATAAGCTTCCCAACAGCGTGAAATTCTGCTCTCACTGTGGGCTACAACAAGGCGCGCTTGGCTTCCGGCCCGAACCCTCACTTTCATTTATGATTACAGTCATTTTCATATGGTAAGAGTGCGAGTGGTGTTACTGTCTGATTTAATGTAGGAGACGTGCATTAGTCTATTTCTCTGGAACCTGATCACTTGCAATTATGAGGCTCATTTAGTGAAAGGAACATTAGCGTGACGGTAATAAAAAATGTCTTCTCTCCTACCAGCTGTACACCTGGTGTGTTTTGCCGTGCGCTCTCAGTCCTCGTTCGTAAAGTGCTGGATCCTTCCACCCTGTAAATAAACAACAGCCAGATAACTGGCTGGCTGCTTCACTGGATGTTTGATGGAATAAGTGCATTTTAATCTGTGCAGAGACTTGGCTGCGAAAAGCAGATCGACAGCCAAACAGCACATCAGAACTTTGAGGGGGGATTTTTTCTTCTTCTTCTTCTTCTGTCTTTTTCTTTTCTTTCCCCTGACAGGCTCATTTTTCTTCTCTCAGTAGGACGGCTGCTGGTGGTGGTATCATTACACTCCACTACATTACAGAGTACTCTATCATGGGGCTCAATCCAGCCGCTTTCACACTCGTTGCTGTCAGTATCACTGACAGGGGTTTACTGAGCAAAGTCCTGAAAGCTCATAAATTCTGTATGTTTAACAAGTCAACCTTTTGTGTCTGGTGTCCCGCTGCGTGCTGCCAATATTTTCAGAGCACCATACCAGCACAGGAGCTCTGTGGACACAAAACGCTTTAAAACCTTGACTGTCATCAACTGAGTGAGAATGCTTTTATTTCAGTTTTTGTGTCCTTCGCTCACCCCAGCATCCATTCAAGATGGACTAGACACAGGAATCTCGATGCTCTTAAATTCACCTATTATGTAAGAAGAACAGAGTCTCCCCCCCCCCCCCCCCCATCTCTCCTTCCTGGCAGTGAAGACTAAAACAGCGTCATCTGGCAGGACCCTCTCTCTTCATTATTGGAATAAAGCCCTTTTTTCCTGTCATGTTTTTGCTTCACTGTGAGTGGAGCTGTGTGTGTGTGTCTGCATAATTTACTCACTTCCTCTCATCATAATCAATACTGCTGAGTATAATCTGGGTTAATACCAACAGGCAGAAAGTGGTAGATGTGGCGTTCACGGAAACTCAGTTTCAGCTTGATTGTAATTATTCATATGTGCTTTTAAGATCAGTTAAAAGAAGCATTATGAGGAAAACAACTCATATTGGTACAGTAACAGTGTAACAAGCTTTTGTTGGACCGTGTCACAAAGCTCTCTCCACACACTCTCTCAATTCCTTTGTTTCTTGTAACCAACTATTTATAACCTTATTTCTCTGATCCAGAACAAACACAGAAAATTAAAATCATCCAACCTGAGTCATCTCGATACAACAGCTTCTACAGAAGTAAATAAAAAGCACATTAGCTGACATCGTCCGTGTAGAAATCAAAAAAGCTAATTTAGCTGAATCCTCAATTAGCACTTACAAGCTTGAGACTGCCCCAACCAAAGCATGAAATCACATCATTGCATTATAGCCATTAAAGTGGCTTTCTGTGGGCCCATGGCTGCTGTTTAATAATAATGCAGCTAGCTTTGATGCTCGGCTCTGAGGGACGTTGGTGTATCATCTGATCAAACAGCGGCGCATGAGCAAAGACAGCACAGGCACAAAGCATTTATTTTAGTTCTTGTGGCTCAAATCAAACTGTGCTGAAAATAGTGTAACATAATAGACAACAAGACAGAGACACAGTTGCAGAGCAACACCGGAGTGACTGTGTTTCTGAGAAAGTTAACTCATTGATTATTCATTAATATATTTCCACTGCAATAGAGTGTATTTTAAAAAGGAAAAATCCCCTCATGCCTCAGCAATAACTTTTATTTTTGGGACTTTTTTTTTTTTTTTTACAAGACACAGTAGCAGGCACTAAGGTGAGCGAAACCATGGCAACAGCCCAGACATATACGTATGTAAGCATGCTGTGAGTTCCACTAGCTCAGGGGGAAGCTATGTGAGCAGACTGGGATGTTTTCTCCGCTATAAAAGCCTTTCCACATGTGTCCATCTCTGAGCTGAGAGACCTGCGGACCGTTTTAAGAAAGAGCTGCGCTCTGAACAAAGTCATAACAATCATCATTATCATGTGTGCTGCTATGGCGAGGTCATCATCTAATTGGAACCTACAGCAAGAAAACAAGCCCTGTGGATTTGGGGTTTCACTCCACTGTAAGCTTGTTTACAAATCTAGCTTCATGATTTTACAAAGCTCCAGATTAAAGCTGGATAAACATAGGCAGTGAATAACGATGAGCCAAGACTGGCATGTTGTGGCTGTTTCAGCAGGGAGGGGCAGCGGTTCTCTTTGTGTGTCGCTTTAAACAAAACTGAATGTGTCTTTATATGGCCGTGCAGCCGCGTGCATATGAACCATCTCGACAAGAATCTGTTGGCTCATCTCATTTCTCTCATCCCATTCCCTCTGGCAGTGGGTCCACTGAAGGACCACAGTTGTCACCACAGCATACAGTGGGTATATTATTATTCAGTAAGACAGTAGGAAGCCTGTTAACCGTCACTTTAATGGGATTGCAAGAATACAATGGGTGGCATTTGAAAGTGGGAGCCAGAAGAAGTGTTTGTGTCAGTCTCTATCAAAATATAGAGTCGTAAAAGCACTGCTTGTCGTCTGTCATTATTAAAGGGAGAATGCCAAGCTTGTAAATCATGCCTTCATGGTGCGGTATGCAACAAGCACCACAGTAATATTTATATTATAACTGAGGTCAGTTCATGACAAAAGCATTTAAATCGCCTCTTATCTTCTCTATTTATTCCCACACAATTTGCATAATGTCAGTTCCTCCTGGAGCCGCAAACTACCTCATTTGTCACGTTATTATCTCTGTCGCCGCTAAATTAACAATATTGTCGCTCACAAGGGATTACGTGCACACAAATCACATGTCCTGTGTTTCTGTATTTCTGTTTTTATCTCTCTTTTTCCCTTCCCCCCGTTCTTTCTCCCTTTGCAACCCCTGCCTGTGGAAGCCCAGAGGAGCTAAATCCTGCTGATGTCTCTGCCTTGATCTGAAATTTATGAGAGGAAGATTTGCTTTGCCTTAGGCGCGTCACTCTGCCATTCCAGGTGTCTTGTCCAGTCTGAGTATTTTTAGCCTGGCTTGGAATGGATGCATATTTGTGTACAGCTGGATTAATACAGTTCAGTTGGTATTGTTTCTCTTGTGCCTGCAAGTGCCTAATTTTCACTTCTCAGCTGATATTGGAGAGCAGTCGTGAAATCATGTGTGGGTTACTACAAAGAGGAAGTTTTTCATCACTTGTGATTGTGTCTTGACCCGTGTACGACATAATAGAGAACATGCAGAAATGTTTGGTTTATCTGTCTGCCTCAGCTGCAGCCAACTCTTCGTTGTTACTCCTCAAACAAGCACTCAGATGCTCACTGTTTCACTTTTGTGTAACTCCTTAAGCACAGGTCTTCCTTGTGGGTGTCCTAAACTCATTTCTCTTTCAAAATATCCTATAATTAGCCTCTTTCTTTGTTACCATCTGCTCGACCTTCTCATCAACTCCTTTCTTTAACTCTTCTCTGCTGTTGCAGCTCTTCAGTCAGTATGAGCTGATTATTCTCTTCCAAATGTCCTCCTCTCATTTTCTGCGCCGAGGTTTCTTTCCTGTAATGACGTGTGAATTGAGATGATGAGGTTGCTTTGTGTCTTGTGCAAACCAATATCCCAGCTGGTATCCAACATTTAACCAGCCAACATTGATATCGGATACGAGAACATCCGCTGGCTCTAAAATGAAAAGTCTTCAACTCATATTTGATTGCCAGAGAAGAGGGACAGATCAACATTCCTGCAGGACCAGGCCAACTGTTGACAGGACACGCAGACACCAAATAATCCAGCCTGTACTTGGAGGAAAGATGGAGGATGTGTGGCAGACAGATCCAAAATGCAGACCCACTGAAAAAGATGACTTGTGGAGTTCTATTTAGTTCGACTTTGCTATCCAAAATGTTGGGAGGCATTTGAGGAGATGTTTATTTGCTTTTAAAGATTCCAACTTAATAGATTTCTTTGGTTAGAGAGTTCTCATTTCCTGTCATGTTGGAAGAGAACAAGATCTCTTTCAGTGTGCTCCTCTGACAGTATCTGTGTATTTGTGTGTGTGAGAGATTCTCAACTTGTGGTTAAGGCAATAGCGCGAGAGTGTTTGCTGTGGCACAATGCCCGGACGACTTGGAGATAGAAAACACGGCACTCACGGACACAAATTCTCATGCATCACTCCCTCGTACAGGTAGCATGTGCATGCAAAAGTAGAAGCTGATGACACTGTAAGACACGTACAAGCTGGACTACATAAACAAATCTGCTCCAGTTCTCAGATCTCGCCAGCAGAGGATCATTTATACTGTCTGCAAACCTCCCAGGAAATACAATCTGCTCCAAACGCTTTCAGCTCTGATTTGACTGCCAAGAAGAGGGACAGGTCAACATTCCAGGACGGCACAGTCACACATGAAAACAAAAGTTTTTATGACGGCAACCAAACATACAGACAAACACACTGGCATTATTGTGGGGAATTCCAAAGGCCACAGTGCATACATTTCTGAATATTTAACGAACACATGTACACAAACATACACAAACTGATACATTAAAGACCCAGTTTGCTGGAGTTAGGGGGATTTATTGGCAGAAATGAAATGTAATATAATACGCATCTTTTATTTATTGTGAAAATAAGAATCATCATGATTTCATCACCTTAGAATGAGCCATTTATAACAACAGAGGGAGCGGTTCCTTGTCCATGCCATGCCATGTTCACTTCTACGTTTCTACAGTAGCCCAGAACAGACAAACCAAACACTGGCTCTAGATAGGGCTATTCACGTTTTGCCATTTTTGCATGGGCCACAATATTAGGCAGCCCAACAATGAGTAGCATCAGAAAAACACTGATGTTTTTAACGTGAAATGGCTTTATTCCCTGTTTTTAATGTTTAAATCACCTGCTCCATTTGCTTTAGAAAGGAGGAGACCTCTGCTGATAACTGACCCTTCGCTAAGTCCCGCCCCCTGATGCAGACTGACCAATCATAACATAGCATCAAGCCAGCTCAGACCAGGGTCCGACAACAGCACAGCTGTGCTCCATTGACTCTAATGCAATTGTTTCAGATTCCCTTCATTTTCAGGCTGGTTTTGAAGATTTGGAGCTAAATATTGTGCCTGGGGCACATCGTGTATTAATGATACTCGTTACCTGGAGAGGTTGGAAAAAGATATACGTTTCTTCCTTGTTCCAAAACCAAAATCAAACCCTGAAAAGTGTAGGGTTAGCTAGCTAGCTACTGAAGATATAGCCTACTGAATGTATACACATGCTGCTTTTGCTTTGACCCTGCTGTACAGGAACCAGTGAAGGGGAACAGGGAAACTTTGCTGATATTCAACCAGCTGTGTGTCATCGCAGTGTGTGCAGATAAACGTTGTTTGACTTCCTCTGAGATCCCTGCCTGTCCAGCAGCAGAGGTCCGGGTCCTGGCAGCGGCACGGGGGCGAAGCCAAACATCGTTCATCCGCACACACTGTGATGCCACACAGCTGGTTGAATATCAGCAAAGTTTCCCTTTATATTCATTGTCTTCTGTGGTGATCAGCAGTGATGTGGTGGTTCACTTTTACACTGTGATCTGTAACCTATAGTTCGGCTTTAGCTTCTAACTATCTTTGTCTTTTTAACCTGTTGTTGCTGCTGAGTCAGTTTGACATCCTGGATATATCCTTCAAACACAGACTGTAGACCCTTCTGTCTGCTTCTCTCTGGATTCACTATTTCATTTTTCCAAAAATATGATAATATTTCTTCAGGGAGTGCAGTTAGTTACAGTGTGGGCTCCATGCTTACTCCGACAGTTTGATGGACCGTCACAAAGGGGCGGGGCTTAGCGAAAGGTCAGTTCTGCTCCTGCTAAAGTCCTTCAGAACACTGAAGGAAATCTAACAGGGAGAAGTTTCAGCCGGTTGCAATCTACAATTCTCACTGCTAGGTGCCACAAAATCCCCCTAGATCTTACACACTGCTCCTTTAAGGGACACACAGACACATATATAACGTAGGCGCAGGGTCATTCAAACTGCGGGTGACCACCAGCTGTCCCAGTATCTGACAAGGAATCTCTGTTCCTTGTAAATGGCTAAAATATCTGGGTTCTGTTGTTCTGCATGGTCACAAACAACTTGAACAAAACTGATACTGACAGTGAACAGGAATATAATAGGCTCATATGTTTATAAGCCCATGTGGATTTATTTATAAAAGTTTCCTGCCCACATCAACACGGGGTCCTCAAATATAAAAAAATGAGTATCTGTATTTACTCAAAAGCTAAAAGAAATACAAGTAGTTATCAACAGTATCATAGAAGTTAGAATTTTTATTGTCCAAATATGCCTGAAGGATGGAAGCAAGAATAAAGTCAAACTAAATGTTTTATGAAACATAAAGACACAGCACAGGTGATGATTTGATTAACCTGGCAAGTCAAAACCACACTACCCCAGAAACCCTGACAAAGTGCTTAATGCTACCTTAACACTGCGAGTTTAAGGACACGAGAGCAGAGAAACCGCAGTTACAGTTGGTGTTTTCTTTAGTTCTTTTTTTCCCTCCTCATTGCAGGGTCAGTATCACCATCTTCAACATTTCACAGCACAGGCTTCAAATAGAAACTGGCAGTTTTTGGAGTGAAGTGGAAACCAAGAATGTTTTGCTGAAATAAATATTTCATGAAGTATGAAATGTGAAAAAGGCAATATTTGTGTGGTGTGTGTGTGTGTATGCACAGTACTATGGGTCATTATGATAATTTAAGGCTGCGGCAGAGTTATTATTTTCTGCTGAAGTGCAGATTCAGACACGCTGGAATGCCAGAATGAGATGTAATATGAAGGCATCTTCTTTCATTACATTCTCAATATGAATAGGAATGCATATGTTCAGCCATGATGGAAGTTTGAATGTAACAACCCAGTAATTTTCCTCAGTCTGCTTGCATCCGCAGGAAGAAGACAATCAACTCAAAACCGAGACCCAATATCTTTCCTATTTTAGTCAACATGCTGTATGACCAAATATACATTTCTGTGTCAATCTTGTGACCAAATAAAAACATCAATGACAACCCTCCACAGAAACACACACACAAACATTCACACTAACTAGCTGAAGCTACAGCTTTACCGCAAATCCCCTTTGTGTCACACTTTGTTCCAGAATGAAATACCTCAACAATTATTGAATGGATTTTATGAAATTTGGAACAGCCATTCATCGTCCCCAGTTTTAAAATCCAGATGACTTTGGTGACTTCAGCTGATGACAGAATACCTCTTGTTCTTTCCAAATCTTGAAAGGGACCTATTATGCTTTCCCTTATTTTCTGTCATATATAAATGTTACAATGTCTAATGGTTAAGGTGGTCCAAGTTTCATATAATGAGGAAAACATATGTTTAAGCAATCCCTATGAGCAAAAACCTCAGGCTTAAAGGGAAATTTAGGTTTATTTCAACCCGTCTCCTATCGTCCTAAATTTGTTTCAAGTGACTAGTGACATAGAAATAATAGTTAGCATGTTAGCCATTAGCCTAGATACAGCCGTAGCGTCAGACCTGTTAAAACGTAATTGAACGGGCAATCTTTCAAGTGCAAAGTTAGTCCACTAAACAAGCTATTTTCCACAAAGACCGCCTCATATCGTTAGGATAAATGTCAGAGAACATATAGAAAACGACATGTAAACGTGTTGTCTTACCTTACCGGTGTGCTGCCATGTTTGTTTACAATGTAGCTCTGCTTTCCAAGCACGGCCGAAATATCGCGAGAACAAACAGCGATCTCATAGCGTGCCTGAACAAGCAGCAACAGCTGGAAGGCGGAACTGGACAGTAGCCTGAACGGAGGAGGAGGAGCGAAAGAGGCGCAACAGGTAACGTTAGAGGACGAGAGAGGAGGAATGGCTGCCGCAATCTGGAGATTGGTGGTGTACCTGTGAGGAATGCCTCTGTTGCAAGGAATGGGACCGGTTGCAGCCTTATTTTCAAGGTCTGGATGTGTCCGAGGACGAGACACCTCCTGGAGTAATGTTAGTATCCAGCTGGGCTTTATCTAGAGTTGGCGAGATATATTTCAGCTACGCTTTGGAAAGCAGAGCTAGAGGGATAAACAAACATGGCAGCACACCGGTAAGGTAAGACAACATGTTTACATGTCGTTTTCTATATGTTCTCTGACATTTATCCTAAAGATATGAGGCGGTCTTTGTGGAAAAAAAGCTTGTTTAGTGGACTAACTTTGCACTTGAAGGTTGCCCATTCACTTAGTTTTAACAGGTCTGACGCTACGGCTGTATCTAGGCTAACGGCTAACATGCTAACTATTATTTCTATGTCACTAGTCACTTGAAACAAATTTAGGACAATAGGAGATGAGATGAAATAAACCAAAATTTCCCTTTAAGGCCGGTCTGAATACTCTGTTCCCAGTGTTTCCTATACTTTCGAGGCGAGCTGGCATCAGCTTATGATGGATTTCTTTATATGGTCATCTGCTCCAGGCACACCACTGCAACTGTTTACATTAAGTAGCCCACACTGCTACATGTAGCTACATGCTAACATAAGGGAAACATGTAATCTTGGTTGCCAGTGTTGTTTAATGCTGGAACATGTCCCATTGTGTTTAGTTTTTATTAGGGATGCATAAATTGTGAAACTGTGGGCCTATGATCGAAATCAACACATTTTCACTCCGACCTTGTCGCATATCAACATTTAGTGATGCACCTTCCATGTCCAGATACGACGTGAAAGGCACCCTGGGAATGTTGGTTGTTGACATTCTGGGACACTGTGTCAAGTTCTGCCTGTTACATGCATTGTCTTCTTTCGAAATACACTTCCATTTTCAGGGGACATTTAACGTTTACATACGGTCTCTTTCAAAATAAACACACTACATCAGTACAACAATGCGAATTGCAGGGTTTTTTTCTTCAGACAACTAACACACATGGTTGGGTTAAGGAAAAATACGGGGTTTGGCTTTATAATCTTACAGGATGCAAACACCACTCTCCCGAAGGTCGGTGTTTGTTTGACCCATCTACCACCACCACTCCCACTCACCCTACTCGGACTTTTGCCACCTTTCGTGTCCCGCCTCACTTCCCTCTGACGGCGGCCAGCGCTGTTAAACTATAATGGTGACTGGCCGCGTATCATACCATTGTTAAAGGACAGCTTTTTTCGTCAGTGTCTGACGCCACAAGGTACTGCCCAAGCGTCGGATTTCGACGACTTTAGACTGAGACCGGGTTGTTAAAATAACAATTTTGCCAATAGTCAATACCGATACAGATCTTTTTGTTGTTGTTGTGGTAATTTGTTTTTTTTACTATTCTTTATTCCCACTTTTACGCCAGGGAAACAAAGAAATCTTAAATATAAAAAAAATAATAATAATAATGATAAATTGTTTAAAAGTCACTCTGCCCCATTACACTATCTTTGATTGAGCATACAATCAATCATACACATTTTTGAAACAACCAATGTCAACACGGATTTGTTGTTCACAATGTAGCATTATTAGGAGTTAACTGCGTCCTTTCATCCCAAAGGCATACTGGGGAAAATCTCTGTTCTTCCCAAACACATTTTTTTTTATCCCCAGGACGACATAGTCTCGAACACTGCTTTTTAGCCTGTGCAGAATTGATGTTACACAACAGAAAAATATTGTCCACTGCCATTGGTGAATATCACCTTAATTGCCGATGGAAAAAACAAGGCAAGTGACATCTAATACCAATGTGTAGCTATGAAAAATCAGTGCATCCCCAGCTTTTATTGGGGATTTTTAATTGCTAGACAGTGCAACTTTACTCTGTTACAGTCTGCTCAGCTGCAATAATGGTGCAGAGATGCCCAGAGCGCAAGTATGGAAGACCCAGAAACGCTGACCAATTAGAGGAGACTGTGCTTTTTCGGGAAGGGGCTTAAAGAGACGGGTGTTTCAGACAGATGGGGGGATACAGATGTTCCAACACAGACAGGATGAGGAAAATAAAGTGTTTTGAAAATGAAAGCATGTAAACACATTTAAGTAGAAACCCAAAGTACAAGTATGAACCTGAAAACAAGCATAGTAGGTCCCCTTTAACCAAGCAGTGTATGTGCCCAAACCTTAACCTGGTGGTGGCAAATCAGAAAACATCCATATTAAACAGTTTCATGACCGTCATTTGTGAGATATAGTCCTCCCAACATTTTGTTTGTAGGCCCCACCAGAGGTCAGAATCTAAGCTTATTGTTTAACTTTAGTAGTTTTGTTTTCTTGTATGTACAGTAATGAGCATTACAGCCTCACATGGAGAGATTTTGAGTTCCACTTCCTTCACATCATGCACATATAATGAACACTGATAATGAGGTCTATTTGCTGAATGGTTCCTTGGGCTTAGGTTTATGTGGTGTGGTGAGCGCATACTGTACGTGTGTGTTTGTGTGTGTGTGTGACTGAATGCCTTGAGGAGAAAATTCACTGGAGAATCAGGAATACACACACATGCGTTCAGAAACACGTACATGTGAGTATAAATACACACACGCCAGAGGGATCTCTGCCAGTGTGTGATTAGATACGCATCTTTTCAAGCAATCTGGAGCAAGCAGCAGGATCCTGGCAAATAATATTAGTTCTGCATAATTCTCATTTTGTTAAAGCTCTCTTCCATCTTATTTTTGGATTCTGTTTCCATTCATAAGTGCTGTCGTGTATTTGCGGATGTATGTGTGCGTGCATTTCAGCGTCTCTGCCAGAAATGTGATCTAAGCATATCTCAGGGAGTTTGTATTGTAGTGCTGGAGAAAGTGGCTAATTTCAGCACGTGTCATGACTCATGATGTCAAACAAGCAAAAGAAAATAAAGAGCTTTACCCCCAAAATAGCCTCATCACAGTGATTTCACTCTCTATCTTTTATCCGAGTCTTTTTCATCTAATCAAAAACATTTTCCCGTCCTTGGGAGCATCAAGAGCACGGAAATGTGAGCTTTTATCTCAGCTGACACTTTTTCTGGTCATTTTTTTATGAATTTTAAGTCAACCTTGTAAAAAATTCAAACCCAGAAATACCTTGATCTGCTGGTGAACTGGAAGACTTTGCTTTTCTTGAAAAGGAAAAAAATGGCAATATGGAGCACCCAAGTGGGCTCTGATAAATGTTTAATATGAAGAGTTTCTAATGGTGCATTAACTATACGGGCTACAGTATGAGTCACTGCAGCATGACCACTCTGCAACAGCACCAAAGGATAACAGTGTTGGCTACAGTAAACACCTACTGACTGTACAGCGTTGCCTAAAATGAAAACTGGCTTCCATTTCAATAAAAATGAGCTTCACTGCATGCTGGCAGTAACCAGTGATTCATGCTTCAGAATAAATTCACTGTAATATTTCCCTGGGGACTCACATTGTCACTCAGTGGTGACTTAATAATGATCTAATATATTTTTATCTCATGGGTATCAGTATGGCACTTCCATATTCTTATAGAGCTGCAGAGTTTTGCTTCATCCTACTCTTTTAAAAGTTATTAAACCACTAATAAAGCTCAGTTTTAATATATACAGTTCAGATATTATATTCTGGATCATTTGGTGAGAACATTTGATTTTTCTGTACCTGTATGGACACTCTATTGCCTTTTTGAAAGACATGTGAGTGTGTTTTGCTTGGACTGGTCACAAATAGAAGCTCAAACCGGGGCACTTTATTTGAATTATTGATGATAAATGAAATAATAATAGCCCACAAAAAGAAATAGCATAAATAAACCGTAAATAATGAAATAAAAATCACTAACTTGCCTTTTGAAAGCCTGACCTTGAGGACTGAATCTAGGTCGAATTATTCTCGCTCTATGCATTAATAAAAATTCTCATGCAATTACCATAACCCCCACTTTCCCCCGTATTCCGCGATAACACTCGCAGGGTGCGCGGTCTTGCACGCATTCGCACATGCACGCGCGCTCGTGCCTCTTAGTCTTCCTGCCAACGCTCTATAGTCGCGGTGTCCCGCACAGCACGAGCAAACGGTTGTCGTTTTCAGCACGGGACAGATCCTGCACCCTCTCACTGCAACATGGCGACAGAGGTAAGACATTCAGCTCCTCTGCTGCATTTTTTTCTTTTATTTTATGAGGAAAAACCCGACAAATGATTCTGTTCCTCCGGGGTTTTTTTTCTAAGAAATGCAGGTTGAGAACTGCAGTCTTGTAAACTGAATGTGTTGCTTCTTTGCCTCCGATTTCTGTGATCCACCGTGGTCAGTTGTTGCCTTAATTGAGTCAAATCAGCCTGCTGGATTTGGCTTATTGTAAATGTGAAGTCGAGAAACAGGGAGTCATGTCACGTAAAGAATATTGTTCCCCCAGGAGCTTCTATTTCACTTTCTTTCATCACACTTTGAGCTCTGTAATCACACTCACACATCCCCAGAGTTTTCCTTTCCTTTTCTTTTAACCAGATATTCATGCATTTTCCAGTAAGAAACTAGATCCAGTGTCAGCCAGGTGGAGAATATCCAGTCAGAGCTGTGGAGGCTGGTGAGAGTGGTGGTGGTGATGATGATGGAGCAGTCAGCACCATGGACAGGGACAGTCTCTCTCTCTGTCTTCCCCACTGTCATACTTTGAAACTGGCTTGACAAGGCTTTGCATTTGCAATGAGCCGCAGATTGAATCAGCTTTCCATACTCTGCTCTGTCTTCATGCCTGTAATCAATGTAGTCAACATGATTGGCAGCTCTATACAGCGAGAGGATGCACAGAGACTGTATTGTTCAGGCGGTGTCACGTAACTAGTTACTCCACAAAGCATCAACAGTGCTTGCTTGGTGTATTTTTAGCCTCAGTAATGCCTGGTAGCTCTCGGGCCAGCAGCACATCTTCCCCTCTCCCCCTTGGTGTCCTTGGTGATGTCACTATAATGTTGAAGACATAGCTGCCTGAGTTATCATAATAATGATCTCACCAGAGGAGGCAGCCATTACTTGGAAAGTTTGAGCCAGCTTACACTCATGCAGGTAATTTGTGCATGTGTGTGTGTGTTCATATGTATATGTGGGTGATTGATAAGTCCGGTTTATGGGTGAGTGAAGTTGTAATTCAGGTTTAATGGTGCTGCAGGTGAAGGTGCAGTGGACAGTAAGCTGGACAGGATTCATGATTATGTTTTGTTTTTTTCCCCCTCTGAGTCTGCAAGATATTGGCAGAGTGGCCCTGATTTCCTCTGGTGGTCTGCCAGTATCCCTGTCCAAGTCCCATCAATTACACGCACACACACTTCCACGTAGATGCACACAAACACATCCAGTGTGTGTGCAAACCAGGACAGATTTAATGTCCAAGGTCCATCAATTATCCATGGCATATTTAATACGAACAGGCTGCTGCAGTTTGTAACCATCAGTGATTTGAGTTTGAGACGAGCAGCAGTTTACTTCCTGTCCGTGCTTTTATCCACCTGCCTCTGCCGCCGTCTCTTATTATATTAGAACTCATTCTATGACATTTATTGTATGCCAAGTCAGCAGATGACGACGTTAAGTGACTGAGTAACACTCAGCTCGTACCGCAGACTGTTTGTGCTGCATGGACGGTCTTTGGATCCATTAAGTGCACTACTGCCAGATCCTCCTCTCTGTCTGTAGGCTAGCCCTGGCTGGAGTATTACGCTGTTGACGAATAATGTGTGGAAGCACAGTAATCATCTCAGAGGCTGGCAGAGGCACAGCTCTCTACTGAAACAATGCTCCACTTTTATCCAAAAGAGATTTCCTCTTCCAGCTTTGGCTTCAGAGCCGCTGATCGTCCACCTAGATGTCATGGAAATTTGACTGTTTTGTCAACACTGTCTAAACTTGAATGATTTATAGACCCCTGGCTAGCCCGGCTTGGCAGCAAGCATGAAAAAATGCTGCTCCCAATGGCAGGAAACCCGTTATATTATGAGGAGATGAAAAGAGAGAGCTGAAAGTAAGAAAAAAAGAGCTCTGAGACGAGAAACGTCTGACTCTTGAGTGTACTTACTGTGCATGCTGTAATTGTGTGTGCCCTTTGCGATGTCTGCCCACTGGCAGCACTCACCCGTGCTGTCGCTATGTGTTCCTTGAGTCGAAGTGACTAAACTATGAAACATGTCATGGCAATGAGCGTAACGCACATTCACAGATCCAAGCTGGAGGAAATAGATATGGGGGAGGTTATTAGAGGAGGACTGACAAAGAAAATATGTTAAAGTGGACATCTTTATCATTTTAGCGAGAGGTCATTAATGTATCATGTGTCATCCTTTACTTCAGGTTTAGATTGACATAGAATTCTTTAGTTCTTCAGCAAGTGACTCTATCCACTCATAAAATATGGAATGCATAATCTTTGTACATGTTCTGCTGTTTTGTTCATTTAATTCTACCTTTTATTTTCTTTTTCAATATGTTTTTACAAGCTGCTTAACTGGTGTTAAATCCTCCTCCTTTAACTTATTTTCACTCTTTACTTCACTTCTGCATTTAATCAATGTGCAAACAAACATAAACCAAACTAAAAGTAACAGATGTGTGGGCGGATGGAGTCAGATGGTGCCGCATGATGCCGAGCTTCTTAATAGAGTCCTGTGTGATCACTATGACATTTTAACATTGCTGTCTGCTCGCGTGCTATATTTAGACAGTAATAGACTGGATTTGAACCCCGATCTCCCACGCAGGAAAGTAAACATCAGCACTCTGCCAACAGAAAACATTTATCTTAAGGGCTTAAATGGACACAGACAAGACCGCTCTGTCGGTAACATCAACACCACGTGACTGAAGAAATATTTCATGAAGTTCCTTCAGTATCAAGGCACCATAACTGTTGGAGAATTTTGGTGGTTGTGGGTAACTTTAAAGAGGCCACAAGCTTCCTGGTTTGTCAAGGTGAGGTCGGTTGACATTAAAGGAATACTTCACCCACAAAACGATAATGTGTATGTCAGTTACTCTCTCTGTGTTGTGTTGAATTTATGAAGAAGACTTTGTTTTTCTCACATGCCTCCATGGTGAAAGAGGAGTCCAGAAACTGAGAAATTTCTTGACGAATTGAAGTAAATGGGGGCCGTGTTTAACAACAGCAAAACTACAAACTCTCACACAACTCGTGCAGTATAATCCACGTCTCATTTATCCAGTCATGTGCTCAGTACTTGCTCACACTTGCACATACATTTTCACTAAAGCGTTACTATCTAAATCTAAATCTACTATCTTTTAATGTAGGCTACCCCATGTTTTAACAGATCTGGGGAAAACTGCATTCTCCTACTATGCACCTTGGACATAAAACAATCCTCAAAAAGATCTAAAATTAGAAACATCAATCGATGAATTTAAGGGCATTATAAAGAATGTGGTGACAGAGACATGTGCTTGTTTTTTCTTGAGAGGTCTTTATGTTTGAATAGTTGTCGTGTTTTATTGTGGATGTTTGTGTTATATGTTGTATTTGTTGCATTTTAAATGTGTTTTGATTGGCTGCTACCTTGGCCAGGTCTCTCTTGTAAAAGACATTCTCAATCTCCTGGTTAAATAAGGTTAAAAACATAAATAAAAACACTTGCGCATCACTTAGGCAATTGCATGCATTTGAACTCTGCTCAAGGCAATGCACGAGCATAGTTCAAACACATATGCTTGTCCAGGTGTGCTACTTGTATGCGGAAGATATAGTTTTGCTGTTGTTAAATGTGGTCCCCTTTTACTCCAATTCATCAAGAATGTTTTCAGTTTTTGGATTCTTCATTCACCCTGGAGACATACAAGAAAAACTAAGTTCTATTCACAAATTCAGCGTAACACAGGGTGAGTACTAACTGATATACAAATGATCCTTTTGAGGGCAAAGTGTTCCTTTAAGCAGCACAGAAGTTCATATTTGATTGGCAGGAAGTTCCAAATTAAGGGCCACATTCTCACAAAGTGACTGCTGCTGCAGAACGGCTCACATCCACAAACCACCCAATCAGAACCTGACGTGAAGTGACGCAAAAAGCACTGGCTGCCACAACACTTTGTAAGATGCATCAGTTCTGACCTTCAGCCACGACATCTCCTTAATTCGGACTAATCATTTCTAAACTGTGGAACACAAGTTTCCAAGTACATTAAAATCAGGGGAGTGGTGGGAGAGATGTCCTCCGAGATCCTGTGTTTGGACAAATAAATAGACTTGGCGTCTGACTGGCTGTCACAGAGACACATGACTCCTGCCTGCTTTGCTCAGCTGCGAGCTACATGTAGCACAGAGATGTAAGACAGGGGTCAGCAGGTCACCGACGAGCCAAAACACACCGTGATGTCCCACTGGCCTGAATGCAGTGCATGTGACAGTTCAAGGCGAGCTGGCGAGTTTCACTCTTTCTGGTCTGGACTCCTGACAACTAAAACGTCTGTGCCCTTTCTTCTTTCTTCCTCTCTTTCCTTAGTTCCTTCTGTCTTTACTTTTTTCCTCACATCTTTCCTCAAATATTTATTAATTTCCCGCTTTCGTTACCTTAGTTATTTCCATATGCCTCCTCATGTCTTTCTTCCAATGTATTTAATCTCTTTCTTTCTGTCTGTCCTCTTTTTCTTTCTTTCTTTCTATACCTGAAGCATTAAAATCCACAAAATTGGGCACATGAAGTTTAAATCTGGCACCAAAACTCTTACTTTGGAAACTTACTATTTACTGCTAGTTTCTGTTTGCAGTAAACAAGTTTAAACCCTCCAGTCAAAAGTTGAAGGCAGATCCCTATTCTTCAAAGAGCATTGTCCCCTGTGGTTTTGCCACTGACACACATACTTCCATGTGAAAAACCAACGCACATACATGCACCCACACGCACTCTTACAGTCACGAACAAAGAACCTGTAATCTTCATGAATCTAACTCTCAGCCAACCGATCCTCACTTGGATAAATGATTCTCAATCGTGTGCTGATAATTGCTTCTATTAATAGAGTGACTTGTTGTTCATCATGATGGCCCAAAGATAGTGTGGAGAGGAGGAGGAGGAGGGGGAGGAGGGGGGGTCCAGTGTTAGAGAGACGGTGAAGGCAAAAAAGACGGATATTAAAAGCTCTGGCAGACAGAAAGATCTAGTGGCTGCGAGATGATTTTGGCTTTTGGCTGACGGAAATAGCAGCTTGGATGCTATTCTTGGTTGTGAGTGATATTCCCTGTATATAGAGATGAAAGGCTGGCACTGTACTGTGTCTGCTTACTTGGAAATGACTCTCTTGGGCTCATACATGCAGGTAACCTCATAAACAGAGACTCTGCTTGCTTTCAATTAAAACAACACTGCAGCAGCTCGCCACACTATGACTGTGATATCCATAGATTAAAATATAGTGACTATAATAAGAACAACTGCACAAATTCTGCAAAATATGGAGTTTATGTAAAATTATTTGAGGCACTGAAATGAATGCTTTCCTCTCTCTCTGTTTCTCTCGTCCCCCCCTTTACACTCCTACTGTATCTCTAATTACCATCCTCTCGAGGAGTAATTTAGATCAGCAGGGGGCAAGTTACACTGGCCCACTTGCTTGGGAAATGACTGTTTGGGTGTAAAACACACCACTCAGCACCAAAGTGCTGTAAAGGGGTATCTTTCAAAGTGTTTGTTATTACTGCAATCGGGCCAGTTGATGCTGGAGGAATGTATAAGAGTGCTATCTACACCTGCTGTTGACGTAGCAACAGAGTACCATTATCTCACTGAGGAGCCCTGGTGCACCTGTGTTGTCCCGTAAAATTACAACTCAAAACCAGCAGGAAATATTGGATAACTTTATGTTGTGAGATGGTTTTTGGTCGGACTGGAATTTTAGTTAGGAAAAAGCAAGATTTTAAAAGAGTTGCAGCAGCATGAAGCATAAATATGAAGTAAAAGTCTTAAAAGAAAGCGTTTCAGACCTGCATCAGGAACGTCAGAGCCAGTTAAAGGCTAAAGTGAACAGATACATTTTTAGCTTTCTTTTAGGCAAGGCAAGGCAAGTTTATTTGTATAGCACAATTCAACACAAGGTAATTCAAAGTGCTTTACAGAGACATTAAAAGCAACAAGACAATTTAAAACAATAAAAACAGTCGATTAAAAAGGGAAATAGAAATTGAGAATGAAATATTTTATTTAATTATTTTATATTTTAGAAATATTTTGTGAGCTAGCTTCCCTGATATCTATAGGTAGTGTGTTCCATAGCTTTTGGGTGTACTTGACAAAGGTTGCATCCCCGATCTTCTTCTGGCTGTTGCTGGGAACCTCCAATAAACCAGCAGCAGATGATCGCAGTGTTCTTGGAGTCAAATAGTTAACAAGGGAGTTAGCAATGTAGCTCAGTCCAAGCCCATGTAGGGCTTTGTACACAAGGAGGAGGAGGAGCTTAAAATCAATTCTAAAAGTAACAGGAAGTCAGTGCAGAGCAGCTGAGCTGACATCTCTCAGTGGTGTTTTTGGGAGGCCAGTAAGAAGTGCGTTACAGTAGTTGAGTTGGCTTGAAATAAGGGGCATGAATCAATATCTCAGCATCTTTTATTATTTAGAAATGGTCGTACTGTAGCTATGTTTCTGAGGTGGAAAAATTTGGTTTTCAATTAGAGAGTTAACTTCATAGTTAACCCTGGATTTTCATAACTATGGGGCTGATTCAGTTTTTACAGGAATAAATCACCATGGTAACTTCTGCAAACCTGCTCCGGAGCAGGCTAACTTCAGAGACTCGGATCACAACCTGTCAACACCCTGACCTCTGACCAATCAGAAAAAAAACTGAGAATCTAGACATGAATAAAAGCCCAGTGTGCCCTATTTTATAGTTTAGTTAGTGGAATCATTATATTGTTCCAGGCTTTCTGTTTCCACTGTCTTTTTAAAACAGAACTTCTAAAAGATGGAGAGTATGACACAATTCATACAGTGATGATTTTAGCTGCATTTTAACTGTGCAGCTTTTATTCTATCCCCACAGTGATACCTGACGGTGTAGATGCTTTTCACTCTGATTTCATCACTGCAGCTCAGAATAATATGAGACACCTGTGTGCTGATAACTGGGATGAAAAGAAAAATTGTCCTCTATTAGAAAAATCCACACACTTTTAATTAGCTCCTGTGAATGCAACCATTCGATCGGCTTGACCTCATCAGTGAGAAACCAATTTTCCTTCCTGACATAGTAGAAACAGTCAATTAAATAGAAAAAATACCCAATATTTCAGTCAAGTTTTTGCTGTCCCCAAAACACAACGTTCCCATATCAAATAAAGTGCTCCATTAATGGTTCTGATGATGTCGCTTGTAATCAACAACCCTGCCTCTTTCACATTAACATGCTCGTGGCTGGAAAGGAAAACAGGGTTGACTGAAATAGTTGAAAACCAGCTTCATGTTACCAGTTATCCAGACGGTCACTGTCAGGGTTAGTGAAGCCATAACCAAAAGATACCCCGGGTATGTTGACCTTGCTCTGTAGTACAGGCTTCTGCTACTCTTGTACCTGCATGAATATAATTAACTTGTGCTTTTCCCTGTTGTGTAACTGCTCAGTTTCATAACCTTCAGGAGCTGAGGCACAGTGCTTCGCTGGTAACAAAGGTGTTTGTGCAGAGAGACTACAGTGAAGGAACCGTCTGCCGCTTCCAGACCAAGTTCCCCTCAGAGCTCGACAACAGGGTGAGCACAAACACACACTCACATACACACATCTAATAAATGTTGGCAAAAGCCCAACTCACCTGAAACAACACCCACACTCTCCACCACCGAGAGACTGATGTCTTAATATAACTTAATGAGATTAAACATCCTGGATGACAGAACACATGTGAATGATGGATATCGGCTTGTGCATTAACTTGTAAGTCTTTCCGCCCCATCCACAAAGGCATACAAACTTTTGCAGCATGACCTCTAATATCCTGCATTACTAACTCGGCAGAAAAAAGCAGAATAAGTGTAACAACTTATTAAAAATCTTTGGTGTCTGCGTACAAGAAACATTTTCACACTTAACACTTACTGTGGGCACTGGGAGAGAAAGTGCTGTTTATTTGCTCTTTTCATCTTGCAGTATTAGCATTTGTGAACGCTATTATGTTGGGGTTTTACTGTAGATTTGTCTAGCAATTAGCATCAGAAGCAGACAGTCCGCATACACAGAGTAAGTAAGAAACATAAACAGAGAGAAACACAGAGGGAATCAGTGCAAAGGGAACATTAATAAACATTTTTTTAATCACTGCAGTGTAAATGTTCCCTGTCAGATGCTCAAACACAGCCCATTGCAGTCACATTTTTAAGTACTTTTCCATTTTAGCCTCAAGTTCCTTCTTATTCTTCAACTGAGGTGTGTTGATAAATTATTCGACAAAGTAGGAGTACTTTGGGTTGAGCAGAATGCAACTGGTATGTTTGGCAGGCTGTTTTACAGCTGAACAGCTTGCTCCCACAGCTATGCCAAAACTCTTTTCACTTTCTCAGTCCTAATGATGTGTGCATGCCTCCATATCTCTACCTTGGTGTTTTTTATCTGTGTGTTTGTAAGTAGATTGAGCGAACCTTGCTCGAGGAGACGGTAAAGACCCTGAACTCTTACTATGTGGAGGCCGAAAAAATCGGAGGTCAGTCGTACCTGGAAGGATGTTTGGCTTGTGCAACAGCTTATATGGTGTTCCTCTGCATGGAGACACGCTATGAGAAGGTAATACACCTGTGCACACTGAAATCCAAGCACATAAAATGACCGCTAGTGTAACAGAAAGCACATTTACCTACACAGAAGGGTTTTATCTATGCAATGATGACAGCTAATTGACTGTGACCCTGTATAGAAAAGTTGATCATTGAGCAACACCTCGTCTTTCACACAACTAATACATATAGACACCCATAGGCAATTTACTGATCCTGTCCTATTGAATGATGTGCAAATATGCATGTGTAGAGAGGACACCGAAACACCTGGATGATACACACACCAGAGCTCACTGTGCTGCCATGATAAATATTCAAACACTGAATCATTCTGATATTGAAATATTGAAGATATGAAGGCCGTTGAATGGATTGTGATCCTCCTGATCCTGTGCATTGTTGCAGGAATATCGCAGCTCAACCTTCTTCATTTCCAGCTGGTTAATTTACACTCCACTGCCCATCCACAAGATTTATTTACTGTGATATTTTTATGGAAGCCAGCTCTCTCTCAAACACATGCCCATCCAGTTGTGTGTTCTGGTGCACTATGCCCCTCTGAGGTTATTTACACCCACTCACACAGGGCAGCAGAGCCAAAAAACAGGAGATAAGATCTGATTCACTCCTGCACAGCTGTCCATCCACTAGTTTGTTAATCCTGCCCCAAAGCCGGCACCTGTGTGCTGCTGGGCAAGGCATTGCACACCAGCTGTAACATGGCATTCACCTCCAACACAACCAAGACATCCATCTTGACAACGGACAGGTGATTAAAACTCCACACCGCTGTGTCGAAGCTTATCAAGATGGAACAGTACACGCATGCATAACACAAACACATATAGAGTCGCATACAAAGTGAGTTTGATTAATTCTGTTGTGACTGTGTGGGTACCGCCGCTGTTTCAGATGAAACTTGAGTGGCGTGAAGTCCCAGCATGCCTCTGTGTTCTGATCTCTGTCACCCACGACATTCATCTTCCTGGTCTTGTTGCGTTTTGTAAACATTTCTTTATCAAAGCAGTACAGAGGTACTGGGAGCTTGACCAAGAAGCACAAAAGGACTTATTGCTGTGTTGAAGCCATGCACAGACGGCCTGTTCTGAGGCTCCTTTCATCTCCCTGTCAGCTGGGTGCTGCTCCATTGGGACGCTGAGACGCTATCAGCCCCACAGGAGAGTTGTTTATTCACTTGTTTAACTTCATCATCTTGGCTGAATGACGTTTACGACTGATGATGATCAAATATAACCCACCCAAGTTGATGCTGTTTGTGCGCATATGTGTGTGTATGCTGATAAAGAGGCCACACACCAGTGAGCGTGGATCAGTGTGCAGATTCATTGGAGCCCTGGATGCTTGCATCTCACCCTATCAAAGGACACTGATTGCTCCCAGCATGTCAGAACAGATCCATGTGCGCACAAGCATTCATAAAGCTTCCCTCACACATACTATGTGCCCTCCATCTCTGACTTCTCTTCCTCTTGTTATTCACAAGAATGTGCCTGCACATATGGGACTGACTCAGACACATATATACACACATTTCCCTTTATATCGCACCGGTGACATAAACAACTTTCATTCTAGCAAAGGGATACACACTCGTGGCATGCAAGTGAAACAGACTGTGACACCTTTGCTTCTTAGGCGATGCACACACACATTCGCAAAGCTTTTCAGGGCTGTCACAGACATGCCAGTGCAACGGCGGCACAGCTTGTACACTTGACTGTCATACTGTTGCGCTGAAGAGGACTGAGCTGCCCTGAGAGCTCGCTAGCAGTGAAAGGATCAGCCTTTTCCCTGGACCACAGTAAACCTATTAGTCAGGGCTCTGTGTGCCTCTTCTTCTTCTTCTTCTCCTCTGTGGTGCGTCATACTCTTTGATGGAGTTTATAACAAAAGGCACAGATTGTATTGTGTTTGTGGAGATACTGTCATTGATCCAAGCCCAATATTGATTGCATTCTGATTAGGTGTTCTTGACATAGATCTGACTGATTTAAAGCAGCACAGTGGAGCAAACCACTGCCTTTTGATGGCTTCGTAAACGGCTTAACGGAGGAATTTCATGTCTTGTTGGCTCCCCGATCGTAACATTTTCCAGACATTTCATTGCGAAAGTCTCCTCTTATTTTTCTCCTTCCAGTGGGAGACAGAGAGAAGTATTCTTCCGTGGTTTAGTCTCCACTAGCAGGGGTCACTATATTAGCAGCTGTGCCTGCAGCTGTAACAGGCCTTTGACATCCCAGAGGAGTGCTGCTCAGTGTGTTGCTCTGCACCCTCTATTGTTTTAATCTCTCAAGGCTGAGTGCTGCAGTGACCTTTAGTTAACTTACAAAAGAGGAAGTGAATCTGTCATGTTCAATAAATCAGACACAAAAGTGTTACATCCCAACACAGCATACTTCAAAGGATAATTGTAGCGTGTGACTTGGACCCTATTTTTTTGTGGTTGTAAAGGTCCAGTGTGTAAGATTTAGGAGGATATATTGGCAGAAATGGAATATAATATCCATAACTATATTTTAATTTGTTTTTAATCACCGGGAACTAAGAATCGTTGTGTTTTCATCACAATATGAAATAATGGAAGAAGCTACGGTGATGTCACCTTTTTGGTTTGTACACTTATAAAACCTCAAGTTCAGCATTTAGGCCGTTTTCATCTTGGGTTTTTTAGAGCTAGAAATGAGAGGGTGAGAGGCTGGAGTTGTGAATGAGTGACTCATAGACTGTAGCAACAGCACCACCCTTAGATATGCATAACTTTTGGCCTTAATTAAATGTCAGTGGGTGAGTTATATAAAAATTCACCCCCCTTCAGTTGTCATGACGAGAAAAACTGTTTTATTTACCAGGCTGCAAACATGTTTATTTCTGCTGTAAAGTTGGGGATTTTAATACAGGGGTGTACGTGGCTCTATTCTGTATTGGAGCCAGCCTCAAGTGGCCTAGCGATGAACATGTTAGCTTCATTTTTCAAGCTCGGAGGTTGCTGCTTGGTTTTCAGTACCTTAGAATGAGTCGATCATATCTACAGACAGAGCGGGTCCTCCTCCATGGAGTTGCCATGATGTTTTTACAGAAGCCCAGAATGGACAAACTAAACAATGACTCTAGATAGGGTCATTCGTGTTTTCGCATCGGCCATCATACTTCTCCTACACGCTTGGCACACGAGAAGTTTCAGTTGATTGCACTCTGCAACCTCACCACTAGATGCCACTAAATCCTACACACTAGACCTTTAACAATTAATTGCTAAAAAGCAGTCTGACTGGGAAAGAAATACAAGTGCACAAACAATCATACAGATTTTAAACAAACCTGTAGGTTGGCCAGACTTATGGGTGCAGTCAATTTTGGTTTTACATCCTGATAAAGATGAAAATAGTATGGCTAAACTGTTTGCTTCTTTGCAACTTGTCTGAATTTCTGACTGCTCCTGTTTCTCAGGAATATGTAATCCTAGAGAAAGATAGCTGATTGTTGAGTCTTAGTCCCAGGTCGTCAAATACCGAAGCTTTGGGCTGGTGGTTCAATCGACTACCAACCCAAAGTCATTAGCATTTGATGACCTGGGAATGAGATTAAATAATCAACTATCTTCCTCCAGAATTGCGAACTGAACCTTTAAATTGGTGCCTCGAAACGAATGCTAAAGCCAGAAAAATTAGACCAAAGTTGTATTTTACCATTGTTTCCCTCTAATATACAGTAATGCAGTCATTTTTTTTCTTCGAGTTATACAAATGTCTGTTGTTTTAGTACAGACACACAGATGTGCTAAAGGCTGCGGCTCCTTTGTAGAAGTTGTGAAAGCTCTCTCAGTGTACATGAGGATCAGTGGAGCATGGTTTAGCTGATTGACGTGGTTAGACAGAGTTTCGGAGGAGCATGGCACATCAGCATTGTTGGTGTCCACAGAGGCATAGCTGAGGCTGAATAAGCTGTTCTAATGATGCCACTTTAGCTAATATCTGTCCATTTAGCATCACTGCGCATCAGTCAACAGTCATTTGGTTGCTATCAGCAGCAACATGGGACTCCATCACAGTGCTGAGGCTCTTGTAAACACTCTCCTAGTCTCCAGGGCAAACTGTGTTTGTAGTTGCAGTGCGTAGGAGAATCTTTACAGGCATGCTTCTTTGAATTTGGTGTGCCAAGACATGGTCTGAATGTAGTGCTCAGCTTCACTCCACTGCTGCTCTGTGGTTTTTAGCACATTTGATGCAATACTCACTTGCAAAACTGAAAAATTCAAAGAAGTCCAGTGCCAATGCAATCCAAATAAACTGTCCACCTCACATTTTAGAGTGTTTCCAAATTGCCCCGACAGTTAACCAAGGCATGACATTTAGCCTGAGAGAGCCATCTTTGGAATTAGGAACTAAAGCTTCCAAATGGAAAACTTCAAAAAGAGAAAAGCTCATGCTCCTCAATTTTAGTAATTCAATTCATACAGCCTTGCTTGACATGAGTGGCTTGGAACTATGTATGAAAATAACTGCCGTACTTAGAGCATAATGGAATTACTTTGAGTTTAGATTATAATGTTGAGGAAAAATAAAGACGGGCAATGACTCGAGAGAGTCAGTATCATATGCCGTATGCTAACTATGCGCAGAAGGACTGCAAACTCATTTCTTCCATTTTTCATTTTTTCCACCCAAGACAGCACAGGAGGAGGTTAAAGTTGCTGCAGCCCTGCCCTTGTTCAGCCTCTTTTAGGCACATTTTTATTATCTGTAACACAGTGTGCACTTTGAAAAGTAATATGCAGGTAATGGATCCCCAGTTGGAATGTCTGTTTCGATTTTTTTCTGCTAGATCACATGTTGTACTTGTGTTTTTAGGTTTTCATTATGCCTCCAATGTTTCTAATCAAATATGGATTACCTCCAAATGTACCTCTGTCCTTCGCTAACCTCTCTCTGCCCCCCCTGTTTACTCCAGGTGCTGAAGAAGATATCAGGGTACATCCAGGAGCAGAATGAGAAGATCTACGCTCCTAGAGGTCTGCTGCTCACAGACCCCATAGAGAGAGGAATGAGGGTTGTATCCTTTGCTTGTCTGCTGCTTTGAGTGCATAACAAATAGAGGATAAAGTCCCAAATGGGACATATAAAAGACTGAGAGGATGTAGCAGTAGTTTTGAGGTTGCAGAAACTAGGCTTCATGAGGGGAAAGTCACCAGTTAGAATCACTGGAACTGCTAGAAACATCTGGGTTGGATAAATGAAAAAGTAATACCTCCTCTTCCTCATATATTACCATCAAGGTGCCCTTGAACAAGGCACTTAAACTCCAGCTGCTGCAGAGTAGCCATTCAATGGCCAACTGTCATTCCCAGGAGTAAATCTGAAGCGGGACAGGGCTGAAAAAAGCATGAGTGCTCCGTCAAATGTCCTTTGATAAGAAAAGGTGAAAAAGTAACAGGGTGATGTGATGAATTAGCACCCTAAGGTGTGTACATGCTTGTGACATTGTGTTTGGTCTGCTCAGGCCATCTTGTTCTGTTTTATCGTGCCAAAATAAGGTGCTCTATCACAATCTTTTCAAGTTTTTCAAGTCTTTTCCAGCTCCTGACAAGGCTCATCATATATTCTTTTACAGTTTTCAGAAGTGGCCAGATGTGTGTCTCTCTGTGTCAGTCGGAGAGATCCCAGCACAGCTCCTCATGTAGTTAAAAGGCAAAGGGAGAGAGAGAATGTGTCCAGTAGACCATCACACAGACCTGGCCCCAGACGGGCTCAAAGAACAGGCTCCAAGTCACAGGGCCAACCTATTACCAACACTTATTAGTCAATACACCCCTATACAATATGTTCTCTGTTTGTGAAGGCTTGTTAGAGACCTCATTCTCCCAAAGAACAGCACAGTATGTGTCTCACCCTTATTACTTTGAGATCACAATCTTTTAAACTCAAAAGGGCAAATCCACTTGCTGGGGTCCAGACCTTTGAATTCACCTGCTCCACTGACTTTGGGTTGACTGATTCATCTGACTTAGTGACACAAACAGTGGTTTCTAAGTTAAAACAAAGAACGACCAGTGAGCGCCGCAGGGGAACTTAATTAGCCAATCAGTGCAACCGGTGGGAGTAAAGGCCTTTGCACACTGAGTCCGTTTTTTTTCCGGATGCATTTTTTCTACCCACTATCCGAAAAAAAAGAGAAACCTGTTGAACAAGAGCTATCTGAGTTGTGAAGTGATTCTGTGCGCCCTGTTGCCCTGTCTTGTCGCAGCTGTGTCCCCCCTCCACATTTTCTATACTAATTCTTGGTCAAACATCTCTAAAGCCTTCTGATGTATGCGAAAAAATGCAGAAAATCGAACCTGTTCCGAAAATGTTTATGACGGACGAAAGTTTCTGACGTAATTGACACAATGTGAGGTCATATTTATTTTGGACATGCGACAATTTCAGACGAAAAAAATGGAGTCAGTGTGCAAAGGCCTTAACGCTGTTGTCAGGTGTGATCAAGCAGTGCACCTGAACCAATGAGGAGTAATAACAACAAAGCAAGCACTGTAGACAAGACAGACGCTGCTATTGAGGCTGTTCTAAATTGACTCGTCTTCTAAATATCGCCCAACATCGCAGTTTGTTTTTGCTTTGCTCTGCTCCACTCTGAAAACCCTGGCAAAACAGGTATGCTGGCATGGCTGTGCATCAGTGTTGGTTTAAAATGATGTTAGATTCAGACGGACACATTGGCCTACAGTCACTGGTTAGGGAAAATTGAATTCCGCTCACATCACTTAGAGTGGACGCAGTGTCGGACTGAAGATGGAGGCGGAGTGTAATGAGTTGACAGTTGCGTCTGATACCAGTCGGCCAATTAACACATCTAGTTTGAGTGGTATCTTCACCTTGTTATGAGCTGTTTCAGATTCTACAGACCTCAAACAGTTGTATTCGGAGCACCTCGGAGACGAGTCTGAGACAGGAGATGTGCAGTATCCAACAGACATGAAGGACTCGAGTCAGACTTGAGTTGCAAATTTGAGGACTTGAGGCTTTACTAACATTGACAAAAGACTTGACTTATTTTGGTAAACGTGACTTGATAAACGACCTGACTTCTTTCAAATAAATGTTTGCATTTTTCTAGACTTTGAGAAGTTACATTTTGTTTTTGAAACATGATTTGGCAGTTTCTATTGTAATACGAGCAAACCTGGCAACCTACTGGGACGTGGCAGACTAGCAGAGGCACACACGAGGCAGCTGTCATAGAGGGGGCTAATCCAAATATAATAAAATTTGGATTGTGTTATGTTGTCAATGACGAAGTAAAAAAAGGGCCGCCGTATGAAAGTTCTGCAGATGACTTTACCACCTTACCTGTCACTATAAAACCCACAAATAAAGTTGCATGAATATGTCTTCCGAGCTAAGTTACATATTAACCAGAAAGCTAACGTTTGATCACATCATTAGAGTTTCTTATAACTTCCTTGACTTATAGCAGGGACTCATTTTGACTTCTCACCACAGTGACTTTAAGTTTAAGACTTCTGACCTGCACATATGTGACTTACACCCACCCTTGGTAACCAGTGAGAGAGCAACAGGAAACCTGGAATGCAGAGGGAGGAAAGCAGCAGACACACAAACTGTGAGTTCTTGGGAGTTTTGGCTGAATTTTGCAATCATTCATGTCAGTCACTGATCTCCCCATGCAGAAAAATTTCATGAGTAAATCAGTTGTTTAGGTTATGCACCACCACATTAACGTAACAACACTTTGAGATGAAAAATGCAGTGTCAGCAGTCCAGGAACTTGGCTGTTGTTGGACATTGTTGAGTTGTACTGCTTAAAGATCCGCCAGTACATTTTCAACCCTGTATTTTAATACTGTCTTCATCACGATGATCCTTGACATTCGCCATGTCCTCAGCTAGAGATCAGTGTGTTTGAAGACCGGGGCTCGGGCAGCTCCAGTCCCAGCAGCAGCATGTCTTCGGCAGGCAGCAGCGCTCGGTGACTGGAGGGGCAGCGCCAGGCTTACGGGTACCACCACAGGGGCAGCGGGACTCTTACCAACATCCGCATGCTGAAACATGAGAGCACCAGGTTCTAAGACGAGTGGAGAGCGAAAAAGGCGAGGAGGTGATCAACAGCATTCACACTCTCCCTGCTGGGGCCTACGATGTACCACCACGAGAACAGGAGCTGGCTTACACAAACACACTGGATAACAGAATAAACACAAGTGCAACAGAACCCACACAGCTAGCAGACACACGCACAAGCCAACATCCAGAGTGTCTGTGAGGGAATGTCTTTCATTCTCCAACAGCTATCCAAACCAAAATCTTTTGTTCCAATTTTTCCTTTCACCTTCCCTCTCATTCCATCACGTCTGTTCCATGAGTCACACCATCTCTGTCGTACAGCTGATTCAGCGGGCTTACCCTTGATTAGACTGGATGTCAGTGCTTGATTGTTTCCAGGGGGGTCACTGTCACTATGTCTATCTGCTGACGCATTGGCAGTGTAGTCTGAGGTCTGTGCAGCAGCTCTGAAATCTGGACGGAGGAAAACTACCAGCCTCTTGGGAGACCCAATGTTCTCCGGTCTCGCTGAATGATTGCATTCATGTCAGGTGGTTGGGGTCAAGCCGCTTTGAATGCTGGCAAATTGGGCCTGCTGTGGGACCGCTCTGCTCTGTGCTCTGTTCACATGCATTTGGCTTCAATATCAAACAGCTAACAGAGAGCACCTTGGATTATTTATCCTTCTCATTCACAGCAGTGGATACTAGTGATCCACATCACAGCTGCAGGTCACACTCCTACGCATACACACACACACACGCATACAAATGTACACAACCGTGCCCAAGTACTCGTACAGACACTAGTGAGGGGACATGCACGCACATGCATACTGTATACACATAACTGTGGCTAGTGGCCGTGCGTTCCTGCACACAAAATCCTGGCAGACGTGGAGTTGGAGTCGATCCTACAGACAATATTCTCTGTGGTCTCAGCTCATTGGGAACGCAAGCAAACCCAGGCAGGCCCTGTAAGTCTGCGCTAGTTTCCCTGGTAGTGTGTACATGTATCTGGCGTGTTGTGCACAGAGTGTCTGCAGGTCCTTAAAAAGCCTTAAAATGTCTTCAATTCAATTTTATAAATATAGGGTCTGAAAAGTCATTAAAAAGTCTTTGATTGAATACACAGGATGGCAATCTGGAACTGCAAAAATATATCAATGACGAAGGAAATATTAAAGAGCCTTTATTACAGTGGTTCATTGAAAGAACCAACATGTTTCGACCACTGTAGGTCTTTGTCAGGGCTTTAAAAACTGTTTTTAATTCTGTCTTTGTCAGGGCTTTAAACATTTTTAAGGTCTGGCGAAGACCTACAGTGGTCGAAACATGTCGGCTCTTAAATGATTTAGCTTCAACAATAAAGGCTTTTTAATATTTCCTTTCTTGTTGATATATTTTTGGAGTGCCAGGATTGCATTCCTGTGTATCCTGTTATTTCCCCTTTCCATGAGCACCAGACATAAGGTTCTCATCTACGTTTGATTGTACAGAGCAACCAGTCGTCTCTTTTTACAAGTCTTAAATGTGAATTTGTGAGGTCCTACTTGCCACAAACATTTTATGTAATATAATTGATCCATCTTTTGATGTGTTTCTGTCAAAATGAGTCAGGATCTTCTGCATTTCAGTCCACATTTCTGATGCTGCAAATCTTTAAACCTACCACTGAACCTAATACTACACTTTATACATGCACTGATCTGTTGGCAAAATGTAGATTAAACTAACTCACACTAATAACTACATCTGTACATGAAAACTAACTCTGTTCAGGACCACATATAGACACTTTTAGGGCTGATGTCACGATGACGTTATTAGTTGGAGGCAAAACATGAATTGCCACCACGGGGCTGTAGAGTTTTAAAATGTCATCTTGATGTGTTATTAGGAGCCAGAACAGAAGAAGTCATGGCTCAAAACATACATTTTATCACATACCAGCCGCAACTGCCTGTCAACAAAAATGAAGACAACTAAGGTTAAATGCGATGAGATGAAAGGACTGAACAGAAGTGAATATCAAAAATGCTCACACGTGCAGCGCATACTTCATATCAGGTTAGGGAGAAAGTATTTACTGTTGTAGGGATGAATAACATCCTGTGCTTTAAGGGTTATCACGTCCACCTCATCAGCAATTGGGGAGGTATTAAGAGGAATATTGGGTTTCTCTGTAAGGCTAACTTTTTAGCGCATTAGCTAACATTAGCTTTAATAGGAAACTGCTCAAGTGTAGTCCTCCTTTGTAAGATTGGCATAGTAATCGACCACAAAGCCGACCATCCAACCTTCAGCAATCCTGTCAAATCATCCATCCACTGAGTGAGAGCATACGGGTCGGCCAGTCTGGTCCCGTTGGTCAGTGTTTACTTATTCAAGTAACCTGACATGATGCGTTCATGAATTCAGTCTGACACTCTACACTAAAATGAGAGCCCCATTGTTCAAAGAAATAGAGCATTTTATGTCTATATGAATTAACGAACAGTTACGTCAATCACACATTCACTCTTCTCGGCGCTCTGCTGCTCCATCTCCTTAGACAGTGCCTAGAGTGTGCTCTGCCACTCTAGGAGTGCGGTGCTCTGCATAACCAAATGGTACATTCTGACAGTGCTCTGAGTCCAGTTTGTGCCAGAGTGCACTTGGAATCAATATTTCCGAAAGCACCCTATGATGAGAGACTTGTATCATCTTCCTCCATCGTCAAAAACAAGCCAACAGAACTTGCTAGCTAATGTCTGTGGAGAACTGTTTTGCCTCCAGCTAAGCCCCACCTACCAAAAACGTCATACTGTTTACTAACAGCTATATAGCCTATTTCTCACCTCTATATTTGCATGCAATCAGGGTCCAAAATTAACACTAGCCACTAGCCAAATGCTAGTAAAATAAGCAAGTGGCCAGTAACCTTGCTTCACTCACCGGCCAAAAAAACAAGGGTAATCTATTGAGTGGCTGCTAAAGATTGAACATTCACTAGCCATTTGGCCGGTGAGTCAGAAAGTTAATTTTGGACACTGCATGCAATGCTTGAATAAGAGAAAGATGATTTGTCAAAAAAATGCCTTAAATTTGGTTTAAAGTCATCTTGAAGAGGTCTTAAAGAGCATTAAATCTTACTGTCTGATACTTGTAGACACCTCTGTTGTGTGTGTGTGTGTGTGTGTGTGTGTGTGTGTGTGTGTGTGTGTGTGTGTGTATGTGTGTGTGCCATCAGTTCCAGCTTTACCTAGTGTGAGAGGAGCTTACTACTCATTAGGAAGATGTCAAAAAGCAAGGATCAGTGTCCCAAATGAGAGCTGAACACACAATGTATGTTAACCAGTACAGGTGTTGATGACAGGTGTGTGTTTGTATGTGAGTATAGGTGTGTGTAGGAGAATCAGCACACACAGTTCAGTAACCTCTGTTGGTCTGCCTGTACTGCTCATGGAGATGCAGATTATTTCTGATTACAAAATGCAAAATTAAAACAGCAGTATTAGAAACACAGAGATATTGATGCATGTGAGATTTCAGATTTAAAGTGTCTCTATCTTCAAAGTCTTTCATCTTTCACTTGTCTGTTATGTATCATCAGACATACAGGCATTAGTTTAATGTCATTTTGACAGTTGTAGCTCCCTCTAGGGTCAGGCTGAGGAACTTCTGCACTTCTGAAAGTAAAATCATTAAATATATTTGAGTATAAAGCCAAAGATAGCATGATCCAAACCTAATAAGCTCCTTAATGAAACCTAATATTCATGTAACACTACTTATTCACTCAACCGCACTGCCGTGCAGGTTCCCTCGTAGTTCAGTATCCTCAGCACACACTGACAATGCAGCCTGAGGAGCATGTATTCTGTCTCTCTCTGAGGGAAATAATGCTTCCTGTCTGGCTCATGTGTGTGTGGAGTCTGATGAGACAAAGGATGATCATTATGTAGCAAAAATGTTGATGCAAGTAGACAGCACGCCCACACAGCGACCTGAAAAAACTTCAGCCCTGTTTCAGTGTCTGCATATTTTTATTTCTTTTTCCACAGTGTGTCTTCTGCTTTATTTTACCATTTTTTGTTTTGCTTTCTTTAAACTCACCTCATAACATGATCTATAAATCAACCTGGAGAGCGTAGCCCTTTGTCTGTTCTTCAGCCACATCGTTAGCTTTGAGCAAAACCCTCAGCAGAGCCCCTGCCTTGCAACCAGCCTTGTGTACTTTCACCAGAGCAGTGTCAGGTTGAAGTTAAACCGCCCACTGGCTTCAGTCCAGCGGACAGTTTGATTCCAGCTTGACATTTTACTACCTGGACAAGTGAGATGAGCCTACAAAGACATTTTCCCACAGCAGTTGACTTCAGTTGTGCTTGTGTTCAGCCTCCTGTTCTTTTCGATGCCTTCATGTTTCATCCCAGTGGAATGGATACCCGACCTGGGGCTGATGGACTGACCAATTAAAAACTGACTCAACACTGCCAATAAGCGAATAAAGGAGCTCATTGGACAATGTATAAAGAAAAAACACAGTGAGTGTGTATGAACTGTACAGGAGACGGACTGCACTGTACATGCTTGTCAATGATCATCCATGCTGAGTCTGTGAAGTGTAAAGAAGTGGATGGAAACGCCATAATGCTATTTAATTCCAAAACATCACTGTTGCCCAGTATTAGTCCCTGAAGACATTTTTAATGTTTTGATATCATCTCTAATTTGGGCATCAAGTGACAGAGCAGCTATAAAAGCATATTGTCTGTACAGCTGTGAGCTGCTGTTTAGTTTCTTCTGTAGAATGAAGATAACCTTTAGATTTGTCCAAAAACAAGTGTTGATAATGTAGCTGGTGATATTGTTAGTAATAATAACAATGTCAGTTATCATGGTGGTGATAAACAGAGGGGTGATGATGATGATCCTCAGGGGGAAGGCTGAAATGTGCCAAATTTAAAGGCTAAAATTCTTAAAGGATAAGTTCACATGTTTATTATGCTAACAGTTCTATAGACGGCACTGCTGGTCTGTGAGTTGGTCCACAGCTTTCCACACTGAATATAAAATGTCCCAACAAGTTTTGGATGGGTTGACACTAAATGTAGTTTGTGTGTTCGTGGTGCACAGAGGACGAACGCTGCCGACTCATGAGGTATTTTCAGACCAAACACTTCTGGGAGGAATTATTTCCTGGGGAACTTTTTTTTCCAGTTTGTATTCGCACCACTAATAGGAACGCTGAGGCAACGTAAGCTGGCCTACACCTATTTTGCTTTGATGAGTCAAAATCGTGTTGGTTGTCCCCTGTCATATGTATGCTCAGTAAAGCCTGGACTTTACTGCAAATGCAGTCGTCCATGTTCTCTTCCATTTTTCTTGTTACGAGCTGTTGTTTGTGTTTTAAGGTCTCTATTGTTTACACAGTTATTGCTCGTTTAAAAAATGGTGGTTCCCGGTGCTGAATTGGCTCATGTGTTGACCAATCACTGTTCACTTCTGTCTCTCAATTTTCCTCTTGTGCTGGGAGAAATTTTATGCTGGGTTCACACTACATGATATCAGCTGGAGCGTCGTACAGAGTTGGCTCAGATCGTGAACAGCGATGAGTGTCGTGCGTGATAATCCATCGTTTCATCTCATGTAGTGTGTCATGGTAGACGACAATCGACGCCACATCTGGGACATCTCACAATGTCCTGACAGAAAGTCTAACATGTTTGATTTTCTTTTTGTTGTTCATGACTTCCCCCATCACAGCGGACCAATAGAGACACAGAGCGATCTGCTGTCGTGGACAACTGTATGTCAACAACACCCCAGCCTTTTTTGATATTTTCGCTAGTGAAGAGCAAACAGCAGAGTGCTACATTAGAAACAGGCCATTATTTATTATTCCCTCTGAATTTTTCAATATTTACCACTCCTGTTTGCCTTATTACACTTAATACATCACTTCCTGTACCCGCTTGAAAGTTAAAGCATTATAATTTCCGTTAAGAGAATCCCCTCAATTTCCAAACAGGCTTTTATTGTGAAATATTTGCAGGAACTTGTTGTGGAGGATTCAGTGACTTGCATAAATTGCATGTAGTACTTAAAATGTATCTTCTGCCATCTGGTGGTGCTTTCTACATTACTATAAAAACATTTCAGCTGGCACATGAACAGCCATGGTGATTGAAATAATAGTAAAATTAATAAAAAAATAATGCAAGAATAACCCGATGACATCACAAATGTCGTGAAAGACGACCAGGGATGATTGGTTGTGGACCATCGTGTAGTTTGTCAGGCCTTAGGCCAAGTCACAGCACGATTTTATGACTCCTGAAGACTAAAGTGTTGTGCAGTGTGAACCCAGCATTAATCTGAAATGGGAATTTAAAAAAAAAAACGTCCCTCAAAACAGCGTTCTCTTGTGGTGCAGACACAATAAAAAGGAGGATTCTTGGAAATGTGAAGTTCCTCCGGTCCAAAAACAGCTATTGTGTTCATTTTAAGTACCCCCATACCATATATACATTGGCGGACCAGTCACAATTACAACCAATAACCCTTTCAATGACTCTTTTAATGAATATACGGGCATATGAATAGTGTATTAAGACAAACTCTGAAAAATCTGAACCTATCCTTTAAGACTGAGGTGAAGAAGAAGCACTGTGTGCCATATTACAAAGCGTTATGTAGCTTGTTCCATCAGGAACAACTTCTTTGATTAATGAAGACAACCAAGGGAGTGAAGATTACGATATTAAATGTATCCTCGTAAAAAGATGTGCACTGAGATATATAAGAACATTATCACGCAGCAGATTAAACTTTGGGTCCTTGATCCTCTATCATGCTGACTATCAAGATAACCTCTGTGCCAACACTAGTCTCTAGAGGAGAAGGGGAGATATAAAACCTGTTGGCCAAGTGATGATGTATAGTCCTTTTCTGTATGTAAATTCCCACATGTCCTATATTTATCTTGTACTGTATTTGAGAGTGCAGCAAGTTCGTTCAGACCCATGGAGTCATGAGTACTGTATATGTATGTTATGTTGTTCCAAGTGAGAGATTATTCATAGTGCAATATGATGTCTTCCTCAAAATGTAAAAAGATGATGTGTAGAGTTTTGGTACCAGCCTCTTTGAGTTGCTTTGAGTCCTTGGAGAGACTAAAACTGCATTGATGTTTAATGCTGCATGATGTGTGTGTAAACAAAGCGAGATGACAAGAAGTGAAATCCCAGATCAACAAAGCCCCTCAGTTGTGCTGCTAAGAGAGAGTAATTTATATCTTATCTTGATGCTATTTATGTGTTTACATCAGATTATTTACATATTAATTGAAATGGATTTATGTATGTTTTTTCTCAAAGCTGATTATTATTCAGAGCCTGCGGAGAAGAGTTTCAACTGTCTCCAAGAGATGAATAAAGTGTCTGAGGAAGTTGATGGAAAGAGAGTTATTGTGACTGGAGGCTGCTGTTTGTATCCATCAGCGTTCAAAGTGCCGTGTCTCTGCTCAGAGTTCATGTGAGGTAACGCTGAGTCTCTCTGTTACACACATCTCTCAGGACGTCCACAGAGGGAAACTCCACAATAAGGCCAAGTCACCTGAGGGCAGGGCGTCCAGGTGGTCGATACTGGAAGGTAAATTCTTGCAGTGTACCTCAGCGGCCTTAAACTGTGGCAATCCTGGAATGTATCTAAGTACATTTACTTAAGTACTGAAATTAAGTATAGTTTTGACGTACTTGATCTTTTCTTGTATTTCCAGTTTATGCTACTTTATGCTTCTACTTCAGTGGAAACCAAATATTGTACATTTTATTCTGCACTGTGTATTTAACACTATTATTTACTTTGCAGATTCAGATTATTAATACAAACACAATGAATTATGTTGTATTATTGTGGAGTAAGCTCAGCAGTATATAAAGAATATAAAAAGTAGCCCTATCTTTACCAGTACCAATATTAGTGATGTACACGTTAATGCAGGGGTGTCAAACTCATTAAAATCCATGGACCACATACCAGTAAAACCATTGCATTCACAAGTGCATCTAGTGAGCTGGATTTGACCCTTTAGCAGGCCAGTTCTGACCCCTGGACTGTATGTTTGACACTTTTTTTGAACTTTACTACTATAAATGCTTGTGCACTTTTACTTTAGTAATATTTTTACTGCAGTACTTGTAATGAAGTACTTTTATGCTGTGGTATTTCTACTTTTACTGTAGGTAAAGTATCTAAGTAAGTGGTTTCCAACCAGTCCAGCCACGGGGTCCAGATTTCTTCTAAGTGATTATTTCAAGGTCCACACAACTTAATACACTCAGCGACATACTTGCGTTTGACCATCTCTTTGAGCTAGTTTGCTGTCTCTGTTAAGTAGCTGTCCGTTAGTCACTCACTCTACACTACGAAACAACACTTCAAAATAAAAGCTTACCGTTACCTTGGAGATAAAACAAAACACCATTTGCCGAGATCACCAGAGATGGAGATCAACCCTGAGAGCTCTGTTGCTGCTATTTGGCAATAAGTTATAAGTGCATACATTGTAGATGCTAACATATTATATTCACGTTAGTAAAATGACATAGGCTTTGCATTTTTCTGTCATTGTTATCTAATATTTATTCTATGTCCTTTTGTAATTGGTTATATTTATGATTTTTTTTTATTCAATTAAATAATTAATATTCGTATTGTTACAATTTAACTGTTCATCAGTCACTTGAATGTGTTGTCATCTGTCATTGCGTCTTCTAAAAGATTTCAATGAGCTGTCAATCTCCTGTCAAAGAGCTTTGAAGCTGTCATCTGTGTGCAGCTCAGTCGCTGTGATGTATCATCCACTGTGCAGAGGACTGTGGGTCAGAAAAGGCAGAAAAGCATGCTGGCTTGCATTCTGCAAAATTGGACCAGATGTAGTAGAACATCCTGGGATTTTAGGCATACTGCATTTCACATACTATTTATTGGGACATACTAAATTTTTTTCTGGCACACTATATAGTATGGTTGTATTGGTATTGGAACGCACAGTGTGTTTTCTTTCCAAATGACACATTTGCAAGTCACTTGCGGTCCATTCAGAATAGACCCACAACCCACTTTTGGACCTGGACCCACCAGCTGCTGACCATTGAAGTACTTCTTCCCCCACTGGACTTGGTTGTTTTGCTGTGTTGTACATTAATGCATCACACTTGCTTGAGTAACACAACAGTCTACGCTGGGATGTAAAGTGATTTTGTTACATATCCATGTTAAGTCATTTCATCTGTTTAGTCTTAATCATGTTATTGTCAAGCAAATGATAAAATCTCACTGTGGGATGAAATCAGTAGATGCTTTGGCCACTTGGTGGCAGCAGAACAAGTTGGAAACACAACACTGACAGATGATATCACCTTTTGAGCTCCTATGTCGAATGTGAGAAGCAGTTATCTACAGTGTTGTGTGTTATGTGTACAGCTTCAGTATTACTCTGTGTGACCTGAAAGAGGCAGTATAACTAAAGATCGTAACTGAAATTTGAGAGGTTTGCACTTGAACACTATGTTTAACTTGTCTCCAGTTTAAATGCTCGACAAATTTGCCTTGAGGATCAACAAAGTTTGAGTTAAAAAAAAAAATCTATTTTATACCAAGTACCACCAAAACTAAAAACTGGAAACTATAACTACACAAATGGGTGAATTTCTGTAAACAACAAGACTTCCACTGACCAAAGAAATTTGCCGTGAGTGTATGACTAATACATAATTTTCCACAACTAATCAACCCGTCTTCATCAACAACAAATTTTCCGTAAGTTCACCACGGGGACAAGAACCCAAAGGAAAGAGAGCATTAAAATGTGCATAATGACTATTTCTCCTTGAGACCGATGGTTTTAATTACAATATAAAGAAATTACAGGTCAGTATCATTAGTACACACCAAAGTGGTTTTGTTGAGTCAGCTAAAGCAAAGAAAACCTGGATATGTCAAACTTGCTCTGCTGTACACCCTCTGGTGGACAGATACACAACTCCAATTTAGTGATAATGTTGTTTCATGCTTGCTACATGTGGGGTTAGCATTGTTTATCGCTGATGGCTGACAGTCGTCAACCACTGAGCCCAACATGGTGATTTAAAAACATCGTCAAACCTTAGGTAGATGTGTACATCAGCTTCAAAAGATGATATTGTGTCAGTGGGGTGTTTTATTTGTTTGTTTGCACTGCCCCCAGGTGGCCAAAAATAATTTCTCATAGATTTCCTTTTTTTTGCACCTGTGAAAAAGGTAGTGGTATTAACTTCTGGGGCTCCAGCCCCAAATGTTTTCTCTGAAGCCCAGAATCCTTTAGGTTTTTAAAATAACTTCAACTTGTGTCATTTCCCCTCAGTCTCTCTTACTGGACCGGCAAATCAATGGAGCATCATTTCTATTGCTCGTTAACTATCGCCATCTGTAGGTCTACTCTAACATTGTCACTGGGGGTTGTTGTGTGTGTCATGAGGACATGGAGAGACACAGTCTGTCTAGACACTGTATTAGCATGTGCTTTAGGTGATCTGATCACAAGTGGACAGTGCTAAATACAAGTGTAAACAACCACCAAGACACACCGAGATCTGATTACTCAAACCACTCGATCGTATATCTTTTGTAGTGTAAATACTAATGTGTCCTGATACATCCCCGATGACAATTACATCATCAGTGCAGGATGTGGTGGTTGTAGGGCCGTCGCTACTGGACAGGCAAACTAGGCAATTACCTAAGGCCCCGAGCTAGAAGGGGGCCCCCAGAGACAGCTGACATTGGTCCATATCAATGACAATATGATGGAACTGCTATAGACACTGCAACAACGACAACACATTGGAATCCCCCCTAATGGGGCCCCCTACTAGCTGCTGCTGGCGAGTGGCTAAGTAGGGTGACCAGACGTCCCGCACTGTGCGGGACTGCACAGCATTTCTGTCTCTTTTCATGCGTCATGCAAATTGAGACCACGTCCCGCATGATTGGTTGCCACCCACGCTAGCATTGTTGGAGTACCGTAGTACTACGGTACCTCACAGTACCACTACTGTGGGATAAGTTCAAAGTCCAATAGCAAGAGGGTGAGTGTCCATGCTCCGTTGCGCATGGACACTCACCCTCTTGCGCAAACAAAACAAATAATTCAGCACGCTATGCAAGTACAGATTTCAACCAGCAGCAGAAACTAAAGGCAAATCCTGCCAGTTGTGGGTTGAACGGGGGTCACAGACACCGTATTCCTGTCAAATACGCCAGAAGATAAGGCTTACCGGCAACAGGGAAGTCCAGCTCCAGGTCCAATAATTTCCTCTTTGTTGATTTCATGACTGCCAAGAAATACCTGAACAGCTGAGGTCCAAGGTGCCTCTTGCCTAGGGCCCCCAGAGTGTTTTGAAACAGCCCTGGGTGGTTGTTTAAGTGGCAGTGCTTATGCTCTGTTTTATGTTAAGTTGGATGAAGTGTTGCGTGACTGTCCCTTTGTTTTGCCCCAGTAGAAGGAGACGTGTTGAATTCTGCTGACAGCGATATCGCCAACTGTACTGACACAAGCACTAATGTGACTAGCAAGCATGCTACAGAGCAGCTGGCGGAAGTGTGGATGTGCGCAGGGCAGTAATGAAAACTGAACACAAGTGGTCAGCTGGAGACGTGTGATATGCACAGGTGTAAACAGCGATGTGTCACTGCTGTCCACTTGTGTTCGGATGACCAAAATGCATGTTAGTACCAGGTCTAAACAGGCTCATGGAGTAGCATCTGGTCCACCACTTCTCCTCTAATACATGCAGGTGATTACGAGGATGTTCTGCATCTGTAGCTCTGAAATATTTCAGTTTTTCGGTTTGTACTCCTATGCAAAATATTAAATGTGATTGTACACCAATGCTAAAATCTAGTCCTTTTTTTTCTCTTTTAATCTCTCTGGTTGAGTAGGTGTTGGCAGTACGCAATCTCAGAGGCAATGGTTGCAATCTGCTATAAAAAGGTAAACCGAAGAATCACATATATATGGAAATTTCCACAATAAATTGATGCAGAAAAGGCACACATTGGTGCATAAAACTTCACCACAATGCAGATAGTTAAGTGTTCAATGCTCAGAATTTCATGGGAGAGGGCCCCAGAACCCCCTGCTTAACATGTACCCTACAAAAGTTAAAACAAAACATATGCCCTCCCTATGACCTCACTAATAAGCATGCAGTTGAATAAACATCTCAATGACAGTGTTAACAAAAACTGAACTTAATAATATTCCTAAATGTAGAATTTGTGGCTCGTCTGTTGTGCTGAATTGTATTAATTTGTACATGTGTAGCAAGAAAGTGGCCAGGGAGTGTGTGTTGAAGGAGGCAAGAGTGTGTTTGAAATAATGATTAGAATTAAAAGACTAAAAAGAGGCTAAATAATGCTTATATGTATAGCTTCAGACTAATTAGAGGTTTTAAGGCTAAGCCCTGGATCTCCACTGACCTTAAAAACACTTCTGTGACCGTCCTTTTTCTACCTGTGTGTACGTGTGAGCGTGTGTGTATAAGAGGTGTACAGTAGATCCATCATAGCCTGCTCATAAGGCCAAAAATTAGCGATAACGTTCTGGCAGATATTGAGGCTTAGTGTTGATCACAGGAGTGGAGACAGAGGAGGAGCGGTGAGAATGAACTGATATTTTCTCCAAGACAGCAGAGGAGTGAAGAAAAATCTCAACACCTGCGGGGAAAGGTCACTCTCACGCTAACAGGCCACTCTCTTCCTCTACACAGACCTCCTTTGTTGCTTAAAATCTTCCCCCTCCTCCACCTCCTGCTACAGGTTGTTGCCGCAATTGTTTTGAGTTTCCAAGTTTTAAAATTCCTCGTTCCTTGGCTGCACGACACTTTCTCTGTGTGTTCTACTTCCTCCACGCCCTTCCTGTTCTTTCATTCCTCGTTCTCTAAACAGGAAAAAGTGGCCTGCTTTACCTTTTCCACAACTTCTTTTCAATCTCAGTCACGAACGCCCAGGAGAGGAAAAAAAAGTCACTTTCTGGTATTGATTGGTTAAAATGTTTATTCCTGCGAATGACAGAAAATCAGTATCCCACCACTGCCTCAGTATTCCAGATATATTTTGACTGGCAGCGGTGCCTGGCAAATGCAGAGAAGTCATTATAGTGAAGTTTACAATTGTGTGCTTGCATGTAATGCATCAAACATGAAGCCCCTCCGGAGACGCGCTTGGCATCGAAGGAAAGTGGGGCCTGTGGTGACATTAGAGGAGGATGTTCACTCTTATAGTCTGCTCTGACAGCCGTCTGTGACTGGAATCAAACACAGATACACATTAAGTTTAGTCCCCTAAACAAGAACCAACAAAACAACAGGGATTCAGTCAAATAGGATAATTTGTTAGCTCTGGCAGTCTACCGCAGAGTCTCATGAGGCATCAGAACTCTGGCTGTGCTCACTCAGGCCCACCAAACATTTATCCACATCTGCCCAAATTCAAGATCACGGTGAGTTATGATTGCGCATTAAACCACTGTGATGCAGCAAACGGAAAGATTCAGTGCTACTGCTCCCTTCAAAACATTATGTACACAATACGCCACCCACACACAGAGCCTTTGTGTGCGGATCTGATTCTCAACATTTGTTTTGAAATTCTGCCGTGAAAAGCCACAGTGCTGAGTCGCTCTTTGAAGAGAGGTAGAACATAGTGGAAACTGCAGGATTTGTCCATCTGTGTTTTGGCCACACATGATTTATTGTGCTTAGCCTGCTTTTGGAGACTCTCCTTTAAATCGATTTTTTTTTTTCCCCCTGCTATACAGCCGCCCTGCCTGTTGGCTTTGGCAGGAATATCCGCTCAGTTTATTTAACCTCAGCGTGATTGACAGCCCTTGTGTTGTGTTTGCTGTTGGACCTTGCCCAAGTGCAGCCCAGAATGCGACATAAAAACACAACGTTAAGCGTCCGAGGCTGGAAGCGTGTGGTTCCAGTTAAATTGTCACTTCTGATCACTTTGGTTAATTGTGAAACAGCGGTTATTGTGTGTCGCTCCTCTTAGATCTGTCGCTGCTGTGCCAGTCGCTGCCCTCATAACTGCTTTTAAATGTTGAACAGAAGCAGGAGGAGGGCGAGGATCCTGCAGAGACAAGGATCAAGGATCTGTTTCTGTTTTCTACATCTGACAACAAACACAAGGCCAAAAGCACAAGACGCAAATTAGAGACTACGCCTCATCAACAATGTTCAATCAAGGCAGCATTTGTTTTTACATTAGGGTAAAATAAAATGCCTCAGTGGTTAGCTTTCCTGCTTCACATCTAGACTGACCCATGTGCTACAGCTTTTGTAGAGTTTGCACGCTCTTGTCTTTGTAAATCACATGGATTGGAGTCTTCTTTCGTTTGCAGTTTGGCCTTTTTGTCTTAAAAAAGCAGTTATAACATCACAGTCACTAAGTTCATTGCGGAGATCTGGAAACAGCAACATCCCTAAAAAGAAGACGAGGGGTCAGACAACCACACGTTTAAAACAATCTCTTGAGTTGGCACAAACTGTCTGTAAATATTCATTACAGGCTGACTTCCTGGTTTCTCTTTGACCTGCTGCACTTGCCACATTTGTGCTTGCACACAGTTTTTTTCTGTTACCAACATTTTGGATTGTTGAGATAAAATGGCCAAACCGTTTGCTTGTTTACAGATCATCTGACCACTCATGTTTCTCCACTTGACTTCGGGCAGCAATGTGGCCACGCTCCCAGCCTTCAGCAGGTATTCCAGTGAGTACGACATTATCATGATGGACACAAATGATAGCCAATAAAAAACTGTATGCCTTCTGCCCATTGCATACTGAGATTTGTTCCAGCCTCCGGTGACCCTGTAGGTAAAGAATAGGAATGAATTACAATGCACTTAATAATGCGTTATTATCACTTGTGCAATTATCGTTGACGTGTTAATAAAAAATGGATTGAATTAGCGGCAATTACAATAACCTACAGTCTACTTAACAGCCAGCTGTTGTGTGTGATGCCATTCATGCTCAAGTGGTTGTTGAAGTAGCTTAATCTGTAATGTCATTGACTTGTTTTAGTGTTCAGGCACGGTGATATTAGTCAAATAAATTGAAATCAAATGACTTGAGATGTGCTGAGGCAATTGCACTGTAGGCAGAGATGATGAAGCATTAGTTTGATCGCAGACTGCAATGAAGCACGGTGCATTGTTAGCATTAGGCCTGCACTGGCCTGGAAACACACTGCACCACTCCTGCCTGCTCAGTTGTTGCATCAGGGACAATGTCGTTTTCACAAAACTAGAGAGAAAATAAACCAAAAAGAAATGGCAGCTACAGTGTATACATCCACATTCATGCAGCTTTTTCTTCTCGTCTCCTTCCGCTCCTTTCTTCTGGTCATTTCCGTACTGTGCAAATATTTTCTTAACATATCCTCCTGCTATATATATCTGATCTTCTGTCACTTTCTGTGAACGCTTTGTGGTGTGTGTACATTGTGCAATTGCCGTTTATGGGACATTGTGTGATTAGTGGTCTGAAGCATGCAAAAAAAAGGCATTTGGATTATTTTTCCACATGGAGCATATGCCCACACACACACACACACACACACACACACACTGGTCCAAACTCCTCCTGAAACACACACACTGAGCATTGTGTTCCAGGTTTTATTTTTTAACAGGGACATCTCCACTTGCAGTTCATTTCAGCAGAAAGAAACACAACTGGAGCCTCTGGGACGCTAACAATGCCGTGGCAGTGACCGTGCCAGACACACACATATACACAGTGCACCCATCCTGCAGGTCGTTGGACATCATTCAGTGACGCTGTTAAGGTACATTACACAGAGTGAAAAGCTTACCTTGCTCTTAGTGCAGTCTGCTCTGTTATTGTAGTTACTGATGATTGTGTCATTTCTCTACCTTTCTGAAATCATTTACTTCCAGTGTATCCCAAAGATATGCAGCTCTGCCTCCAGCTATGTCCAAAGTTGTTGAGTGAAGCAATCCATCACTGCAAATATTGTGTTTTCATTTATTTTCTTCAGCATTGCCTCATGTTTTGAATAAACTCCAGTTTCCAGTTTCATATCTTGAACTGAGTGTTGTATAATGACCTGTGATTTCAGAGACCCCCCTACAAGATTGAATGGGCAGAGCAGATACAGTATATACTGCAGACTCTATGTTTGATTGCATATTGCGTGTACATATGAGAGTTGTCAAATAGCCAACAATCTTCAATCTTCAAACGTCAGAATTAGCTGAAATGCCACCATTTCAACACGTGTATAGGAAAAAAAACAAACTGGATTCACACAACCATGTCTCTGACAATAAATGACTACATTTTTTAAGGATTGTGAAGATTAAGTAGGAGAATGTGAGAAATAGGGTCAAAAACACCAGCGTGCAATTTTGATAAACACTTGTGGATCTTATTCATGCAAACTGTGAGCTCACACATCAGTTCAAGTCTGACCACAGAGCATGATCCAAACTCCAAAAAAAAAAAAAGTTTCCATTCTGACCTTACAATCTTTTCAGCAACCTCAGTTGAACTTCTTTGACACATTTGTTAGCAAACACTTCTGAGCAAACATTCGGATGTTTGACTTGACTGGACACGATCTCTCTGAACGGTCTCTCTCTCCTCCGCAGAGTCTTTGGCTCACACTGGGAGCATGACAACATCGTCGACGTGGACCCAGCAGAGATCCGTGGCGAGTAGTTTTAATTGCTTTAACACATCCATCACTGTTTGTTTATTAGTTTTTCATGCTCCGATGCCTCTTAGTTTTCAATAAAAATGTCTCAGAGAGAAATAAGTTAAGTCTCTAAGTCTCAGCTGAAATGTTTGATATTTACAGGTGGCATCTGTGGTTTGGGTCCAGCTCATTAGCAGGCTCAGGGACTGATGTCAAGGGGGCCAGTTTGGTGCTGTTGCTTAAATGGAATGTGCGCGGGTTTTTGGCCAAATATTTCAAAAATATATAACACTTGCCTCAATGAGGGAATAGGGAGAAATCCATGAATCACACACACACTCACACACAGCCACTACTCTGGAGGACTACACTCGCCAGCACTTTATGAATCTAAGCTCTGCTATGACGGTGATCGCGATCTAACTCTGGATAGGATGCTTGTGTGGTGTTGTGTAGTTTCTGCAGTGGGATTGCTGAGACGAGAGCTGACTCTCCCCAGCAGAATTATATGGAAGCAAAAAAATCTGTCAGTCAGCAGGCTGTCAACATCTTCTGACAATGTTTTCACTTTTTGGTCATCTTTTCTGCCAAAAATGTATTAATTTCCTGAAAAGTTTTAAGAAACATGGCAACGAGACAAAAATGATGTCTGTAGTGATGAATCAAAAAACAAAGGGTTCCATGTGTTTTATGCATTTTACTGCACTACAGTATGGCAAAGGTTTCAATATGTAAAACCAAAAAAGATTTGTTGTAATTTAATTCAGAAAATCACAGCTCGTCAAATAGCCACACCTTCTTCTTTTGTCTTTGTGTCTCTGCTCCTTGATATTTATTTCATTGAAATGGGAAAGGGTGTCAAATTATGATTGGAAATAAATATTTTTGAGTTGATGTGCATTTAATATTTACACTTTAAAGGATAAGTCTGGTGATATTGAATATTTTTCTTATTGTCAACCAGAAGTGTGGACTTGAGTCACAGGACTTGGACTAGAGTCACAATTTGTTGACTTTGGACCCAATCAAAACTCAAAGTTAAGGACTTGGAACTTGACTCCAGACTTGCTTGTCTTGACTTGGGACTTAAGTACTCAGACTTGAGACTTGCAAAATGACTTGGTCCCACCTCTGCTGTAAAAACAACCCTTCAAAAGACCAAAATCAACAATAAATTGATTCTGCTAACAAGAGTTTATTTCTCGGTGACACAGACCTCCATTTTTACCATCATTAAAAACACATCAGTGAGCCATGCTGTTGCACTGACATGTTCCTTCATTACAGTGAATATGGGCGCTGTAATTTATTGTGATGCACAACACCATCCTGCTGCTTTAAACAGCACACCAAATCTGCAGCTCAAAATATTTTCCAACAAAAAAACAATTAAAAAACACACAATTTACTCCTGTTTGAGTCATTCTTTTCTCTAAGAACTACATTGCCCAGCTGTTAAATTAAATCGTTAACTTTTTCATGTGAGTTTTTGACAATAATAAAAATATAGAAAATCACCAGCCTTATCCTTTAAAGTCATTTTATGGGGCAAATGATTTTACAAGCAAATATTCATAATAGCCACAATGACCCATGCAAACCCTAACTGCCACATCCCCTTTAAGCCATTTTTTTTCATGAAAACAAACACACATGTTCAAACACACGCACACTTGACCTATGTGCCAAATTTCACCCTCCTAGGGTGAAAACTGTGTCTGTCAAAGGGTGGGGAATAGAGCCAAAAATTGTTAAATAACTTCTTATAGATTCAAGTCATCTTTCCAGCATCTGTGCTTAAACATGTAAAAACATCACCAGTGCTACATTAAATGAACTGCTGAGGTGTTTTTCTAGAACGTTAATTCATTTCAAGAAAAATTATGGTCCATAAAAATCCACATCCTCTTCCTTGTGTCTTTATGTTCTTATTACCTGCCCTTTATTTGAATTTAATTGGAAAATAAGCAATAAATACTAAATTTGTTAATGTTAGCATTTAATAGTGTAAGCTGACGCTGCTTTAAAATTTACAGTTCTGCGTTATGTGGCAAATGATTTTAAAAATTGCTTAGTAAAGTATGTTTTAAGTACACCCTCCAGCTAGTACTGTACTTAGATTTTTTTTAATTTGCTCCTGCCTATGCTTGTGCTCACTCACACATACATGTGTGTTTATATCCTTCACTGTGCTGCTGTATTATTCATAGGTAACAAAATGTAACCTGCCATCGGAGACAGATGGTCTGGCATATGTTCTGCTACCCGACTGCTGCCTCTTTGGACACAGTACACTCACACACACACACACACATGTGCACACACACACACACACACACACACACAAACAGAGGCCCTAAAGCTGGAGACCTGGTGTTCCTCAGCATCCCAGTAAGCCCATAATAAGAATGACAGTGACATTGTAAGGATTAACATCATGGCATTGTGGAGATACAGATGGGGTCTCAGCGTGTCTCTAATGAATGTGGTCTGTGGAGCCAGTAGATCTGTCTGCTGTACTGTATGTGCAGTGGTTTATACGCTGCAGCTCCACTTATTGACTTGGCCTCAGTTCAGGTCCCACTAAGATAAGTGCCAGGTGATGACGTGAGGGCTCTGCGGGTGTGACACACTTAGTTCTGAACCCCGTAGCTCCCAGCGAGCATGCTCCCTGTGTGTGTCTTTATAGTCCAGAGGGGGCCGGGAGCCAAGAGGTGACACATAGCAGCGGTGAGGAGAGGGCAAGGCTGTAAATAACTGATGGAAAAAGATAGCAGAGATCCACATAGGAGAAGAAGGAGTAGATGCTTTCAGCGAAAAGTTTGCTCCAAGAGTTTCTGTACATCCCCATTTAGCAGTGGAGAGAGTTAGGAAGGGGAGAGGACAGTGATGGCTACAGTTGTCCAGTCTGGAGATGGGTAGAGACAAGTGGAAGCACAGAGACGGGGAGCATCCAGAAAGAAAGGCCGGAACGCTTGCGTTCCCCAGAAGACCGCGTCCCCCCAAAGTAAGCCACCTGGGCTGCAGAGAGAGAGGCGAAACAGAGGGCAGGGAAAAGTAAGCCAACATCTGCCTCTTTATAGCTGAAAGAGAGCTCATTCACATGGAGGAGTTAGTCATGCAAGACAGCGGGGTGCAGAGAGGGGACACGGTCACAGGAATGTTAGCACCTCTAAGCCTTGACTCAAAACCAGAGTAATTAAGGCAGCTTAAGGCATCTCGTTCTCTGGCAGTGCTTCCTTTGTTCTCCTGAGCTTGGTAATCCAGCTAAGTCTACCCTGACTCTGCCAGGACCACTCACCCACACAGGCTGACCCATCATCATTGGGCTCAAAGCCCTGGTTGCATCTCCTCTTGGCGCGGCACTTATAGCTGCCATAGGTGTTGGTGCAGACGGGGCGGTCAGAGGGGCACACAGTGGGAAACTGGGTACACTCATCTTTATCTAAGGGAGGGGGAGGCGAGGAGGGAAGGAAGCACACTTTTTGTCTTGATTTTAAAAAAGGATACAAGCATAGAATGGTCAACAGATATGTCTGTGCAACTTACCTGTGCAGCGGCCATTCTCATTCAGAGCAAACCCATGGCCGCACTGTAAGACACAGTCAGTGTGATTAGACACATGAATAACAAATCCTTCAAAGGAGCTCAATATGATACTTAGATCGTGTGTAGGATTCAGAGGTTGTCTGCACACGGCTCTAAACATGGAAGTGGTTGAGCTGGCAGCTAACAGCACTAACATTGCTAACAAAAGCAAAGGCAACAGTGCTGACAGAGCTAAAGGGTCATATGAGCGCAATTCAGAGCAGCTGCTAGAGCTCTTCTTGATCTCAGGTTTGCTGTGTTGTAATTTGACTAAACTTAAATAATCAAGGTCTGAAAACTAGACTATAACTCAGAGATTTTCTTAAACACACAATTATGTATAAGAGCAGGTAAAGCACACATCATGTCAGTTGATATGGTGCTCCTGTTTTCAAAGACATTTTCAATTTAATTGGCACAAACCAGGCAGCACAGCAAGCTGTCACTAACTCTGTGTTCCTTTGAGCTCCGTCATCTCAGTGCAAAGCTTAAACTACCTGTCTGACTTACCACTGCAAGCACGAGACATTTCCCAGCTCTGCGCATAACGGCTAAGCTAACTCTACAGAGCCTAACGATCTTTGAGATGATGAGACTTTAGGATTCCTATGACTCACTGCTGTACCTCTATTTCCACAGTGGGAGTGACTTCCTCCTCATCTCTTGGATAGTGGATCTCCAGCACTGTGTTGACGTCTGAAGGCTCCAGGGGTCGAGCTGATGAACGACCGTCTGGCCAGTACACCTCAACATTGGTGGCGACGTCCTTACCTGGTCAGACACACAGGACAGACACAACACACACAGAGGGACATTCATGTGTCCTTTTAGTGACTCTTGAGGGGTCATGAAGCTTTCTCCTTCTTTTCTCTTTCACTGACAGGGCGGCACGCTCCTCTCTTCTCCTCTCTCCATTAACTGTTTTAATCAGGCAAAGAGAAAGCCCCTCTCTAGAGGGCCTCTGCAGCTCTTAATTAAAGTGGCATTTCTAATGTAAACAGATCTTGAGTTACCTTGCCAGATGGTGAGCTGCTCAGCAGGTGTGCTGCTTGAGAGCCAAAGAATATTTCACCTGTTCTGTGTAAGACACCCCCTCATTTAGTGCTGAGGCATGTATCTCACATGATGCTTTTTGCAAGAGGTCTGTCCTGAAGCCACAGTGGTGTAAAGAGTTTGCTCTTTGGGTGTGTTATGAGTAGTTGAATTAAAATTTAGGGCCTCCAGAGTTGATCTGTGTTTCGACAGTCCTGATACAGAGCAGAGCCATGAAGCAGCGGAAGCGCTCCCAGGCCTAGACGACCACCAGCTGACACTGCTACGAGGGCAGAGGGAGGCAAGGAGCTGGTTCCTCAGAAACTAGGCCCGAGTCCAGCTGCTGCACCTGTCCTCCAGTCTCCCATGGGTGTCCAATCAGGCTGAAGGTATTAAAACAATGCTTTCCACATGGAGCTTTCTTTCTGTCAATTTCTCTTGTCTATCTCTCACCCAGTGCTGAAAGGGTTAATCAATTCATCAATCATCAATCAAGAAGTCTGTTATCAAGTCAAAATGCCAATCATATGCTGGTTTCAGTAGACCCCCTTACACAGCCTGTTCAAGACAGGAATGTGACACTGTTACTCCACCTCACCAGCTTTATATAAGGTACGATCACGGAATGGGGGTATAGAGTTGTCTCGCCTTTAAGTTGGCAGCGGAAGTAGAAACAGCGCCAAATCGACCTTTGTGTAAAAGGGACCACTGGCTGGACAGGACCATGGATGGGACAAGTGTGATGTTAGATCACGTGTTATGTGTGCAACGCACTGCCGGGAGATTTAAAAAGCAGCTAGTAGCAAGTTTGTTGCTAAATCAAAGAAGAAGAACAGCAGCAAAAAATGTCCGTGAATTCAACAATCAATGAGTTTGAGGAGGTCCTTCCCCTCCAAGCAGAGGACGAGATCAGCTGCCATATAATAGACAGTAAATGGTTGTTATTGGCATATTATGTCATTGTTAGTTTAAAACATGCTGCCCGATGCATACATTATATTTCACACTAAGACCGACGGTGTTGTGTCATTAGTCGCGCCCATCACACCTCTTTTGCTTCTGGGACGCTGGCATGATATCTAAAATCATACCCTGGGGCAACTGATGCCACCATCGTTTGGTTCTGTGTGAAAAAGTAAAGGTGGTGTAAAGAAGAGACTTCCTAGCGGCCCTATTGCATGATCTCTGTATATAAAGGGCTAATGACTCAAGGTTGATGAATTGCTGCTATTCCCAGATTTATATTATTGTAAAAAAAACATAATTTACTTCAAGGCTATGGGTTAAACAAAACATGCAATCTAAAGATGACACTATGAGGTTACAGGTTCAATCCCTTCAACAGTTTTGTGTCCTTGTTGAAGTAAAAACTTACCAAGGCCAAAGTGGGCGACAGGCTCCATTTCACACAGGTACCCTGAGCCACCGTCAATGATCCGAGTGTGTGGGCCGCTCTTTTTAGTGTACAACACCACTTTAGCTCCTCTGGCGAAAGCACCAAACTTGGTTCGGGGAATCACTCGCAGCCAGGCGTTTGTGGCCCCCTAAGACACAGACAGAGAAAGAAGAGGGAGGGTCTAGGTTAAGATTACACTATAATGAGTGTCAAACTGGTTTTTAAGATGTCTCATTCACACTCACCTGGTTGACTTTGTAGACAGAGAGCGGCTGTGCTGCACTCTCACCATGAGAGATCAACAGTTCCAGGCGACCATCACCGTCAAAGTCCGTGGCAACAGCTCCTGGAGATCCATCACAGCAATGATGCAACTAAACAGTTCAGGAAACAGCCTACATAACATTTATTACCCTCATGCAGGGAAACATAATGTCCCCACAGTCATGGAACTAATTATGTGGAACAGGTCTTATTTTCTTTTAATAAAGCACATGAGGAAACCCCAGTGGAGCTCTGCTGCCATCTAATGTTAAGATGTTGGAACAGCAGACATGAGGCTTGTTCCTGCAGTGCTTAGAGCTGTCTGTCCGTCACACTCACCAGTTCCTCGCCCTTCAGGCTCTGATGCCTCGCCAACATTCAGCTCTTCTATCTGAGGGTCTCCGTGCTCTCTCCTGCTCACCCTATCAAATCAACATCACAGCAATTACTCACCAAAACACTGTAAAATATTAATACCAGTGGCACTATATACTGTATAAGCAGTGTTGGAAGGTAAGTTCATTTACTCAAGCTTTGTACTTAAGTACAGCTTTGAGGTACTTGGACTTTACTTGAGTATTTTGATTTTATGCTACTTTATACTCTATTGTACTTTGATGCCACTACATATATTTGGCAACTACAGTCACAAGTTAGTCTACAGTCCCTGACAAAAGTCTTGTTGCTTATCCAAGTTGTAGGAACAACAAATAATAACTTGACTTGTAGTTGATCAGTTGGAATCAGAAATGGCTTATATGAAAGGCAAAGGCCTCTAGATTATGCTTATTATACCAAAATAAAGTTGTGCATCATTCACTGAATTTTATCATTTAATTAGGACAGAAAGGTAAGATCTTGCTTGGACAAAAGTCTTGTCACATACAAAAATAATGTACTGTAGAAATGATACTTTATTTTGAATACACAAACATGCTCCAATAACATCAGAACATAAAGTCATGGTGCCTTGGGAAAAAGAATTAATATCGTGTATGACTCCCATGAGCTTGGAGGACTGCATCCATACGTCTCGGCAATGACTCAAATAACTTCTTGATGAAGTCATCTGGAATGGCAAAGAAAGCAGTCTTGCAGGACTCCCAGAGTTCATCAAGATTCTTTGGCTTCATCTTCCAAGCCTCCTCCTTCATCTTACCCCAGACATGCTCAATAATGTTCATGTCTGGTGATTGGGCTGGCCAATCCTGGAGCACCTTGACCTTCTTCACTTTCAGGAACTTTGATGTGGAGGCTGAAGTATGAGAAGGAGCACCATCCTGCTGAAGAATTTGCCCTCTCTTGTGGTTTGGAATGTAATGGGCAGCGAGAACCTCTTGATACTTCAGGCTGTTGATGTTGCCATCCACTCTGCAGGTCTCTCGCACACCCCCATACTGGATGTATCCCCAAACCATGATTTTTCCTCCACCAAACTTGACTGTTTTCTGTGTGAATCTTGGGTCCATGCGGGTTCCAACAGGTCTTCTGCAGTATTTGCGGCAATTGGGATGCAGTTCAATGGATGATTCATCAGAAAAATCAACCTTCTGCCACTTTTCCACTGTCCATCCTTTCTGCAAGCTGTGGGCCTTGGCAAATGCAGCACGATTCTTTTGTTGTCTTCTGTTTAATGCTGGTTTGTGAGCAGTAATTGGGCCATGGAGACCATTGCGTGAGAGAATTCGACAAACTGTTCTGGTAGATACAGGGGTTTCTGGTGACCAGTTCTGATGTAGCTCTGCTGCAGTTGAAAAAGGGCTGGCCCTGGACTGCCGAAGCAACAAACGGTCCTCTCTAACAGTTGTGTTACGGGGTCTGCCTGACCTGGGCTTGTCATGAACGTCACCAGTTTCTTCAAATCTTTTTTTTATCCTCTCCACTTGACGTTTGGATACACTGAAGATGTCTGCCACCTCAGCAGCAGACTTGGTCTTCAGGCTCTTGATGATCAGCACTTTGGTCTGTGGTTGAATCTTTGGCATGTTATCAGCGGTCAGGTTGCACTTCACATAAAGGTCTGGTCTGCTGGGGTTCTTTTTATACACACCTGGGAATGTGTTAATTACAGTATTTGTCACAGGTGGAGCTCTAATCTGTGATTGGTTGAATCATTTAAAGACACGACAAGACTTTTGTCCAAGCAAGATCTGACCTTTCTGTCCTAATTAAATGATAAAACTCAATGAATGATACACAACTTTATTTTGGTATAATAAGCATAATCTAAGGGCCTTTGCCTTTCATATAAGCCATTTCTGATCCCAATTGATCAACTACAAGTCAGGTTATTATTTGTTGTTCCTACAACTAGGATAAGCGACAAGACTTTTGTCAGGGACTGTACAGATTAAGATTGTACATACAAAATATGTTATAAGTTTTCAAGAAATGATTGTTATAAAGTAAACTACCCAACAGTACTTAAAGTAGTTAAATTTAGCTCCCCTTGACAAGCTACAACATTAAAATGTTGCTTTTTATGCATCAGTGATAATGCTTAAGTAATATTTAATTTTTTATTTTGAATGGAGACTTGTATGGAGTATTTTTGCCGGGTGGTATTGCTACTTTTACCCACTATTATTTGACATGGCGTTTATATTTTATACAAATTATTAACAATGAGGTCGTATTTTTTTTTTATTCTCTATTCTATGCACAATATAGATAGTTCACATAACCTACACATAGATGGGGGAATACATAGATGTGGATTTCAGGGGGGGACGCAGGAGACGTTTAACCCTTAATATTTAGAACATGTGCATCTGTCCCCACACCCCCAATAAAAACATGAGGTGTTTGATGCTCAGACTTTTCAGGCTCAGAACCCCCAAACCTGTTTCATATTGATTTTAATTTATTTATTATTTACTCATCATATTATTTAATTTAATTATCACTTTATAACTCTAATATTTCAGTTTCTATAAAGCGTTTTGGTCAAAAGTTATTGTTTTTTTAAAGGTGCCCTTGAGTTAACTGTCTTCAGAAAGACATCACACACATTACCTTAAGTGCCTTTACCTTTAGTGACAAAGCATTTCGATATCCAAGTTTCCTCAAGTTATAATTTCATTTCACAGCGCTTAATGTGCTGATCCTGGCTGCTAAACCCCTCAGCTCAGCTAAATATTGATTAGCTGTATTGAATTAATTATCTTGAGCACAATAGTTTAGGCTTTTTTTTCCCAGTGCCAGAGAGCAGAGTTAAATTAGCTGATTCATCTTCACACTAGACAACGGCAGAGCCAGGGGCTGCGGAGCAGTGACCCCTGTCGGACATCCCTGTGTCCAGAAAGACAAATTCTCCTCCAGTGACCTGGCCTGCAGGAATATTGTGATCCAGGAAACCTCTGGGGCTTACAGTGATTATTGATATTCAGTATGAATTGACCCACCAGCTCATGGCAACATTCATCATGACGTCTGCATCCTGTTCAGAAAAATATGCCAGATCAGATTTTAATTCAGACAGGATGGGTTTATTCTACTATTAAGTCCCAACAATTGATATGTATCATATATTGCATTTGAGAGCTGAGTTCATTAATATTATCTAGAGAGGAAGCCAAACCGTGAGCCAAAAAGAGACCTAAAACTGTCTTAATGAAAGATTCATTCATGTGTGGAGGAGGAGGCGGGATGCCAGACTAGATAAGTATCCTTGGCTGGGAATTTTAAATTCTTCTCAGCTTCCAAGGCCAGTTTTAGAATATTAAATCAAGACACAAGAGTAGTCCATTAAGCTCATGATCGAAGTGCTATTAAACTTACTATCATACTTGTGTGTGTGTGTGTGTGTGTGTGTGTGTGTGTATGTATATGTTTGTGTTGTGTTTTTTCTGTGTGAGTACCTAAAGAGCCTGTTGGCGGAGGGGCCCCTGTAGGCGATGTTATTGAAGAAGACTTCCAGCTCGTTGTCATTGTCAAAGTCAGCAACCATGACAGTGCGAACCGGGGATGGCATGGAAAACTTCTGGGATGCTATGTCCTGAGAAAAAAAAAGTGAACACATGGTACATCAGTGAAACACACACATATACACACACATGTGTACATGTACAGACGCCAAACACATGCAGGAAGTGTTCTTTACTGCCACACTCATGACATATATGTCTATAAGGACATTTACGTCACACCTAATTTAGCTGGTTTCTTTCATATAATTCTATTTTGTTTTTTATTATTGTCATTTTTTATTTAGAGCCTTAGACTGTATAAAAATAATGGACATAGCCACCATGACATCACCCATTGGTCTGTGGACTCCATTTTGAAACATCGACTTTGGCGTTTTGGTTGTTGCTGTCTTTGATTTTTGGAGCCAGAAGTGATCAGAGGTGACCTTATTTAGATGAGAGGGTGGATCTGATTCACAGACTGTGATGACGCCTCACAGACAGTCTGTCACTCAGAGTAGCCACACCTTAAATATGTTTAAGCATGTTTATTACTGCTGTTAAGTTGGGCATTTTAACCAGCCTGTTCTTTTCTTCAGGTCAGCAAATACTGACGCTTTGTCACACCCCTTGGTACGTGTGATGTCGATGCCCAAGGCAGCCCTTAACATGTTTATGAGACGCACCAGGCTTTTATTTAACTCCAACGTAAACTCATCCCATCCCACACTTGAAGCTGAAAGCAAATGACATAGTATTAAGAGCGAGAAAGTCTACGTAGGTTGGGAGGAACCGCAGTTCCTGTCAGAGTTGTGATGTGTAATTTAATTTACGTACAGTTGTTGCACACTGCCGATACTCATGTGATGTAATTACACAGCGTTACATCATTGTTATGTAACAAGCATATTTAAGCCCCATTTCCACCAAACACTTTCGGTGACCAAAAGTAACCTTTCAGACATGGTACCTAGACCCTAGGTCCGTTTAATGTTTCCACTGCAAACAGTACTCTTAAATGTGGGTGAGGTTGCTGTCACTCACTGCTTCATCCAGCACTTACTGTATTTCCTTCTTTATCAGTCTGCACCTCGTTTATCGTCCACAGAACAGGCTGCACGCCGTCATTTTCAGAACAAACCAGAACAGGCTAGCTCGGGGGTTTAGTGTTACTATAGCCCACAGGAACGATGCTATGCAACGTTGTTGTTTTTTTTCTCAGAGTGAGGATTGGGATACATGTAGTTTACATAATCCAGTTCAAATTAATATATATTCTAAAATGCACTCAATATTAAAAGTGTATGTCATATAAAATTTAAAGTAATGGTCAAAGTTGTCACGGTGAAATTTAAGGTGTGCTGATGGATGCACGGCGTCAACTCAAACATACATTGAGTAACACAACAAGTAAAGGTTCCACCTTAAAAGTCACCAACACTCAACCAAGTAAATGAAGTTTTTTTTTCTCAGTCTACAACTGCTGTTAGAGGCAGCAAAACATCCTTCCATTTTATAGCTACAATTTACTAATATATGTAAAATTCTTCACGGTATGAACAGTGGTTACAAAACCAGCCACAACTCAGCTCTGAGCAGAGTGACCGTCCGCTATTGACCAGTCAACAGACTGCAGTGTTCACTGCTTCACCTTTAAGTACCAGATCTGTGTGCTAGGTACCCCAACAGAGGGGGGACCAAAAATGGGGACGGTACGGAACAGTTCCATTGGTACCATCCACAACTTTTCACAGTGGAAATGCGGGGAAAAAAGCATACCGAATTGACCTGTGCCATGCTGTACTGCTTGGTGGAAATGGGGCATTATTGTAATCCAACGCATGATCGCCTTTCTAAACCTAACTAAGTAGTTTTGTTGCTTAAACCTAACCACAACCGTTTCACAAAATTGATCATGTGTTACAACACGTTTCAGCTGTATGTCACAGAGATACATTAAAGGTTGTCTTGTGTGTCACTATGGGATGCTAAGGGGCATGACAAAGTGTCGGTATTTGACGAGCTGGGAATGAAAATGTTTGGGTTTTTTTTTTTTAACATGGATGTCGATTGAAAACAAGGATGTCTCACTTTTGGAGCCAACTCAAGTGGCCATTTGAGGAACTTCAGTTTTTGGCACTTCTGCATTAGCTTAATTTTTTTTAGCCCCGGATATTGACGCTTGGTACGGGCAAGGTTTAGGGTTTTTTAGTAATAATCCAACGCTCTGTGAACGTACAGTAAGTCATTTTTGTTACTCTATATGCTGATGACAACATATTGGAAAGATTTAGCCATGAACAAAGGGTATTTTTTTCTGATCTGTCACATCCACAGAAGAGTCAGCGGTTCAGTGTCTTGCTCAAGTTTACTACAAATCTACAGAGAAAGATGTTTGACTGTGCAGAACACCAGAGACCATCTGTATCCAAGGATTTTCAGTAGAACCTGTTGTTATCACGGCTTGCATCCGATGTTTTCAGTTTCACATGTGAACAGGTGATGTGAGCTGACTCAGTGGTTAGGGAGACGGTTTCATAACCTGAAGGTCACAAGTTCAGTCTCCACAACACGTCCATCAATAATCAGTCCTTGAATTAAAACGCTGATCTGTCATCTGCTCCCTCACTCACTGTAAGTCACCCTGGCTAAGAGTAGTGTCATCTAAAGCCTAAAGAAAAGAACAAAGGCCCTTTTTTACATTGTCTGGCATCAAAAAAGTGGACTGCAGCTCTCCTGCCCGAAAAAAGTCTCCTCAGCAGTGGAGTTTTTGCACGAGAAAGTAACGGATATCTCCTCGCTTCAGTGACACGGTGATAAGTCGGGGAAGAGTTATAGAGCAGCCCTTCACTCCCTCCAGTATTTACTCCCTGTTTTAATTATAAGGCTCATAAAGCTGGGGGTGGGGGGGGCTCACAGTGACCTTCTGCTTCTCAGGTGAAGGAGAGGGGATGGCCAACTGAGGGCCACAAGGGAGGGAGGGACAGTTCTGCATTTACTATATCGCAAGGTGGATGAATAGATGTGCCATAAGGAAAGAGAAAGGGACGCTCACCAAAACTATTATAGAGCAGAGACGTGAGATTTATCGGATCAAAGAGGAGAAAGTTTGAGAAATAAAATAAAAAATATTCATAAGTTTTGTAGATTTCTTCCAACAATGTTTTTTATATCATAGATGAATACTATTAATGATATAATAGTCCTTTATTATACCATTTGTTTGGAATAATAATGTAAATAACAGATTATTTCTGCTGTGTACCTGCTCTTGGTACACAATTACTGAGACATTAAAACTTTTTTCCCATCTCTTTAAATACATATTGTATATGTGCGGGTGTGTTTTTGCGAGTGTGTTGAAGCTACTGCAAGGAAAACCTCGGCAGTAGATTTTAATTAAAGCACAAACAGGCCTAATCGGCACTTTCCACTACCCAGGCAAGCTGCTGTTTCAGCCCAATTTAATTAGCGGTTTACTGGAGTGATACAACAGCTTCATTATACAAGCCAAAGGTCAACACGGCTAGTAGGAGTGTCAGCTTGTGTGGGGGAAAGGGGTCTTAAATGTGTTGTGGGCTCGTGATTTAACAATCTGGGTTTTAAAAAAAAAACATCGGCAAGCTAATTCAATTTGTCTTCTGTGTGTTTGTGTGTGCATTGTAGTGCATTCTGTGTGTGTGTGTGTGTGTGTGTGTGTGTATGTGTATGTGTGTGTGTCATGCTGATGGAATTGTCTCTGGGCTAAGCATCACACATTAACCCCTTATCTGACCCCTATAAAGATGTCTGCCGTGACGTTTATCTCTTTGGTAAAAGATGCAGACGCAGGTGCTGACAGATAGATCACCGAGCACGAAACCTCCGCAGATTTACACGCAGCGGAGCCCGTTTCTGTCTCTGCCGCTATTAACCATACCACACAAAGACATGCACACTGCTGGCTGTCTCACAGGAGTTGTATGTCGTCGTAGATTGAGTGAATCACCACCCATCCGTCTTTGAATCCCACTCAATCCTTAAAGTGGGCCAGCACTGACTTGTGCTAATTCACAAGCCATCCATTAGCATTGATAACTCTCGTGATTCACAGAGTTAATAGGTGAGACTTGCTGTCTTTGTGCCGCTTGTTCATTAGACATTGATTCTGGAGAGAAGAAGAGGAAGAAGAGAGCGCATCACTCTGAAACTCTTGTGCACCATTCTCACCATCCTGAGAGAGGAATCACTGGACACACTGAATGAGTGCTGGTCCCTCTGGGTTATTCACAGACCTACAGTACCTGTGAACAGTTTTCATTGGTGTCATGATCCTGGGTTTTTGTTTGTTGTCCATTTCCTGTTTTATTTTTTAGGGTCCCTCCTTGTGTCATGTCTGGTTTTACTACCTGTCTTTGTGTGTCTTCCCACCTTAGTGATTGTCTGCCCCGCCCTGATTTGTTTCACCTGCTCCTCATCAACCTTGCGTTCACCTGTCCCTTGTTTACACACTCCTTCACTTGTGTCTGTTTTCCTGGTCGTCTGTTTTCTTTCCTTGTTTCCAGCATTACTTCTCAGTGAGCTGCGCTTTCCACTTGTGTCTCTTCTGTTCCACATACCATCCCGGTTTGTACCCAGCTTAGTTGTTTGTTGTCTTGTTATGATTAGCTACTTTCACTTCAGTAATTAAACAAAGGCAGGGCACATGCATTACACTGTAGTGTTTAAAGCAAGACTGGACAGAAACTTGTAACAATGTACTGCAATGTCTGTGTTTTGCAGGTAAGCCGATATAATATTGGCTATAAATAAAGACTTGTGTAGCGCAACGTCAGGGGGTTATAGAGATGGTGGGAGAGTTGGCCGTTTATTCCTGCTGAGTGTGTTTTGGCGTAACGTGCTATCCAGTTAGAAGCAGCAGCTAAGATAACTTTTGGGCCGTATAGAGACCCAATGGTGCTATATTTTGGGTGTGCTTTTGAACCACTTGTACCTGACTATGAATACAGTGATACAGTCAGGTCCATAATTATTTGGACAATGATACAGTTGTCATCATTTTGGCTCTGTACACCACCACAATGGGTTTTTAATGAAACAATGAATACCTGCTTAAAGTGCAGACTCTCAGCTTTCATTTAAGGCTTTTTTCAAAAATGTAGTATGAACTGTGTAGGAATTACAACCATTTCTTCACACAGTCCCCCAACTTTAAGGGCTCATAAGTATTTGGACAAACTAACATAATCATCAATTAAACAGTCAGTTTTAATACTTGGTTGCAAATCCTTTACAGTCAATGACTGCCTGAAGTGTTGGACACATAGGCATCATCAGATGCTGGGTTTCTTCCCTGGTGATGCTCTGCCAGCCCTTTACTGTAGCCGTCTGCACTTCCTGCTTGTGTTTTGGGTGTTTTGCCCTCAGTTTTGGCTTCAGCAAGAGAAACGCATGCTCAGTTGGATTCAGGTCAGATGATATGACTTGGCCATTGCAGAACATTCCACTTCTTTGCCTTAAAAATGTCTTTGGTTGCTTTTGCAATATGCTTCAGGTCAATGTCCATCTGCACTGTGAAGCATTGTCCAATGAGTTTTGAAGCATTTGGTTGAATCTGAGCAGATAATGTAGCCCCAAACACTTCAGAATTCATCCTGATGCTCTTCTCAGCAGTCACATCATCAATAAATACAAGAGAACCAGTTCCACTGGCAGCCATACATGGCCATGACATAACAGTACCTCCACCATGCTTCAGTGATGAGGTGGTGTGCTTTGGATCATGAGCAGTTCCTTCCCTTCTTCCTTCTCTTGTCTTCCCATCATTCTGGTAGTTGATCTTTGTTTTATCTGTCCATAGTATGCTGTTCCACAACTGTACAGGCTTTTTAGATGGTTTTTGACAAACTCTAATCTGGCCTTCCATTTTTAAGGCTAACCAATGGTTTGCATCTTGTGATAAACCCTCTGTATTTATTCTAGTGAAGTCTTGTCTTGCTTACAAGAGCAGCAGGATGAAAGCTGAAGTGTTTGGGGCTACATTATCTGCTCAGATTCAATTAAATGCTTCAAAACTCATTGGACGATGCTTCACAGTGCAGTTGGACATTGAAGTATATTGCAAAAGCAACCAAAGACATTTTTAAGGCAAAGAAGTGGAATGTTCTGCAATGGCCAAGTCATATCATCTGACCTGAATCCAACTGAGCATGCGTTTCTCTTGCTGAAGCCAAAACTGAGGGCAAAACACCCAAAACACAAGCAGGAAGTGCAGACGGCTACAGTAAAGGGCTGGCAGAGCATCACCAGGGAAGAAACCCAGCATCTGATGATGCCTATGTGTCCAACACTTCAGGCAGTCATTGACTGTAAAGGATTTGCAACCAAGTATTAAAACTGACTGTTTAATTGATGATTATGTTAGTTTGTCCAAATACTTATGAGCCCTTAAAGTCGGGGGACTGTGTGAAGAAATGGTTGTCACTCCTACACGGTTCATACTACATTTTTGAAAAAAGGCTTAAATGAAAGCTGAGAGTCTGCACTTTAAGCAGGTATTCATTGTTTCATTAAAAACTCATTGTGGTGGTGTACAGAGCCAAAATGACAACAACTGTATCATTGTCCAAATAATTATGGACCTGACTGTATATGGAGCAACAGTAATATTTTGTGTAACGTATGTTTCTGATTTATTGGTTGAAAGCCTATTATCATCTATTAAATTGTCAGAGGTAAACAAAAGACAGGGCACATGCATTGTATTGTAGTGCTTAAAGCAAAGCTAGACAGAAATGTGTCACAATGTTCTGCCATGTCTGTGTGTTTTGCAGATCAAGACAAGTAAAGGAAGAAAACTATAAAATATTTATTCAAGTGTGCAACACTTACTTTAGGTTGTTTTTTTGTCATGAGTACTTTCACACAGGAGGCGAATATCACGCAGCAAAAAAGCAATGTAACTTTTGGGGGAACAAGGTAAATTTGGCACCATGAATAACCAATCTACCAATTCTGTTGTGTGGAGCAGACGTCACACCACACCAGGGCGGATTTGTTGATCATTTTTGTTGCTAAGCACCCTGTATATTATCACGGCATCCTAAAATATGTCCGTAACTGGCTGTGATAGAGCTTCAGCTCCTGTTTGAGGCAGTGGAATTTTCCATCTCTTTCGCCACCTTGTAAAATGGGATGTACCTAAAATAATTTGTGGACAGAGGAGGAGGACGAGGACAAGGTTATCATCACTGGATGATGTTGAATCCATCATTTTTTTTCTAAAGAATGGGCTGGGGCTAATCTATTAAGACCTTTTTGTTAAAGAAGTGTGGTATGAATCAATTTGATGCAAAATGTTAGCAGGTGAGAATTTTCCATTTTTATTCGCCACGCTACTGCTGTGTTAAGGCATTAAATCTCCCTTGTTTTTAATCTTCATACAACTATTTCCAACACTTTTTTGTATATGCCACATCCTCATTCATATAGCCTTTCCTCTCTCTGACAGCAGCCTTTTTACCTTACCTTTGAGTGTGAACATTTTGAGCAGGTAAATGCACTAGTGATGCATCAAACCACTGTGTTCGTATGAAGCATAGAGAGACCTTAAAGATGATACGACTCAAGACTCGTTTTTGTGTACCTGTTGGTGTTTGTATAAGTTGTCAAATACCAGGAAACACATCTGGGCCCACCTTAAACTTTTGTTTGCGATTATTCAGCTGAATGTACAGGCGATGGGGTCCATTCCAGTTCCCGTAAACGATGTCTGTCTTGCCGTCACGGTTGAAGTCTGCCAGAGCCACCCCTCTGCCATGCTGCATGGGGTCCTCCACACCTACAGGTGCAAGGTAAATACACTTATACCTACTTTGTGTATTGTTTTTGCAGGGTGTCTAGAATTAACTGATCTTAGGCTATGATTTGTTTAAGTGTACATGTTCCTCTCACCAGCCTGCTGCGCCACATCAGTAAAAGTTCCATCTCCATTGTTCCTGAACAGGAAGTTGGGTCCGTACTCATTGTCACAAAACACATCGGACAGGCTTTGACTGACAATCGGACCCGCCACGACACCTCGCCCCCCTGCACAAACGGAGACAAAGAGATGAGGTTTAAAGGTAAGAGAAAATTTGTCAGTTAAAAAGAGGGTGAACAGACTGTTTTAGAAGAAAAAATGAAGCATGACAGGTGAAACAACAGAGAGAACAGAGGCAGAGAGATCAGCACCATAACAAAAGTGAGCGGCAAGAGATCATTACTGTCTTTCCAGGCCATTTCCTCTGGGGCAGGTCTTTCTGCTGACACAGACACCAACTCTGATGGGCCACACACACACACCGACACTCAGATAAACACACCTAGGCGTAAGTGCAAACAAATACAAAGACGCGACACACGCTGAGAATCTTCTACGTTAACCAAAAGCTAACAGTAATTTCCTTATGAAAAGATCTTTGCAACTGTTCAATACGCTCTCAGTATCACCCCAGGATTTTCCAATGACATTCTATAAAGTGAAGTGTCTCACTAAAGTGTCTCATCTGAGACCAGCGGAATCTAATTATGGAGTTGAAAGGGCTGTGATTGCCCTTCCAGTATGCAGAGTCAGTGCTGTGAGTCAGGACTCACTCCTGATTTACTGGCCCGCTCCATCAGTCCAGACAAATATCACTCGCCCCCTATGGCCATAAACCACTAACGTCTCTCCAGAGATATGTAACCATTAGATATACAACTTCACTGCCTGTCCCTCTGCTCTGATTAATGGCAGTTTGATGACAAAGCCATCCACCGTACATCATTCACAGTGATTCTGGGCCAGCTCACCCTGCCCCTCTGGTGGCTTAGATGACATTCTGCATGTAAAAAGATTCGCGGATGATGAAGATTGATTCTGTTATGCTCAAACACAAAGTCGTCTCCCATTTCCAAAACTTACTCAGACATCAGCGTCAAGGACTTTTCAGTGGTTACAAGCGAGGGACCGCAGAGGCAGCGCTGTTATCAAAGAAACAAATCACGGTGAAATCATTCATTTTGGCATTTATTGTTCTCCTCTTCTATACCAAAACAAGTATCCATCACAGGGTTAAGTGAAGTGTTGATCCAAGCCAGGGAAGGGAGCTGAGGTGCAATGATGAATTTCAGTGCTGCTTGTGAGGTAAAGAATCTATTTCAAGGTCATTCATTCAGTTTCAGAAGCATTTAAATGGCAGCTCAAATCTTTATTTTCCCACATGAGCTTATGCAGCAAAGCAGCTTTAAGAACAATAAAACGCATTCAATATTTAAGACATCAGGAGGCATTAAAACCGTGAACATAATAAAAATACAACAAATGGTCAGTGAAATAAAAAAAAAAAACACTGCAGCAAATAGGATACAGCGCGAGTCTTAGATGGGATGTCAGAGCAGTGTTGGAGTGTAGTGAAACCAGTGGTTTAATTAAATTTTTTAGTAGCTTGCCACATTAATATTTGCAAAGTGATTTAAATAGTTAAATTACTTCTTTGCCATTTTTGTGTAGCACTGGCACTACACACAATTTTGAGCCATGAAAGGAAAGGGATAATTATGTATATTTATTTTGCCATTGCTTTTCTACTGTAGTTAAGCCCCTTTGACCACAATTAGTCAGGAGTATTGATTATTGCTATTTATTAATGAATGTTCAGAGAAATTGTTGCATGCTATTTTAGAAGTAACTTGGTTGCCTGAGTGGCCTTGCTTGGTGCAATACCCCCATTTGGACTCGAGTTTCTGAAGGCAGGTGTCTGACTAATGGACATTGAATTCAAAACCAAAGCAGACATTCCTTGCACTTTGCCATGAATAGTGGGGTATTTTTTTATTTTTCGGTTTATATACTCTAAAAAATTATTTATAGGGTTAGTGGATGACACTTAAAATTAGGAAATTTTTCAGCATAAAAAAATTATGTTTGTTTTATTAACATGTTTTAGTCAGTTGACAATGTATTTTAAGAAGCTGGTCAAAATCCAAAACATTTTTGAGTGGGGTGAAATTAAAATAAATAAGTTGGAGTATCTTAAATAAAACAGTTTGACCACTAAATAGCAAAACAACTTTTGGGTAAATATTAAGTTGGTTCAACATATGTTTTTCAAGGTCAAAGCAAATCATGTTGGTTGTACTAAATGAATTGATTTCGTCAGATTATAAAAGACTCAGGATTAACTCAATTTTTAAGTTGAACCAGTGCACATTTTTTGAGAGTATGACATTACCAAGTGGCCACTTTTTGCAATAAACTCTGTGGAGTGGCTTATTTTTGCTATTGGTATTATATTTTGTTGATTTCCTTGCACATTGTCAGTTTGATCATTCTTTACAGAGTAGTTAAAATTACATATTTTAAGTATGGTCACTTAAACAAACTAGATTTTGCCCTCAGGTAGCTTTGATGTTGTTCAACTTTTTCAGTGTGAAGTGCTTGGGAGCTTGCAGAGCTATGCTTTTAAAGCAGCTTCCCGTGCACTGTGTGAGAGGCATTTTATGGCATACATGCACATGGAATACAAGGGAACTGCCCATTGGTTCGACATCCCATTGTTCCGACCATATTAAACTCATTGTAACGAAGTCCGTTCCGAAATCATCATGATGCCCTGTGGTTAAGGTCTGGTTAGGTTTAGGCACAAAAACCACTTGGTTAGGGTCAGGAAAAGATCATGGTGTGGGTTAAAATGAAAAAGAAAGTGACAAACTCATAAGCCGTGAGTCTGCTCCGCCTCAAGCCGGTTGCGGCACACCATACGCCCTCCGCGAGCTGTTCAGCACCGCGGACAGTCGGACTAATGGGCTGTCGAACCAATGACATGGACCCGGAATACAACAGTTAACACCTAATTTTCAGAGGACTGTATCTTCCTTAAATGGATGGATTTGGCTTTTTAGGTGGTTTGTGGAAAGTTGCTTCTCACCAGTGATTTTGTTGGTCACTTACGTCCGCCTTACGAACCAATCAGTAGGGGGAGCAGGAAATGAATCTGTAAAATAACTCCAGCAACTTCCTGTCAACTTTAACAACATTTAACCTCTGCAGAAAACACAGTCTCTGTTTCCCTTTCTGGCATGTACAGTACTATGATCAGAATGACTGAGCTGATTTTGCTATAGTGACGTCAATGCACCTGTATTCACACCTTCTGACATCTGGGAGAACCACACCAGGCCGTGATAGATGCCATCTCTGGGCTGTTGAGCTGGTCTGATGTATGTGTCTGTCGCCCTTCGCCTTCGCTTCCCTGTGACTTTGACTGGAGTAAACAGCTGACAGGGCCAAAAGAGCCCACTAACACTTCTCTCTCTCTCTTTCTTCTCTCACCCTTACACTCATCATGTTCTTTCATCTTTTACTTTTTTTTTTTCTCTCTCTTGGCACCTCCCCAACTCTTCCTCACTCGCCTCCCATCTCACACCCTCTCTGTACTGAAGGCCTATATTTCAGACTCCATGGGTACAATGAGCACATGCTCCTCTGAGGATGTCTGTGTAAATCAGACTGAAGGTCCAGCAGTGCTGGATGATGGTCTATGTCACACACACACACTCACACACACACACAGAGTAATTTCTTCATACCCACCAGTGAACTTGTTGACTCCGGCCTGCTCTGCCACGTTGGAGAGGGCAATGACGCCCTGTGAAAGATCACTCGCTGCCTCATCCATTTCAATGAGAGCGTGAGGACCCACGTTGCCACTGGCATAGTTGGCTATATAGATGGCATAACGGCCTGTACCCTGGGGAAAAAAACAAATATGATTTACATAAATTAATATACTATACTTATATATTTAATATACTTTGCATAATTAGAACCTGGAACAGCATGCGTATCTGAGTTGATAAATAATTTGATGATTCTGCAAAACCCTTAAAGGCTCGTTTCACCCAATGTACAGAAAAAATACATATTTTTCACCTTCCCTTTGTGGTATATAGACACTTGCACAAATTTTTGAGATATCTGTCTTTTAGATTTCTTCTGCCACCCAGGTATAACGGAGGTCGATGGCTATTTAAACAATTCAATAGCAGCCTCTCTGTTTCTGCACAGAGAGGCTGCTATTGAATTGTTTAAATAGCAGCCTCTCTGTGCCTCTCTGTTTCTGCACAGAGAGGCTGCTATTTAAACAATTCAATAGTAGCCTCTCTGTGCAGAAACAGTCTTGGTTGCTCTGAATAAACCACAGACCTCAGTGTCCACAGTCTTTTTGGAGCTCCTTTTACCACAGTAATGAGGACACTGTTTTTGGAAAGACACATTGCTACTAATTGTTTTTAAATGTAATTATCTTACTGCTGTGCATTACAGTCAGAGATCTAAGACTAGTGATAACATGTTTTTATTTTATTTTTTTATTCATATTTGTATCTTAGGTAAATTGTCCCTTTAAAACATAGGGCTACTTCATCAATCTGGCCATTTAAATCTGCAATAATAGATTTTTATGGCCACTTGGGGGCAGTGGAAACAAGTTGTAACTTTTAAGTTGTAATAGTGAACTTTCAACACACTCTCACTCCGACCTCCTCACATATTGACGTTCACATACGACATAAAAGGTACCCTGGGTGCATTGTTTGCTGACGTTATGGGACACTGTGTCAAGTTCTGTCTGTTACATGCGTTGTCTTCTTTCAAGATACACTTCTGTTTTCACAGGAAATATACGTCGGTACTACACCGCAAATTTATGTTTTTTTTTTCCTCCAACAACTAATGCACATGCTTGGGTTTTGGCAACAAAAACACGTGTATAGATTTAGGAAAAAAGAGCACGGTTTGGCTTTAGAATCGGGACGTGAACGTCATTCTCTGGGGTGAAAGTCGATGTTTGTTAGACCTATCCACCACTTTCCCGCCATGTTTCCCTCTGTTGCCGCAGAGTGCTGTTAAACTGTAACAGCCAGGTGCGCCTTTTTCGTCGGTTTCTGACACCACAAGTCACTGCCCAAGCACTGGATTTCTATGACTTCGGAGTGAGACTGGGCTTCAGCTTTATGTAAACTGCTTTTAAAGCTGCTTATGTACACATCCAGCAGTTAAAGATCATCATTATTATCTGGAATCCTGTTTGTATCCACCTGTTAATGAAAGTCCAATATTCATTCTTTAAGCTCTGTTTTTGGTCTCTACCAACTCTTAAGGTAAAGAATCTCTCTCTTTATCTGCTAAATGCTCAACCACATATACTACTTCTGCAAAACCTAAGTAGGTAAACCTAAAAATGAAATTTTCTACCTAAGTTAATTTTAAAAAGAAAACAGAATGTGTTTAATGAGCAGAAAATTAGTTTATTTTGAAAAGACACAATACATGTAACAAGCTTAAATTGCCACGCCATCCCTGAATGACCAAAACTGATGCTAAAGTTTCATAGTTTGATGTGTAGGACCACTAACTAAGCATTTTGATTTGGTTAGAAAAAGAGCCTTTTCATTAAAACAGCTGCCTGCTGCAGCTGAAAACGTCACTGTGAGAGCAGTGAGAGTTAATCAAGACAGAGTTGCTGGCCAAACGGCTAAACAATGAGCTGAAACTCGCTATAAAGCTCTGTATAGCTGAGTGGAGCTGCAATGTTCACTGGATAATCCTCTGTATTCTTTATAACAAGCAACCTCTTTCAAATTTGTCACATTGTTTTCACATCCTCATTTGATATAGTGTTGAAAAACAATCAAAAAATCAATTATAGCTGCTGTAAGTAAAAAGCTGGGCATGTTTTAGTGAACTAAAACAGGATAAAATAGGTTACTGTAGCACCACAGTTATCCTTAAACTTTTTTTACTCTTTTCCTGTCTTGAATATTATTTCACCTTTTCCTACTCACACCCTTTTCTTTCCCCTTTATCTCCCTTTACCCTGTTTTCTACCCTTTCCACCCTCTCTCCCAGCCTCTCTCCCTGCTCCTTCCTCTGCCTCCCTTTGGAGATTAATTTCACACTCCATTATCAGTCAGAGTCCCTGCAGACACAAACTCACAGACGGAACCACACTAATAGACTACACACTGGATTTCAATGAGCTTTCCCACCAGGCCTAACATATTTCAATCAATACAAACACATGCACACATGCAAACACATACGCAGACACGCCATTTCACCACTTGTGTTAACTTTACTATATTTTTACAAGACAAGAAATGTAAATGAGCCTAGTTGATGTAAATGTCATGAAGCGTCACATTATGGTCTGCCGGGGTGGGAGGAGTGGGGCGCACTTACCCTCACACACACAGACACACTTGACGAAATGAGAATGAGCCACAGTGAAAGACCTGAAGGCCACTGGCAGTTACTTAACAAACTTAAAAGTCAACGATTTTTCAATAAGTCTTCACCCAAGGCTAATTTCTGTCACTGGAATTGGCATTGTGAAAAGTGTGACATGCCTGCCTGCAGAGACCACGCCGGTGCAGCAGGGATATGAGCCTGCACGCCCTTTACATGAGTCTTTACAGCTATCACTGAGGAGCCTGAATAATCTACCATCTCTAATGTAGCACTTTCATTTATTTTGTTTTCGGAGTGCTTTTTAAGAGCGCATTTCAATTATTCTGGCTTTTAAAAACCCACTTATTTTCAGAAGCTCCATCCCGCCTGCCAGATGCAAAGCAAACCGATCCATCAGCTCAACATGAGACCCCTCAATATGTCACCTTTATCAGTTTGTACAAGACTAATGATAGCATGTCACTTTCAAGGAGAATGGGAGGGATGGAGCGGTTGGGTGACTAATTACCCCTCTTTTTTTTTCTGAATGATAACACTTTATTTATGAATAAACAAGACGCTTTGGCCTATGTAACCGTCTGCCATTGTTCCGAATCTGCTCTAATAAAACTTGTTCAGCAATAGGAAAATGTATTCTGCTGGATCTAGCATGGAAGAACACACATCAGAGCTCTGGCTTCCTCTAAAAGCATTATGCCATTAAAAGCAGATATCTTTCCAATCGGTTTGGCAGCTGCACAACCTATCAGTGCTCACTGAGATGGGACTGTGGTTGAGAAAAAAAAAAAAATCTATTGTAATCCTTACTGTCCTCTTCCCACTATTACTTTCTTTATCCCGTCCCCTGATTGGAAGTGAGAACTGTATGCGTGTGCGTGAGATAAGAGACAAAGAGAGAGCGTGTCAGTCAGAGAGAGAGAAAAAGGAATAAAGGAGGTGGAAAGAGGGAGGAAAACAATAGGAGAGGGACTGAGAGAAAATGCTACAGGCAGAAAGCAGTAGTGTGCAGTCATCACTCCTCCCCTCGTACGATGTTCTATAAAACAAACGAGCCCTGGCTTCTGTAATTACACTGGTGCGATGGACAGAAGAGAGAAAATGGCACACCATTCCCCCAAATGAACTGTCATAGCACATGCTGAGAAGGGCGGCGTAGGCAGGGCATGAGTTATCACTGGTAAACAAACAGAGGCACCCATGCATGTACGCAGAAGACACTCTGGGGAGTTTGTGTGTGTGTGTGTGTGTGTGTGTGTGTGTGTGTGTGGTGTGGATCTGCATACACTCTACTCTGTGTGTTAGTGTTTGTGTGTGTGTGTGTGTGTGTGTGTGTGTGTGTAGTACCTTTCTGTCCACACAGGCCACTGAGCGCCCAGCCATACGGTTGGCCACATCTCTGTGTTCGTTAATGTCATCGTTCAGCAGATCTTCAAAGCGTCCATTACGGAACTTAAACAGCTTGTCAGAATATGTTGCCCGACCTTGATGCAGAGAGATGCAGAGTTCAGCAGAGGCAAAGATTGTGCGGGGAGTGAAGAGGTGTTATGCAATACAAGAACCGTGGGTGATTGGAAACACAAGAGGGCTGAAAGTGACCTCTATCATTTTTATAAAAATGAGCGAGGTGAGGCGTTGTAGTTTTGGCAGTGTGCACTCTGTAGCTCTCAGATTGATTAATAGCAGCACAAAGCTTATCTGTTATCTGATGAGGGCTCAGATGAGATAAGCTTAATATCTGCATACTGATTCTCCCGCTTTGTCTCCGTACAAGAGAGGAGGCACAACCCCTGTGTGAGCGTGTGCACATTTGTCAGTGTATTTTTGTGAAAGTGTATCCGTGTGTGTAAAAGCATGTACTGTACCAGAGAAGGCGTTATTGGTGTTGAGGACATAAATCTCCTCCCGACCGTCTCCATCGATGTCACACGCTGTCACTCCGATGGCATTGCCTTGACGGTCTCTCAGGGCGTAGAAAGGGGAGCTACGGTTGTCGACAGCGATGTTGACAAGCCTTTTCTTCTGCTTGTCGTACTTTAACACCAGGTTTGGGCCGTTGTAGCTGTCAACAGGCAGCAAAGGCAAGCTGTTACAACTTCATTACATCAGACTGTCAGCAGGCATTTTGAAGACTAAATCATGGAGTGCCATTTTTGTTCTACAATTCATGAGTAGAGACTACTGATGTTGCCTAAACATCCTGAAAACAGTATTTAGGTCTCTTTATTTATAGAAGACCCTAATGAAGATTCTGTTATGCAGAATTCTGTAAAAGTGGATTTTAAAGCCCCTGAGAACTTAGTTTCAATCTTAAAGGGACAGTTCACACCAGAATCGAAAGTGCATATTATACCTCTTACAGTCTAGATTGTTTTGGCGTGCTTTGCTGAGTGTTGGAGGTATCAGCCATAGAGATGTCTGTCTTCTCTCTAATATAATAGAACTAGATGGCACTCGGCTTGTGGTGCTCAAACTGTCAAAAATACTTTTGAAGAACTCAACAGCAATGTCTCTTTCCAGTAATCATGACCTGGTCATTCAAGAGAATCCACAGACCTTCTTGTGAGCAGTTTCATGTGGGAACTATTTTCTTCCTATGGAACTACACCCACCAATCGTATTAGCACGCAGAAGGAAGCATTCATCTACTGCTAGCTCACTGAGCACCACTGAGCTAAGTTTAGCCAAGGAGGATGCCATTAATGTTAATATCTCATGCTGTCACAAGCACTAGCCTCTTGTTCATCAGTAGATGCCATGGATGTATGAGGCGTTGGTGTTGGAAGTGAGGCCCCATTCATACCTATAAAACTCAGTGGCATATGAACCTTCCTGGTTGTGAAAAATCCCCGAATCTTCTGCAGCATTTGGCCCACAGACAATGCGCAATAGAAAATTGGCTGGCCCAGTATTTTATTTGCATTTCAGCCCTCAGCTAATTAGAATTGGGATAAAATGATTTAATCATGCATCGTAATGTTATCAGACAGAATGGATCAATTCTGATAGTGAAACAAGTCACTTTAAGGGGGTTGTAACGCTCAAAAAAATGGATTCACTGATTTACAGACATCACTGTCCCAATGTAAGTCAATGGGAAAAAGTATTTTTGGGCCCAGTGGCATCATATGACAAACCCAGAAGTTGTACTCGAGTTTGGACACTCTGTCAAGTTGGCCTCAAAGTCTTGCACGCTTCCTGAGGGTCTCATAGCTGATACATTTGGTGGGTGTAGTTCGGTAGGAAGAAAATAGTTCCTACATGAAAGTGCTCACAACAAGGTCTGTGGATTATCTTGAGTAACCAGGTCATGATTACTGGAAAGAGACAATGCTGTTTTTCAAAAGTTTTTTTTTTTTTTGGCGCTTTGAGCACCACAAGCAGAGTGCAATCTCACTCCATTACGCTGGAGAGAAGGCAGACATCTCTATGGCCAATATCTCCAACACTCTGCAACTCACATCAAAATAATCTAGACTGATAAATAGCACTACGCAGGTTAGATGAAAAATATGTATTTTTGATTTTGGGGTGAACTGTCTCTTTAAGTATTTCCCTATAAGTTAAAAATTCATGAATAAATATGTGTGTATTTATTAAGAGTATGTTAATCTGCTACACAGGACTGTGTGGTTGACAGTGGTCTGGCAACGTGAGCAAATAATCCACCAAATGTCTTAATTAAAATAAACAAAACTTGGCAGAAATGTTTGTGGAAGATGACTTTATTTACAAAAAGAAGTTGGCTGAGTAAATAAGTATACAGAGCCTTTGCAGTTACCATTCTGCATCTTTTACAACCAGTGTAGATTTTTTTTAATTGGCATAATTATAACCTAATTTAACAACTAATTCTAGATTTTCTTCAGGGTATCAATTAAATCAGTCTTTCTGTCACTGCACCAGGAAAAGATGAAGCAGCAGCTTTCAGTCAAAATCTAATTTTGCCTAAATATTTAGATTCCAAAAACACCAAGCAGAATCACATACCTTTTCTTTTTTACTCTACCTACTGCAGCTGCCCTTACAAATTAGGCACATACTCTTGTGTGGACAATGCATACAACTGGGACATACTACTTTGTCATAACATTGCACCTTGAAGTTTGACCCTCTTACTCATATACATGTCGCGAGCCATAGCATGTAATTTTAAGTAAAAAAAAGAAAATGTATGTAATTTGGAGAGCAGCAGATCTAAAAGTTTTCACGTCACGTTTCCTTGGAGATACAACAAAACGCTAGTTTAAACTTACGTTATAATTGCATACAGTGTAGATTGTGATTGATTGATTATAGTCATTGCAGCTTCTGTCAGCTTTTAATGAGCCGTCATGTGTCTGTGACTCAGTCAATGTGACGTAGCTTCCGCCTTGCAGAGGATTGTGGGTCAGAACAGCAAGAAAAGCATGCTGACTTTCTAATACAAAATGTGATCTTATGTAGTAGGACATTCTGGTATTTTTGGAGGACAAATATCTGATCTATCAGCACTTTAAACACTTTTCTCTGTCGTGACTGTTGACATGGCCAAACAGTCTGATTATGAGCGACTTGTCAAACAGAAGTGGGACCACAGTGACTTTACATGACTTGTCCCTTCTTCATCTATTATAATAATAGTGTAATGCACTTTGCCATGCTTTACTGAAGTACTGATGGTCACTGTAGTCTAAACTAAAACTCTCTCTGCTATCATCCTGACATCCTCTATGAGGTTTGCTGATGTCCTCCTGTCCAGGATACCTGCTGAATATGGTGCCTTGGCTAAATGACATTTATTAAGCAGGGTCATTTCAGTCCATCTATATTCTGTTAAGCATTGGGAAATTCAGTGCTGCTCCACTGGGTAGAGGCAGGCTTGCCAAACTGTTCCCATCAATGGCACTCTATCCAATCACATCCATTTTCATCAGCTGAGTGAGCTCCAGGCACCCTTACCGTCTCTCGCCTTTTAGTCTTTGCCTTTGCCTTCAACCTTTAGCTTGGAAAATGACAGTGTACTTGTATTTAAGTGTCTGATTTAGAGTTAGGTATCTAACTGTGCAAAACGAAAAACATATTTGTGCCTGTAACACTGTGAGAAGAGCAAGGGTGCATTCTGGATTTAGAGTTCACAAAGTTTTACACAACCTGCCTCCCCCCTTTCTCACCCAGCTACAAACATCTCCAGGTCTCCATCCCCGTCCACATCAGTGACAGCCACGCCGTAGTTGAGCTGGGTGGGGTTGTTGTCATAGTCGGGAGGAAGGACGGTCTTGGTTATGGCTGAGAACATGGGCTCTGATCGCTGAGCCGAGGAGATGGCAGGCAGGAACAAAACCAGCCACAACAACATCCTCACCTAAAGGGAAAAACACACTGTTTGCAACAGCTGAATTTGACAAATGTTACTGTCAGAGCTGTTCGTCTTTTCTGCTGCTTCTGCCACTTTTGCTCAAATGCATTTTTCAGGGGTGCAAAGGTGCAGCAATAATATGTTTGAACAAAGCTGCTGCACATCTGTAGAAAAACATCACAATTCCAATCCAGCAAATTCACACAACACTTCCACTGAACAGCAGCACACGTTTGCCTTGGCAGCTGAGGCAAATGAGAATGAAATAAAAACTGTAAGTCATACACTTGCAAACTGCAACACATGCCCTTGCTGCTAATTCCCCAAGTCCATCGTGGGGCAACAACAGCGGGTCGTTGGCAGGGCTTTCTCCTATACTCAGACATAAAGATGAAGATATACCACCGCAATCAGCAGCGCTCTGCAGGGTTAGATCTGAACGACCGATCACAGGCAGACGGGCTGAGGAATCACAGGACAGAAAATCCATACGTGGAGCAGGGCATTAGCCAGAGGCCGAGTGAACACAGAGGAAACCAATACGACCTGATATAACAGACCTGAGGCGCTGCTTCCTCAGAGACTGTGACCAGCTCTAAATTGGGAAAGCTTTTTTGGATCAAGGGGCCGTGTGATGCACAAGTGTCCTTTTAGTGGCTAGTAGATAAAAGGTGAGCATAGAGGAATTGATCCAATCGACCTGTGAAGTGCAGACAGGTAGAGTTGGGCTTTCTGATGCTCTGACTGAAAAGAGAAGAGAAATATGACTAAGGGGAGAAAGTAAAGGTCACCTCATTAAGGCCAAAATAAAGCACTCATCACCAACAACACAGCAAGACTTTCCACACGCAACACACACACAGTCACACTAAATGGTGTTTACAAGCTGACAACTTGATTTGCTCTGCCTGTGGATTTATGAACGCAGCCCTCGTCATAGCGCCCATTCCATCTGAGCCGTTCCCATCTCTGCTGCAGATTCTCCCTTTCTTCTCTGAGTGTCCAGGTGATGTATGGCTCTTTAACATCTCCCTCAACAATTCAATTTAAGATAAAACCGCATTGCCGTTTGAGTAATACTCTCAAGAGCACATCGGCAGGGAGAGGAAGCACCTCCGCTGACACCTGCAGAAATATGGCCAGGGCTAATGCTAGCTCTGCTGGCAGGCGGCACAGCGATAACGCTGGCTGGAGAGCTGGTAGCGGTGTCGACTGTGGCTGTTACCAACAAGGGTTAATTAACAACACCGGGAGCTCAAGATGAGGCAGTTTCTCCACATTAGAGCAGGGTGTAGTGACAAATGGGCTGAGCTGTTTCACACCACAGAGGGACGCTTTACCAACTTGCTCGTATACTCCATGTAAGATAGGGGCAGGGAGCTATAAATTAAAAAGGAGGAGGAAAAGGAAAGTTGAAAAGTAAAAAGAAAAGTGTGGTGACAAAGAGTGCACTCTTTTTGGGGAGTATTTTATGTGAAGATGCACTTGGAGAATCCTTTAAAAAATGGAAAACTAGAGAACAAAACCACTGCTTTTTAGATAAAACAGTCACAGGTGGGCTGCTGAACTTTAATGTCCATACAAATGAGGATAAAATATAAGACAGGGCTTTAGTCCCATGATACTGCAGCATATTTCAGCTGAACACCAGTCTGACAATGGAGAAAAAGTATATTATTCCCAGTAATTCTGTATTATAATAGCCACACTAAGTAATAACTGGATAGAAGAGGGATGTAGAAAAAAGACAGATTGAAATCATTTGGGACCGGCCTGATAAAATGGTGGGGCACTACATTATCCAGTCAAGGACATGCAGTCGCTTCGCCCCGCATCCACTGCAGTAAAAGCCAAGAAACCCGAGTTGAGTCGCCAAGTAAAAGTTGCAATGTGACTTTTCCATGAGCGAGGCTCCACAAAACAATCATTGGGGTTTTTAAGGATCTGCAGGGTCAACAACAATCCCCGCTATAAGAATAGGAAGCATCAAATAAAGTCATTTGTCGTAAAACAGCCATGAAATAGCACGGGGAGAAAAAAAATTGTCGTTTGAAGCAGAGAAATGTTTTCGATTTGGTTATTTATGTTGGCATTAAGAGGCCATTACCACAGCGTGCAACATCAGCATGTGCCTTCTGGAGCGTTCAAGCCCGAGCTCTGATCCTGATAACACTGCGACAAAGAGCCAGCAACATCTTCAGTTTCAAACACTTCTCCAGAGGCTCTTCTCTGTGAAGGACACCCTCACTGCAGAACTCACACACACACACACACACACACACACACACAAAGTGCTCTACCAGTCCCACTGAATTACACTTAGCAGTCCTTCTGAGAAATCAACAATTGCTTTTAATTTTAAGCTCCAATTCATCCATCATTTACCACAGTGGATATCAGACAATAAAACACCCCACTCCAATGCACACACACACTGCAAAAACTCACCATAACGCTTCATCTGCTTTACAGCAACACACTCATCATATCATATATATTAAAACATTTTATGAAATACTGTCGTCATGAAAACAATTTTGACAGTTAGAGGAGTGTTTATAGAAAGTAAAGTCTCTTGAATGCATCACATATATGATGCATAATGAATAACTTCTAAATGTATAATAATAATTATTATAATTGTAATTTATATATCTGTAATGTAATATACATGTAATTAGATAAAATGCACAACTCTAAATGACTATAAAGCAAAAAGCAACTAATTTAAAACAAGAAACTGTAGAAAAACAGCCAAAGAAATGTGCAACCATGACAGAAACCTTTTTAAAACATGAATTATATGCTGCATTAATTAATCTATTGTCTTTCTTTTACTATCTGCTCATCGGCAGGTTTTTAATCCACTTTGTGTAGCAGTTTTTAATCCTTTGCATTCACTGCAGCCGATGATAAAACAGTATAATCTAGCATCTCAATCTGGAGTTATTATTTGCTCTAAACACAAAGTTGCAGTCAGATCCGGCTGCACATCAACTTTCTATCGGCTCTGTGTCTGCAGCAGATCCCAGCGGAGCGCTACAGTCATCCTGAAGCCAGAGCAAAGCAGCAGCAGCTTTAACATCACCAAGCAAACTCAGGTACTCACAGATGCAGAGACGCTCGGAAACTCCGACAAATCCTCCAGCGATTGACAGCCCGGAGAGACAGAAAGAAAAGAGGGGGAGGGAGAGGAAGAAGGAAATACAGTCAGCTAATTGCGCGCTCAGATGCCGCAGTTATCTCAAGGGTTTTTCCCACTTATTCCCTTTACACAACTTCCAAAAGATTTGCTTTATGAAATCACTTGTGTGATATTTGAGCCAATGGGCACGCGGCTTGGGAAATATTTAATCACGGAGCCAATGAGGGAGCTGGGAAGCGGTGGGTGGGCGTGTCCCCTGGTGCTCATTATTATGTGGCAGCGGGACGCAGCTGGGATGGGGATGCGGAGCCTCCTCGGTCCAGTTGGGATGCTCTGACTCCTGCTCCATGCACGTGCGACCATGTATTCAGATTTATCTTTATTAATTGTGTTATTAATGTGTTGTCTTGTACATGTGGACGGGCTACTGCAGTTTAAGTAATAGTTTTATTTACCATATATCATATTTACTTAAATGGTGCCCACAAGCAGATTAATCCTGATATTTTCCCCAATTAATTTAATTTAATTTAATTTAACTTTATTCTTTTTTTACTTTATTTTATCATTTAAAATAAGGAATACCTAATTATTAATTCATGCTTCAGCGATAGATATCAGATCACCGTAACTTAAGGTCAGAAGTCATAAGGGTTTTCTTGGGTAAAATCCTCATGCATATGCAACCTGTGTTCTTTATATCATCAGTAATGTTTGAGCAGTCACTCCATACTCCATGCGCTCTTATCTCTTGAACTCTGGCCCCACCCTGCAAACACTGCGGCTTGTAAACAAAGCATCCAGCAGTCAATTCATGGACACAAAATGTTTATTTTTGTCCTCAAAAATTCACTTTTATATGTGAATGTACTCACTTAAATAGACAAAAACAATATTTTGGCCGTTTTAGGTTTTGAGTTTGATGTATCCATGGCCTGACTAGAGAAGTAATTAAAGTAATTAAATGCACATAAATAAAACAGTTTTATGGTATCTAAAGAGAAGCAGGGAGCTGTTTCAGCTCTTTGAGGAGCAAAGGGAATAAAGCAGCAGCACATTTGCATAGAGCAGAGTTACAAGCACAAATAGCAAATGAGCCTCAAAAATGAATAATTCTTTCTTAGCGTGATGAGCAGAAAGTTAGTGTTTTGTCTCATAGTAGTCACAAGTGTGTGTGTGGTATGTGTGAGGGAGGGAGAAAGAGAGAGAGAGTTTGCAGGTTTACTGCTGCCAGATGTATAATTCTTATGTCATGCTCCACTGAGTCCAGCCTCCCAGAGACCCCCAATGAAATGAGTTGTGTGTGTGTGCGTGTGTGAGTGTGTGTGTTGGTGTGTGTGCATGTGCACAGCCTGGTGAAATGAGATGTTCACATCCCAAGGACGTCTCCCACCATAATTTAAACTCACTGGTGCTGGAAGACTTCAAACTGAAAGTGCTGAAGTCATAAAGCAGTGCACTTCTGTCTTTACTGTTATTGTCTGTGATCTACTGGTGTAAATCCACAGGCAGGTGGCTGTGACTCAAACAATGCAAATACTATGACAGAAATGTTAAGCGTCTCAATGCTGTGATTACTGCATATTGTCTCCGGGCTATAAAATTATTTTAAAGACCCAAAGTCAACTCTACTTTTACTTATTTTGATGGCTCTGGTGTTGCAGTTTATCACCTTGATTTACAGGTTGCAGAGTCCTCTGACACGGTCGCAAAATGTGAAGGGTTAGAGAAAGAGAAAACCCTCCAGGCTTGACGTACTGCAGCGCATGATACCCTCAGCTATTTACACCCTGATCTACAGTCTCTCACAGCATAGACCAGAGTGTTTTTATTTATGAGGGGACAAAGAGACATCTATCAGCACTCAGCTGAAGCCAGTGACAGTGTGTAGTGTGACTTTGAGGCGGAGAGTGAATTGTATTCCTTCCCTCGGGGCAGGCTGGGACAAATCCCAGACAAGATGTTGTGGTTTGTGGCTCTCTCCGCACACTTATCCAGCGCTTCTCACCACCTTATTTCACCCTCACCCGTCGCCAAGGTCGTGCCACCCCTCCTTCCTTAGACGCAATGATCTTAAAATAGAGCGTCTTTAAGAGAAGATGAGGAATGTAGAAAGCTCAAGGGAAGAGTGGGGAAGGGAGGGGTTTTTACTACAGCATGAAGAAATGTCCCCTTTCCTCTTTAGGGGCTGTTGAAAGATGTATAGTGCTACAGCATCATGATGAATCCCCTCCGCGGTGGATAGGAGAACACTTCTCATATCATTAAGCTTTAGTAATGGTCCCAATGCTGCGTCCCCTCTGGCAGGGTTGCCTGGCGTTCACTCCTCTGGCTAACAGGCCTGCAGGCTACCGACAGAGACCTCAGATAGCCTATAGCTGAGCGAGAGTCAGTCTCCTGGAGCTGCTACATCCAAAATGTATTCTTATCAATTCAATATAATATGTGAAGCTTTAATTCTCCACAAAGAAATGTAGCTCTTTAGTTTTAGCTCTTTTAAAATTATATACCAGAGGTGTCAAACTCATTTTAGTTCACGGACCACCTACAGCTCATTTTTTATTTCAAGTGGGCCAGACCAGTAAAACCATAACATAATAATCTATAAATAGCGACACCTTCACATATTTCTTTCTTTTAGTGTAAAGAAGTACATCCTGAAAATGTTCATCCATTTACGAAAGAGATGCTGAACAGCCTGCGATATCTCAAGAAAAATAAGTGAAATCAGTCTCAGTTTTTCCACATTTATTCAGTCTCACTGTCATCACATTTTTTCCATACATTTCCACTCCTGTGTAGTACTGCTGGCCACACCAAACCAAAGTGTAAGGTATTGAGGCAGCATGTTATGTTATCCTCTGCCTTGCAAGCCATTTACAAATCAAAAGTTTGGGCAATTGCTTAGCAACCACCTGCAACATTTTAAGTTAATGTCTGGTATAGATTCTTTTGTATTGAAGCTGCTGATCGACCAGTGGTTCTCTAATGGTTTGCTGTGAGGCCAGTCCAGGTGTGCCATGGGATTTTGTGATAAACACACATTATTATTACAATATTCAACTGGGCCTGTACATAAAGTTATGAATAAATGCTTAATTGACTGTATCAGAATGTTGTGTGCACCCATTTCTTAATAAAGAGTTGAATTCTAGCAAAAAAAAAAAAGTAATTTGATTTACTTTGATTTAAAATACCTTCACGGGGAACCTATTAGTCGCTGTTTGTGTGCGGGAATTTGTGAGTGTGCTACACATTAAAAATCCTGATTTGCAGCCAGTGTGAGGGATGATAACATTTAAAAGGAGAAAGCTGTGAGTGGGACAATGGGTCGATTTATTGTACAGAGCAAAATACAACAAAGCACCAGAGAAGATGACCTACCACCAAAAGAAAAGAGAAAAAAACTGTTTGTAAGAAGTATCATGAAAGCTACCTGTCTTTTTTTTTAATTTTATTGTCTTCTGTTGTGATAAGAGTGATAGCATACGTTATAGACATGATATAAATACAGGTGTGCCTTGAGATTTTGGCTTGCCCTGGTGTGCCTCAGGCACAAAAAGTTTGAAAATCACTGTGACTGACGATATTTATCTTTAAATATGACCACAATACGTATTCACTGTTTTTTCAGACATCTGAATTTGGTTCAGAGTGGAATCACCTCTGAAGCAGCATTTTACATGACTCACTGTTAAACTTGCTCCTCAAACGTAGCCCCTCCTACCCTCACAAGTGCATCAATAATAGATGCGCAAAGTCAACGAGTGGGCCAACCCAGTCTCACTCCGAAGTTGTCGAAATCCGGCACCTGGCCAGTGACTTGTAGCATCAGTCACTGACAAAAAAAGCCGTCCTTTAATGTCGGCATGATACGCAGCCAGTCGCAGTTGTAGTTCAACGGCACTCGGCGACGTCAGGGGGAAACGCGGCAGGACAAGAATGAAAGTTAAGACAACCAACACACCCAGGATACCTTCACATCGTATCTGGAATGTAGAACATGGCAGGTCCATGACCAAACGTCGATTTGTGACAAAGTCAGAGTGAAAATGTGTTGAGTGGGCCGGCTGGGACTCTTTAGCGGGCCGGTTTTGGCCTGCAGTCTTTATGTTTGACACCCTGTTCTATCCTCTCATATGACATAAAATTAAAGCTTATTTTTAATGAGCAGCTCAAACACTTGGTTGACAAAGCACACACACAGACAGAAACCTCGCTCCTTTATCTGTGTGAAATGTCACATGAGAAATCGGTAGAGTGAGTGCCCCTATAAATGTAACCAAAGATCCTCATAGCGAGCACTTTTTAAGAAGTGGTATTTCTCTCTGTAGCTATTTGAAGCTGGCAGGTTGAAAAATATCATGGAGGAAAATAAATGGTGTGATCTGTTTGCTGTGGGAAAAGTGGAAAGTGAGTCCATTTTGTCCTGTTGTATTACATCACAACTTAAGTCTACTTTGCCTCTAGACTTTTAAATCTGTTTTGATGGTTATTAATATGCTTAACTGGTAATTTAGGAGTTTTGTCATAAGTCTGAAAATCTACTTATGTAAGTTATGTCATTCATATGCTTGAATTGATTGTTGGACTTTGGTGACGTTGTTTATGATAATGAACTAAACAGCAATTGTTTTCTTGCATACACTTTTTCTCCAGAAAACATACCGTTTTTTCACAGTTGAACAGTTTCTCTCGTGTTGTTTACCCTCCCACAGTTGTTTATACTCATCTCATGCTCAGAACACACATTTAACAACATTTGATTTTCTATGTGGATGATCTCCAACTCTGATCTTTGAACCTGTGCACTGAGACTACTCTACTATACTCTCCCTCCAGGGTGTGAGCACATGTGTTAGAGCATGAGTTGGTGTGACTGCACTCATGCACTTTCCACTGCACGCACACACACACATACACTCACATGCAGGGATATAGGTTTAGCCAACAGGGTCCTTCATAGATCAGCCTCCCCTGACAGCTCTCTTAAATGTCCTTGGCAGCCCCCCAACCCCCAGCTCCCGTCCCTTCTCTGTTCCTGCACCTTTTCCTCTCTGGCCCGGCCTCTGATAGATGCTGCCATATTTCTCTGCCTCTCTCCTCTGGAATGCTCCCATAACCACTGGGCCCTGTAATGCATGACACAATCTGTATATATCCCATTAAGTGTCACTTTGTGAATGAACCTGTTTCTCTACACACACTTCGCCTTGCAGAATGACATGCACAGGAGAGAGGCTGGAAGCTGACCAGCTCCTTTAAAGCCAAGATAAATGTCTCTTGGACCCTGAATTATCCTTTTAGCTATCCTTCCAGCTAGTGTTTCTATAGTGGAAACTGTTCAGTAACGCTGAGTTCATTTTTGAGTTTAGATGCTGATAATTATTTCCATGATCTGCTTCTGTAGCCACAGTTTCACCAAGTGTCACTTTTCCTTTTTCCTAACGCAACAACTCATCTCCTGAGCTCGGACGTCCTCACAAGACTGTGAAGAATTATACTTGAAAAACAGTGTTTGTTTTCTCTTCACCCTCCGCAGTCCCCAACTAATATTTGTTTTTTTACATCATGAGGTTTGGTACACACTCTCTGCATTGCTATCAATCACATTTTTAATTTAATGTATGAATATGTGATTTATGTTGCTCAGGCAGAAGATATAAATCTATTTTGTGGTGGGAGAGAAAGGGGGGGGGGGATAAGAGCGCTGATGTCCCTTATTGATTGGCTGGCTTAATAGTGTTTGTTCTTTATAGCTGATCTCAGGAAATAAAGCAAATAAATAGTTGAGAATGAGTTCAGTCACTGCGATGCTCACGAGGATGGGAAAGAGACTGAGTGAGGAGGAGAGAATGGGAATAGAAAGCAACAGAAAAGGAATGATACAGCAGGAAGTCATGAATATAAAGGATGAATACTGTCGATTGGTCGTCTGGATCTTGTCATGTTTGAGCTGATGTAGACAGTTCATTCAATATTTTGAGTCCAACTGTGAAACCAGGGCACAAGTCACACAGCGTTTTCATCACTTTTAGATAAAGCTGGTGACTGCATTCAGCTATAATACACTTTGCTTCCAGGTTTAGCTGTCCTGTGTGTGTTCAAAATGCTAACCTTTATTGACATCTCACCACAAGAACATGTTTTCTTTGTAAACCCAGAAGCTACACGGTCAGGCGTCAGTCTCGAGTCACATCTTTTCTGTTAATGCAGAGTGTCAGGCCATTATTTGCTCTAAGACTGTTTTACAATTCTCAGAGGATTTGTCAAATTGATTTGAAAACCAAACTGTGGTTATTGCCCAGCACCCTGGCTCCACGGAGGGGTGATGAATGAAATTTGTCTTGACGTGCCAAGTTAAGGGAAAGGAAAGAAATTACTTTAGGTGAAGCACTTGTTATATAAATGCATTAAAGTCATAACCCTGCCTGGATTTAAGATCAGATTTCACGCAGGAACAAATCTTAATTTTTTAATTTCTCCAGAGAATAGATCTTGCATCAGCTTTCCGACTCCAAACCTTAATCACAAACCCGTGGAATAAAACACCGAAAAGCCCTCAGATCAGTGACTTAAGCTTCTCCCAACTTGATCCACGCCGAGAGGAGGAGAGGACCGCATAAATCCAGCCCATTAGCCCTGAGGTCTCCTGATGACAGTTCCCGCCCCACGGCTGATGTAAACCAAACTTCCTGTTCGGAGATGAAGAAGCCTGTCAAGCAGCTGCAGCCACCTCGACCCCCTGTCACCCTCCCTCCGTGATGCTCGGGCATTAATAGCAAATCGATTCTAAATGAGGGACAAGGGAAACGAGTGAGAAACAAAAGGATGCGTCCATCTCCGGTGGAGGGATGTGCAGAGGCGAAGATGCTGGAAGGAAGGCTGGTTTAAGAGAGTTACACAAGGGATTTTAGAAGCATGAAAACACTTCCCCTGACATCCCTGACTTCTCTCTGAGGCTCTGTGTCAGGTGCTGAGGATAAATTGCAAATGCATGGTGTGGACAGCATGAGACAGAGAGCAAAGTTGGTACAGTGACCGTCTGAAAACAAAGAAAGCTGCAGGTTAAGAGACTGCAAACATCTATAAGACTGACCATAATCTGACATTCTTCCAACGTACATGCTCCACTCTTCCCTCTAGGGTTCTCATGAGCTTTCTCCTAAACTTCACATTTTTATTTAATTACTGTGTTGTGCTTTTCATCACTGGAGGTCTCGCCATTTGACCAAAGTCCCCCAGTCTGCAGGCTTCTCCAAACGACTCGATGATACAAGTAATGAGCACTTTTTCATCTTATCATGCCTAATAGTGTATTGATTTCACCCTGAAAGAAATGACTACATCATCTCCTCAGTTGGCCTGTGTCATCATGAACAACCCGGATTTGTTACATTGCAGACATAAAGAGTAAGTACTACACAAAACCTCTCAACCTTTTCAAGCCGTAATGTGGAATATTGGATAGTGATCTATGGTCATATGAGGTCAACTAATCCTGCTATGAGAATCCAGATCTTTTGTTGAATTTAAATTGGTGTTTTAGGGCTTGTTTACGCAAAGTTTCAACACATGTACCATGTGTTCCGTGGTCTGCTGTAAAAAAAAAAAAAAAAAAAAAAAAGGCAGTAAAACTGTCCTCGCAGTTACTGCCATTGCTGCCAGCCGCAGTCAAGCACCATCCCTCCTCCTGTGCTTCTGTCACTGTCTCCTCAGTGGGATAATCAGCCATTCTCCTGCAAGGTAATTCCTGCTCAGGAGTGCATGTGGCCGACACTGCGGAAATTCATTTTTTGGTTTAATTTCAGGCCTATTGATCGTGGAGCGCTTTACGGCTGCATGACATCCATAATCACAACAATGGTGTGACAGCGGAGATAAATAATGTGGCAAAGGCACGGAGAGAAGGAGGGATGTAGGGATGAAAGGGACGCAAATTGAAAAAAAAAAGAAGGAAGAGCCAGGTTCCATCTCTTACTGCATTCTGTATTAATTACCAAACGCCACACTATTACACCCTCCCAACTCCAACCCCTTCACCTGATTGATCTCCCCTCAGAGGCCATAGATTAGTTTTCTTCCCAAACTTATCTGAAATCTGTTTGTTTAAGCATCCATTAAAAGATAGGAGCCAGTGCTCTACAGTAATTACCAAGGATACTGTAATATCTATAATTATTATGATTAGTGAAGCAGAATTAAGTCACTGCCGTAGAAACCACAAGAGGCCAAAGCCATGGCATGATTATGAGGTTTTGCATATACTAATGCTGTTGTGGAGTGCAAGCTGGAGCGATGTTGCTGAAATGCAAACAAGTTGATCCAGGCAACAGTGGATGCATACTAAGAGTGGAAATTATCAGACCAAACATTTAAGTTGTAGGAGCATGAAATGAATTAGTCCTGGTGGAGCATGTTGACCAATGCACAACATACCACTGTTTTTTACTCCATTTAAAATTAGATACTTTCACATTATTTGACACTTTTTATAGGATACCTGTGGAAATATGCACACATTCCCGGCACTCCATTGAGTCATCTTCTCCTCAGTAAGCATAAACGCCTATTTCAGAGATGGCGGGGGCCAGTGCGGTCACTGTTTGCGTGGGCAGAAACTTTAAGAGAACCCAGAGAGCTGGTTTAGGCCGGCAGCAGAGGCCACAGCAGGTCTTTGGCCTCAACTAGGTGTGTACACACGGCTGTTTTTATATGTAACTCCACCACAACTTTGCTCAGTTCCACCTAACCCCCAGCTCAGGAACAGCTTTAAAGCTACGTTATAAATACATCATATAATGAGATGTGATAAATTGAAGTCCAAAATGTGACCTTTCGTAGTGTACATGCAGTTAAATGATAATAGTGTCCAGTAAACAGTGGTGGCGGTGATGCAGCAGTGCATAAAGCATGCCTCTTCTTGTTGTTGGAGTCTGAGGGGGCTGAAGGCTCCCGCTCATAAAATGTCTCAAGTCAGAAAGGCGATAAGGATGCAGAGTTAATGCGGCTTGGCACACGGTTTTATTTGTGCAGAGGTGGAGAAGTCCCGCTTCTGGAGAGGCGTAGAGTGGAGTGGATAGTGTTGCAGGACGGGAAGCAGTGGGGCGATGGAGGATGCTTAGCAGAGGCAGAACTGGTAGGCGGGAGAAAGAGGAACTGACCGTTTTTATTATGGCCATATGAGAAGTACTTTGCAGCACTGAATTAATGTATGGAATATCAAAGACATTGTCATTAACATGTAACAATCTGTTTCTGCAGGTATAGATTCATGTTTGGTAAGTTTTATTGGATGTAATGCAAAACTGTGGAATACAGTTATTGGATATTGTACAAGCTTTTGCTTATAGACACTCTCTCTTGCCAATCATGCTAGATAATATCTTCTTTAGTGGCTTTCAAGCAAACAAATTTCCTCTGGATGTCATCCTCAACAAAAGTGCCCAAGAAAGCCTTGACCTCGTTGTTCATACATCTATCATGAAATCTCTTCTTCAGCTCCAGTCTGATGGTCACAGCACAATGAACTACTAGTAACACTAGCGTTCCTGACCAATTACCGATATTTATGTTGCAAGTTTCATCCAGAAAGTTGCTGAACTTTTAGAGAGTACTACCATCCAAGTACGGACTTTTTGTCAAGAAGAAACAATAATCCAGGAACTAAATTTAGATTCATTAAAAGGACCTGAGTTCATCCAAAGATTCTTGATCTTGAAGGGGGGGCGGGGGTGTAGTACAGCTTGTGGATATCTAAGCCAGTCATTTCAGCTACTCTATAAACACATATCTAAATATGAATGCAGACACATTTTAATACAGCTAATGTAAAGTTACATCCTCATCAGACAATAGCTGATGAGTTCCAAGATTGCTTTTTGGCCAGTGCGTTCCACCTCTCCACACAGTCTGTTTACCTGCCATTTAAACGTGATTGGTCAATACTGGGGCGGCACGGTGGTGCACTGGTTAGCATTGTCACTTCACAGCAAGTGGGTTGCTGGTTCGAACCCAGGGTGGGGGAACAAAAAAAGAGTTGAGGACATATGACCAAACTCCACTCATAAACCCTCGGCTATGCAGTTCTCATTTTATCCTCACAGGCCCACTTCCTGTTTGCCGCACGTGTTTTTATTTGGGAGGCCCCCTTTGCCACCCCACCCTGACCCGATGGGGACCGCAGTCGGCTACACAATGGAGTCGACTCCCCCATGAGGAGCTTGCATGTTCTCCCTGTGCCAGCATGGGTTTTCTCTGGGTACTCCAGCTTCCTCCCACATTCCAAAGACATGCACATCGGGTTAATTGGTGACTCTAAGTTGGGCGTGGTTTGAATGGTTGTCTGTCTCTTTGTGTTAGCCCTGCAATAGTCTGTTGCCCATAGATTGTGCATACATATCAAAAATCTGTTAATAGAGATTGCATTGTGGGAAATGTGTTTTTTTTTTATCCACCAGTAAGGATATCTTAACATCTGCTGCATTGATTTCAACTATTTTTTCATCTTTCCACTGCAAGTCCCCACATTTTATAGAGTCCAACTCTAAATCAGTGACACTTGACATTGTGATACTGATTACAAAAACCCTGGTGAAACTGGACATATCAATGTCTTACTGCATGTTCACACAAGAGCAACAAGCAGCAAACTTTCAGAGCAAATCACTGTTCATGAGAATTGATTCTCAGCCATGTTGCATGAAGCCACTGTAAAACAATCATGGCTTGGTTTCTCTATCCTGAGCTGCAGGAATTCTCTGCTGCCATACATGCATACATAATGAGACAAGGCTTGGGAACAAAACAGTTTCTTGTTGGCGTTAGGGATGAGTGCCACTGGGAGTGAATTGTACAACAAGGCTCCACACCACTGATCAGCTATAGCTATTTGTATGTGAGTCAACACCCAGCCTGCTCTCTTTTTAGGGAGGGCCAGTGACCCTATCATGGACACGACCTGTTAAGAGAAGCAGCATTTTCTTATCTGCATGCCCTTGGAGTACGCGCCCATTGATATGCCACCTTGACTCTATCTTCATGCCAAGATGCTTCCAATTATGCGAGCCGCTGGAGTGAGGCAGAGCGTGGGTTTCTGTACGATGAAAACTGGTCCATGGGTAATGTGATCCTGCTGCTTTTCCCCCCACAGGGATGGTTTCTGCTCATGGAGGGGTGGGGGGGATTGAAAGAACAGCCAATTCTCTACTCAACATATCCCAGTTCACCACTTTTCCCACAGTCTCATGACCCCATTAGGTAGGCTGATCTATTTAGTGAATGGCTCATCACCAGGGCCTGAGCTCTGCAACAACCTGCATCTATTACACCCAGCACTTCCATACATCATATGTGGGGATTTTCGCTGTGACATCAGTTCCTGTGTTATCAATCTTTCTTGAGATGCGGCTTTTTATGCGGCCTGATGTCACCAGACAGCCAGGCGGAGGTGACCGCACAGTCAGGGCAGCCCCATGACTGACAGCAGCCTGTCAGCTGATGTGACAAGCTCAGTGTTGGACAGCCAATAGCAAAATAAGAGATAGATAAATGGAGAAGAAGTAAAGCGACTGACTGTTTGTAGCCTGTGGAAGCTTCTTCACGTTTATGTCAAATATTGGGCCTCAGTGCAGGAAGCGTTATACAAACAAATTTTCTTTTGTTTTTGTTTGTATCCAGGATTTCTCATATTTTGTTAGCAGCCACTGATTTCTGAGATTCACCAATGTTTTCTTATTTTTAAGAGAAAAATGTATGTGTGGTTGAGAGCACTTTTACCAATATAAGAGATTGTTTTCATACCCCACATATTTGTCCAGTGCAAGGAAACTTAAGTTTTATATATTCATAACATAATTTTTGCACAATTTGAAGAACTTTTACTTTACTTGAGTAAATTAATCTCATGCCACTCTCTATTTGTACTCCACTCTAGAAGGAAATACTGTACTTTTTACACCTCAACATATATTTGATGACTTAAGTCTCTTGTTACTTTACAAATTAAGATTTTTGCTCATTTTGACACAAGTTCTGACACTCTGGAAACCCACATTTACTTTGTTTAAGTTAATTTAACAGTAGGTTGATTTCACTACTGCCAAACTTATTGCAGCCTTTTTTTGGTGGCATCTCTCCGGTTCTTGGGCACATGTCAGAGTATTTGCACACAGCACAACACCTGCCCACATATAGTGTTTAGAGGATGTTACCTGTGCTAATTGTAAGAGCAGATTTGGATGCTTAAGAGTTTTTGGTGCATCTGGAGTCGATTTCTCTTACTTTTTCTATTAACAGACAATTAAGAAAGAGAGAAATTTAAGACAAATGTCTCTGCATGAGACCCATTTTTCTCCTCTTTTATGTCTATTTTCTTCTCAGGCTTCCAGGAATCAATTTGCTTTCTTATCTCAGTTTGCACTGTGGACAGTTTACACAGGACTTAAGAAATCTAAACTCTTAGTGAGGAAATGCTGCTCTTGTCACTTTTTTTTTTCAGTTTCAAGTTCTCATTCATACCTGATTTATTTGGTTTCCCTCACTTCCAGAAGAGGGCAGCACTTCTTTATCAAACGTTACTGTAACTTGTGCCACATACAGTAATCTGACGTGTGAAGCGCCCCTGTGTAATTTATCGAGAAGTATGCAGACAGAGGTCATCATCTTCAAAGTCGAGGAGGATGCTGCTCATTCCCTGCATGCTTCCCATCCCTTTAATCTCATCTCTCCTACTTCACTATTTCAAAAAGGAAGCCATTCAGACTAAAGCATAGTGTGTCACACGCTGTGATTTATGAAAAGTGCACAATACAATTTACAGCAGACTTCAGTCACTTCCACTTGTATTGCCTGTCGCCCTTCTCCTCTCCCTCTCTCTCTATCTCTCTCTCTCTCAGCTCGCCTCACTTTTTTGTTCCCCCCCTCTCTCTCCCTCTTTGCTCCTGCTCCACCCTATAATCACGCCGGTTCATGGCTCTCATTTGGAGCGGTATATATAGCAGTAATTGTCAGGGTGCAGTACAGAGACTGGGCAGAGCATGTGTACTCTCTCACAGGGCTGTTTTGCAATAAATCTCATACTAGAGAGGAGAGGATCGGGGTGGTGGGGGGTAAGTACGTGCACAAGCACACACACACACACACACACACACATTCACTCCAATGCTCCAGCAATACAGTAAGCACATAAAGAAGAAGATAACATTTTACAAGCACCTATGAAAAGGCATTGTACTAATTTGTAAGCGCCGTCTTTGCTTCTGTAAGTCATTATATCTCACTGACTATTCATTTACGCTCTCAATGGGCCTGACATGGAAACTGAATGTGTCTCATAATGTGTTTTTCACTCAACAGGATGGGACAATTATGCAAATGCATTCATTATTCAGGAAAGCCTCTCCTTATCTGCAAATATTAACAATCCCAGGTGATGAGTTAGGGCTCACGTGTCAGGTGGTCTGCTTATGATCCATGAGCACATGGAGACACGCTCACATACTGTTAACATGCAAAATAACAATCAATTCTAAGTGGGAGAAAACACTAATGAGCCCTCTCATCAGCTTCTTAGATTACACAGCGGCGGCTCAACACCCTGAACGTGATAAAAAGCACGTCATCATGAAGGCAGCACAACAGTTCCTATTATGAAAGCAGCCATGTGGCTTTCAGCAGAGACATTCCTGCTCAATAATCTGAAGTTTGATCACAAAAATCCCTCGTCATGTTTGTCTGTCGTATAGAACCATGGAACACTGCTTCCAAAAGAGATGATGGCAAAACCTGTCATGCACTCCAGTTGTGTGTGTGTGTGTGTGTATGTATGTGTGTGTGTGTGTGAAGAGATGGAGAGGGTTCCTTGTAGCTTGTATGGACAGGTCTGTCATTCAGGGAGCACACACAGTCTCCATTGTGTAGCCGACTGTGGTCCCCATCAGGTCAGGGTGGGGTGGCAAAGGGGGCCTCCCAAATAAAAACACGTGCAGCAAACAGGAAGTGGGCCTGTGAGGATAAAATGAGAACTGCATAGCCGAGGGTTTATGAGTGAGAGTTTGGTCATATGTCCTCAACTCTTTTTTGTTAAACCTCAGATTGCTTTCTTTCTTCTGTCCTGATTCATCTTGATCGAGCGATTCGGTTCGCTTGGGTTTCACTTTGGATGTCCACGCTGCGCTGGAGATGTAATCTTACAAAATCACATTCTCTTAAAGCCAGTCCCAGACACTAGATACTAGTGTCTGCAAGTGTGATGAGATAATCTGCTCTTTCCAAGGGAGTGACATGTTTCCATAGAACAAGACAAACTACAAAGACCAAGTGGCTTTATCTCTAACTTGCATTTTCTCTGGTAAAAAAGTCAGACTAAATAAAAAAGACTTTAAGACCCAATATTAGTTCGGATAATCTGTGAAGTCCACCCTACTTGCTCACAGTGTGTGTGCACTTCCACGTGTGTTTATAGGAATACAGTATGCTGAAAGTGCATGAAAGGATGCTGAATGTGTGTGAGTACACTCTGTGCAGCCAGGTGCTTTCAAGTATTCCTTTCCTGTTTGCACAGCAGCTGTTTCATCCCAACGAGCGACCACTTCACAGCTCCGCTGTTTTCTTTCTGGGTGGACTTGTCAGCTGTGATCAAATCAAACTTTTGTTAAGAGTAAATTTCCTTTCCAGACATAGCTGATTACTCCACCCCGCTTCTCCCAGAGTTGATATGCTTGAATTTAGTCATTAATTCCTGGACACATTTGTGTATTTTTGTTACTGAAATAGTTAGGTGATTTCTCGGTTCCCATGAGGGGCAGTGTTTGCAAAGGATTAAGTCACTGAAAGTCTAACAGCTTGAAAGGGTTGTCTTTGGGCCGCCTAGGCATTTTAGGGGAAACCTTGTAAAATAAAGTTCCAGTATTCCACCAGCCTTTAAGTGCATAAAAATTAAGCGCCCAGAATGCATGAGTAATCAGTTTGGACAGATCAGATCTTCCCGCAAAATGACTCCCATGTATCAGAGCAGGTGGAGTGAAAATACAACATATTATATAGAATCTACTGTCGTCTTGATGCAGAGCAAACAAATCGAGCCACTTTCTCATCAACAACATTCTGCAGCGTCATGTATTAGCAGCAAGAAGGAGGCAGGAAGCGGAGGACAGCTTAGTATGTGATGAAGTTTTATTGATTCACAGTAATGATGAATGAATGGATTGCGATTTGGTCTCGAACTGAAATTTGCCTCTGATTCAGCCAGTGTCTATCCACAGTCATCCTAACTTCCCTTGAGGAAAACATGTAACAAAGCTTATCACCTTAATTACTTCAATTTTTACCTGTAAAATAAACATGTGGGTACTTTTTTATGAGAGTGTATGCATCACAGCTAAAAGCAACCCTAATCACATCACATGAAACATTTTTTTTCTCTTTAGATGAGGTTAAAGTCCCTGAGAGCACAGCTTTCTATGAATATGATTGTAGATAAGCACCATGTAGCTCACACTCTCGGCTTTATAGACAAAAAGTAAAACACAACTGGCCATGGAAAACAATGTCCCAGTGCTACGCCTATAGCATGGGTACAATACAGTAATATGAGAGTGGCGAATATGAACCCACTTAGGATATGGAATGGCATATAATTTTAAATAACACAGAACAGACCATAATATGTCAATAGCAACTGTACACAAGCACAAACAAACAGAAAAGCATATCAGTAAACACTCATTGAAGTTTTCATGTCTACTAACATTTATATCTCCATCAGTTTTTAGTAATGGGGCTAAAAAGTTTTCCTAAACAGCTACTCGTTTTTCGGAACCCTCTTTGTGGGCTCAAAATCATTAAATCCCCGCGAGGAGGGAAACAATGTGCTAAAGAAATTAATTCAGTCTACAGTTGTCGTTATGAGTGACTTGTCCTTTCCACAGCGTGTCCTGGAAACTGGCCATTAGAAAAAAACATGTCTTAACAGGTTTAACCACTAAGACATTAAGCCAAGCACATCAAACACATTAATGGGATAACACAACATGATTAACACAAGTTCCATGTTGTAAAGCACAAGGAGTTGCATCATTGTTTGGTGTGGAGCTAAAACGCTAGCGAAGCGAGTGTCAAGAGAGATACAGTATATTTGAGCAGGCCCGGCTTTAGTAAAAATAAGGCCACTGTTTACTGTGTCAAAGCGTGAATTGAGGAGTTTATTTTCTCTCCCAGACAAACATGTTGTTCTTGTTGGGGAGCTGAAAAAGCCAGCTTGTGGTCTCTGTATGGCTGCCTACAAAAAGGCAGCTCTGCTAGTAAAAACTGTATGTCTGCATAAGTCTTTCTCCGAACTTCATCCCTCTTTCTCTTTCTGTGTCACTTCCTCAGTCTTTCTTTAAATCACTGTCTCACTGAATCACTCAGAGTCTGACTCGTAGCTTGTGTAAAGATGGATTCCCCCTCTCCCTGTGATTCCCTAAGTTACAATTCCATAGTGTTTCTTTATAAAGCACATGCTATAGCCCTAACCTTAACTGTAACCTTAAGTCTAACCCAAACAGACGTAATTAAAAGGCTTTTTATATGCTCTCAAAACCCAGCCTGCCAGCCTGCCACAATACTGTGGTTTCTCCCTCCCATCGCAGAGGCTGGAGGAGAAAAACTGTACAGTTACAGTTGTTTTAATAACAAAAATAAATCAACAATTATTCTTCTGTATCATGGGAACGATCTAATATTATGCCCTGTATGAAATCAGTTTCTCCTTCCTGGTTAATAACATCAGAAAAACAAAACAAAAAATCAGTATTGTTAATTAAGCGCTAGCTAACAAACTCTTTACTGAGCATGCTGTGTATGTGTGAAAACCATGAATAAATAAAGTTACAGCATAAATAGTACATTGAATATGAAAACTAAACACAAACCTTATATTTCACTTTCTCAAATGTAAAACACAATAAAGTGTTTTTTAGATATACATCTTAAAAAGTCAAATTGGTGGCTGATTTAAAAAAAAAAAAAGGGCAAAACTGGAATACTGCTGTATAAAAGATAAAGTGCTTTGTTCCATAAAAATCATTTGACCTCTTCTTACCTATTCTAGATGAGAAGCAAAACGCTGTAGCACGACTACACTTTTATAAAACAATGATTTTGTTAAAACCAAAGCAATGATAAAATACCTCATTAACTGTAAAATAAAACCAAAATGCATTGTACAACACTGTTCACCTGAAACGTAGTGAGGTTAAAATAACGACATACAGTATTGTTAGAGAGCACCAATATTGAAGTAATGTAAAAGCGCAACAGTTACAAAATTCAACAAGTAAAGAATTTGGGTAAAATAATGCCAACAGAGCAAATTATAGTACTTTTTGCTGCATGTGCATTAATCCAACCATTTGTAACAGAAATTACACAAATTCACAATATTATTATTTTTCTCATTTTTCCATATCTTCTATTTTGGGAGTGAGATTTCCCGACAGCTTCCTCATTGTCTTAGTGACAGTTTAGTTATAGCGACATTACTTTCATGCGTATACGTTTTTGAATAACTACCTTAAGTTACTAGTCATCCACATTCACAAAATTCAGTATAGTTTGAATCCATATCCAATATCTTCTTACTTAACTAGAGTTAAAAACATGTTGAGCCATCTGGCACCTGTTCCACTCTTGTTGTCAATGAAGTCTCTGCAATGGTCGCTGCTGTGATATGATGTGCTTGTGAGTGTTTTATCCACATCTGCCAAGGAGGTGTGTTGGTGTTGTTGTGTTGTCTGTTATTGTGGGTCCTAAGGTCCCAAGGGCCTGGGGCCATTGACCTCAGCCCACCCTGAGTAGTCTCTGGGCCCCACTGGAAGGCCTTCGCGCTGGGCCCTGGGATGGGCTACACAAAGTTGTTGGTGATTTGCCTCTGGTGTTCAAACAGGTCCTCGATCTCTGCGCTGTATGCATCACCTATAAAGGAGGAAAGAGCGTAACAATCATTGATGGAGTGGGCTAAGTATCGTATCGTTAAAGTGATGCCAATACCGATGGAGTACTTTATTCGATACCCATAATATGATCGGAGTGGTGTGTAACATAGCCATACTTTCGAACATTTGGGTGGCATCTCAGCTCACTGAACTGTCAAGCATTGAGCTCTGAGCCAGGGATAGTTGTGGGAGTCCACCCGTCCACACACAGTGACAGGGCTAACTGTTAGCATCATTCTGCTAATGTTACCTAACGGTTATTAATAGGTGTAACAACAGAGTCATTTTGGTTTTGGTGTAAGTTTGTTGGGACCATTAAAGAACTTGTGAGACATGTTAGCCGCTGCTGCTGCATTAGCTCGTGCGAACCCACTGTCCATTGTGGGGAGATCAAACATAGGTGTTGATTGACTGGGGACATTTTAATAATACAAAGTTCTGGGTTATTTCAGTCAATACCTTAAAGACATTGAGTAGCAATACCCAGCCCTAGTGACAGAGGAGGGGAGAAATTAAGATGAAGGGATTTTCTTTCCTTACCTGCATGACATCCATACATGTAAGCTCTGTGGCCGTCATATTTGCACCGACATCTCATGACATTGTTCATAAAGTCAGACTCAGCCATGTCCATCGAGGGGTTAACCTCCACCTGTGAAATGACACAATCACACACAGCCTCTGTTAACGTAAGCACCGATTCAATATCACAATGTTTTGATCTTACGACTCGCAGCTGCATATTTCATCATCGGGACGAACATTTACTAGAAAACAGGGAAAATTTATCACTTTGTTGTTCTCAGTTTCATCTAATAGTATATCTCCAGCCGGCCCGGCACGTGGTCAAACAAGGAGCGAGTCTCCTCTCACTACACACTGAGAAAGCCATTTGAAATAAAGAGCAGTTGGATGTAAAATTGTTAGAGGGCCTGTTATTAAACAGCACTCGTGGCTGGTATTGTTTTTATAGTCAATCCCTTTCTCATCTATAAAAAGCTGGATGACTTTTCCATACTGTATTCCTATTTGGAAAGATAAATACTTTCTCGTGGACCTAAAGTTGAATGATGTTCACGTCATAGCCTACAGCTGAGCGTATGTTCTGAAAAACATGCAGCGGTGAAAACACTTACTTTTACCATGTGTTTATGCAAAGCACAAAACACTCTGGTAGATCTTCAAGTAAAGCTAATCGTAAAATACTTTATAACTTGTATGAGAACATGTAACAAAGACACTCCAGCCCACACGAAACATGATAATTAGCTGCGTAAGAGGTTATGCAACTTTACAGCTGAAGTTGATGGAATGTGGTTATGCCACAGTGTAGTCCCCAGAGAGAACTGCTCGTCACACCAACATAGGTATGCAAGAATAAGCACTGAATTAGCCTGAAATTGAAGTCTGTTGCAACGGAGTATTTATGCATAAGCATGTTTATATGTCTGAAATCAGCCTCACTGTGAGCGCTGCCATACTAATAGTCTGTCATTTGCAGAGCAGCTCCATAACTGCTGATACAACCTTTCTCTTAATCTGGTCTGGTGATAATACTGAGAAGCCATTTACTCTAATAGCTGCTCTGTAAACTGCTACACCCACTTTAAGTACATGTTCCAAACAGCTACAGGGGGAAAGAAGGCAAACTACACTAAAAAAAGGCAGAAAACTTTAAAAAACTTTGTGAATGCACAAAAGCTGTCTCTTAATTTTTCTGGGGTAAATTACAGTGTTGGACTGGAGTGTACGGGGCTTCTGAAGAGGGCCGCTTCAGTGGCAGAATGTGTTGCTCAGTGAGAAAGTGGCAATAAAAATAAAAACAGGGCAGGAGGAATTCCTTGGAGGCAAATTAGCCGTTCCTAATGGAAGAGGGGACGAGCTGCTGTTTGACTAAAGGGAGGCAATAGTTAATTTGGGTAATTGGTGTGTTTCATTAGCAGTGGGTGGTTCAAGGGTAGGCCTGCTGGATCTTTCTGTAAATCCCAGCATCAGGAAAGTCAGACATCATCTGCACTTTACTAGATAAATGAAAGAACACAGCGGAGAGACGGAGAGCTGCTGTAAAAGATGCTTGTATTTTTCCAATTCTGCAGCCTTGGTGAAAAACGAACTCGCTGCTCGGCTGCTTGTGTCTTCCCTTCTCTCTCTCTTGTTCTTCTCAGTTAAATTTTGTCCCCTTAAGTGCTTTTTCTCCCCAATTGGCCCTGACCTTTTCACCTTCAGTAGTTCTTCCATTTTCTTTCTCCCATTTATCTAAACTCCATTTCTGTCCTCTATCATTCCTTCCTTCTTTCCGCCTCCACATTGTACTGTAGCAATGTACGGCTTTATAATTACGCCCCACTCCACATGCTTAAAATACATCCAGTCAGCACATGCGTTTATATATATGTCTGTCACGTCTATTGCGAGTAAATTAAATAAATCCATCTTCAATAGGGAGCAGAGAAGTGTAATTACAAAGATTGAGAGTGACCTCTCAGACAAACTGGGTGACAGCAGTAATTATCAGACATTGAGTTACACTGTAACCAATCCGCCGCAGCTGGGAGGTAATTGGCAGCATGAGATCTGAGGACTGCTGCGTACATGGTGGGATCAGTAGTCTGAACTGGAAATGGACGATAATGGCAGACGGAGCCCTTGATGTGTTTAAGTCTAGGAGCCACAATGAGTCGACTGATTGACCTGGGTCAATGTAATGACAGACAGAGGAGTGGTTGAGGTGATGACTGTAATGAGGGAGGTCGAGAGGTTTTACTGAAATAGACGGAAACCTGAAAGAATCATAAGGAAGTCCACCTTAAGATCCTGTGAACCTCTTTCTCATTAACTAAATCTCCGGCCTGAAAGGAATACTTCACCCCCCCAAAAATTGTAATCCAATTACTCACTTACACGCATACCTCAGGTGAACGAAGAATCCAAAAACTGACAAAATTCTTGATGAATTGAAGTCAAAGAGGTCCAGGTTTAACAACACCCAAACTATATCAAAACATCCGTCTACATGCACTTACACAACTTGTGCAATATAATCCAAGTCTCGTTTATTCAGTTGTATGCTTACTTCTCAAACAGAGAGTCCTTTCCAATGGGCAACTGAACTGAAAGTGAAACTAATATATGCTTCCTTCAAAGCCAGACTCCATTAACAAAAACTGTAATTTTACCTCGCTGAACATGAGAGCTGCTGGTCTACCGCTGCCTCGATCACTTAGTTTGTTTGTGTTATTGTGTGACTTTGATGTTTTAAATGTTTAGCTCAGACTCACCAGTCACACAATGACACAAAAAATGTATTGGTCAAGGCAGTGGTAAACCAGCAGCTCGCATGTTCAGTGAGGTAAAATTACACTTTCTGTCAGTGGAGTCTGGCTTTTAAGAGGGCATATGTGAGCAATAAGCAATGTCTAGATACAGTTTTGCTGTGGTTCAACACTGACTTTAATTTATTAAGAATTTTCAGTTTTTGGATTCTTCATTCATAGGAGGCATGCAAAAACAAACAAAAACAAACAAAAAAAACTGTTGGAAAGAAATGGTCATTTGGGGGGTTAAGTTTTTCTTTAGAAGAATGGTTAAACACTTGGGAAAATATGTACCGCTTGTACATTCAATTCTGATGTTTGTAGAGTTAGAGAAGATTAATACTGCTTTCGTACCCGTACACTACATAAAGCTACAGCCAGCAGCCAGTTAGCTTAGCTTAAACTGGAAACAGAGGGAACAGCTAGCCTGCCTCTGTTCAAAGGTTACAAAATTCAAACCAGCACCAGGTAGAGTGGGTCGTACCACCAATTGGAAGATCGGTGGTTCCATCCCCAGCTCCTCCAGTCCCCATGTTGAAGTGTCCTTGGGCATGATACTGAACCCCAAATTGCTTCCAAATCAGTGTGTGAGAGTGTGTGAATGGTCACTGAGTAGCAGGTGGCACCATGTATGGTTGCCTTAGCCACAAGTGCGTGACTGTGTGTGTTACTGGGTGACTGTGACATGTAGTGTAAAAGCTCCTTGAGTGGTCGGAAGACTAGAAAAGTGCTATACAAGTGCAGTCCATTTACCAATTAACCATCTAAAGCTTACCAATTAGCACATTATGTTTTGTTCGTTTAATCAGTACAAATACACAAGTGTAAGACATCAAATTGTGGTTTTATGGGAGATTATGTGTCGGACTCTTTCTTGGCTGGGTGCAGTTGGAGTAATGTCTCACCCATAATGTTGGCGAGCAACCAGTGTTAAGTTGTTTGTAGTGCTAAGCTAGGCTAACTGGCTAAGCTAATACTTCATATTTACCATAGAGATACAAGAGTGGCATAGATCTTCTCATCTAACTCTTGGCAAGAGAGCAAAATGATCATATTTCCCATAATGCTGAACTATTCCTTTAAACACAAAGTTAATGGTGTTTGATTTTTGTGACATGAAAAAAAAATTGAAATGTACCCAAACTGCAAATGGGGAGAAGTGAGAAAGATAAAATGACTTCTGACCTGAAAGATGTAGTCTCCTGGCCGAACATCCGTCACATCAACCCACTGACAGTCGATATCGTGGCGATATGTATCCCAACAGCCCACAGAGATACCCTGATCACCCATGTTATAGCAGGAGAAGCGCTTCTGGAGTCCTAGCACACATACACACACACCACCAACATTATCAATCACAGCATCAAAGCTCATTTAATGCTCGGCACTCCCTGGTATTTTTAAGAGCCTTTAGCTTCCTGAATTGCGTCAGACTACATATGAACGCTCCTTTTTCATCTGAGCCATTTCATCCATGATATAACAAGTAAATGGAGAGTGAACAAACAACAACAGCAGTGATCTAACACATTAACCACAAAGTAAAAATCCAAATAGCTGTAGCTGAAATATTGATATTAATTTCCTGTCACTAATGGGAAAGAGTATTTTACTGGGGCTCATGAATAGTGGTGAACATTACCGTCGGGGCAGTACGTGTCCTCCAGACAGAAACTGGCCTTGTGTCCCTCAGCAACCTTCGTGCCATTCAGAGTCAGCAGGTCGTAATGTGTGAACACCTCGATACTGTGGTAGTGCCTGGGAGGACAGGAGGAAAAGTCCAGGTGAGAGTGCGTACGTGTGTGTTTCTGTACATCTATGAGTGTGTGCATTTACGCTAGATGAACACTAGCTCCCTATGGCCTGTAGCCTAATGACCTCACTGCTTGAACATGAGCGTGGGGTGTCACCGTAACACCTCTCACAGAAGCTTGTTTAAGCGCCAGCTTGGTTGAGCTGTTTACTCATTCTGAGTGAATGGAGGGCTTTGAAACACACATGCATAGCACTGATGTGTTGTTGTAACAAACTGAAACGGACCTGACTGTGCATTGGCTACCCTGTGCTTTGTATAATGCCAGACCTGTGGTAACTGGTTCAGCCATCATTTCCACACATGCTGCAGGGCAGCTAATGAATCTGGAGAGATGACAACACTGTTTGAGGCCACCCGTAACTTACTGGGACACATGTCACACAGCCAATACTGTGGGCCTCAAATGACTCCTTCTTCTCTCATGACGACTTGCCTGAAAGTGCTCTCGTCATCTGACAAAACTAACTCACTGACTGAGCGGGGCAAACTAAGCGGCTGAGTTAATTTGTTAAGAGTAGACCTGCGGGCAATATTTAATCTATTTACAACTCATGGACAGAATGCTGCTGAGGCCCAGTGACAGACAAAGGGCTCTTGTGTTTAATGCCTATGTTGCATGCAACCTGCAGCTCCCCTGTCAAACCATATGGGCCCTGGTACACAGATCACGTCAGCATGTTTTTTTCTGCTGGTAGCAATTGAATGCAATTAAATTAAATATATCTCAAATTGCTCAACATTGAAGGAGCTGTGCCATTTTTGCACGTACAGGCAATTTTGTACGAGGAACAGGTGTTTGTCAGAATATTTTCGTCGGCCTCTACAAACCACAACTCACCTGTATCCAGGACACTCAAGACCACAGCTTTCTCAAAAAACATTTAAAGTTACCACAAGCTCAACCACAACATCTCACATATAGTAAGTGTTTAAATAGTTCTTTCCATCGCAACACCCTAAGTACTGCAACACCTCTATTCAGTCGTCAGGGATGCTCTACCTGTGACACTGGTGCCATGTCCAACTCTCTCTTGTTGCTTTGGGTCTAAAGTCAGATCGACCCAGGTTCATGATGCGGGAGGAAAAGCGCAGCAGGCGTCTGTGTCCATAAGGCCAGTTCATCCTGGCAGCAGACGAGGACAGACAGTTCTCCTCGTTGGCGCAGGTCAGCAAGTGGAGCGGTCGGTCCTCCAGGTAGGCTGTCTCCTGGACCAGCTGGGAATCCAAAACGAGGTCAGGTGCCGCTGAAGCAGGTCAGACGTGAAAGATCATGTTAGAATTCAACCAGATTTAGAAGCAGAGGAGAAGATGGGGGACTAGAGGAAGACGGATCGACTTACTGTCTGAACAGCTGACCCCAGCAGCCTTAGTTCCGCCTCCTCGAGGACAATGAACATGGTTGTTGCGGCGACACTGTTGAATTGAAAGCTCTGTGCCCACACAGTGAGTTCCACTAAGAATCACATCACCTGCAGATGAGTCACCTGGCCAGTACCAGGTCTCCTGTCAAAGGAAGGGCAAGGGGGTGGGGTCAGAGGACATAGAAAGCTTGTCAGGTTTTCTATCAAAGAGCAGCATCATAGCTCATTGTCCACCACAGTGAATACAGGGGCTGTGACTATGGATTAGCCTCCATGAGTTCATTTGTTTAAACATCTGTTTGTTTGTTCTTTCATCAATAACTCAAGACACTGCTGATGGGATTTTGACAAATCTTGGAGGAATGATGCCTCTGAACACTCCAGTCTGACATTTTCAAAATTACACTAATTGGTTTAGAGATGGGAGTGTATCATTGTTTGTGACATCATGCCCATCATTTAAGACACTGATGATCAGACTTTGAGAAAAGTTTTCAGATTAAGGGGTGGCCCTACAATCAGAGATCAAAGTGACAGGCTTGCTATCATCACCTTGTCAGTTATGAATGTAACTTTGGTCAGGGAGGTTGTTACCTGATGAGCGCTGGCTGCAAAGCCCAGGCCGAGCTGTCTGCATAACACCATGGCCTCGTTGATGCCCCAGTTCTCACTACAGACAGAGCCCCAGCGCTTACGACCCCCAACCTCCATCAACACTTCCACACGGCCTTCTGACGGGACTCTACCTCCAACAAGCCGCACCTGAAAATCCATCAGATTGAAGGGATTAGCTGTGTTATCAGTGAGAGCTGATAAGTGTAAGTCTTCTGTCAGTTTTCATACCGTGTTCTCTATGCCGGTTTTAGGGACATTACAGCGTACTGAGGCGTCCTGGCTGTGTTTGAACGTCCACAATGGAACTTCCTGGTAGTAGCAGTCTAGGATGGAGTGCTCTGTCCCCATACACTGTACACTGTTCATATGGATCGGTCCTGTGCCTGAAGAGAGAGAAGATGAGGTAGATTTAGAAACCATGCTGACAAAAATTAAGAGGCTAAACAGAAAGAGGCATGGGCATTATATTTTGTGTGTACTTTTTCGGGGCCACCCAACATAGTCACAAAGGCATTAGCAGATTTTATCAAGCAAAACAGCAAACACTCATGCAAGGCCTTCTATTCCTTTCACATGAATGTGCTTTCTCTATTTTAGCATCAAACCAACAATAAAAAGCTCCTATCTGTCAAGCAGCACCACCAACATCTACTTTAGGGATCTGTCACACCCCATTACCACCATTCTGTTGCTTTAGGCACAACAAAAACAACATTGTGTGTAGTCCGCCACCCTGGGTGAGCAAACGAGGCCAAATCTGTGGCAACAAAACAAAAGACTTTCATTTGTTGTTTAAAACCAGATAATCTCCAAACAACATACAAGATGGTGGAAAAACGCTTAAGATTTGGTGAAAGCAAACCGGTGGCAGTATGTAAAAACACATAGAACAAACTATGGCTTCAGTGTTTTCTTAAAACAAAGGGCAAACTGCAAACTTGCAGCATTGAAATAAACACAACCAAAACCACAGAAAGCGGGGGAAAGAGAGAAAAACCAAAAAAAGAAGGGCGAGAAGAAGGATGACCGAAATGGTAGGGACCAGATTGCAGCCTAACCCAATCTGTCTCTGTGTTGGTTTTGGTAGATTGTAGCCCTGTTCCCATACTGGTCACCATGCGTATGTATGAAAAAGATCACATCGAAACCACTTCTGCCTCTATCTGCATGGTAAAGGCCACAAACTAGATCCTAACTCCCACTGTTTAACTTATCAGGACAAACACAGGACCCAGCCAAGGGATCCTCAAAATGCACAGTGACACGCTCTATTTAAACCTTGGGGTGCAGTTTGTGGATTTCACACAGTTTGGGATTTCCACAAAAACCTGAAAATAAATTCCAAGAAACTGGCCACACACACTTTTTGTGCACACATACACACACAGGCAGTCAGGATGTTTTACTCCCATACAGTACTCTATATGTTTATGTAGTTCAGCGGCAAAATTACACAGTAAAATAACAATGCTGGTCAAAAAGGGAAATGGAAACGTTGTCCCTGTAATTTAACTCACTGATGGTGATGATAAATGTAATGATGATGGGCGTTAGAGAGTTAGCAGATGGAGTCTGAACAGAAAATATTCTTCACTTTCATTCTCCCCGAAATCAGTGTCACAAATGATCCAACCCACTAAAACATAACATGTCAAAGACTGACAGCAGATGCAGCTCTAAAGGCAACATTCAGACATAATGTAAATGCGGTAGCTTAAATTTAGTATTTACAAGAAACAGGTTGAGCTTGATTACCATGTAATTAGAATTGGCAGATGCCACAGATCATTTGGACAGATTAGAAAATTGACTCTGGGGAATGGAAATAGAGTAACATCAGTCACATTCTTGTTGAGAATAGCATAAATAGTTGGTTAGTGGTTGCGAGGGAAACCCTGTTCTTTTCCTCTCTGAAATTATACTCTGTTTTAGGCACATTAATGTAGTGTGTGTAGTTTTTCTTTCCATGGAACGTCTCTTTCTATGCCTCTAACAAAAACTTTCTGTCATTGGTTCGATCTGTTTCGTAGCCAAGTGCTAAAAGCATGTAAGTTTGTAAATAGATGTGCCTGTCTGTGGGTTTTTAGATGGCAGAAGCCAACCAGCAGCAAAATAATGTTTCCTTTTCCTCTGTCAACAGCTTTTCCAAGCTGGCAAACAAGTTTTAAGATGACAACTTCACTTATCCCAGAGAGGGATACCACCTGTATGCTGGAGCTAAGTGTTTATGTGTGAGCAAGTGTTTCAACAAATCTGATAAGTGAAACCACAATCAAGCCAGAATGTCGACTGGCAGACTGTCTACCTGTTGACCACAATATTTATCACATTATCACGTTTGATCATCAGGAGTAATTCAGCACACTCCTGTGGGGTCTTGTTGCCACAGACCGAAACTTTTGATATGAAATTTTTTGGTCACGTGCTGCAGAGATTAAGCGTACCTGAGTGTACTGCATCATGATGTGAAGAATGTACTATCATCCTACTCACTTACTTATTTTTTAGATGTAATCGTTTTACCGTGAACTTAAACATTTGTACAAAACTACATTTTACACAATTCAGTCTTTCAGGAAATCTTTCTCAGTGAGGTTTTGTTCTATCAAAGAGTCTAATTTAGGCCTTTTCCAACGACATATGGCTCTGTGTTTATGTGGCCTTCCAGCACATGGAAAATTATATGTCACAGTAAAATGTCTACCAGGCTGCATGTTATAGAAAGGAAGCTGTGAAAGGACTTTTAAGTCCAATCGTCCTGCAGTAGCAGTGTGTATGTAGGTGTAAGACAGAGACAGATGAAAAGGAAGAGTGTGTGGGTGTCTGAGAAAAAAGACAATATGGAGGTATATGTATGTGAAGTGTGTTTAAAGGCCAGCAGGCACTATGAGAAAATCAAAGCGGTAGGTCTTGGGTGCAAAGACCTGCTAATTTGGTTCATGTACATGCAGCAGGGCAAAGTGTAAACTGGCTGGGTAAGGGCAAACATAGATCAGAGGGAGTGGTGATCATTAAGTACAATTTCAGCCGTTCATATCTGGTCTTGTTGCTCTGAAACAGCTGAGCAAATCATGGTGATGCACGATGACAATAGCTCAACAAATGGAAGAATGCTTCTCCAGGAAATTATATTGTTGTCTGAAGGTGCAGCATGCTGTGATGTGAACACGCAGCACCACAAATCTGCAGCCAGAGGTAGATGATGTGGGTTTTTTATAACACTTAATTAGTACAATGATAGAAGCACATAATAAAAAAAAAAAGTTTGGTAAAGCTGTTTAAATGGTCACATCAGTCCAAGGGTCTTTCAGTCGTAACTCGAACAAATTTCACATTGTAGCATTCTTTAAAAATTGTAAAGGAGACTGTGACGCGCAGGATTCACAAGCACTGGTAATTATACCGACCAGATGTGTGTAGAGGTGTGTGTGGTTATTCTATAGCAGCCCGGTGTCACTTGCATGTAATTTAATCAAGGTAAACACAGTGGAAGCTGCACATAATGGCACCGCACTCGGTGCAGCACTGGTCAAATTGGATGTTGCTGTTTTAAAAACATATCTGTCTTGATGTCCTCAGCTGGCTGCAGGGATTTAATGAACTGAAAGAGAAGCTTTCATACAGTATTAAGTAATTTCCAATACTCATATTAATTTGTAGATGAATGCAAACTGATCTAATGACTGGAGAGTCTTTAATTAGAATAGTTTATTCATGTTTTTTGGCATTATTGCGTAATTTTTGCACATACGCACCAAGTATATAGTTTGCTGTTGTTGACAAAATCACCAAACTGGCAGCTGAGTGACAGAAATAAATGTCTATTCTCCTGTTCTCCATGACATATTTTCCACCAAAACACCAACAACTTGCTTTGCCCACCTCTTTGCACCTCTCCTCCTACCTGTGCACCGTGCACTGTGCGCTCTGCACTGGGCACCAAAATACCACACAGATAGACAGTCAATTCAAGGTCAAGAAAACACTTCCTCTTTGTTAGCCGCCACGAAAACAAGGCGAAAATACAGTGTGAGTGAATTAATCACCAACTCAGGAAACACGGTGTAGGAAACCTGCATTTCCAGGAGCGAGACAGGAGTAATATGAGGTAAAACACACAGTAAACCTACCATTTGTCAAACCAGAGCCACATCTTAATGTTATAATTCTGAGACAGGTTTCATTACATACACGAAGCACCGTGCACATGCTTGCACTTGAACATACACAAATGTAGCTTTGTGGTTGTTAGATCAGGGAAAACCTATTTTAGGTAGAAAATTGGAAGCTTTTTGGCCCCTCCTGACAATTAAACACCTCTGCCTCAGACTGCTGGAACCACGATGAACCTGAAATCTGTCCCAACGACTAAAACTGGTGATTGAAACCAGACGACAAGGGGTGTGAAGCCTGCTGCAGTATAAGTATTCTCAGAGAAGCCAGCTACCCCAGACTGTAGTTCTGTTAGACTCATCAAAAAGAAAGGTAGCAAAAATGACATCACCCAATTTAAGAGGTGAAAAGGTAAAAGAAAGTAATCCAACACGTACAAAAATAACCCATGTATGATCAACTGAACAGCTAAACCAGACTGTCATCCCACATTTCATCTCCATCAGCATGATTAGAGACTACACCCTAGCCTGAGGCATGGGGAAGCCTTTCTCACATCTCGTAAGGGTGGGGACACCACTGGCGCAGCTGGATTGCGACTGACTCTGTACATCACCAAAGCTGGAAATTTGAAATCGAAGGAGACCACAGTTCTCAGAGAGTGAATCAAAAGCTTGCTTGAAGCAAGCAAGATTGTGTCTGTGGCTTTAGTTACCAAATGCCAACATAAACCACCGTGGCTTATAGTATTACATTTAGTGTGTCAGTGTGTGTGTGTGTGTGTGTGTGTGCGCGCGTATGCATGCTGTTTGGGCAGCTGGTTGCCCTGGCACAGAACTTATTTAATCACAGCTGGAGATACTGCAATCAACATATTTGCAGATTCATGAGGTAACATACACACACAGACAGACAGACACACATGCCTGTGCATTATCTGATCAGTGAGGGCAGACGGGTGCGGCATCTAAGATAAGCAAAAGGCTGGAAAAGTCTCCTCGTCTTCCCTGGAACACCATGACGCATGATAAACACATTCAAACATCTAAATTGCAGACTCAAAACAATTACATTAAATGTGGGAGTTCTCCAGAATTTCCAGCCTGAGCTGCGTGAAAGCAGCTGTTCTCTCTCTCACCTTGACCCATGAAGGCTCCATGCAAGGCATCCTTGGCAGTACCAAAGCCCAGTTCTCTGCACACCACACTGGCTGCAGTTCTTTCCCACATGTGGTCCACGATGGTCCCCCATTTTCCATCTCGGAGCACCTCCACACGGCCCTCGCCCAGCCTGGGGCCAGCCTTCAGACGCACAGGCTGTACAGGGCAGCAATGGGAAGATAACTCATCTTATAATTACGTGCAGTTCATAAACACTGCTTGATTGTGCTGGTGTAGGCGTAACTGTATTAATCTTACCACAGCTGGATAGGGGGCCTGGGGTCTGCCTGAGGAGATGCGAGCAAACTGAGGTCCTGGCACACACTTGACAACTGCATGTCTCCCGTTCTTACAGGGAGAGGGACTGCGAGGGATTGACAGCTGAGCAATGCACTCTGACAGGCTGTTCTCACTGCCCAGACAGTGAACTTTCTCTACCCAGAATCCCTTCTTCTTTGCCATGAGGCTCAGTCTAGAAAGAAAAGAAAGTTTTTGGTTATATATTTGTTAAACTCCTGACAACTTGATTTTAAATCTGAAAAACAACCTTAATTATTGTTTGTTGAGGGTTTGTGTTAATTGTTGTGATTATGTAGGACTCCATCACTCATAGTCAGAGGCTGACTGAGAAAATAGGTTGTCAGGGCCTTTAAATGGATAGTTCATATCTTTTAAAGTGGGGTTGTGTGAGGTACTCATCCAAAGTCAGTGTTTCACATATAGTAGATGTAAATTTGGAGAAGCAGACAGGAGTACTGCCACGGAAGCTAAGCAATGTACTGCTGTGGGTGGGAGCAGCAGCAATACATATTTTAGCCACCTAAGAAAGTCTCACTTTAGAAATGTCTTTATCATTTTAAGTGTACGATATATTAAGAATATTTTCACCACTTTACCGTAAGCAAGTCAGTGAGTTCTGACGGGGAACTGAAGCTGTTACATTGCTTTCTTAAAAGCCAGACAACATTGAAAAAAACATTAATGTAATATAGGTGAACATGGGAGCTGCTGGTCTACCTCTGCCTCAACCAGTTAGTCTTTTTGTATTATTACATGACTTTGGCATTTAAAAGTGTTGGTCACACAATAACATATTCAGTGAGCTAAAGTTACTGTGAACTACTCACAGTATATTAATTTACCATAAAATACTGGCCTCCCCATTGGAAAGGCCCGTCTGTGTCAAATTAAAGGAATGGAAATGTTGTTAATATACTGTCTATTTGAACTGTTACTATTTTTTTCGGTGGCTAAAATATGTTTTGCCACCGCTTCTGTCCACAGCAGTACACTGCTTAGCTTTTGTGGTGGTAGTTTTGTCTGCTTCTCCAAACAGGGGGCATACCGACCAACATGCGTAATACAGTGACTAAGGACAACTACCTCATGCAACCCCACTTCAAAAGATCCAAACTAAAGTTCAGCTTGTTAGGTCTCCCAAAATGAGTGAGGACAAATATAGCGAAGGAACCATCATTGTCTTTTTATTACCTTGTTGAAGGATCTGCAACCTTGGTATCCCAAATTTTCCTGTAACAGAACCAAAGAACAGATGTTAGTTCTCTCAAGTCTGTGTATTTGCTGAGGTTACCAACACACACACACACACACACACACACACACACGTCACCCTGTGAGATGACCTGGGTCACCAATTTCTCATGCAAAGAGCTAGTGACTGTAGGATATACTGTAGCATCTGCTGTTTGTTTTATATGTAACCTGGCCACACAGGAGGGTTTTCTGCCACAGCGAGTAGCTTCACAAATGCACACACACCGGCTTGCTTATTACTAAAAAAGTAGTCTTACAGGGGTACTTGGGGATGATTTAAATAGTTACAGCTCAAACACTGACCTTATCAAAGAAGATGACTCATACAGCTCCTTATATAGCCTCTGTATATAAAACCAGTATGAGCAATGCATGCGGCTTTGTGGTGAGTGTGAAGTTACATTCATGGCGATGACTTGCATTGTTCAAGGAGGAATACAATGTTCTTGTTCTCTCTGAGCAACCTCACTTCCTGTCTCTTTGTTGCTTTAAAGGTTCAGTGGCACATATTTCCATCTGGAATGTGGGCTGCCTGATATTTACTGTGTTTATGTTTGTAGTAAGTGGTCAGTACATCATATGTTCCTAAGTGACAAGGCAACAGTACTCTCTGTTACAGCTGCAGGGTACAGTTTATTTAAATAACCAACCTTTACATTAAATAAAAATGCGCATGGCCTTTAAACTAACAGACCCTTTGAATATAAGACTTCAGCATTCCTTCTTGCAATATAATATGGATCTGTACATAACTACAGGATGTAAAAACTATAAAAGGATAAAACATAAAAAATAAAAAACATATGAGATATTTTAAACCATGTTGTTAACCTCCAAAGCCACACGCCGTCCAAATGCTCATGACATTCAACATCAGTGATGTACAACATTTCTGGGAAAACAGGGTTTGACCAAGCACGATATACAAACAAAAACTCTGGCAGTACGCAGCGCTGCACGTCTGAGAATTTGCCAGAACCAAATAGAGATTTATGCACCAAGTAGGCTGGCGGACTCGGGAGAGCGGTGGAGAGGAAAGCCTTCTGTTCTCTTGGCAGACACGCAGAGCAGACATGCCACACAGACCATGCCAGAACATCCTCAAACCACTGCAAAGTGCACACACAAGATACACACGCTACGGCCTGACTGGTATTTTAAAAGGCCCATTATTAGCCAATATTGGCACATCACAGATATTCTGGTGAGGCTATGTGCCAAAAAGTTAAAGTTCATAATGCATTAGGTAATTTAGAGTCCAACATCCCTATGAAAATGGCTGCATTTAAAAAGCACATTTATCCACAGCGTCCATCACAAAGGGTCATTTACCCATTCACACTAACATCCTAATGGCAGCCTTGATGCAAGGTGTCAGTGCCTCACAAGTGATCAGTGGAGCCACAGCTGCCATTTTGTTCACCCACTGTCCATAGCCTATACTGCTTACTGGGCTGTCAAAGGCAAAAACTTACTCCTAGCATTCATCATAATGAACTGGAGAGGCACAGTTCCCATTAAAATGCATTGAACAGCAAAGCACGTACATCTTTTCATGTTTAATCTCTGCAGAGCTGTATATCAGCATGGCATCACAAGCGAGGGAGGCTAAAAGGGTTTTCATGTTTTTGTGGTGACTAACACAGTAAAAAAAACCTCCATTAAAAATCTCTCCTGCTGGTTTCAGTGGCATGCCCCTTTAAAGAAACAAACATGTCTGAGGATATTTGTATGAAAGCACAGGTAGATAAATATTTGAATATCTGACATGAACTTGAGACATTCCCGTAACGGTGAAGCAAAAAAAACCAACCTTAAAAACAAACTGAGGATGCTGGAATCAAGAGACGCATTATCGTTGACATGATGTTATGTTGACAGTTGTGTGAAGTCATGCAGTGCTGACTGAACACTTTCCAAAATCACATAACAACCTGTTTCCTGATGCTGTAAGTAGTCAGAAGAGACCTCTCATCAAAAATATTAGCATTTGGTAAGGAAGGTAAAAAATGTGAGTACTTACATTTCAGCAATCATTTAGCGAACAGTTTTGCAAATCACAGACACTATTTTTGAACAACACTCTTCAAATTGACTTGAGGTCATTTCTCAGCCTCATTTGACGCACAAATGCAGCCCTGAGGAACTTAAATTATGAACATCTGTAAATGAAATTTCAACAGCTTAAATTGCTCGCTACCTTTCAACGCTATATCAAACATTTGACTTGATGAGGCGGAAAGTTCCCCTCATTTTAAATCACGTGCGGGGCTCTAAATAAAGCCGAGCGTGAGCTCACGAGACCTGCTGTAAATTGCGACTGACACATTGCATAGGATTTAACACTTATTCTTTACAGTGTCTTGAACTGCACTTGTAAAATAACTTAAATGTGTCTACCATGTGGCTCTGCTGCACTAACATCTCATCAGGGATAGACAGTGAGGAGCAGGCACACACATGCACACAGTTTCCCATGAGGCAAACATGTCTGTGACTTGTTGGTGACCTCACCACAGACCAATCAGCTAACCATTTTCCCCTCTTCGCAAACCAACAGGACTACTACACACACAGGCTATAAATGATACCTTCAGCCTTCAGGTCTTTCATTTGACTGAGTTACAGCACTGTCTGCTAATGCTGAACTTCATTCATCAAAAATAAAAGGCATATTTCACTTTTTTAAAATATAAAAATGAAATCATTAACAGTGAGGTCTTTCTGTTAGTTATGAACCAGTTCCATCTCAATGCATGTAATTGTAACGAGTGCTGATGCAATGAACAGACAGCCTCAGTATTACTCTGTTTTCCACCTTCATAGCATTCATCAGCCTTGCTTGAGAATGCAAACAGTGTATCCAGCACTTGTTGTGGAGCCAAGAGAACAGTAGCTAATGATAGGGAGTCCCACCCGCCTGTTAAAAGACAAGCATTACACCACTGCTTAGGTTTCATCACACTCACACTGCTCACTGGCTTTATTTCTCTGTCTTCTGGTTTTACTGTTAAAAACTAAATCACTACATCTTTTTTTCATTTGAAAATGCTTGAAACATCTGTTAAAAAACAATTAAACAAAAATCAGGGTGCAAATTAGATTGAAAAAAATAGCATTTGAACCGCAGACACAAATCATTTAGGACAACTGTTGAGCTGAGAAAAGCTGTAGTTTACAGTATCCTCTTGCAGCAGGCAACACCACTTCCTGGTCTCATTTTATAAGAGTATAACACTGAGTTTGAGCATAGTCTTTGAAATTAAAATGACAGTTCATCCCTGAAATCTTACCTGTAGCACTGTTTACAAGTCTGGATTGTTTTGGTGTGAGTTTCAGAGTGCTGGAGATATCAGCCATAGAGACATCTTGCCTTTTCTCAAACATAATTGAACAAGATGGCACTCAGCTTGTGGTGCTCAAAGTGACAAAAAAATACATTTGAAAACCTCAACAGCAATGTCTCTTTCCGGAAATCATGATCTGGTTACTCAAGATAATCCACATAACAAAAAGCTTTATGTAGGAACCATTTTCTTGTGACTGAACTACACCCGTCAGCTGCATCACTACACAGAAGGAAGAATGCATCTACTGCTAGCTCAAAAAGCACTACTGAGCTAGCTAACATTACACCATTAATGTTTACATCTCGCATCTCATCCATGAGTAGATGCACACTTCCTTCTGCGCAGTGATACAGTTGGGTGAAGTTTGGTAAGAAATAGAAGAAGAAAATTGCTCAAACATGACACCACTGACAACTAAGTCTGTGGATTATCCTGAGTTATTGGCTCATGATTTCTGGAAAGAGACATTGCTGTTGAGGTTTTCAAACAAATTTTTTGGCTCGACTTTGAGCACCACAAGCTGAGTGCCATCGAGTTCCATTATACTTGAGAGAAAGCAGACATCTCTACAGCCGATATCTCCAACACTTGGCAGCTTACACCAAAACAGTCTAAACTGATAAACGACACTACAGGTGAGAGGAAAAATATAATACATATTTACTTTTTTACTAATAGATATTAGCATTAAACTTTGGTTTACATTTACCATTTGCAACTGGTGGATTGCAGTCCAAAGGTGGGTCATTGTGTCCATTCTGGGTGGACTGCAAGTGACTCACAAATGTGTGTTTGTTAAAAAACACACTTTATTTTTAAGTACAGTGTATTTCCAGCAGATTTACAACATGGCTAAATGCAAGTATGCATAAACTATATATAAAGATGGACGATATGACAGCTCACCAAAACTGAAGCTGAAACATGTGGATCGCCCCCTAGTGGCTGGCTGCAGCATAGTGGATGAGACATGGACCAAACTAAAAACTCAAAGTACTTGTCAAATAAATTTTTCCCAGACATGGTTTCTGTCATTTAAGATAGTTTTATCATGCTGCTGTATGTTCAAGTGTTTGTTTTTCTGATAAGTTTGTTTTTAATTAGTTATTTAATGCTATTAACACTAATTTTACAACATGATTGACAACTGTATGAGCCAATTGATGGGCTCGCATTCAGTGGTGCTGCTTGCAATTGGTCAGACGGGCGTATGGATGGGAAATTTGATACTGCTGAGATCGCTACAGCGCAGACTCCAGCTCTGAATGACGTCACCAAAGCTAGATGGCAGCAGCTGTATCAGTGATGTTTTAGCTTCCTCTCTAACAGTGGGGGTAAGTGCAGACACGACATTCATCTCTATATACAGTCTATGCCCTGAATGTATTAAACTGTGTAGACCTTGAACAAAAGACTGAACAGAAATCTGCACCCTGTGGCTGAACCAGTTGGGAACCACTGCTATAGAAGATTTAATTTAAGTATCCATGAAAAAGAACTTGCATGTCAAATATTTCCATGCAGACCAGAGTGAGCTTATAAAAATCACTATGCTCCAACTCAGTCTTAAAAGCCGGCTTCCAGTCTGTTGACAAAAATAGCTGTCGGCATGCGTACAGAAATTAAAAGAGGGTGAAATAAATTAAAGAGAAGGTCATTGAGGGAGATCACACAGACATCAGACAGGAAAGCCAGACTCGGTCACTCAAAAATGTCACACACGAGCCTGAAAATGATACCCTCATCTAAAGGAAATTTCAGCTGAAACATAATTAAAAATAAAATGCCGGCTAAGTCCCCAAATCACTACGGTGACAGAAGAAGACAGACAGCTGCTGACACAGCGGGCCGTGCTGCAAACTGCAGCTGTAATTGGACATATTTCACACGAGCAAGCGAAAATCTGGCTCGTCCGACTGGCTGCTCCTGTATTCTCTCTCCATCTCCTCTTTCTCTTGTTACTCTCTTCCTCCTCCTCTATGTCTTACTCTCTCTCACACTAACAGCTATAATTGGGGGGTGTTTTTTTTTCACTCTCAGCAGAAACCCCGGAGAGCCTTGGTCCTGACCAACCTGTAATTACAGCATCTTCAGAGTCTCATCCAAGAGACACAGGGAGCCCAGAGACATGGCATGGTCCAGGATTTCTAAGAATGGACTGTGCGAGGTGGAGTAACGGGGGGGGTGTTGCCGGCTAAATTTGGTCGAACCATGCGATGCAATCTGAGGCTTTTCTGGCAACTGTTAAAGTGGAACATGTTACATGAAAACTTAACATCATATTGTTTTGTACTCTATTGTTTCTGCGTGACTCTGCTCACATTTTGCACAGTGATTATAATTACGGTGGCAATTTCAGTCAGAGTGCGATCCTTACAATTACACATAAGTAAAGGCTGAAACAGCATTACCTGTATTTTAAGTATTCTTCTGTTTGCAGCTTTTGATTGTGTATAAACATCCCAATACAATAAGAAAGACAAGGTTTAATCCTGAAACCCAATCACTAGAATAACTTAGCACTGGCAGCTAAGATGTTGAGGCGTTTGTACACCTTGAACCAGTTTGAAGTCAAAAACATGTACTGCGAGAGAACAAATATGCATCTGTGCAGATAGAAAACAGGTACAGATTTGGAAACAAACACATCATCGTGGTTCAGACCAGTATAGCAGCAAAACACCAGGTCATACCCAGGACAGGCACACCAAGATGTATCAAGTCACAACCGCTTCCATGCCAGAGCCTTCTAATTTACACGCACAATAAAAAAAAAAATCAACATAATGGCATACGCTTGCCCAAACGTTTCACTGAACATTTAGAAGCAGATATGTTGGATAAGCAGTATTATCCACTTTGCGGTGGCTTAGGTCGAAGACTAAAAGAGCCTACAGTGTGCTGTTGTTTAAATTTCTCTTCCTTGACCTCAGAGGGAGATTTAAAAACAACATCCTGAAACAGCCAGCGAGCAGATTCCCTGCAGGCTTCAGTCCAAGCCCTTCAAGCTACAGCAGCCCTGTCCTCCTCTGTCATATCTCTCTTCTTGGTGCGCAGCCAAGTCTCTTATGTTGCAGCCTTTACAAATCTACCCATCTAATTCCTCACTCAACTATAACTTGTACTTCTCATCTCCCGTTCTTTACATTAAGTGGCGAATCTGTGCTGCGATAGAAAATCGAAGAGAGCCATGAAAAGCATCACACCTGCAATGCGGGGAAGCCGTGCTCTAATAAATGATCCTGTACAGATCGTGTACAGAGTCAGGCCGGGCTGTTTGACGACAGCTCATTCAGGGGACCTTTTATTACTGAAGATATGATGCCTGATGATGCCCTCCTCCCAACAATACAATCCAGTTATAGCGTCACTGTGTTCCCAATAACAGAGTTCAGCAGAGATGGCTTAATTCAAGGGCAATGCAGAAATACTTCCAGTGAGTAAGAGTGCTCCAATAGGGAATGTTTGTAAAGTCAATAAAAAGTTGGAAAAAGTCTATAAAACAAATTAGTTACCCTCTCAACAGCCTTTCAGTAGAAAGAGGAATCTAGCACCTGCAGCATAGAGCAGATGTTGTGGTCTGTCGCCAGTTGAGTCAGAATAACCCCAGCCAAGAGAGGGAAGGAATAGCTAAACTGTGAATCACCTAGAGCCGGCAGCTCTCCAGGAACCATTTCCAACTGGGTCCCCCTTCTACTGAGGACTGCGAATGGTCAGACACTATTCATTCTTATAATAGCAATAGCTGATGTGTGGTCCTCCTGCGGTTTAAGAGCAGAACGTTCCCCAAAAACCGCTGTCAATGCTTTCTTTTCAGCAGGAGAGGAAATGTGTCAAAGGGGCAGAAGGAGACACCTGAACACAATGGGCCTAATTCACCAACCATTTTTTGATCATTTAACAAAAAGTATCATGGCCTTTTAAAATAAATACTACATTCTTCATTGACATAAGTTATTTAATGGGGACCGTGCCTTCTAATAATTCTATAAGTCTCTCTAAACACACATACACACAGCTTGGAGAGCACAGTGGCACACGTCTCTGCCCATATTCCTGACAGCTGTGCTACTGCAGTGCATAAAATTTGCAGTTTGTGGTCAGACTTCTTCAGTCTCCCTGTGGGCACGCGGCCCTGCAGGCACATGCCCTTTTATGGGGATTTGCAGGGCGTTTACCTATGCTAATTATGATCAACAGGGTTTGCTGTCGACTGATGTCAATGAGGACAATAGGGTGTGTCATAATAAGAACACAGGTGCAAACAATTCAGCGGTTTAACAACATGTTGTGAATGTGATGTAGACTTTTCATGTGACTTTTCTCACGAACATATTTAAGAAAAAAAATAGAGCGATATTGGTGAGTGAGGCCCAGTGCATTCAAGCATATGTATCGTACTGAGAGTATGCACATGTACGGTACATGCTGGGGCTGGGTATCGAACACTTTAAAAAAAGGAATAGTTTGACATTTTGGGAAATTCACTTTCTCGTCGAGAGTTAGATGAGAAGATTGAGACCACTCTCATATGTGTCAGTTAAATATGTAGCTGGAACTGGAACAAGCAGGAAGTTAGCTTAGCTTAGCATAAAAACTGGAAACAGGAGGAAACAGCTAGCCTAGCTCAAAAGGTTTTTAAAAAATCCTTTTACCAACCCCTTTTACCAAATGTCATGCATTAAACGACCACAATATAACAGGTTACTAGATTTTATTACATTGGGACAGAGCCAGACTTGCTGTTTCCGCCTCTTTCCAGTCTTTATGCTAAGCTAAGCTAACAGTTGCTAGCTTCAGTTATACATTTACCAAGGGGCATTTTCTCATTTAACTTATGGCAAGAAAGCAAATAAGCTTATTTTCCAAAACGAAGCACTATGCCTTTAAACAGCAACTGATATGTGTCTGTAGCAATGAATACTGAAATGTGCCAAAAAATACCAAAAATGAGGATTAAAGGCTTGGTCATTGTTGTTTAATTATCATTTGATAAGTTACTTCCTGATATTAATCATATTTTTAGGAAGTTAGGAAACTTCTCTTTCGGTTACTTTACCTTAAGAGACAAAATTAAACACTGATAAATAAAGAAGTTTAGCTTTTGTTTTTAAATACACACTGAACATATCTCTATGTTCCCTGAACTAACATTTTGAAAGAAGTATTGTTTTGTATTGGTGCCCAGAATAAAGTATGGTGTTGGCAACTGTATTAGAAAATGTCAAATGATACCCAGCCCTAGTACACACACACACACACACACACACACACACCACTATGGCAGCATGTCACACACGCTGTTGAAGTGGTATGTAAAAGTAAAAAAGATGCATCGCAGACTTAAGCCTGCAGAGGCTGCCCTGCCAATAAGACAAGTCGCCTCACAAAGACCCTCATCCCGCTCTCCAATAGCCGCCTCTGTCCCACACATGGTATCGATGGGACGGTTAAAGCACAATCAGCAGTGATATTACACCTCAGCACGGGAATCTAAAAGTTAAAGTGGGGCTGTTTGTCTGAGAGCTGCAGGCTGCAGATAGCATCAGGGAGAGGGAGTGAGAAAGAGGCAATGAGGTGTGCTGAGGTGATTTGCCTAGAGAGAGGTGTAGAGAAAGGGCAGCGGAGAGGGGACAGGGATTCCTTTATCATCATCCTGAGGCTCAGGAAGAAAGGGGGGAGTAAAGGGGGACACAGGGCAGGAGTGGCTGGGAGAGGAAGATAAGCCCAACAAAAAGCCTTTACTCAAAGTGGCTCTAAACGGGATGCCACTGCTGTGTTTTTATTCTTCAGGATGAGTTTTTATTCTCTTAACAGTGGAATGAATGGCGTAGCATGTTGCCCTGCTGAACTACAATCAACAGCCCAGTGTAATTCAATCTAATAACATGAGCTCATAAAGGTGAAATGTGTTGCTCTCGGTGCAGCTAGCAGGAAAGGTTCATACTCACTTGTATGTTTTGACATTGTGCTGAGTAGCCTCCGGAAAGCCAAGCATCCCGCACACAACTCGGCTGCTGTTGAGACTCCAGCCCAGGTCACAAACCTGCCGCCATCTCCCTGCATGCCTCACTTCCACCACACCTTCTGTGATCAGGCTCTTCCTCTTGGTGGCCATGAGGATGGGACGAAGACGGACCTCCTCGATTTGCACCTTACTGTGACCCTTCGGGAGGACACACATCACATCTACTGTTAAGTGTGTTTCTAAGAGTAACATAGACATGTATCAGAAGTAAACTGCTGTACCTGGCGGTGTCTTTGGAACCTGGGGATGTCTTGATGTCCGTTTCCATAATAGCCATATCCTGAGTGCCTGCGGGTCGCCACTTGGCCCTGCCATTGAGGTGCGGTGTTGCCACTGGGCCTGAAGGCGGTGGTGTGGCCTCGACTGGCTGTGAGATCCTGCCTGCGCTCAACAGTGCACACCACCCCCAGATCTTCAGAGTGTTTACAGTCATTCACGCCCCAACCGTTGTGTTTGCAGTCCTTCAAGGACTTCTCTGTGCCGTCACAGCGTACGTTATCCATCCATATCGGGCCTGTGAAAGGATAAACAATTCATGACTTCATTCATTGTGACTTTCATTGATTGTCCAATAGACAGATTGAGCATTGCATCTACACAAGGGCCCGAATCCGTTCCTAAACACCTAACACTTGACTTTTACTGGCACGCTGATTTAGGGTTGCACCTTAGCGGCGTGTTTAGCGGTAGATACACAGTATTTTACAAGGCAGGGTGCTGTAGATCCTGCTCCTTGAATCCACTCAACCTTCTCTTTAATTTGGATTTAAAAGCGGCAGTAAAGAATGTCCATAAACCACAGCGTTGCGCAACTCTGGCAAGCGAATGCTGTCATTATTCTCAAACAAATGCCCTTTTTTGGCCCACATATCTGCTCTGCCAGCCTGCCAGGCGACCTTAACGAGATGTAGACTCCAATCCCACAACAAGTTATCTTTGTCACTTTATGATGTTATTTTGGATCTCTTAATTGGTGGTCTTTTCATGAAGCCATACATTAAGTGCGTTGTGGGGGAAGCACGGTGTAGCATGGATATTTTGGAGGAGACAGGTTGCAATAAAATGGTCCAATATGGCCGCCTGCCATTGAGTCTAAGACGTCTTAAATCTAATAATTGACGGTGATAATGTAATGGGCCCTTTTTGGAGCAGACATTTAGACTTGTCACGGCAGGAAAAGCACAGGTGTAATTAATACCATTAATGATGGCTCTGTTCCAATTAAGAGGGTCAGTAAGTCTTGTCAGTGAGCCAGCATGCACAGTAGCAGGGCTCTGAACTAGTAAAGCTAAATGGACTGTAGCCCTTATTAATAGCCTGTCATTAATTACACCCGTGGTTTTCCTGCTATGACACGTCAAAATGTCAAAGCCTATCATAGCTTGTTTTATCACTCACATCCAGTCATTTCGGCTTTGGCCATGGATGGATTCATAAATGGGCTGAACAGGCACAAGCACAGGGGCCAAAAGTGTCAGGGCCCCCCCTAGCCTTCACTTAAAAAATGTCAAATTAACACATACTGACCAGGAAGAGACTCAAAATTACCACAAAAGCCCTGTATCCACCGAGCGGTACAGTGCAGTATAGTTCAGTTTGGTACGCTTTTTTCCCGTTTCCACTGTGAAAAGTTGTGGATGGTACCAATGGAACCGTTCTGTACCATCCCCATTTTTGGTCCCCCCTCTGTTGGGGTACCTAGCACACAGATCTGGTACTAAAAAGTGGAGCTGTGAACGCTGCAGTCTGTTGGTTGGTCAAGAGGGGACGGTCACTCTGCTCAGGGCTGAGTTATGGCTGGTTTTAAAGCTCATGTAACCACCGTTCATATCGTGGAGAGTTTTATTAGTAAACTATAACTGTAAAATGAAAGGATGTTTTGCTGCCTCTAGCAGCAGCTGGAGTTTGAGAAAAAAATAACTTAATTCACTGGGCTGACTGCTGGTGACTTTTAAGGTGGAACGTTAACTTGTAATGTTACTCAATGCGTGAGCTGACGACGTAAATCCATCAACACACCTTAAATTTCACCGTGACAACTTTGATCATTACATTAGTTTTATATGATATACATTTTTAGTAGTGAGTGGATCTTCAAGCATTTATATATATACTGTATGTATATATTAATTTCTACCGGGACAGCGTATATCCCAATCCTCACTCGGAGAAAAAAAGCGTCATGGAGCATCACTCCTGTGGGCTCCAGCAACACTAAATCCCCGAGCCACCCACATTTAAGGGTACTGTTTGTGGTGGAAATGCTACACGGACCTAGAGTCTACGTACAATGTCTGAGGAGTTACTTTTGGTTTAAAAGGTGCTATACCAAAAGTGTTTGGTGGAAATGGGACTTATATTGGCTTTCCAGGCACAGGCCCTGGGACCCATAGTGTCAGGGGGCCCCCTAGCCTTAACTTGCAAAATGTCAAATGTATATTAACACTACCGATCAGGAAGAGACTCAAAATGACTACAGAGACACAAAACTGCAAAAAAGGCACAAAATTACATCAGAGAGACACAAAATGACCACAAGAAGATGTTTAACAACTACAAAGAGACACAAAACCACCACAAAGTCTGTGTCTTGCTCCTCTGTAGGAGAGGTGGTGGGGCCCTTTGCTTATCTGTGCCCAGGGGCCTACTGTCTCATAATCCACCCATGGCTCTGGCCTATTACAAAATGGAGGCATTTGACCATTCCTCAGTAAAATTATCATGTGGCTTAATTGTAATTTGTCACAGGAAGTGCTCTCACCCACTCCTTCTCCATACTTGGCGCTGTGTGCCCACGTCACACCGCTCTGGAAGCCCAGCTCTCGGCACACCACGTTGGCCAGCTTGATGTCCACTTCATCGTCGCAGACGGTCCCCCACGTGTTGTTGTGCAGCACCTCCACGCGCCCTTCGTGCGGCTCTCGCGCATAGTTGCCCGCCAAACGCACCTTGGCGGCTGGTGCGCGCGGCGCCCTGCGCTGAGAGGACGTGGTCCGGCGGGGTTCAGCGCGTGCGGGGCAGGAGAGGGACAGCAGGAGGAGGAGGAGGGAGCTCAAGCAGAGGGTGCGGGTCATCGTGACTGAGAGGAGGGGGTCTGCAGGTAGGCTGAAGGTTGAAACACGATATTATTTACTTTATTCTACAACTTATTTTATTCATTTATTAAACTGAGCAGTGGAGTCATTTAACTGTGTTGTCAATGAAGCAGCCAGTTTAAAGCTACAGGCTAATTTCACTGTAATGAGAAACATCCATCATCTCTTTAAGATACACCCTTAAACTTCTACAACTGTGCGTAAAGAGTAATTCCCTTTAACACAAGCAGCCAGTCTGGTTATTAAACGGACCAACGGTGACATCCTCTGGACAAAATAGTTCAGGTAGTCTCCTCAATGGCAGAATACAGCCATGAAATGAATGATGCTGCTCACAGTCACAGAAATAAAACTTGCTTTGTAGTCCAACATTTGATTTAACTCACTGGTGCAGCATCAATTTTCGCAGTGACGCAATCCAAGCCAAAACGCATAAAATGAATACTTTTCACTCATGTCAAACATAGGCATATAATTAGAGATACACCAGCCTCACTTTTGTATTGCAACTCACGTGAATAAACATCCCCCAGGGCTAACTAACCAGACAAAAAAACATGGGGCAGGTTTTAACTGGAGGTTAACAAGTGTCACAGCCAAACAAGAACGCAGTGGTGGAGACAGACACTGAAAAGCATTAAATCACTGCACGCCACAGAACAACACTGAGCACAAAATACACAAAATCTGTTTTTCTGACTGTGACGGTAAAATTACAAAGGGACAAACAAACAAACAGACTTTTCAGACTGGACTCATAAATCATAGTGGAAAAACACATCTTTTACTGTGTAAATCATCTATATCTCTTTTTACTGATTAATTATTCAGAGTAGGAGCAAAATTAAAAACAAATATTTCCTTTAAATGTTGTAACTTTGACAGTATAACAACCATGCCGAATTTTAAAATGTATCTAGTTATCTAGTTAAAGTAAAGAATCAAGAGATGAGAGAAGCATCTCATCCCTTAAAACACCTGTTACACTTGCACTCAGATGCTAATGTACTAAAATAAAACAGTAAATAAATATAACTTACAAATCAAGTGGAAATAAATCAATATTCTTTACTAAGAAAAAATGTAAAAGGAGAAGGTAAGGTGAAAGTTCACTCACCTGGCAGGCAGCAAATGTTTGCAGTGGTGGACGTCACAGGCTAGGGGAGAGTGACTGAGTGAAGGAGTGTGCCTACTAAATGCTCTCCTCAGTCAATCCTCCCTTCTGCCCTCCTTCTCCCTATATCCCTCCCTCCCTCCCTCCTCCTGCTCTCTCTTTCCCTCTTGGTATCTTTCTCCCATATAGAAGTCAGTCAGATGCTCAAACGCAAAGCTGGTTTATTGGATTGTAACCGAATTGTCTGCATATGAAATCTAAAAACATCAAAGTAGTGATGATGAGGATTTGTCATTTTAACTTATTCTGTCTTTGCTGACATTTATGTGAGTGTGGGTGAATGCTTGAGATCAAAGACGTTCCAGACAGATAAAAAATCTGATGGTGAATATTTCAGAAATGTATCTCAAGCAGCAACGCCTGTTTCACAATGGGTTATTTCATAAACTCATTTTCATAATCAAATCAAGTGTTTCTCTCTGATTGGGCCTCTTCACTTTGACCCTCCCTGATAGGCTGAGGAAGCTTTACACAATTGCACGAGCAGAGCGTTACAAAACCTTTGGGTGTACGTGTGTGTGAATGTAACCAACAGGAAGGACTCTGGTTCCGGAATAGTTTCAAACATCAAGCCCCAAGTGTCTCAAAGAAGCTCCCTATACCACAGGGTAGATATTTCCTTGTTGAGATGGCCGCAAACCACCGGCTCTAAAATAGGCCTAGCCTCACCGTAGCCGTGGTGCACGTGACTGATGAGAATATGCCATACCACCCCTGCCCAGGAGTGTGTTACTATAGTCTAACCTATCATCATGGCAGAGAGAGCATAAGGATTTGAGTCATGAGTGTAGATCCAGATCATAAAACTGAAGGGAAAAGTCCTGCCAGGGTCACTTCAGTGCTCGGGTCCAATTCAGGCTCCCTCCATATCCAGACGAAGGCCTTTCTGCATGTTTGACACTTGTTTATTTATTTTTTGAGTCATTTCGGGAGGATTTGGGATGAATTTAGACACATGGAAATTTTGGGCCTTGGGCTGTTGTGTTGATAAACTGTATTCCAGGTTTTAAGTAAACCTCAGCGGGCACCTTTTTCAGGAACCAAAGTTTATTCATAGACATGAAGAATTACAATCATGACAGGGGAGGTAGGAACTGAAACATCAACCAAGACCGTAAAAAACACTTCCTCGTATGCAGAGCATCAACAGGGTGAAAAAAAATCATACGTTACATTATGTGTGTATTTGTGTGTGCATGTGTAAACTTTGAAGCTGTAATTGAGATGTTTGTGTGTGCAAGTGATGGTGTGACTGGGTGGCAGGATGGTGGTCCCTCCCTGGCTGGTAAACCTAGAACAGGAAGAGCAGACCCCCTATTAGCGGGGCCAAATCAGAGGGATCGCCAAGGCCGACAGGGAGAGGAAAGAGAGATGTAAAAGAAAAAAAAAACAGAAAGGAAAAGGAGGGTGTTCAGGTTAAAAATATAAGTATTGCTGTGTTTAACATTCTTCTATTATAACTTGTGCGGCACTGTTGCATATCAGACTAATTAAACTAGACCAGACAGGTGTCCCTGCCTGTGTGCCAATACTTAACAGCTCAGTGGGTGTGTGTATGTGCCAGTGAGAGTGCATTACAGGGCTCTCGGAGGGCTCACAGGGTAAGAGTATCTGAGCGAAGCAGCTCTCTGTGGCAGAACGCTCTCTCTCTCTCTCCCTCCACCTCTCTAATTACGCCGACCGAGCCGGCTCTGCCCTTACCCACAATCTGTGGAGGCATGAAATAAATACATGCTCTCCAACAATAAACAAGTGCCTTTTCAAACGACAGCACCTCCTCATGCTCACCCCCACTGCCGTCTCTCTAGGCTTTCATAATGCTTTTACTGCGAGCATGTAGGCACATACTGGATGGAGGATATGCTGTGCAGGTTATAGTGCAGAGAGCTGTACATAGATTTCATTAGATCTTGTGTCAAAGGCCATATTTGCCATAATCCCAAGGTGTGCAAAAATTTGTCTATGAGGTAAAATTTTTTAGAAAATTGGACTTAAATTTAGTGTTTGCATGCTAGCCCCCATTTAAATCTGATAAGGGCTAAAAAATCCTTAGCAGATATAGTTTTCCCTTTTTAAAGCGCATATATGCAATTTTAAAGGACTGCACTTTTACAGAGTCAAGGGAATTTAATTCAAAATAAAAAAAATAAATAAAATCAAAGCACCAGAGGCCTCCATATCCTGATTTTAGCCCCTCGTATGAATCAAGCTCCAGAAACACGTTATAATGCAACATTTCATTACACCACCTACGGATCTCTATGGTTAACCATTAATCAGTTAACTGCCAAGATTATTTTTGACCTGTTACGCATGTTGGTCAATAGATAATTTTACTACTGAGTTTACTACACTGTGCATCACCCGGCTCTGGTGGGAGGTAGCAAGCAGCAGTGCTCATTTGGCAATAGCTGCCAGTAACACTGTCCCAACCCAACAATGTGCCGTGGAAACATGGCGGCCACCCTCCGGTCTCCCTGAGCTCAATTTTGAGTCCTTAACCCCCTTTCTATGTCATCACTGTTGGCTCTGTTAGCACCATTCGCTCTCTTAGCAGGACTAGTGATGCTAACATATGTAGCAATATTAAATTAGTTTTGCAGCTCAAAATGAAGCCGCTTATTCAGGAAGAGACTGGGGAGTGGCCACCATGTTTCCACAGCACCAACGTCACCATTACCAGCAATAATTGCGAATAAGTGGCACTGCTCATGAGCTCCCACCCAATTCGGGTTGGGCACAGTGCAGTACAGAGTGGTCGAGGCTAGCTAACCAGTGGAGGCCGGAGGGTGGGCAGTGAGCACTTCCACATGTCAACACAGCTTCGTGGCTGTCTATAAGCAAAGCAAACTTAAAATAAAACATAAGGCAAGACATTTACAATACAAACTATTAAAGCACCACCTCTAAATGGAAAACAGTAGGCTAAACACTTTAAAATATGAAGCTAAAGTTCACTGAGTTAATGGAGCACTGAACTGAAAAGAAAGGCCTCTTGTATTTCCTGTCATTTTGCATGTTTGTCTTAAACATTAACCAATAAGTTACCGGTTTGTAGGTGCTGGGCTATTGTAAGCACAATTAACCAAAACTGACATCCCTAACACCGCCCCTGCCTCCTATGTAGAGGCACACTTCTTTCAAACCCCACACCTCTCGTCTGTAACACAGGCTTTCTTTGAATAACTGTCATGTGAAAATCTGTGGAGTGCCCCTTTAATTTTGCAGCATCGTGCACTCTTACACTCACATGGACTTCACATGCATTCACAGGTGGCAGCAGGCTTCAGTGACTCTCTATTCAAGATGTCACTTGTGGGATAATGGTCGCTTTTCCCACAAGTTCTCAGCAGTGTTAGTCATGTCTCCATCTCCCACTGGTCTGGGTGGTTACAGATTCCCTAATGCATCTTTCATGCTGGCCACTCAAGTGTCTTTACTAGTGATGACAGGGTTACCATATTCCCCCCACACTACCCAGACCTGCTTTGATTTACTTCTTTGGGGTTGTGAGCATCAGGAATGACTTAGAGAAACGTCGCGGTTCCTGGAGATCAAAAAAAGATGAATGTCTATGCATTGCATAGGCTGGTTAAGTTGGTGACATAGTTCAGTGCAAACCTTTTATGTGCAACATTGCCGCCTTGTGGAAGGCAGGAACAACACACACTGCCAGAAAATTATTAGCAGAATAACTGCATTCATCTGAAATTTCTTCCCCAGTTTGTGTAATTACCCATGCAGAGACTCAGAAATAGGTGGTTCAAATACATTTATTAAATATAAAAGACTCTTTTTTGCAGTGCAGTAACGATAATACAAAATATTTGGAAGATTAACAGGATTGCAGTGCTCTGGTTATCAAAGTGTACATCATAATTAAAAATGCATTTTCCTGAAATAGTTTGAAACAAGGTTAAAAAAAAAAAAAAAAAAAAAAAAAAATACTAAAAACATACCAAATAGCAAAAATTAAAACCAGGGAAATCTTTTGTCCAAGTTTGAAATATCCACAAGATGACATCAAAGTATGCCATGGTATCATCCAAAGCATTTTATTAGTCTGCAAAACTAAATGCACTGTGCAACCATAATTAACAGCACCAGTCACAGAAGAAACGACCAAGTTTGTTTAATCAACAAGTGCAGTCATCTTACGGTTTGGTGTCCAATTCCTTTTTCACAAGTTTTAGCCACAAGACAGAAAGTAAATACGAGAAAAGCAGAAGTGCAGCATGTGACCGTGTTTGCACCCAAAGGTTCTTTATAATGCTTGCCTCTTAAAGCCAGAAAAAAAACAGAAGAGGGAACTTAGAGAAATACTACAAGACCAGTAAATGGGAAGCTGTAATCAGCTCTCAAGTTCTGTTGTAAAAAAGGAGAAATAGAAAAAAATCAGTATAAATAGGAAAATAAATACTCTCACGATGCTGTGCGTAGTTTACTAGTGAATGTAGTGTGGACTTAAACCAGGTGTGGTAGCTGTAATTGTTATCTAGTGGATAATACAGAAACATGCTAATGGGTTTTAAATGCTGTCTAGTGTTGAAAGTCATGAAAGAACAAGACTGTGTTCAGTGCAGAGCCGTCAGATGAAGCAGTCTTTGGTTCGCTAAAATACTGAAATGGACGCCCTAAAGTCAAAAACACTGCTTTTAAAGATTTAAAATCTCTGTGAGTGGATTATGTTTCACATGTGGCCAGGAATGTGTTCACATGACTGAACATGATGTTTTGTAAGGCACTGTCCTGTACAATCTAAGTGTTTATCAATGACATCACCATGGCACACACATTAACGACCTATGCTACTTCTGCCAGAAGTGCTGCGTGTGTGTGTGTGTGTGTGTGTGTGTGTGTTGGACACAGAGCTAACAATCAAGTCGGCACTTTTCTTTTGCATAGACATAAAGCACTGTGATGTGTACTATGCAAATGTGTATTCTAATGCTGAGATAAAAACATATAAGGGTTATTCATTTGCACTGGGCACAGACCAGAGGCTCAACTAGCTCTCCTGTAGTCCCCAAAAAAGGAAGTCTGGAGAATGAAACACTTCACACCTGACATTTCATGCAATCCAATTAAACAAAACCAAAAACTATGGCCTACAGTTGAGTTGAAATAATACCTCTCTGATACAGTATCACTAAAAAATGAACACTACAGCCTTCATAAAGGTATTTATTCTTCTGGATTGCATAAAACTGTCAGGTGTTTCTATTAATTCTTCCACGCCCTACCATAACTTGTCACGACAACTGAATGCAATGTGTGTATTTACTCTTTCAACAACAGGGCAGCCAACAGATAGCGTGAAATACACCTAATCCAGGCATTAACAGATACAATCTGAAATCCCTCGAGCCAAATTTGGGGGTCCTTATTTGTATTTACCCATTTACGATGATCGTAACTAAGGCTACATAGCACAGTATAAAGGCACCTCTATGGGTCTCTGTAGCTTATTGGCTAAAAGAAACCTCTTCTGCATAGGGGAGGTACTGAAATGTCAAGTGTATCTGTTGGCAAGTCTTTGGTCTCGTGGACAATGCGCTGATACTGGAAAAGGAACAAAGAGAGGGAAACGGAGCCCCAGACTAAACCGCAGACTGATCTCAACAGCTGTGGGCTATGGATTAAAAAAATCAGGTTCACAAACTGCAAGTTAAGAGAATACTTCACCCGCAAAATGACCATTTGTATAGTGATTACTCACTGTGTGTTACCTTGAATATTAAGATAACTTTTCCCCCATCCTTCCACAATGAACGGAGAATCATCGGGGACCACGTTTAACAACAGCAAACTGTATCAAAACATCAGTTCACATACTGTCACAAGACTTGTGCAGTATAATCCAAGTCTCATTTATCCAATCGTATGCTCATTTGTGTGTATGCTCAAAATCACTGTTTTTGTCAGTGGAGTCTGGCTTTGATGAGAGCATAGATAGAGTTTCACTTTGAGCTCAGTTCCCCATCGGAAAGTGCCCTCTGTTTGGTAAGTACTGAGCAGACAACTGGATAAATGAGAATTGGATTATGCTGCACTAGTTATGTAAGAGTTCATAAACAGATGTTTTGATACAGAGATGACAGAACAGATGTGTTGTGTTTCGTTAGACGTGGTCCCCATGTGCTCTTCAAATACTGTGGATGCATGCGAGTAAAGCAAAGTCTTCTTCTCGAGTTCAAGGTAACATGCCATGAGCAGCTGATACACCAACAGTCATTTTGGGAGTGAAGCATTTCTTTAAAGTGTTGGCTGAGTACTTGTACTTTAAAAATAGGGAGGAACATTTGATTTGTGATGTTTCTAAAGAAGGAAGGTCCCCAGGTTCATCACCGAAGAACCTTGGCCTGAAAAATCCAGAGTCCTTTCATTACTGCTGGGCATGACAGAGCCATTACTTTTTTCCATTGTGGACCAAAGCAGTTTCACTTCCTCCTTATGTTGTATGCCTGTGAGGTTAGGTTGTACTGTATCCCTTAAAGCTGGAATAGGTCACCATGTGCCACGACGGGCTGCGAATGTGAAGGTTTTCATTAGAAACAAAGGCTACACCAGGTCATTCTGTTGCTCCTGTCTGGTTAACATTGTACCATCGAGCAATATCATTGAGTACAGTCTTTAGTTGAAATAACAACCGTCACACTCCCAGTCCTTTGTGACACATGTGTGACCATCCCTGCCTTCGAGCCTTTGAGTGCTGGCTCTGATCCTTTGACTATACTGGTCCATTCTGCTACAGTAAATATTTTAAGCCCAGAGAACCTGGTCCAGTAAGTACCAGCTCCTGTGGCTCAGTCTGTGCATCACGGTTTCCCGCACACTACTGAGGCAGAGAGTAAACTGAGTTCAAGGCTGCCAGGGCTTCCTGTCCTTGCCTTTCTGATCAGGAATGTGTTTGTAGCGACATTTGTCCCCAAAATGGCAGCCGGTGGTTCTCCAGAAGTAACACTCGTCTCCGTTCACTGGGCCACGTCGTCGAGGTCTGGGCAGAGAGGAAAATGACATAGAGACAAAAGACACAAACAAAGAACTTTAATTATAAAAGCGGTTCAAACTGTAGTCTTATTGTGTGATTTCAGTTACTGAGAAAGTTGACGTCTTACCCAGCAGCTGCGCCTGCCTGCTGTGTGACAGGGAGACAGGTCTTAAGTGGAATGGGAAGGACCCTCTGAGTGCGACGGTCAGGATAGCGCACCACTAAACGTGTGTTCTCAATACAATAACCCTGTGAGAAGAAGCACATAGCAACTTTTAGTCCATAACTACCTTTAAAGACAGGTTTAAAGAACAAGATTGAAAGAGAGCAACCAAATAGGTGCTCACATTTAGTTTCTCCATGGCACGGGCTGCCATGTTTGCATTCTTGAAGTTGACAAAGGCACAGAATCTCTCATGCAGAACACGGATACTCTCGATCTCACCATACCTACAATGCAAAGCAAACAACAGACAAGTCAATAGCCACCTAGGTTATATATTAAATGGATGTGTTTCTGTTTAAAAAGGTCCACTCTCAAGTGTTTGCTCAAATGTCTTTAAAATTATTAAATAAGGAATAAGATGTTGTACTTATATAAAGTGATTCCAAGTCGTGAATTAGGTTAGTATCAAATACTGTACTGAACTATGGTCATACATTTTAAAAAGGTCCCATAGGTGTTTCTCAGTTAGCTCAGTGGTCACATTTCCCACCCACAGAGATGGGCAAGGGCTTCTGAAAGAAAGACAAAGAGAAGGAATGTTACTGACATTAATAAAACCACAGGTCAGATACATGATTTGTTGAAACTTGAAGGTGTTACAACCTCTAAAAGGAAAAATTGACCCCTAGCTTTGATTAGACAAAAACTGTCACCTACCCTGGCTGCACAACGGATGAGTCTTGGCTGCCAGCTGCAAAACAAAAAGAGCTTCATCAATAGAAGAAATGCCTGCAGGGTTTTAACATGTAGAAAATGCAGCCCCTTTCTATAAAACAGGTGCATGTGGTCTTACCCCTGGCAGCATCAGAACAAGATGCCAGAACAGCCTGTACAGTTGTAAATTTCTCTAGCAGTAGGACACTTTGCACTTCTTCAACACCAAGCTCCTGAGGATAGGATAGAACAAAGTGAATAACCAATCATGAAAATATAATGAAAGGAATTCAGTTTTAAATGAAGGTGACTATTTCAATCAAGAAGAAAATGTTGCTTCTAAAGAGGAAATCTCAGAGGAAGCTCTAGTTATTTTCACTCATAGCTACCAAGCTTACAGGAAACACTTTTACTGACGTGTTTGCAGGTGCATTTACCATTAACTGCAGCACTTTGCAATTAAAAAGGTCATTGACGGCCTCCTCACAGTCTTTGTCGAGTTTCAGCACCTGCTCCATGGCCTTCTCCGCCTCACTGTACCGCTGAACACAAAGACCAACAGAAAATTAGTAAAGACAGTAATCTTAGTAAGCTGGTAATCTTATCACGCTATGGCACATTTTTTCTTCATTGAGATAAATAAAGTATAACATTCAACATGATGCACACATACATATCTGGGGGTCACATAACCATGTCTAAACCTCCCTCTGGCCACCAAACTAGACTCACTATGTTATTCCCCCATATAAATACCATAACATATACACATCTACGATACATTAACACACCCCTACACATCCACACAAATGAAGTAATACATAAACTATGCCAGCACGTGCTGACACACTCATACACGTGCATTAGATCAGAGTATGTGCAGCACATGCTTCTTTGCTTACATGCTACGCCCATGTACCCACCTTCATGCCCATGAGAGCACTGCCCTTGCGGAAGTGTCCTTTGGGCCAGTCTGGGGCTATCTGAATGGAGCGTTCAGCATCGGCCAGGGCCTGAGGGTACTGCTCCAAACAGTAATAGCAATACGAACGATTCCCAAAGAACCTGCGGGACGTGATTTAATGTTAAAGGAACACTATCTAAAATGTACATACTCCCTTTGTAACAAACTAGCCATGAACACAAAGGGTATACCTATAATCCTTTGGATCACATCTGATGGCTTCTGTAAACATGCTGACAGCTTGTGCGTACTGCCCCTCTTGCACCAGCTTTATGCCTTTTTCTGCAAGAAAAGGAAAAAATGCTTGTAAATTATTCTCTGGTGAGTCAGCAGCCCGAGGCCTCGACTGACCGCAGTGCTGCATGCTGACATACTTGCACAAAGGAATGTGTAATCAATAATTTCCTTGACGGTTTTGTATCTTTTCCAATGAATATCCTGTTAAAAGGTTGGTTATGTACCCTGCTATGCAGAAACAATGCCTTACCTGTCAGTGACGCACTTTTCTTGGTCATGGTGTCAGTTCCATTTGTCTGTAAGAAAAATATTTTAATATGTTCATGTTCACAGTTGTGGAAATTTACCTAATAAGTTCTGAATGTTCTCAACAGGAATGGCTCTGATTTGACTTGCATTTTCAAATCAGATGCATAAGACAGGCTTACATACATTTACTTATCTAGAATGAACATGTGCATATATATATATATATATAAGAAACAATAAAACAGCTTTTAGGATTTTCTCACAGCTAGTTTAGTGTTTTTGTTTCATGCATCTACTTTTTTTTGTCATTAACGGATGCCGATATAGGCTGCTGTAAGAGCTAAAGCAATTCGTTAGCCTAATTCAAGACATAAATGACCAATGTCTAAGCTTCATCCTACAGCTGATTTACAGCAGGTCAACATGTACACATAATAACAACTGTTGTAAAGACTTGCATGGTCCAGAGTCCACTTTTCACACATATCAGACTTTGGAACTGCCAGAGGAACACACTGCTGCCACAAGAAAAATAGTGCACAGCAGAGTCCTGCATGAGTCTGACTTTCAAGACCTGCGACATGCAATACCCCAACCCACACATTAGTTACCCTACCCGAACCACCAACACATGACGTACTTCCAACTCAAAACTGCAAATCCTTTAATAACCATGTGCTGTTCAAATGTTTCAGTTCGGCAGCGTGTTTAAAGTGATCATGTGGGGACATTTTATACACCTTAAACAAAGATTTTATATTCTGAAATGAAGCTAATTCAGGAAATGCAAATTAAGTGAATATTTTTTTGCTTGTCCTTAAAATATTGAGCAGCACATCGCCATAGTTAACGTCCCTGTTAGTAATGCACCTGATAGACAGAGCCGACACACAAAGTCAGCAGTCAGAGAAGGAAAATGTTAAATTTAATTATATTTATTTTAATATATCTATCTCCTGACACCTGCATTCTGACCCGCATTCTCTTTTTTTCCACCCAAAATCGAACCTAGAAACGTAGAAATAATATTATTAAGACAAATACCACCCGACCTGATGCAGGACTCTGGTGTACAGCTATGACATTAGCTCTTACTGTACCTCCTCATCTTACATTATGTGTTAGCATTCATCCACCTCTCTCTCGGCCTTGTACTGTACTTTAAAAATAGTGAGGACCAATGACTTGTGATGGAAGGTCCCCAGAATGATCACTACAGAACCTTGGCCTGAAAAATCCATACCGAGTCGTTTTATTACCGCTGCACACGAGTGCTGCCACAAGAAATATAGTGCAGAGTTATGACAGGGACTCTTGCTATAACTCCTCATCTTACATTATGTATCAGCATTCATTCACCTCTCTCCTGGCCTCGTTCTCCTTGTTTTCTTTGGACTTGCGACCCGATCCTTTGGGTTTGATATGGCTAGCAGCATTAGCAAAGAAGGCACTGCTCACGTCCCACTCTGGCTCCTGTGAAACACAGAAAGTAAGACATTGGTGTTCAGTCATGTGCCATCCAGGCCTACAAATACTACCCCAAAACGATTCATTGACTTGGACTAGAGATGTAAAAGTTAAACTAAAACCTGCAACTCTTGAGACAGAGGATTCATACATGCATCCACCTCCAGTATAGTGACCCTACCTCCTCAGCAGATCTGGTGTGGCTCTTCTGTTGTCCTTTGATTCCCGAAAAAGTCATGACTGGAGTGGAGACCTGTGAGGCAGCTGACTTTGCCTCTTTTTTCTCCTCCTTTTGCACTCCTTGTTTCTCCTCCTCAGCACCAACTTCTGCCTCTGACTCACTCTCATCCAGTTCAGACTCGGCACCGCCGTCCTCATCTTCATCATCCTAATGTGAACAACCATATGAACATCCTGTTAGTCGCAGTAAAGGCAAATGTAGAGTGCATTCCTTGAAGGAATAATGTGGTAATTACCCGTTCAGCATTCTCGCTTTGCTTGACCTGCTCCTGCTTCTTACGTTTTCGACGGCGCTGAAACAGACGCAGCAAAATGCACAACTTTACCCATCATTCATAGCATGACAGACTTCATGTATATAACTGCAAGGAGGATCTTTAAGGAGTGTAAGAGTGTAGGAGTGATCTGTGCTCACCTTCCTCTTGGCTTTGCGTCGCTCTGCCCTCCGCCTGACCTTCTCCTCCTCACTCAGATCCTCCTCTCCATTTAATGCATCCTAAACAAACACACACAGTTGAATGCTGCACATTGCACCATCACCCTCGCAGGCCTTACAGTGCCCTGTCAGTGTGACACCATTTGTTTACCTGTGACAAAGTGGCATCACTTGGATCAGGGGTTGAAGCACCACAGTCCATCTGCTCCTCCTGCTGCTGGACAGGAGGGCCTGTTGGGAAACACACACTGTCTTCATTTTGTGGGAACCAGCACAGCTCTAATCAAGAAAATGGCTCTGGTTCTCAAAATGATACAGCGTGCAGTCCGCACAGCAAGTATGGACATCGTGTACTGTTAGATAGTACTGTGTAGCGAGGTAGCCATCAGCTACACATGCCTGAATAATAACGCACGTCTACAAGCAGCTCAGTCGTCCTAAACTGAAAACCAAAAGAAATACTCTCTACTTGTCTGGATGGCAAGTAAATATGTTCCTCCTTCCTCATTCCCATTCAAGTCTAACCACAATGACCTTTGATAACAAAATGCAAAACATTTAATGACGCTGGGTGGAGTAAGGAAAGGTGATGTAATGCTTTCTTATTAAAAAAAAAAAAAAAAAAAAAAGCCAGAAAAGCTCAACAGGAGACAAAAATGCACAGTTGTTGATCCAAGTTGTTTCTTCTCGGTCTTATGAGAGGGCTGTTTGCTCTGAGTTTTCCACTGCCACAAGCCCAACATGCAACACACAGCTGCCTCCAGCATGGATGTTTGAGAACACGGTATCTTTTCTTAGACGCTTGGTTGGAAATTACATTGAAAACAACCACTGCCCTGAAGGTGGGATCTGTGTGTGTGTGTGTGTGTGTGTGTGTGTGTGTGTGTGTGTTGGGGAGGCACAGATCAGATCAAACCAGAAACCTGCAGCTGATTTAGGCCCAGTGGAAGCAGACAAATGAAAAGACAAAAGACAGCAAAAACACTGGAGCACGCAGGATTGTGCGTGGTGTCGGATTTCCATTCGTTCAGCAAAGATTTCCAGAGCAGTGACAAATTCATACTTGGTCTGTGACTCATGTTGTGACTCGGGAGGCATTGATGAGAGTGATTGCAGCTCTCCGGCTCCTCAGTGCTGCTTCGCTCTTTAAACACGCTGCATTTCTTGTGGGAAAAAGATGACAAGCAGCTACTAGACTTCCTCATTCTGTCTCTGCATGGGTATTTTATAGGGTGCTGTGGCACTGGTCACCACTTTAGACAGCGCTAGTCGATGCCTAAACCATTCCAGCACAAGTTTCACTGCCTTCAGTAAAGACTCTACCATCCCACCATCATGAGGAGCTAGTGTCTCTAAACGTACCTATAAAGTGGAAGGAATTTCAGCTGTCCATGTCTGGCTCACTACTCAAATGTCAAAAAACACAACCACTCCTAAAACTCCTGAATCAGGCTTTTTGTTAAATCTTAAGTATAAAGTAATGTCCTCCTTACAAATAAATGATCCAAGATCAGTGGACAAAAGCAACAAAAGCGTCTCTGTCTCTCGCCGTCAAGGAGACTGCTTAAATTAGCGTTGAGATGAAAGGTGAGCTCTTTCCGCAGGAATGTAAAATAACAGTGTATCATCATGGACGGGATTTTTAACCTAGAAATCAGTTTCACAGGCTGAGCTTTTTCTTTCTTTGCACGGCATCACAGAGAAAGGGAGAAATAAAAGGAGAACATGACCTTATCATTCGAAATAATCAGTACTGAATCAAGTGTCAGCAGTTTAAGTGATTTTGTAATCTGGCTGAAGACATTTACACAACAGTTTTATAGCTTTTATAACAGAGTGCATATGGATGGAGTGAAGTCTCACTGAACAACCAAAATAGTCAGTCTGCTCTCTGATGTGAGTTATGTGGGATATAATCTGGGAATGTGACTTTAGGAACAGTGTAGACACACATTATGCAATCATGTTGATCATCATCAACACCAACTGTTGCTGAGCAGCCTCTGATGCAGTCAAGTCAGTAAACTAACCTGCTCTGCAGCTACAAGGAAACTAAACACACACGGAGAAGCAAGAAGAGGAACAAGGTGCTGGCACATGACATATTTAATGACTCTTAACTTGATGCTCATCTAAATGTACAGCTGCGCCAGCTCTGGGCTGCACAGCTCCTACCACCTATCTGATGCATTGTTATCATACCAACATGTACCGGGTAATGTGTGTCTAATCTGTGCTAGTTTGGGCTCCTTACCCACTTCCCCTGCTATATAGGGCACTAAAAGTATTGTAAGTGTGTTATTGTTAGCGTCCTGGATGTAAAAGTCTGTGGAAGTGCGTTTTATCACAACAACTTTGTGGCACCGCCTGCGCAAACTTGGAAGTGGTGCAAGCAAAGGGTGTAACACTGGCAAGAGGGGAACCTTCATTGTTTGACCAAGAACCCAGTTTGAACTTCACGGTGGAGACAATGGCGAAATACTGCCACATATACACGCTTTAACACACCTCGTGTTGGACAGTGTCCACGGTTTCAGTGTCACACGCGTTTCCTTATCGCCTACGGGATCAATTTAACTTGTGGTTGAGTTTTAGAAAGTTTTGAAAAAGTGGGACGTTTTCTTACCGCTGCCGAGTCCCAACAGCCTGCATATGTCCCTGGTGAATTTCATGAGTGCGACCATCCAGCATTATCGTCTCGGATATCCCATAAAAAGTATTTTAACACATGTTTAGGCTCAGGGTGAACACGTTTGAAACATTGGGACAATCGATATCGAATCTGCGGGAATCTTTGGTGGTTGAGTCCACTTCCTGAGCGTCAAACGCCGACGTTGGGTCCACCCTGAGCGGCGTCTTAAAGGGACAGGACACCATTATTGATTATTGAACAGATCAGATCCTATCACAGTGAGTGAGTGAATGAATGAATGAGTGAATGAATGAGTGAATGGGCTACTAACAAAAAATGACACTTAAATATATGCTTCCTATCGTTCATTAAGATTTAAAATAATATGAATAAAAATAACTTTACAATTCATTTGATGCACAGTTTGTTGTCATGCAATGATATAAGTAGTGTTGGCAAGATTACTTATGAAATGAAATATTGTACAGATTACTAGTTACCCTTTTGAAAATATAATTTGGTAAGATGAGGTAATGGCCCAGTGGTAAGTGGGCCTGTATGACACTAAGTTTACTCTCAGCACATGCATTGAATGGCTATGCTCTAGTTTTTTTTTCCACTAATACCATTTTAGGGTAAATTCATCTATTTTTTTGTCACTGGAAAATAGTGATTATGTATTTATGTAAGGTGTACATAGAAACTTTGCTATCACACTCCAGCAGTCACTGCTCCTTTGTTGGTTTGTTGGTTCATGTGTCATCATCCTGCACGTGCTAAAATCATATCCAAATATTTTTTAAATTTTATAGCAATTGACTTTTTTCTTAAGGGGACAATCTTCCTCCATCTAATCCTAAGTAATGTAACTATTTTACTGACTTTATCAAAGTAATGTAATGTATTACATTCTATTTCTTTTTGATAACTTTTCCAACAAATATTTTAAATTGGGCAATAAAGCTGAAAAATGTCCAGAAATAGGTTATGCCAAAAGAACACATTCCTGCATGGCAACAAGATGCAAGCAACAGAAGGAATGTTATATTCTACTGTAATTTAATTACATAGATTATCTCAGCAGTTGTAACAGATTATAATTACATTTAATTTATAATTTAATTACATGTAGCTGGTTACTCTAGGCTATTACTGATCGGAGGTGGGACCAAGTCATTGTTCTACAAAATACCAGTAAGTCTCAAGTCTTTGTACTCAAGTCTGCAGTCAGTATTGACAAGTCCCAACTCGTGTCCCAAGTCCTAAACAAGTCGTCATGTGCTCTTCGCAAAACGTAATGCCATTTTAACAATAAATTTACCAAAAATCATGAATGCTTTTTTAAAATTGGTATTCATCTGTTAAAACAAGTATGTTGGAAGTTGTTGCATCTTCTTCTGTAATTTTTAAACCGCATGTTTGGCATGCTGTGCTTAGTTTTTGTACGCAAACAAAATTATCTTTGGTATCATGTCTTTCAACTGGTGCTCAGTAATGTAATGTTAATTCTTCCCGGCTCTCCTCTGCAACTTGAATGGATGATGTTGGAGTGGATGTTGGTTTAAAGCCAGTATCAGCCAGTACAGATGACGTCCCAATATTATCTTGCATCCCTAATAACAATAATGAAAAACTTTGATCAAACTGATATAAATGAAACCAGTCAATATCTTAAATGCCAGTCCCCTGAAAAGGAAGTCCTATAGCATAAATTGGAAGAGTGGGCTGCATGTGTTCTAGATAATCAAATTTTTTTTAAAAAAGGACACATATAAGAGATTCATGACATTACAACCTCCCCACAGACTGTAACAACACATCATAATATATCAGTAATAATAGCAAATAGCCTCTACAGCCATATGGCTTTATAAAAAAAACCAAGTTAGTTTAAAGTAATGTTTTAAAAACAAGTTAGTATTAGCTCCTCGTTAAGTCCCGATGATTCAACAGTGTTCAGTGATTCAGAAAGCTTCTCTCTATAGCAATCTATTAATCACGTCTCCACCTGTAGGTGATGGTGGAATTTTTTACAACCCCCCAGAATCTGAGAGACACAAGGGAACCTGTGCCAAACAACTTTCTTATTAAGGGAGGTTATTTAAGAGAGCTGCTTGACTGATGAAGATGCACTTGGTGTTGAAACTTTTGTTCTATAATCAAGTTCGTTGCCTCAAGTTTGGTGCTCCTGTATACTTTCTGAAACAAGATTGCCCTACTCTGAAAAGCCTGCTGATCCTTGTGAGGCAGCTGAAGCTTGTTAAATATTTTCCTCAATTTTTACGCAAAGAAATGAAACATATATGCTTGAATTCATGTAAATTTATTCATACAAAGTTGTAAAACGTCCCATTGTGCTTTATTTTCACTGTTAAATTAACAGTTCATTATGACATCAGTTATTCTAAAAATGCAACTGTCCTAAACATTAATGTTTTTTTGCTATCAGTGATTTTCTGCTGGCTCAGTTCGATGACTTCATAAGTGACGTCGCAACAGGATTTAGTGCGGCAGTATTGCACTAGTGTTTGATAACAGGAGTGACTGACTGGTGGACTTTTTACATGGACGGTCTATAAATAAAACAGAAGCTAAGTCTCTCCTTAGCTCTTTCATCCTATGTCAGCTGTATTATTAAATCAACATTTTTCTTCTCAGATATTGTTATAAACAATATGATGGAGTGAACAGATCAGACAGATGGTTGGAGTGAATGTTGAAATACATTTCTCAGACCAGTCAAATTTACACAAGTGAGACAAAAGAGAGGTCGAACACTGATGAGCAGACCACACGCTGATGCTGTCACATGTTTCAGCGACGTTTCATGTCAGCCATGACAGTGAGCGCTGCGTTCCAGCCAGGAGAACCCATCACACCACCACCTAAAAAACATTACATGTATTAAATGAGCAAGAATGAGTCACTATTGTTTTGTTCTGGGAAATCATTGACAGTTTACTCAGCTACCTGACATCATCAAGTGACGTCATTTCTTTTATCATCAGCAGTGATTTCATCCAAAGGTTCTGTGCTCTTCTTACACCAGACAACATCACATTCATGACTGTACTTGTACTACACTGTACACAACACACAGCCACATTTACAGTTGAATATTCAGTTGAGGGTTCAGCATTAAAGGCAAACCTGGATGAGCGCCGCTGCCACACATATACAGCCCTTTGATTGGTGAACGGTAGTCTGACAGCGAGGGCAAAGGTCGTGCTAGGTAGAGCTGATCCAGCGACATTGATCCATGGAAGATATTCTGTGAAGGCGAGACCAACATGTTTACATTTCTTTTTGCTTCCTGATATAACATATAACATTATCATGATAAAAGTAGCCTGCCTTTGGTTGAATGACTTCCACATACAGTCGTACGCCATAAACACTGAGTTAGTGTCACTTTCCACAGCTGATGTGAACTTTGATTCTCACTCACGGGTTGTGGTAAAACTATCTGTAACCATTAACTGCTTGTACAACAGGGCTGTCCCTCTGATGGTGAACACTACAGAAATGCAAAATACTTCCTCATCCAGTGAACTGTTGATTGTGTCAAGCAAATCAGCTGTGGATCAATATTCAAATTGCTGCTCAGCTCTACAATGTGTACAGTGTGTGTACCCCTCCAGTGAGCCCAAAGATCCTCTCCAGGTCAGGTGGAGTCAGGATGTCCCTCCCCACCACCGACTGTTTAAATCCAGGGGCGTATTGCTCCACCCAGTCAAATGCTGAGGAGACAGACAAACACATGGAAGCAGATTAATCAGGATTCCTTTAAACACAGTTTATCCATTTTGGACTTTCAGCATCTAAAAAGGACAAATCATGGCTTTAAAATGTGGATGTCTCAATTTGGAATGAACATTTTCTTTTTAAATTTAAGCTTTAAGCACAGCATTTTATAACTCTTGGATCGTTTTGTGTGTTGAACCTGTGTCTGCGTAGGCTTCCCTGTCCTGGTCTGTCCACTCTTTGCCGTCTATGTGGAATGGGGTGAACTGGGTGAACAGTGACACCACGTGGCAGCCAGGGGGAGCCAGAGTAGGATCCAACACAGAGGGGATGGTCATCTCCAGCATGGGTCTACAGGAACAGAGAGGCATGATGGGACAAGATGGTATGGGAATGAAGCGTGGGTGAGTCGAGATAAAAGAATGTAAGGATTGAAGGAATTTACAGATACATTAGCGGGGGTTGACTTCATATTGAGCAGACAGAAGCCTATTCATTAAAGGCTCAGTGTTACACAGTTTGATCCAATGCAAACTGGCCGAACCGACATTTGTCTTTTTAACAACTTCTGGCAAATTAAAAAGTAGCCTACATCAGCAACCTGTGCTGATGGTGTCACATTACTAAATCCAACTTGTAATCTTGTAGTAATCAGCAATATGACAACATGATGCACATACTATTGTATTTGTTCAACAACAAGACAGCAGTGTCAAACAAACCATGGGCCGAGCACCAGCATCATGAAGGAGATCAAATTATCGTACAGATGGGAGGGGCAGAGCTGCATGTGCTGTTTGTTTATAAGAAGTTTAAGGTGTTTTTTGGGGTGAGGAGAGAAGCCATGCCAGAGTCTCTCAAGAAAGCTAAAACTGCAGCACTATGACAACTTTTTGGATTTTAAGGCAACAAATGAGGAATCCAAACTGGCTGTAAGGGATGCAGTGTTTATTTTTAGAATATTTTTTTTGAGGTTTTTCCTTTATTGATAGAACAGCTGTAGATTGACAGGAAAGGCCGGAGAGAGAGGGAATGACATGCAGCACAGGGCGGCAGGTCGGAATCAACCCCAGGCTGCTGCAAAGGACTCAGCCTACACGGGGTGCACACTCTACAAGGTGAGCTAGAGGTCACACCTGGAGCTAACCTTTGGTCGTACGACCTGTTTCTATTTATAGGCTAACCTGTGGATGAAGAACAGCTGATTCATGAACTTTAATTGAGGAATTATCTACACAATGCATCCTTATTTCACCACAGCTGGTTTGAGAGAGTTCGTCAGAGAGCTGAAAGTTTCTGGTCAGCTAAATTACCATCGCTAATAGGAAGTACAGCTATTTGCCTTTGGCTATATTGTATGTCATTTCCAGTAAATATCACCATATAAAACATGTGTTTTCTATTTTAGGCAGTAACCCTACAAACGTAGGAAGATATTAAGTAGGCTTCTCACCCATCTTTTAAGTGGTTACGTCTTCAATCTGATCTGCAGTGCACAGCTGACACGCCTACATGGTTTGTTTACATGACATGACAGCAGTGCATATTTAATGTATTCAGTGTGGTCAGAGAGCTCCGATGTTATGCAACGCAACGTGATAATTGTTGGATGCTTGTCTTCTATTAGGACACAATGTCATTATGTTCCACTGGGGAGTGGCTGCTGAGTTAAATGCTTAAAATTCAGTATACCGCTCTGGTCTGGCTCTTATAGGTGAACCAGTTTTGAGTATTTTACACCAGCTGAAACCCTAATCTCCAGTAGTAGCTTTCTTAGCTAACCAGTGGAATGATTTGGTTGCTGTAGAAAGAAAAAGTCAACCTAGTTTCATTCTCAGGGCAGCAAAGAAAGCAGCTTGGTCAGTGGCATCAGATATGGCATCTGTATGAAACGCACTAGGCTTTCAACTAACTCCAATGTAAACCTGTCCGTATCAATATTAAATATTCAAAGCAATGCAGGTAGAGAGGGAAAATGTGCTTTGGGTTGGTGGAAGGCAAGATGGACAGGTTCAATGAGCACAGGACTTTAACCTAGTACACCAGTGTTGGTGTCCCATGAGAAACTCAAAATCAACGTTCAGTTATTTTGTCACTTCAGTTAAATTTAGGCGACAAAGTTACTTGGTTAGGGTTAGGAAAAGATTATAATTGACGTCAACCATGATCTTTTCCTAACCCTAACCAAGTTGTTTTGTTGTCTAAACCTAACCACAGACCCCTTCTGCATCGCTGTGAGAAAATAAGTGTCACAGTGTTCACTTGGAGAGTGAAAATATATATATATACCGTGCTGAGGGACGTCCATTCATGGCCTCTTTGTATGCAGTCTCCAGCACTTCCACACTCTCACAGTTGAGATGAATGGAGCACTGATGGTGGGGTCCAGGTTTATTATCTGGTGTGGGAGATGCTAAGAAGTTTGGTAGCTTGTCCACTGCCACTGTAAAAAAACAGGTCACAACAAAGAAAATTATATGGAATCAATATTTGCTAATAGATTATGGAAAAGTGTTTTCTTTCACCATATAGCCAAGACTGTTAAAATAACGTCTACAAAACAGAGACTATTGTTGAGTCTAAGAGGCGATGCACTGTAAAGGATCAGTTGGGAGTAAAGACTTCCAGAGTAATAAAGCCCTACAGCTCAGGCTCTACTGTAATTAACAAGCAGCAGCTACAAATGGCACCACACAGGAACAACTCTAAAGAACTTTAAAACTTGTGTTTAGAGTACCAAGCAGTGACCTAATCTTACACTGTAATAACAAACAGTATTAAATAATGGGGGAATAAGTGCCGATCCCTCCTGATACACTACATCTGTCTGTGTCTTATTGCCACATCTCTATTGTCTTACAAGTTATAGTTTTTTTGCAGCATGTAAAGTGTGTAGGTTGTGGTTCAACACAGAAAACAGACCAGTAGTCTATGTAAAGAATGCAGGGTTTCATCTAGACACTGTAAATATGTGGCTAGAGGAACAACACTTGCACAAAGACAGTACAGTGCGCCCTGTGGCTGTTTCTTTTAAGGCTTGTTCTGACTGTAAACATGATCATACTCTGAGGCAGACTTAAACAGAAAAAGTACTCCGGGGTGGCAACATTTTATATTACTTTGACAGTCAGCACCTTTGGATACAATGATTTATTTTTTGCAGTCAAAACACAACAACTACCAGCTCATCAATCTTGCATAAGTTCAAGCAGGACAGAAACAGAAGAGATTTACCGTTGATCTTGGTGACAGGGGAGGTGTAGTCTATCTGTTCTACAGCTTTGATGAACTCTGGAGAAAGAGCAGCCTATAATGAAAACAGGAAGCCAGAATAAATCATATTGTCTGTTGCCATGGTTACATGTGGTGTTTATGTCTCTATATTACCTGTGGCGTGAGGTTCTTGAAGGTGACATATGGGGTAGCGTTTGATAAAACAACTTTACTGTGGATCTCTGTGCCGTCCTTTAGCACCACTCCCTTGGCAGCACCATCTGAACCGACCAGGACCTGTCCTACATCCTGCCAAGGACACACATTGTACATGCATTAAGACCAAAATACAGATGCTAGAATGTCATTTCCACAAAATAAACTGCATCACAAACATAATCAGTCCAAACCATATTACCTTCTCAGTGAAAATGTCTACACCGTAGGATTGAGCAGAGTTAGCAATAGCGCGAGACACGCCTCCCATGCCTCCCTCCACATAACCCCATGCTCCCTTCTCCTTCTCCAGCTCTCCCATCACATGGTGCAAGAGCACATACCTGAAAGACAAGGTCTGTGTTAAATTTAGCCCCCAAATGATCATTTGTACATCAGTTACTTATCCCGTGTCCTGCTGAATGTGGGAAGAAAACATTGTTTGTCTTGCAGGCCTCCACAGTACATGTCCTTGCTTGAGACTGTTTACGTGGAAGTGTTTTAAATGTTAAGGTTTTAGCCAAAATGTATGTGTTTAGGAAGTACTCAGCATATAACTGGATAAAGGAGACTTGAATTACACTGCAAACAGATGTTTAGATATCTTTTTGCTGTTGTTAAACGCAGCCCACTATGACTTCAATTCATCAAGAAACTTCTACGTTTCTGGATTCTCAACATGTTCTTCAAGAATTCAAGGTAACACAAGGTGAGTAATTAGTATGCAAATTATTATTGGGGGGGCGAAGTGTGTGTGTGTGTGTGTGTGTGTGTGTGTGTGTGTGTGCGCCACAGGGTGTCCTAAAAATGTGTCTTACCCACTACCAGGATTACTTGGACTGGTCATGGCTCCTATCACAGCATCAGTAGCCAGAGTTGCTCTGAGTGGCTCTGACTCAAACCACCGATTGAGAATCTATGATACAAATCACCAGTTAGCCACCATGCAGTAAAAAAAACAAAAAAACAATAACAACAAAAAAATGCCCAACATAGTATAACAAACCTTCATTATTGGTGCGGTTATAATCTCATAAAAGTCTGGAATGTTTCTGCCCAGTTTCAGACCTTTAAATAACAAAACATGACATCATGACTCTTTTACTCCAGAAAAATAAATTAGCACATGGTGGATAAATTGTTATTCTGAAAATAAAAAAGTTTATGTCTAAATCCACCAACGCACCGCATTTGACAATAGGCATCAGTGTTTTAGCTGCAGCCAGCCTCTTCCTCAGTGATCCAGCAGTAACACCTGGGATGTCTACAGGAGCAGCGTCCAGGAGAGGGTGGATGGCTCCTGCTAGTTTATCAAGGTGTGCAACATAGTCTGGAAACACCTGTGGACATGTCAAAGGATGGGGAGAAAGGCAGAATAACTTAATACTGCTGGAGAATAAAAGATCAAGAGAGACCGCGAATAACTTTTTCAGTTTGTACTCCTGTAATAAGAGCTTGAATACATCTGCACAATACAGTCAACCATTTACTTCGGCTATAATGCTGCTTAAATCACCTTAGCATCCTTCTGTGAGAACTTGCTGATCTCCCTCTGATTCATGGCCGTATCTGAGCCCAGGGTGAGAGACCTTGGTGGGGCACCTCCCACCCCCTCCTCCAACATGGGGGTGAAAGCATGGGGGTCCCTCATATACACCTTCAGCCCATGTTTCTGTAAATATATGCACAATAATAAAGAGCAGTAAACAATTTAAGCTTTTTTTTTTTTTTTTTTTTTTTTAAAAAAGCTGAATTAATATATTTTACCTCTTTGCTATGTTTACCTTGAGCTCCAAGTCTGCGTATATGTGAGGTCTTAATAAACTGAGCAAATAGGAACACCTGGAGAAGTGGAAACCTGCAAGCAAAGAGTACTGTTACTCTAACAAGGATGAAATAAAGTAAATTTCTTTTAAGCATGACTTGATACATCACTCATTACCACAGTATATTAAGTTATAAAGATAACAGTGTTTAGCCCCCACAGAAATTTAATAAATTTACCACTTTTAAATTCATCACTTCACTGGTGGTATCTGGGCATGCAGATGGTTTGTGAGCATGTGTGTGAGTGCTGCAGTGTCTCTGTTACTCTGGATAAACCACAGAACATGTTGTAAACAGTCTCCACAACGGGTTACTTGTTAGTTAGACAGTAGTTCCCATATACAGTGTCTGAACATTGAGATACAACTCAGGAGACACCCTTTTTTGTCCTAGTTAAATTTTGGTGAACCGACCCTTTATGACCTGAGTTGAACCAGGATTGTATCCCAGCCAGAGGCCACCCTACCAGGGAAGAGTTCCTCTGAAACAGCTGCTCCTCCCAGCACATGTCTGCGCTCCAGCACTGCTGTCTTCAGTCCTCCCTTCTGAAGATATGCAGCCTACACACACACACCAGAGACACATCACCTTTACCCTGTTGCTAAACCATATCATGTATTACAACATATTATAGGTGTTGGGAAACATGCATTAACTCACTGCCACCAGTCCATTGTGTCCTGCAATGAAATATAACATGTCAGACAGATTTTATAAAATGCAAATGCCCCTTAGAAAGTACTTGAAATCGCTCTATTGACAGTTGTTCCAATTAAGTGCCATTAATATTGTTGTTGGGCACTTCATGCAATCTGCTCTCCTAAACTTTTTACAGTCAAGTTTAATGGGTCCAAAGTTGAATTCAGATGAAGCAATGATGCTGTAAAACACTTAAATGCACAGAGCCGAACATCTTCTGCAGGCTGGTAAAGGAAATTTAAACAATAAGACATAAAATTATTATTGATTACTTTTGCAAACTTAGCTGAAACGTATCAATGCTGCAGAGTGTGGCGCATGCTGTTGTTGACGCACAGCTGGGTTTTGTTGCACTTATTGCACCAACAGTCCGGACCTCTCACCTCCTCCGATGACCACTGCGTCATACTGGGATTTTAAAGCTGTGTGACTGGATCTCGTCACTGTCCCCACTACAGTCACAGCCCTCCGTCCCCGATCAGTCCACACCGCTGCAGCCATAGCACAAGTTTGAGACAGGAGTCCACCTCAGTCAGTCCCGCCCCTTTTCTCCTGCAGCTGCGTAAAGTAGATCCGGGTTTCCTGTTGGAGCGAGGACCCACACTCATCGGTAGGCTTGGAGGGGAGGGGAGTGGACTGGGACTCACGAGTGTGTGTGTGTGCGCGTGTTTGTAGTAGTGAGTGTAGTAGGCTGTGTGTGATTGAGACGTGGACTGAATATTATACTCTAAGCTTTTTACTGAGAATAGATTCAGAAGTATGCACCTTTTTAATTGCCAACATTTTGTTTAATAAATGTAATTTAATTATATTATATAGCTTTTCTTAACTGTAACTGATTACAATTACATTTATTTTGTAATTTAAGTCATTGTTTTGCAAGTCACAAGTAAGTGTCAAGTCTTGGCGCTCAAGTTCTGAGTCAAGACTGACAAGTCTCAAGTTAAGCCCCAAGTCTTAAACATGTCATATCCTCCTGAGACCTGAACCTTTGTTTGATATGCATTTCCAATTTCTCCAAGCTATTTGGGATCAGTAGGACCCGATTAAGTATAAAAAAACTAAACACTGTCAATGGTAATAAAGTCCCAGAGTCCTCAAATTGCTTGTTACTGTTGCTAAAATTGGTCAATTTTGTTGCCATATCAAACTGCAAACTTATTCATCATCAGTAAACAAGTTTCAACAATAAAATGTGATCAGGTTTGGGACCTTGCCAACTGTTGTGTCGGGATCGGCTGCAGACTGACTTGGCAGAGATGGCTGCCATCTTGTTTTTACATGGATTAGTGTATTGTGCTCTTACTACCACTAGATGGCACAAGAAAAGTGTCCACAAACAAGGACAACAGGTCTAAGTTAAGAAGAATGAAGTATAAGGTCAAGCAATAGCATGTGTGCATATGTGATGCCCTCATATGAGGACACAGGGTCTCCGGAGGATATTAGGCTCCTCAACATGTACTTGTAATGCCATTTTAACAACACAGTTATATTAAATCATGAATGTTTTTCAAAATTTGCATTTATTTGTGGTATGGTATATGTTTTTTTCAACTGGCACTCAGTAACGTAATGTTAACTCTTCATGATTCTCTGCTACAACTTGAGTGGATGCTGTCAGACTGGTTCAAACAAAGCGGATCATCTGGGGAATCAAGTGCCAACTTGCACGGAATTAACAGAGTTAATGTTGGTTGAGGAAATGTTCAGGAAATCAAATGATTTATGACACTTTTTAAATAACATACTTTTAATCTTTGGGCTCTGAGAAACGTATCAAGTATTTTCAAGTTAAAAGGCTCAAGACTGAGTGATGTCACAAGTAAGTGGTGTTAAAGTCCAAGTCAAGTTGCAAATCTTTTTAATTTGGTCAAGTCTAAAGTCATAAAATTTGTGACTCAAGTCCACACCTCTGCTACTTAATATACCACTTGTTAAGATACCATAGTTTATTACAGTTAAATAAACACAGTAACATAAAAATCAGGTCAAACTGGAAACATGTGATGCTACCATTTTTTAATACAAGTAACACAAATGTATGAATAAAGAAAATATGTAAATCTGGAAAGTACTTCAGTACACTTATTACAATTTGTATGCAAGGTTTGACAAAAACATCTTAACTCAAAGTCCACTGACAAGATTTCTTCTGGAAGCCTCAGTCAGATCTTGTGTTGAAGGCTCTGGAAGAAATCTAATCCATGGACCTTGTGTTACAAATTTTTCATCAAACTACACTAAACATATAAACTATATTCTAAAGATCAGGGTAAAAATGAAGATTCAAGCTGAGAGAGTCCAGAGGAAATCCAGTTTGGTTGCTTATGCAAAATAATTTTGGTCCTTGAACTAACCTGATCAGTAACAGAAATATCAAAATAATGTTTATTTGTCACCGGACTGAACTTATAGAAAACTCATTAGGCCACATTCAATTAAACAGTCACCAACATGGACCTTATTCTAAGACTAATTTAATTGCTGTATTATGTAGATACCCAGGTGTAAAATTAATGATGGCTGGATTCCATTTATCTGCTTCAGTTTCAGGGTCCTGATACTTACAGAGCCATCATTAATTTTATTACTAACACCTGTTTTCTTACCATGACAAGTCAAAATATCCGCTGTGAAAATCAGATTTCTGCCCTGATATCTTAAAATGTCCCATCAGTCCCACACAGCATGAAACACATTAATCATTGAGCATATCAGGAGAGACTTAAGAGATGTCTGTTCATGACAATTCATCAGTAACCACATCCATTAATCTGTATCAAAATATACATAACAATAATAAATAACTTGTATAAAATCAATATAAAGTTTGTTGCCTCAAGTCCATGTGCTCCAGTATACTCCAGACCAAATCTCCCAAGTCTTGTTAAGAGCACTAGACAGGTCTGCTATTCTCTGTCAGGCAGTTAAAGTGCGTTAAACGTTTTCCTCAATAATTATACTGTTTATTATTATTATATATTGTTTAAAAGTATAGAAAACTTATTTGCTTGAATTTATTTACATCTATTCATACAAAGTTGTAAAAAGTCTCATTAAAACATGTCAGTTATTCTAAAAAAAGCAACTGTCATCAACATTAATGATGTTCTGGTATCAGTTATTTTCTGCTGGCTCAGTTCGATGACTTCATAAGTGATGTCGCAATAGGATTTAGTGTGGCAGTATTGCACGAGTGTTTGATAACAGGAGTGACTGACTGAGACAAAAGAGATATTGCACGCTGACAAGCAGACCACACGCTGATGCTGTCACATTTCAGCGACGTTTCATGTCAGCCATGACGGTGAGTGCTGCGTTCCAGCCAGGAGAACCCATCACACCACCACCTAAGAAACATTAAATGTATGAAATGGCCAAGAATTAGTCCATTTTGTTTTGTTCTGGGAAATCATTAACAGTTTACTAAGCTACCCAACATCATCTAGTGACATCATTTCTTTTATCATCAGCAGCGAGGATAAGATTTCATCCAGTGGTTCTGAGCTCTTCTTACCTGGATGAGCGCTGCTGCCACACATATACAGCCCTTTGATTGGTGAACAGTAGTCTGACAGCGAGGGTAAAGCATTCTGTAAAGACAAAACCAACATTTTTGTAAAACAATTTAATAATATGATAAAAGCAGCCTGCCATTTCTATAATACATTCATACACTGTAAACGGTGAGTTAGTGTCACTTTCCACAGCTGATGTGAACTTTGATTCTCACTCACGGGTTGTGGTAAAACTGTCTGTAACCATTAACTGCTTGTACAACAGGGCTGTCCCTCTGATGGTGAACACTACAGAAATGCAAAATACTTCCTCATCCAGTGAACTGTTGATTGTGTCAAGCAAATCAGCTGTGGATCAATATTCAAATTGCTGCTCAGCTCTACAATGTGTACAGTGTGTGTACCCCTCCAGTGAGCCCAAAGATCCTCTCCAGGTCAGGTGGAGTCAGGATGTCCCTCCCCACCACCGACTGTTTAAACCCAGGGGCGTATTGCTCCACCCAGTCAAATGCTGAGGAGACAGACAAACACATGGAAACAGATTAATCAGGATTCCTTCAAACACAGCTGATCCATTTTGGACTTTCAGCATCTAAAAAGGACAGATCGTGGCTTAAAAATGTGGGTGTCTCAATTTGGAATAAACATTTTCTTTTCAATACATTTTTAAATTTAAGCTTTAAGCACAGCATGTTATAACTCTTGGATCGTTTTGTGTGTTGAACCTGTGTCTGCGTAGGCTTCCCTGTCCTGGTCTGTCCATTCCTTGCTGTCTATGTGGAATGGGGTGAACTGGGTGAACAGTGACACCACGTGGCAGCCAGGGGGAGCCAGAGTAGGATCCAACACAGAGGGAATGTGCATCTCCACCATGGGTCTACAGAAACAGAGAGGCATGATGAAACAAGAGCGGTGGGTGAATCGTTGATGAAAAAGTTTTTAACAGACACACTGTTGGAGCTAGACCTCATGTTACGGGGACAGAATACTTCTCATTCTAGGCTCAGTGATATCGACAAGATGTGGATATATGAACAATCTAACCCAGTCTGTTGTTGAATCATGTTGGGATAAATGTGTGGAGAAACAGCCCAGTTGCCAGAAGAAAATGTACAATGATAGAAAAAACAATTATAAGGCATATAATGTCATAGCTTTATGATGTAGGCATTGTAAGGATTTTGTATGGTGCAGTATACGCCTTGCATCTTGCACGTATGGTCAGGATGATTTGGTTTCTGAATGTTATCTGTTGAATCTTATATAAGTACATAGAAAAAAATGCTTAGGTGTTTACTTGGAGTGTGAAGACATATAGTATGTTCCTTGCTGAGGGACGTCCATTCATGGCCTCTTTGTATGCAGTCTCCAGTACCTCCACGCTTTCACAGTTGAGATGAATGGAGCACTGATGGTGGGGTCCAGGTTTATTATCTGGTGTGGGAGATGCTAAGAAGTTTGGTAGCTTGTCCACTGCCACTGTGAAAACACAGGTCACAACAAAGAAAATGACATGGAATCAGCGTTTGCTCTGAGATTATGTTAAAGTGTGTGCTTAAGTTTCAGTTTTCTGACTACTAAAATAACAAGGGCAAAAATAAATAGGGCAACAATCATAAGTTGAGCCTAACACTGCTCAGTTCCTTCACCTTAAGCTAAGACTGTTAAAATAAATTCTACATAACAGAGACTGTTGTTGAGTCTAAGAGGCGATGCACTGTAAAGGATCAGTTGGGAGTAAAGACTTCCAGAGTAATAAAGCCCTACAGCTCAGGCTCTACTGTAATTAACAAGCAGCAGCTACAAATGGCACCACACAGGAACACCTCTAAACATCTTTGTAGTTCTTAGCTTTACACTGTTTTATAACACCCCAAACTTTGAAACTTGTGTTTAGAGTACCAAGAGCTGAGGCAGTGACCTAATCTTACACTGTAACCAACAGTATTCAATAATGGGGGAATAAGTGCTGATCCCTCCTGATACACTACATCTGTTTGTGCTTTACTGCCACGTCTATATCCCCTTATAACTTATCACTTCAAGTTCAAGCAGGACAGAAACAGAAGAGATTTACCGTTGATCTTGGTGACAGGGGAGGTGTAGTCTATCTGATCTACAGCTTTGATGAACTCTGGAGAAAGAGCAGCCTACAGTGAAAACAGGAAGCCAGAAAAAAAATCATATTGTCTGTTGCCATGGTTACATGTGTGTTTATGTCTCTATATTACCTGTGGCGTGAGGTTCTTGAAGGTGACCTACAGCATAGCGTTTGATAAAACAACTTTACTGTGGATCTCTGTGCCGTCCTTTAGCACCACTCCCTTGGCAGCACCTTCTGAACCGACCAGGACCTGTCCTACATCCTGCCAAGGACACACATTGTACATGCACAAAGACCTAAGTACAGATGCTAGAATGTCATTTCCACAAAATAAACTGCATCACATACATAATCAGTCCAAACCATATTACCTTCTCAGTGAAAATGTCTACACCGTAGGATCGAGCAGAGTTAGCAATAGCGCGAGACATGCCTCCCATGCCTCCCTCCACATAACCCCATGCTCCCTTCTCCTTCTCCAACTCTCCCATCACATGGTGCAAGAGCACATACCTGAAAGACAAGGTCTGTGTTTAATTCAGTGCAGTTAAACCTGTAGTGTGTGTGTGTGTGTGTGCCACAGGGTGTCCAAAAATGTGTCTCACCCACTACCAGGATTACTTGGACTGGTCATGGCTCCTACCACACCATCAGTAGCCAGAATTGCCAGAGTCACAGAATAAGTGAGAGTGAAGACCTTTTCTCAGTTTATCCTACTGTCCTACTAAGAGCTTGCATACATCTGCACAATACAGTCAACCATTTACTTTTGCTATAATGCTGCTTAAATCACCTTAGCATCCTTCTGTGAGAACTTGCCCATCTCCCTCTGATTCATGGCCATATCTGAGCCCAGGGTGAGAGACCTTGGTGGGGCACCTCCCACCCCCTCCTCCAACATGGGGGTAAAAGAATTGGGGTCCCTCATATACACCTTCAGCCCATGTTTCTATAGATATTTGCACAAAAAGTAGAATTACCACTTTGCGGTTGTATGCGTCTGTCAACAAGTCAAGTTGAACTTACAGTTTAAATCCATGTCTGTGAAAGCATGGATGCTTCACCAACATCACTTTATCATTTTATCCTATGAGACATTTGGGCTAATTGTTGTCATAATTAGCATATGAATTCTTGAGTTATGGCCAAAATATGTTTTGTTAGGTCACAGTAGCCTTGACCTTCGAACACCAAAATCTAATCAGTTCATCGTTGAGTCCAACTAAACATTTGTGCCAAATTCTGAAGACATTCCCTCAAGGTGCAGCAGATATCACGTTCACAAGAATGGGACAGATGGACAACCTAAAGACATAATGACTCCAGCCACAGCTATAGCAAGCACAGCAGCATGACAGCTAAGAATAGCAAACAAAACCTGTTAAAAAAGAGTTGAATTCATACATTTTTTGACTTTGCTATGTTTACCTTAAGTTCCAAGTCTGTGTGTATGTGAGGTCTTAATAAACTAAGCACATAGGAGCACCTGGAGAAGTGGAAACCTGCACATGAGAAAACTGTTACTAACAAGGACAAAGTAAAGTACATTTCTTTTAAGCATGACTTGATACAACACTCATTAACACAGCTCAATAAATTATAAACTTTTAAACGTTAAAAATTACAAAGCAGTGTGTGTTTCTTCACTTCATGGTGGCATCTGGGCATGCAGATATGTGGCGTGTGTGTTACTCTGGATAATCCACAGAACCCGTGGTCGACAGTTTCCAAAATGGGTTACTTTTTAGTTAGAATACAGTTCCAGTATACAGTGTCTGAGATACAACTGAGAAGATTTTTTTCCTGGTTAAATTTTGGTGAACCGACCCTTTATGACCTGAGTCGAACCAGGATTGTATCCCAGCCAGAGGCCACCCTACCAGGGAAGTGTTCCTCTGAGACAGCTGCTCCTCCCAGCACATATCTGCGCTCCAGCACTGCTGTCTTCAGTCCTCCCTTCTGAAGATATGCAGCCTACACACACACACACACACACACACACACACACACACTAAAGACACATCAGCATTTCCCTTTTGCTAAACCATATGCCTTTAAAGGGCCAGTGTGTAAAATGGGTTGAAAACAGTGACATCAGTGGTCAAATTCTTGATTGCAGGGCTCACTCACTCACCCCTCCCGTCGGGTAAATGACGGTGGCCTCGTAGGGACAAAAAGCCTTGCGCACGAGTTTTTCAGGAGTAGGTCTATCTAGCGACGAGGTGAATGTTTATTTAGAAATCTAAACCATGTTACGATATTGTAATGAATCCCTCACGAGCAGGAGACCAGAGGAGCGTTCGGAAAAAAGGCCTGTTTATTTGAGCACTCCAGAAACTCCGGTAACACTCCAGGGGGTAAAAGACTCCGTCCCAAACTCTGACTCTTCTGGCGTAACACACACACTCCATAACTTTACACACATACTCGTTTACCATACTGAGTGGGGACCCCCTCCCCTCTCTGCTTCACCAATCTCCAGTCCGCACACTGACTGACAGCGTAGCCTGTAAATAGAGCTCAGCTGTTTATTTAACCTAGCAATATCTCCGGACTATAGTAGCTGCAATGGACGACTTTGAACGCGATTTTGAAGAGTTTCTTGTAGATCCAGAGCCATACCTGTTTGAGCCGGAGCATACAGATGAGGAACTCCATGTGTTGGATGCTGAGCGGGCGAGAAGAGAGGCTGAATGCACAGAATGGGATTCGGTGCTACTGCTACCATCGTTGGGGAGATATATCATCAGGAGGAAAAGCGCCGCAGAGAGTGCATCACAAGGAGTGAAGTTGCATCTTCTTTTCCTCGCAGATGACGGTTCGGGTTCATTCTCTCCTGTTGCGTGGTAAGTGTGGTCCATTCGCAAACTTTATAACTAAAATAACTTTTCACTACTCTCTATCGACGAACTACTAACACTCTCTGCTGTTTCCTCCTCCTTCTTCCTTCCTTCCGCTGTCTTCGTTGGTTCATTTATACACGCGAAACGCGTTCTCTGGCTGGCTGGATTGTCCGCTCGGTCTGCCGTACATACATGGCGGCGCAAGATGGCGACCTCTCTAAAGCAAGGCCCTTGCTATATATATATATATATATATATATATAAAAGCATAATTATAAGGCTACGAAAACCAAATGAATTTTATTTTATAGTGATTATACACTTGTATAAACATGTTAATGGGTAGAATATTCAGATTCAGATTCAGATTGACAATAAACCATGCCAAATATTACACACTGGCCCTTTAATGTATTACAGCGTAATACATAGCATAGTGTAGGTGTTGGGAAACAAATGCATTTACTCACTGCCACCAGTCCATTGTGTCCTGCAATGACATGTCAGACAGATTTAAAATAAAAAAGTAAATTCCCAACAAAGATTAAGCTATTTAAAATATTAAAGATTAGCTTCATTGACAGTTTTTCACATTTAAATGCTACTGCTCTCCAGTAGCATTCTCTTTGCAGCCAGCTTGAATGAGTCCAAATTTCAACAATTCAGATGAAACTGTGATCTTGCAAATAAATAAATACATACGAAGAGACAAAGCCAAACCCCTACTTTTAACAAGTGAGATAAAAATTATTAATGATTACTTTTGCAAACTTAGCTGACACCTATCAATGTTGCAAAGTGTGACGCATGCTGTTATTAATAAACTGTAGCACAGCTCCTGAGTTTATTGCACCAACAGTCCGGACCTCTCACCTCCTCCGATGACCACTGCGTCATACTGGGATTTTAAAGCTGTGTGACTGGATCTCGTCGCTGTCCCCACTACAGTCACAGCCCTCCGTCCCCGATCAGTCCACACCGCTGCAGCCATAGCACAAGTTTGAGACAGGAGTCTACCTCAGTCCCGCCCCTTTGTATCCTGCAGCTGCATAAAGTAGATCCCGGGCTTCCTGTTGGAGCTAGGACCGCGACCCATCTATGAAACTGGTCTGGACTCGAGGTCTGGAAGTGGATGGGGACTCATTATCGTATTTAGGGCATAAGTGTATGTGTAGTTGAGGTATGGATGCAATGGCAACTTTAAAGCTGATAAGGAACTTTGGAGATCATTGGATGAGGCGGCAACTCCCTAGATTTGGCAGAGGAGACTTACAGAGGAGAGTTTGTCCGTTCATGCCTGACTTATTTCCCTGATGTTTGCTGTTCAAATTAATCAACCAATTTCCCCTTCCTTCCCCTTTCTCCCACTGCAAGGTTTCACATTTGTTGTATTACTGTGTTATCATTATGTTGTTCTACTTGTCTGTAGGTTACTCCATACACGTAGGCCTACATAGCCAGTAAAATAATTGCATTAATTAATCAATTAAATGTAATAAATAATTGTTAAAAAAAATATCAACACATAAATTAAGTTTGAATTATTTTCTTGTGTAATTAAGAAATTATATTTTATGGCAGGAAAGCAGGAAAAGATAACAAAAAGAGCCAATAAGAAGACTTGGTGAGTTGCACTGAGCAGTTCCTTGAATCCATCTATCTATACATCTATACATCTTTACATCCAGTTATCTGTCTGTCATATCCAGATGTCCACTTGGTGGCGTAGTTGTTCTTCTACTTAATCCAGCTCCAATCCAGTTTATGGTTTTCCACAAACACAAATTTACAACTTTAAGGTTGCAGTTATTTTAGTTAAATCTGATTTATTCATGTTACATTATATTTTTATTTTGTGTGTGTGTGTGTGTGTGTGTGTGTGTGTGTGTGTGCGTGTGTGTTACGACTTGAGGTGGACAATCATTTTCTGAACAAAAACCTTGATGACTGTATTACTGTAATCTCCAGACTCTGTCCAGGTCTGGGGAGTATACAAATATGACATATAAAAAAAATTCCACAAGATGTCAGAATACACTGTGAACAAGGTAAAAAAAAATAGCATTTGCTCCACTGAGCACATCTGACCTGTTTGTGAAAGGTGTTTGTTTTTACACATCTTTACCATACATAATATATGAAAAATATATATAGCCTACAATTGTTAAAGAAAATTGCAGTTCAAGACATCCTTTCTCGTCAGGCATAGTGTTGGGCTCAAATCATCTCACAGTAAGGGTCCACCTTAAGAGTTTTAAGATGAGCTCTTAACAAAGAACGGTTTCTTAGTGCTGCTGTTGAAGATGTCATATTGGCCTAGTGGATCACTTAGCATGCATTAATAAGATAAGAGGCCATAGATCATCTGTGGGCCTGAGCAGCAGTCCAGGGAGTAGACAGAGCAAGAGGAGGAGACTGCCTACTGGGATCTGAGGAAGGAAGGGTGTTAATTGGCACAAAAACAACCAAACACAGCAGAACAGAATCAAGTTATCGTCTCATCCTGTCCACATAATGTGGAGTTTTGACTATGTTTTGCTTAGACAGTGTAAAATAATTCCTGAGGCTTGTATAGATTGTGCACTCTCTTGGTGGAGGGAATGAAATGAGGTGTTACAGTGATCTAGAGTTTCCCGCTAGACCTAACATGCCTCTCCCTTGGTGTATTAGAGGAGCATTAGTTCCAGGGAAGAGAGATGATCCTGATAGGCTGTCTGCTTGGTTTTCCTTTAAGGAACGTCTGCGGACAATCGCCAATCAACCATAACTAGATCAGAAGCAGGAGATTTTGTTCTTGTAAGCAGAAATTAACACTTCATTCCCCTTTGTCGGCAGAAATTCAACACTACAGCCCTCGAAGGCTCTCCCAGGCAATAAAGGAGAAAATTCAATTATGTCATAACAGTGCCGCACCAAAACACAATTACCTAATTTTCTGGAGGAAAAAAAAAACTGCTTCTTTCTCCTTCAGGCAGAAGATGTTGGGCCTGGAGACATCTCTCTGACAGCATTCAGAATTATTACATATAAGGTACAGTCAAATAGCAGATTAAAAATGGTGTTATCATGGAGGAAAAAAACCTGTGTCTGAGGAAAGTGTCTAAACCGACAATGGAAACAAAAATTGGTGCGGCATGACTTCACTCAGCACAGCCAAGAGTGCCAATGGAAAAAGGATATAAGTTTATTGGGCAAAAATTGAAACCTTTGCTGGTTCTGACTTCTTGAGATATTTTCTCTCTTTTTGTGTGATTATAAATTGAATATCTTTGGGTTTTGGATTTGTGCAACACACAAAACAAGCAGTCTTAACATATTTTCTTCAGGGTGTCTACAGGTCCTTAAAATGTATTAATGTGTCTTGACTTCAATGTTACAACTATAAGGCCTTAAAAGTTATTAAGTCGTCTTAAATTTGAATTTGTGAGGTCATAACAGCTACAATTATTTTATTTTAATTTCTTCATGTGAAAATGGGTGAAGCCTTTCTGTGTAAAAGTCCAAAATGTAGACCGAGTTAACCCACTTTTAATGACCACATAACACTTCCCTCTGCACAAGACCACGTATAGCCTACTACTTGCCTGCAGTGCTTAAATAAGTGATTTGTCTAAAAATCTGTCCTAGATATGGTTAAAAGGTGTCTTTAACGGCTCTTAAAAAGCATTAGATTTAACTGTCTGATACCTGTAGACACCCTGTTCTTGGATTTAATATTATTGGGGTTTTTTTCACTCAATGTGACATAAGTTACACATAAATTCTGTTTATTATAATTTACCATGTTAATAGGATCTATAAGACTTCAGAAAATATTATAATTTAATAAAACGTACAGTAAATAAAATACATTGTGGTATTAGCTCAATAACTTGCATGTTTATTTTCCTTATTCTGACCAAATTGGTTCTATAGGCCGATATTATTGTACAGCTTAGGGCGTACAGTTTGTTTCAACATTGGGGGACACATATGAAATGGGGGGCTTGGAGTCCTCTGACATAAAAGTTTGAGCATCCAACACTTCATTTCCTTCTGGTGAATTTCTATACACCAATAGAGCGCTGCAGGACTGAGTCCTAAAATCCGGAAATTAGTTAGCATTTTTACACTTCTGGTTCCCTCGTCTTGAAGTCAGTGGCTTTTTCAATGAGTTTTTGGTTGCATGCCTTAGGACATTTTCACATTTTATTCTATGACATCAAATAGGTCAGTAGATACTCCATGATTACAACTGCAGTGTAGTTGGTTTATAGCCTAATGTTAGCTTCTTACTTCTGGGGATAACATTATGCATCAAAAATCATAAAAGTCTTATTCAGTTGTAAAGATGATCTTGCTGAGCAAAATGTGTAAGTATCATAAACTTTTGTTTGCCACTTATTTCCTGCAGTAATCCAAAATCCAATGAAAAAGTCCAATCAGCTTTTTGCGAAGGAAACCAGGGCGATGCTAACATCTGGGATAAGCCTATGAAAAAACATGATCCCGGCTGCAGCACTCTATTTTTGCCCTTTTGTATCAGTTTAATTCAAATTAAAAGTCCACTGCTATTGTTTTGTCTTTGGAGTGGGGAGATGAACCTCTAGTAAAAGTTCAGTCAGGAAGACAATACTTTTCATGCTCGTGCTGTAAGTTTTCCTTTACACCTTGCCATTCACTCTTAGCACGTGCTCATTCACTATGTCTAGCTGTCATCGTCTGAGTCTGTCAACTGAGTCATCAGCTGCTTTCAGCCGATTCACAATCAGCCAACAGCACAGTGTCACACCTTCTCTGTCAGCCTATCATCTTACTGGTCGTCATTGTAAATATGGTTCTTCGCCCTTCACCTCCCCATCACAACCTGGTCTTTATGGATCCATCAGCCTCATTGGCCTCAGCAGTCAGCAGCCTCAGAGTCATCAGCCACCACCACCACCACCACCAGTGTCCAGACTCCATGGGGAGATTTGTCCTGCTGCTGCTCACATGTCCCTCAAACACAAAATATCTCCCTCTGGTGTCCAAGCACCAAAGACTTCTGTTAAATCTTAATCAGCACAAATCATCTGTTAATCTGCACACTCATATTTCATATCAAATATGATCTGTACGTCATTCTTCTGTCTCTCCTGATTGAAATGCACATTCTACACCTATGCATACTGCACATATGAAGTTTTGTGGTGCCAAAATAAACAAATAAGCTAAGCAGTTGAAATACTTTGTGTATCAGTGATCAAGAAAAGCAGAATGAGGGAGATAATTGGTGTGAAAATGAGTGGGCTGAATCACAGGCAGGAATTTACATAAAAGACCAACACAGCTGTTATTTAACTGTTGACGTAGCTTGATTTTGCCCATAGCTGACTATCTAAACATAAATCAGTTGAATAATTAATGGATTACACAACAGATTGAGAGGCTGTGACTTTTCAAATTGGCAAAGAACAACAATGTATAAATAATATGTATCAAACAGCTTTGTGTGGGCACTCACAAAACTAAATAGTAAGTTAAACATGCTGATGTGTTCAGTTTGGGTTTCTCTAGTCGCCATTTAATGCAAGATTTGGACATATGCAACTGGTAAAAGATTCACAACACTGCGAATGGACTAAAAAAGCAGTACCAAGTGACAGGTCAAGTGTGAGCAGATTAAACTGATATTGAATGTATGCAAGAAGTGTTGGCCTCTGCTCTTGGTTGCAGCTGACCTGCAGTGACCCGTGTGATAGCTTTCACAGATGCAGCCCATGCACATGACAGGTTTGAACTCCCTGCCAACATGCATTCACGAGTGGCATGGGTATCAGCCAATAGCCTGAGTAGGACTCGGCCATAGCAACAAATCAGATCATTTCCTCATCGCGGCCTGTGGTGGTGCTCGCTGTGTATTTGTCCGCCACGGCCTCCCTTGCTCGCCCCTGGCTGGGAAGCATAACGGCGTGGAGGGGATGGTGTAAGAGGCAGGGAGCTGTGAAACCAGCCCCCGGGAATGTAAAACTTTAGGGACTGAATTCAGCCACAAGACGCTCCTGACTGCGCGCCCAAACACTCAGCATTTAACCTGGTTTCTCATGGAAGCTGATGGATTTGTGAGGAGGCGTCGGATGACAGCGGAGAGCACAGGCAATGATCCCGGGGTTGCTGGTGCATCTGCCGGGGCAGAAGTTCGATGGCTGGGGGGCAGATTCTGGGGAGTTTCGGAAAGTATCGTGGGGAGCCTGACACCCCGGATCGGAGGGGAAACGGAGCTACAGACTGTTGACTTTATCCGCACTGCACAGGATGCACAGACAGAGGACTCTGAACCAGACTATGAGGGTTTGCCACAGGGAGCCTCCACTAGCACCCACATGTTGGCTGGAGCTGTGGCCGGGATCATGGAGCACTGCCTCATGTTCCCCATCGACTGTGTCAAGGTAGCATAGCTCAGCGGCTAACCAGCTGACCACAGACTTTTTCTTTAATGAGCCTGGTTTGTATTGTGTGTGCTATTCTTATAGTCAACATGTTTGTTAGCATTAGCTCGCTAACCTAAACACACTGCAGTGCTGGCGGCTGTGAGGACAAGGTCAGTCGGCTCAGTAGCATTGCACATCCCCTGCTAGCTAACCTGTTAGCATGCTAATATAAACTAACCGCCAGTGACGTTAGCTGCTGGCTAGTTATGATAACCGTTAGCAGGGTCAAACAGTGGAGTCCATTTGGTCACATTGCGTAAAACTACAAAAACATCATCAAACCAATCTGCTGCCAAAGCCACAACGGAAATAACAGTACGTAGGTGATGGGTGTGTTATAACTTATATTAGCAACTTAGCCACTTCATATAGGGTTAGCTAATGAGAGGAGCAACTTAATACCAGCTTCCTGGAGACCAAAGCTACACACTCTCTGCACAAAAAAAGCTGCTGGTTGAATGTTGTTTTTAGTAACTTAAACACTGTCTGCCACTGTTATTGCAAGACACACAGACATTAATTACACTGCAGTTTGAGACCATTTGGCCCCTCCAGGTCACAGTAGAGCATCTGTTGCTTCTCTCCTAACACAGTTTGGTCCTCACACACCCTAACTAATTCTTTACAAAGTTCTGTTGATCACATGTGAGTCATGCCACTTCATTGCTACAGTTCTTATCATGTGGTCTTATTTGTTACACATTACTTTTTAACATGGCTAGAGAGGTATGACCTGTTGCCCCAAGAGGTCAGCAAGATGGAGCCACGCTGCAGTGAGCGTGTTATGACACTGGCACAGGGTCAGAGAGATGAGACAAACAGCAGCGAGCTCATAGTCAGCTGTCCATGTCAGACTGAAAAGCTGACATGCTTCATTCATGTCTCTTCCACCTGTAGTCCATCTCCGTCACATCCTGTCCAACCCTGAGCTTGAACAAAAGTAATGTTTACAGAGCCTCCGCTAGTACACACTGTCTGCTACACCACACTGCTATTGCATCTCAAATCGTGGAAGATTAGGGGCATAGTGACTCAGCAAAATGAAGCCTGCTGCACATTTACACAGGAAACTGAGCAAAATTTGAGCTGCATCCAACGATTTCCTTTTTTTATTCAGAGGATTCCCCCTACTTTAAATAAAGACTCTTCCTCCTGCACGATAAGCTTCTCACTTAAGAGATTGTTGTTTAATTATAGTTTAGAATAGCCTGTCATTTGCCTGAATGTATCTTAAGTCCCAGTAATTAGTTGTGGATTTAAAAGAGCATGTTGCATTTGTACATCTGCCAGAGTGTACACTGCACAGCGCACACGACTGGAATTTCAAATGAATTGATAGAAATCAAGAAGCCCTCATTGTGTGCTTTAAAGAAGGGAGGATGTAGTGTTTGCATTCAGCACAAAGGTCATTGCTTTCTCCATGTGCAAACATACCATAGTTAAGTAAACTCTCCTCATACCTGTTCCATTCACAAGACATTCATGCCTGCGGTTGTACGAAGGAAGTGAGTATTTAAATTGCAGTCTCTTTTTACTATTGTGCAAAGAGATCTGCATGAAGTAACCTGATGCATATTCTTGTACCACTATTAGCTGCCTCTCTTTGGGCCCTGCATTCCACAGCTGTAGTATATAGAGACATGAGGCCATGTTTATGCTAAGCTAGAGCACTACATGCACACACACAGTGGGGTGTAAGTTTGTCCATTCAGCTGGAAGTTTGGTATTCAGAGATTATGCTGCTGCTCGTTCCTCAGAGCAGACGCACTCATCCAGTGCGACCCCAGGCAACCCTCTCTCATGCCAAATAGCAGGTGACTGAACATGGATCCCCGGCACTTCCTTTGGAGAATGTTTCTATAGTGTTACTTATCTCAGTGTGCATGTGTGTGTGTTCAGAGGAAGAGCGAAAGGTGTGCTTCAGGGTCAGTGGGGAAAAGAGGCTTACAGGAAGTCAGCTTATGTCCCCTTGTGACCTTGGAGCTCATAACGCCGTACTTCCTTCTATTCAGTTATGCATGTACACAACACACAATGTCGAAAACCTCATTTCCCTCATTTGACCCCTTCTTCACACTGCAGTCTATTCAGAACTCTTATTATTCTTTGCAGATCGTAAGATCAAATTATGCATTACATGCTATTTTTATATTAACACCTGGTCTAATTTGTTTAAGGTCACAGGTGTAGGTCTTGTTTTTTTAACATGAGGGGGCACACATATCAAACATGAAACATTTTTGAGCATCAAACACTCAATTTCCTGCATTCTGGGGAATCTTTCTGTGCTGATTTTCACCTTTTATGCATCAAAATATGGTGTAAATATCTTTAATTTTGTCAAAATAAAAGCCCTTTGCTGCTTTCATGTTTTATTGGGTGAGGGCACAAACGCACAAGTTCTAAATATTGAGGATGACGTGTCCCCTGCTCCCTCCCTGAAACTTACACCTATGTTTAAGATATTACCAAACTTAGTACCTACCCCCTGTGGGTGGGGAGGGAGCACACACTGTTGACTTCAAACTTTGCTGCATTCTACCTTTCTGTCTTTTCCAGACACGCATGCAGAGCCTCCAGCCCGACCCTGCAGCCCGTTACAGGAACGTCATGGACGCTCTTCGCCGAATTGTAGCCACGGAGGGAGTCTGGCGGCCGATGAGGGGGCTGAATGCGACAGCGGTTGGGGCGGGACCTGCCCATGCCCTGTATTTTGCCAGCTATGAGAAACTCAAAAAGACTCTAAGTGATGTCATTCACCCAGGGGCTAACAGTCATTTGGCTAATGGTACCATAAAACATGCACATACACACATTCACAGTGGCATGTACCGTAGATGTACACATCATGTATGGCTACCTTAACTTTGAGATCATGATAAGATAGATTGATACGAAGGACTTGTCCAACTCCAACCCTAATGCCAAGCACCATCAGTGTGAGCTCTATGAAGCTGCTGACTCAGCCCGGTCCATGTTTAGCGCAGACATGGCCTGACCAGTTCCTAAAAATCCTCAGCAGGCCATCAAATGGGATTGGGCCTTCTCATAGCTACACTAGTAGGCTGTAGGGAAGTCCCAAGGTCAGCTGTTGATCTGTCGCTGGCTTCTAGGAAAGTTTAACAGTTTGTCTGGCTACAAAATAGAAACAGATTTAACCTATAGACTCAATTTGAAAGCCTTACTCTGAATGTCAACCATTGCCTTATTCCCTATTCTCCCTACTCTCTCTTTCTTCCCTCTTTTCCAGTTTAGTGGGAGGCTGGGTAAGTCTTCTTTCTCCCATCTCCTCTGCTCTCTCTCCTCTCTTTGTCCTGTCTTTTTAAGCTTTTGAGTTTCAGTTTGAATTTCTCAGAAGAGCAATGGACTGCTTTGTCCACTAGGTGTCTCTATTTGCTCAGGTTTGGCTGCCTGAATTCAGTCAGTGGTGATCTCTAGTGTAAACCTGTGCAGTTTGCTGAATATGCACCAATTCTGCTATGACGATATGTATTGTTTTGAGCATGACATCTGCAGCTTTTAGGATCAGGCAGTGAAGGCTGAGACATGATCAAAAAGGATTCTTACAGTTGCAAATGAAAATGATTTTTCCCTCTCATTGCTATGCCTCTTTGCTGTCGTCTCCTCTGCTTTCCTTCTGTTTTCTTTATGATTTTGTCAATGTGTAGTAATTTCCAAGGTGTATTTGTTTTAGGAACAGCTGGGTGTGTGGCCACTCTGCTTCACGATGCAGTCATGAACCCAGCTGAAGGTAAGGAAACATCTTACTTTGCATTTCCTTTTGCCTTTAACCACAGGATTAAGACATTTATGTTCTCAAAACAAAAGTTTGCCATGTAGATACTTCAGTGAAGAAACATACAGGTGCCACGCCTGGGCCAACCATCCTCACATGTTGGCCTTAACCCTGTCTCACAGACTGACTTCCACAGCTGCCTCCAGTCCACCTGCCCGGACATGTTAGTAGAAGGACACTGGTCAGAGTCCTCGTGTGCAGCTGTTGGATGGGATGCAGCTGTCTGAGCAAACCCTATTAAAGTGACACACTACATCCTTGTGTGTTTATTGAAACTTTGTGTGCTTTAAGAACAGATTTACAGTAAGTAATAGCTCACAATTCCTTTTTTTCTTTCCTGTCTTTGCCATCTTTGCACGCGGACCTTTGACTTCTTTGGCTGTCTACTCCATCGATACGTCCACCCATGTTTCCTCAGTTGTGAAGCAGCGCATGCAGATGTATAACTCGCCCTACCGCGGCGTGATGGACTGTGTACGCGCCGTGTGGCATAACGAGGGCACTGCTGCATTTTACCGCAGCTACACCACCCAGCTCACCATGAACGTGCCCTTCCAGGCGCTCCACTTCATGACCTATGAGTACCTCCAGGAGCTGCTCAACCCCCACAGACAGTACAATCCCTCGTCCCACATGTTGTCTGGAGCTTTGGCCGGAGCCATTGCGGCTGCAGCCACCACGCCTCTGGACGTCTGCAAGACCCTGCTCAACACCCAGGAGTCTCTAGCCCTCAGCTCCCTGCCTTCTGGCCAAGGCCAAGGCCAAGGAGCCCACAGACACATCACAGGCCTGGCCCACGCCTTCCGGACAGTTTACAGGCTGGGCGGCCTGAAGGGCTTCTTCAAGGGAGTCCAGGCGAGGGTCATCTACCAGATGCCCTCTACAGCCATCAGCTGGTCGGTCTATGAGTTCTTTAAATATGGACTCACCAAGCACCAGCACGACAAGAGGAGAACACAGCACATGGAGGCTGAGATTTAGATATCTCCTCTAATATTGTTCTGCCCTCCCAGTGAGGACACGCTAAACTCAATACGCACATAGAATCTGACTAAAGTACCCCTCAATTGTCCCATCCCTTACAGACATAGCAGATCAGGAAGACCTCTTCATAGCTATAATTCAGCGACACTATTTCAAGACTAGGTTTGGTTTGAGTTAGGTTTTTTCTCCCCTCTAGAAGAAAGCACCCTTCACAGTGTTATAGAACTTACGTTAATTTTGAGGATTTTTTTTAAGCCATTCTAGTGACCACTACGTTTGTCTAAGCTGAGGAAAAATGTCACGAACGCACACGTTTTGAGTCGGAAAGGTAGTCAGCAGAGGGCAGTAGTGTTACTTTGTTAACTCTCTCTTAGTTCCATGAGCGTTGCTGTCCTAGGACCAGATTTTTATTTTCACTAATCCAATCCTTGGGTTTGCGAATGGAAATTATAACTGACTCCTGATCTGACCCCCCTGTCTGAATATTTAAATACACTTTTTAAAAAAAAATATATATATATCCCACAGTAACCATAGACAAGAGAAATTCACTCTCTAGTTTTGGCTAGACAGGCATTCAGTTCCTTATCAAAATTTCTTATTGATTTGGTCCAATTTAAAAGTATCTCAGCTGTTTGGAATCAAAAGCAAACTGACCCTTACACACATTAATTTTCTGCATGAATCAGTACCCAGATACCCTTTGTCGAAATGTAATGGAGCCCTTTCAACATTGCAAGTAAAAGTTGACAGCAAAAGTTAAAGTCCATCTCTTTGATGCACTTTAACTTCATCTGATTAGTCAAACTGTGTAATTTAAAATGGAGTCCAGCAGTATTTTATGGTTTCACTGGTTACCAAAAAGACCATAGACCAGATTTGGGTTTCCCTTTTTTTTTGCTACTGACTTCTATATTTTTTTCTCTTAGCAGAAAATACAAATATCCAGTCTCTCTGGGGTATCTGAAGAGTGTGTTTAATTTATTTTTAATAATCTAGATTCCTTAAATTATATTTTATTTCCAGCAAATACATTACTTCAAACATTCTCTTTTGTTTTCACCTGTTCATGCGTTTAATTCACCCTCGGATCATCCAAATACTCACCATTAATGCCTTGTGTAGGTGTTTGGCAGAGCAGACCAGGGCAGCATTAAGACATATCTGTGCATTAACTGTAGCTATCAGCCTGTTTTCAGCTTGTGAACTACTGAGTTTTAATATCCATGCTTGATGGCAAAGGTTGTGTACGTTGTACTTGCCCAGAAGGAGATCAGTATCCCACAAGATGTATCTGTACGCCCATTGAGTACACATAAATGGAAGCTGTCATTCTCATCGACTGATGTCTGATTGTTTCCGACACTGAATTGCACTCGTTGAATAAAGACTGAGCAGCGGGGCTCTCCTCGCTGCTCGTAAATGATGGGAGCTGTTATGATTTCTTTAAATGTTTCTGAATACTTTGCTATGTGAAGATGACTTAGACTGTTCTTGCCTATTTACCGGTCCTTCCAAATACAGTAAGTCCATATTGTCATGATAATCTGGGTGTGTACACAAGATCTTAAGTCTTTGTTTTGCTGGTGAATAGAAACCAAAGAATGGGATGGATGGAAAGGAGGCAATGCCCGAAGTCACATCTGTACTGCCAGAAACACACGGTGAGTTTGTGTTTTCAGGTATTTATTTTTAGTTTGACGCAGGTACAGTTGTTTAGTCTTTAGCACAGGTGCAGATTTCAACTTTGACCCTCAAGACTGAAAACACAATTTGAACTTGCGGACACACAGCGTGCGTACAAACAGCTGGGATGGTGAAGCTTTGGAATTCAACAAATGATGCGGGATCATGTAAACTTTGATGACTTTAGAAAGCAAAATTTGTTGTTGGTATGGTCCTGAGAGGTAGATTTGATGTTGCAAATGTATATTAGTGGCTAAAAAGACAACGAAGAGGCAACAAGCCTGACATAAAAATCCTTAAAACTATATTAGCACAAATGTAGAGTATGTTGATAGTGTATAGCTTTGAAAATACAATTCAAACAAAGTCCTTTACTTTCTTGTCATTCTGCTATAACATTTAGAGCTATCAGGCCTCTATGCCTTTAGGACTTGTGATCATGCTCATCTTTCTCCAGTGGAAAGAGGAGCTTTGAGACACTGGAATTCTCATTTTGAAGCAGTGGAGCTCACTGACACTTCTGCAGAGGGTCCTGGAAACATGCATTCCCACTGAATGTGAGCAATCTGTGCGGTTAGAAATGCATCTGTTTGAAAGTATAATCTTTGGAAGGATATAAAGTTTGGAATAACATGCTAAAATATTTAATCTTACATGTGAACAAAAGCATGTCAAATGTTTTTTAATTATTATTTTGAACTGTGTACAAAATTACATTATATAACAAGACTGCAATTATGTTTAATATAAACCAACTGCATTTAATAGTGTCAGGTGATTGCACCAGGTAGAGACTGTAAACTCATTAACCAGCAATTATTATTATTTGCATGGTAAATTGCTGTTTAGATCATGAAAAGGTTTGCCTGCTCTTAAAGGGACAGTTCACCCAAAATCAAAAATACATATTTTTTCTCTTATCTGTAGATTTATAAGTCTTGATTGTTTTGGTGTGAGTTGCAGAGTGTTGGAGATATCTGCTGTAGAGCTGTCTGCCTTCTTCTTCTTCCAGCGGTATTGTGCAGTAGGAGTACACTCATGATTTCTGGAAAGAGTTTTTTTAAATGTATTTTTTGGCGCTTTGAACACCAAGCCGAGTGCCATGTAACTCCATTGCATTGGAGAGAAGGCAGACATCTCTACGGCTGATATCTCCAACACTCAGCAACTCACACCAAAACTATCTAGATTGATAAATAGCACTATGTAAGATGAAAAATATGTATTTTGGATTTTGAGGTGAACTGCCCCTTCAAACTCTCTGGCTTGGAATAATAGTGAATCATATACAGTCACTGTAGACAGTCATGACATGTTCACGTTATGCTCTATCGGGGAAAAAATAAAACAGACAACACCAAAATCCTTCAGTTAGAATCTGTGGACACGTCAGTTCCAAAGAAGCAAGTGCAACACTCCTACAAATTGTGGTCAGGAGTGACAGCTCCACCACCTCAGCCTCTATACACACACAGACACACATATTCACACCCATGCTTGTCAGGGAGACACCTGTTCAAACAGGGAGTGGTAATGAACCGTCTCTGTCTCTCTCCAACTATCTATGCATGCATGTGTACAGTATGTGTGGCCTGTCTCAGTCATACGCTGTTAGAATGGTGTGTTTGTGTGGCTCTCTCTTTCCTCTACTGATACTCAGCCAGCCAGAGCGTGTCTACTGTGTCTCAAATGAAACTCATGAGAGACTGACTGACAGGCTTTACATGAGAAGGAAAGGTATTAAGTACCTACTGTGAACTACTGTGATACAGAAACTAAAGAAACTGGATGTCATATGTCACTCAAATTTTGTCTGCTGTGCTATCTCTGCATGTATTTCCCTGTCTGTGTGTCTGTGTGTGGGAGAGACTGGGACTGAGCCTGTCTGCTCCAGATCTCAGCAGTCTGAGAGGAGTAAACTATTTAGTCTGGTCATTTAGCCCTCTCTTTCTCACTCTGTTTGTGTAAGCATGCACACGTGTGTGTGTGTGTGTGTGTGTGTGTGCGTGTGTGTGTGTGTGTGTGTGTGTGTGTGTGTGTCTCAGGCATGTGGCCAGGAAAATAAGGATTTTGTCCCCACACAATGGTGCAAGCAGATTGTTTACTTAAGTAAAAATTACTAAGTTATGACTAAAAGTCCTGCATTCAAAACTATTGGCATTAAAATATAGCCTACATAAAACACCAAAAGTAGAAGTGAATACTATATAGTATAAAACATGCATACTCTCCTAATCATCAATCAAGTGCACACACTGCTGTCCCAAAAACACTATCGCTCATTATGTCATTATTATTATTATATTGTATGTCATTACTATTATTGTATTGTCATTATGACTACTTTCACCTTTTATTTGTCTGTATAAACCTGTAACTTGCATGTGCTGTCTGACGGGTCGGGGTGGGGGGTTTTGTTTCTATATTTTGTATTGTCTATGTTTAAAAGCAATAAAATGTGTTTAAAAATATATATATATATATATATATACTATCGCTGACCCCCCCAAAAAAACCAAAACTGAATATTTGTTTGATTTAACAATATTACCTGCAGATCATGAGACGTGACACAACAGGCCCTGTGAGGTGCACTTGACAGGTGTAACTGTGATAGGCTCTTAGAGTAAATAATTCCAACTGACATATGTAGACGATGCAGAGGGACGCCATCAAGCAGTTGACAATCTTGCATATCCTTGTGCAAGCAAATTAGGTAATGGGCCAATTTCAAAATGACATAATACTGGATAATAATTATTGATGCATTATATCACTTAATGTTGCAACTGGTGAGGGTGGAGTTAACATACTGCCTTAATCCATATCCTTATTAGTTGATTTATATTTTGTATCAAGAATATGAATCTGCAAAGTAACTAATCTTATAAAAAATGTAGTGGAGTATAAAGTGACATAAAATGGAAATACTAAAATGAAGTACAAGTACCTTAAAATTATATTTTAAAAAAGTACAATACAATACCTTCTGTATCTTTAAGGATTGTGAACATGATTGGTTGTCAGTAGATGTAATTAGCCAATCAAAAGCCTGGAGTAGCGGTGTGGGCGGGGCTAACATCTGACCTTCGAGTTTGAAATTGTTTGTGTGAAGTATGAGCTCCGTGTTGTCAGCTGAACAGCTGTGGTTATCAGTGTTTAGGAGGGAAAATTTAGACTTTGCGGTTATGTAAAAAATGGCAGCTACTAAATTATTTAATGAACATGTCAAAGGAAATATCCAGAGCAATATATTCAAGGAAACTGCTGTTGTACGCGGTAAAAGTAGCCTAATATAAAAAGGCGTAGGAGCTACTGGTGTCATGTCACTGAGCAGCTGAAACAAAATAAAATCAGGAAATGTCACTTCCAAAAACATCTCGCAATACGAAGAGACTGTTTTCAACAACAGACCGGATCAAACGTGGCTTCACTGTCACCGGACTGAATCATCTCCATCTTCATCTTCAACACAGGCCGCCTGCACCTTGCTAAAATGGCGGCATCTCCACCACAAGCCACCCACCAGGTAAGATGAAATACTTCGTAAACGCCCGCCGTGGCTTTTAATGACAATAAATGTTTTGGTTATTAATAATAAATATGATGCGGTGTTCTTGAGACTGTTGGTTGTCTCTGTTTGTTGGCTCTGCCTCTGCCTTTAGAGCAGCTAATATAATATGCTTGTACAAGTTCATGTGAGGTCGTAAACATTAAGTATGTGGTTTTATTAAAGTTTGTTTTGGTCTGGTTGGTTTGGCTTTGGCTTTGTTGGTTTGGTCTGTAGCCTAGGCTACTTATCTCAGCTGTCATTTTGTACTCCCAGGGTTTATGACAGTTTCACCTGCTGCTGAATGCATGTTAGGGCCTAATTTGGCAAGTCTCATGATCTGGGAGTAATCCTTTTTTTGGGGAGGGCCCATCAGATTAGTAGATCTGGGATAGCAGTGTGTGCACTTGAGTGATAATGTGGAGAGCATGCATGTACCATACTGTATAATATTCATCCATTTCTGGTCTGAGTGAAATGCAGAGGCAAGAAAATATTCTTCTTAGTAGTTTGAAGTCTGTGATATTGGCCTTCTCTGCTCTTTTCTTCTCTGTATGAAAACAAAAATCACGCTTCTTGTCACTGGACATTCAAAAAATGTGTGCCTCTGTCAAAGGTGTCAAGTAGACAAGTAGTGGCCTATGTGTGATAAAATAATCACAACTCAGAGGTCCACATATCACCCCTTTTCTGGAGTTTTCAGCCTCATGTTAGTCTTCATCAGCAAAGGGATCTGCGGTCATGTGTATGGAATTTTGGTCATGTGATCACAGGTGGTCACGCATGTGGGGAGATCTCATCCCTCATGTCTGTTCAAGGATAGTCTTTGGTACCAGGGGTCTCATTTATAAACATTGTACGCCCAAAATGAGGCCTGAAAGAGACGTACGCCACTTCCCACGCCAAAGTTGTGATCTGTACAAATGGACGTGATGGGAGAAACTTTGACCCATGGTGAGGTGGAAGGCCTGATTGTGGAAACTGTCAAATTTTTTTAGCGCACGCCACTTTTTGGCTTTTGTCTGTACTTATATTTTTAGTATGGATCCTAAGCATTGTTTTATAAATGAGACCCCAGATGTTGTTGCCTTGTTCACTGACTTTAACGTGTTCTCAGTCAATATTGTGGTAGGTTTTGGTCTGATATTCAAAGACAGCTGGTGCTGGTGCTTCAGGTGTTTATTCAGTCCTTTGTCCAGGATCATTGTCATTTAAACCAAAGTAGTGTTTCCCACAGTTGTTCCATTTGGTGTTGGTAAAGTTCCCTTTGTACATGAAATAAGTGTTGTTAAGACAAAAGTCCTTCCTCTTGGCAGATGACACAGTCATTGCCTTTCTGCAGATGCCACCACTTCTGTTTGTTCCTGCCGTCGTTAGTTCTTTTAGCATGTCATCATGTCATGGCAAGAAGAACACGGATGTAATTAACAACGTTGATAATGGCTGCTCTCCAGCTAAGTGTGCCAAGTCCACAGCCCTCATATGAGTTGGGTGGGACACTTCATTGGAGCTATGCCATCAGTAATGTCATTAGTAACACCTGTGCTTTTCCTGCTCTTACATGTTTAAATGTTTCCTGTATTTAATACTGATTTTATTCACAAGGCTTGTAGTGCAAAGACAAATGATTAAACAATCAGTCAATCAGTTAGTTAGTTAGTTAGTTAGTCTGTGTATTTTATATAGATAACTGTGCCCACGTTTCCGTTATAACGGAAATTTATTCCCTCTAAACGCGAATAAATCGCACGTTAATCAAAAACTATGAACCAAAAAAGCACAATCTATCCTGAGTGAGACAAACTGCTTGATCCCCGTCTCCAGTGTACCAGCAGAGAACCTGCAGAACCGAATCAGCGAAAAAACATCCTTTTGTTCCATAAAAACACACCGGGCTACATGGTCTCTCTACCTGAGCAGCTGAAGCTGGGGCTCGCACCCTCGACACACAGACACACTGACGGTGCTTCTGCATGCCAGCCAAACGTGTGTGCAACTGTGAGAAATAAATATGTACGCTGCCTTTCTATTTTTTTCTCCTTTCCTTTCTTTCTTTCTTTCTTTCTTTCTTTCTTTCTTTCTGTCAGCGACATACACTCCTAACACAGGACGGGTTGTTTTTATTGACTGAGTTGATTATTAAGTCATAGTGATGCGCGGATCGGCTCTGATAGCACCCGAATCAACATGTACGCATCAATCATCCAGCTGTTACAACATGATTGAGCTAGCAAAGCAGTTTTGTGTTGCTGTGTGTGGTATTCAGTTTTGGGAAATCACGATGTCTAGAAAGCATCAGTGGCTGCAGCTGACAGGGACAGCTAACACTAGCAGCAAAGTTAACATCAGGACGTCATCCGTTAAAAGCCTCCCGTTGTCGGATACGACATGAAACTACTCCAGTTAGCTCAATCATGTTGTAACTAAGACATCCGCTGGAAAAAAAATTTTTTTCACGGACCGTTTATTGAATTATTACAGACACCGCTAACGGCTAACAGCTAATGGTTAGCCCAGCTAATCTACGATAACCATGTTAATTACAACACAGAAATAGTAACGTTTGTTCAATCATTGTGTTTATAGACTTTACAAACATCAGATTACTCTAAACTGTGATATAGTGATGTGAAAAATGTGATATATACATATATAGAGCTAAACTCAACAATGCGATTCCCATTTACACAGTGGTCAAGGGTGCTGGACCGGAAGTGTCGCACAAAAAAACGGAAGCTGGCTGCGTTCTGTTTTGCCTCTGTGTTTCCGTGAAAAATAAGGTGGATAAAAGGCTACAGCCAGTGAGCAATGGCAGCGCGTATTTTCAAAGTGAAATGGCAGAGAGCGGAACGTCCTCCTGAAGACGGCCAGGATCCGACATTACCTCTTAAGAAACAACAGTTGTTGGCAAAGAAGTTGTCGGATAAAGAAAGGGACAGAACTCGGATTAACATTGGCCTTGCATTTCCAAGGTGGAGAGCACTGCAAGAGCTAAAGGGGCTACAATTTGACTCAGAGCTAGCTCTTCTTCTCTTGGACAGGTAACAGTTAAGTAACAACATAAAGTCAAATGTCTGTTTTAATTAGTGTTACAGTAACGTTAGGCACATGTCCCTATGTCGATTCAATTAAATTTAATGTTACAGTCGTAGCATGGGTTAATGTCCGGAGCTTGAGTTATTAGCGGCTCTGTCCCAGCAATGGGTCAGGCGTTACGGTTGTGTTAGGTGAGTAGCCCGGCAGCCCATCTAACATTTGCAATTAGCACTGTAAAATGTAGCCTGCCTGGCGGGCTGTGTTTAGCTATTTCCCTGCCTACTTCAATGATGATGGTACCTGTAATAAATGTAATATATTTGCTGAGATGGAGGCGAGGCTTAGTGACTAGAAGAGCTGGTAGAAGCACTCCATAGCTGTAAGTTACTCCAGTAGCCGTAGTAGCTCTAGTGCTAACTCCAGGAGCTAACGCTAACGTCCCTACTCTTCTCCGTGAGCCAGAGCCGTGAGCTCGCCAGGCTCACGGAGAAGAGTAGGTACGTTAGCGTGGCAGCCGACTAGTGCTAACGCTAACAGGAAAGCAGGGAAATAGCTAAACACAGCAGAGACCGAGAGTGAGTGAAAGACATTGCTAACTGCTAAACTAAGCCAAACTAAGTTGGCTGTTTAGGTTTTATTTCTTTGCCCCTGTGGCGAGTGAATCTGCCTGTAGTGAAACCGGGGCTAACCGGTGCTTCCTCCTCAGGCTCCACTTCACTCAGCTGCCAGCACAGCCACTTAGCCTCAGCTAGCCTCCCAGCTAGCGGGGGCTAACTGGTGCTTCCTCCTCAGGCTCCACTTCACTCAGCTGCCAGCACAGCCAGTTAGCCTCCACTAGCTTCCCAGCTAACGTTAGCCCCGGCTCTCCGTTTGGATCCAACCGTAGCACTGAGCCCTGGTTTGTTATTCAGGTTAATGTGGGAAGAAGCAGCGGGTATATCGGGCAGCTGAGTGAAGTGGAGCCCGTGGAAGAAACACCAGGACCATCTGGATGTAATAGTCCGTGGAGATGCTGCGGAGCTCGGCTGCACAGACGAGGCGAGTGGGGTGGAGAGCAGAGGTAGAGGGAGGTGTGGCTCATGACACATTTTGTTTTGGTCTACAGGCAGTGCACAGCAGCAAACCTAGCAGTGAAACGATTTCGCTTTTTGCCCCTTTAAAAGTTTCTCCATGTCAAAATATTTCCCGTTAAACAGGTCAATCTGTTCCTCCTGTCTCATATTGTCCATGTGACATTTTACTGTTCTGTCTGTGGCGGAGCAGTGGTACAGTCGTTAGCATTGCCGCCTCACAGCAAGAGGGTTCCTGGTTCGACCCAGGGTGGATGGTTTGAACTTTGTGCGGAGTTTGCATGTTCTCCCTGTTTCTCTAGGGGCACTCCGGTTTCCTCCCACAGGTCCAAAGACATGCATGTTAGGTTAATTGGTGACTAAATTGCCTGTAGGTGTGAATGTGGGCATGAATGGTAGTCTGTCTCTATGTGTCAGCCCTGTGATAGTCTGGCGACCTGTCCAGGGTGTACCCCGCCTCTTGCCCAATGTCAGCTGGGATAGATTCTAGCGCACCTGTGACCCCCAGCAGGATAAGCGGTTACAGAAAATGAATGAAAAAATAATAGTTTTCTGCTTTCTTTAACCCGGTTTCTCCCATTTATTTCCTGCAAAAGTTTTCTTTTTGTCTTAAAGTTTGTACCTTGGCCAGATCAGCTGGATAGGATATATTTTTTTTTTACCAAGCAATTTTATTTTGTTTCAGGAGTAACATGATTAGTTACATCTCTGCTTCTATTTTACTCTCCTTTTTCCCTCCCCTCTCTGTGAAGTCAGAGAGAAATTTGCCTGTGAAGAGCTGCTGTATGTAAATACTTGTTTGATTATTATTTTAAACCACTTCAACTATGCCTCCTAGCAGAGGTCTATCATTATGATAACACTATCGACCATGACGATGATGACTCATGACCTTGTAAAACAATTACAACCTTTAAACACAACAATGGGCCATTTAATTAGATACACAGACATCAAAGAGAAAACCTGAGTTATTACTCTCCAAGTGGCACACTTAACACTTTTACTGTCAGTCAAAATTACTCTGAAGTGTTTGCCCAGAGGGTGTGTGTGTATATTGTGAATATGTGAGTGTGTAGACCAGTGGCTGCTGCTGCCCTCTAAGCAAACCTGGAACAGTTTCCCTTGTCAACTGAATATTATTGCTGTTCCAAGGCCATCTTGTATGGCTTTATTTGGACACTAACACACACACACACACACACACACTGCATACATCTTTTCTAGTGGAAAAGAGTCTTACAAGTTGATGAAGGGCTGGGAGAAACACATGCATACACTCCTTTGTGTATTGGTGTAAGCCCATGTTTTGGAAACTCAAGCCTCCAGTCAAGCCCCTTACAGCACGCACCTGTGGAAGGGTGTATTTCACACACACACACACACACACACACACACACACACACACGGTCACAAACACACACTCCAAGGGTACTTAGGAATGTGAACGTCTAAAGGACTCGAGTCCTCTACAACAACTCTTCCTCAGTCGCTCGCCTTCTCTTGCGCTCTACATATTTATGGCTCTTTTGTTGCGTCTCTTGTCAGATCGCTCTCCATATATTAGCCAAATCATGACTGGACCACTCAGCATGAATTACAGAGTGATACAGGATTGTGCCATAATGTCCACTTTATTCCATTCTGGCCAGCAGCTAATGGATGAGGTGTGATTACAGGCTCTTCGTATAACTCACTGGGATACACGCAGACACATACAGGTTGTGATCTCACGCTCCTTGGGGGTGCTGCTGGATAAAGGAGCTGTTGTTGCAATCCCTTTGGCTGCTGCAGTCTCTCCCACTCTGGGCAGATACTGCAGGTTTTGAGTGGAGGAGGAGAGGAGAGAAGCCAAGAGAAGAGGAGAGACCAGAGACTAAAGCAGAAAGGTTTCAGTAAGAGTAGAGCAAACAATATATGGTGCATAAATTTAGCAAACAAAGGAATGTGATATACATTTTTAGCTGTTTTTTTTATAGCTTGTTTAGATTTTGTTCTTTTACTGGCATTCTGTAAAACCTGATCCTGTACAACAATCTGCAGACAAGATAACCAGAATCTAGATGTTATCTCTGGTTTTCATCATGTTTCTTTTCCATTATGACCATGATTTGATTTATGCAATCTGATATGAATTGTATTTCTGAGAAGTGTGGGCTTTCCCCCCTCACAGGGCCAGATTAACCTGCTAGGGGGCCTTGCAGTGAAAATGCGCTGTGGGTCTCTGACACCCCCTTAGTTTGGTTATAATTTGATTAAACATACATGTATTTAAGAATATGAACATTCTGTATAATATCAATTGGAATATTTAAAGTGCTTAAACAGAAATTTGACACTCCACAAGACTGGGACTCAAGATAAAGGTTAAAATGCAGGAACCATCATCATTTCACTGAGCAGTACGGTTCAGTTCAGTACGTTTTTTTTCTGTCTCCACTGTGAAAAGTTGTAGATGGTACCAATGAAACCGTTCCATACTGTCCCCCTTTTTGGTCACCCCTCTGTTGGGGTGCCTATAGCACACAGATCTGGCACTAAAAGGTGGAGCTGTGAACACTGCAGTCCGTTGATTGGGCAATAGCGGATGGTCACTCTGCTCAGGGCTGAGTTGTGGCTGGTTTTGTAACCACTGTTCACACCGTGGCAAGTTTTACATTTGTAAACTAGTGTAAGACTCGAGAGAAAGACTCTCACTTTTGCCTGTTCTCTTTGTTCTGAAAATGTCGGCGCACGACCTCGTTCTGTGGACAATAAACGAGGTGAAGTCTCTCCATCTATGAGGAAGCACTGTAGGTGAGCAGTAAGTGACAACAACCCGCCCACATTTAAGAGTTCTGTTTGAGGTGGAAACACTAGGGTCTAGGGTCTATGTCTGATGGGTTACTTTTGGTTCCAAAGGTACTGTATCAAAAATGTTTGGTGGAAACAGGGCTTTAGTAGCGCATGTTACTGAATGGCAAATCATATTACTGTAAACTAGCTGCCCCATGGTTGACTTGGGAGCTTGAGGGCCTTGTAGGTGTGGATTGGGTTGCTGCAGCAATCTGTAAATCTATTACTGTGTTTATATAACTTCTTGTTAACTACTAGCTACTTTTAAACTAGTGATTCACTCTGGAGGAGGCTATATTCCTGCAGATCCATTACCACAGTTTGAAACTAGAATGTGAGAAACTGGCCACAGAGAAGACCGAGATCAACTGAGAAACAGTTGGAGTTGCTCCAGAACTACATTTGTGACTTTTTATTTGACTAAGGTCACATAACATGACGTATCTCATGTGATGTGACAGATGATAAATGACATACGTTGACATACTAAATTGCGCTGTTAAAATAACTCAACGTTGACTGTTGGTTTTACACTGGACATGAACACCTGTCCCCAGGATCAAAGTTCCCTCCTCCCCTCCCTTCCATGCTAAAGCAGACTTTCTTTTCTTTATACTGCGTCACCTGACTTCCTCCTTTGCTCCTGTAATACTTACTACGGCCAGTAGGGGTCACTACCTAATAGAAAGCGTAATCATGGGTTGTAATTTCTGCTTGTTAAACCGACCTACGCTGTTATATTTTTGAGGAGGATAGTCTTTGAAGTTTCTTTAGTGATATATTAAACTAAACTGTCAATCCTTTGCAAATTTTGGTGTTACATTTTTTTAGTTATGTAAGCATACTTGGAAAACTGTGTACTCCATTTTTTCATGCAGTTTAGAATAAGTTGGATGAGTCAGATTAGGCTAACCACAGGATAGCAGGAAATTTAATCATTTAGTCTGACATTACAACTTTTGCTCTTCACTCTAAACAGGTCATATGTTAGCGAGCTAACGTTAGCTTTGCACTAACCAAAGTGCAGATTTCACTGACAGATTAATGCACTGAATTTATGATGATCTGGTGCAGCCAAGCCTGGGGGCAGTTGCCTGCTTTGCCTAGTACAACCATGTCTAATGGTGCACACTTTTCAGATTTTCTCAAAAATGTTTCCTATCTTCAGATTTAAAGACAAATGAAAAATGGATCCTCGTCAGATTTTATGATCTGTTTAAACATCGTTCACGCCAACATGACTTCAAATATGGCACCATCAGACTGACTTATGAAGCATAGCAAAATGTGAATCTGGGATGAGGGGCAAACTACCAAAATAACAGAAAGATGATCAACCTACTGTGCCAGTTGTGACTTGAATGTCTCCCATCATGCCGTGCAGTGGAGAATTAGGATGCGGGGGAGATGCAGCTCCTGTCATCACTTAAGAGAAGTAGTTGGGGAGGAGAAATTCTTCCCACCACCACCAAGGATACGAGATGATCATCAACACACACACACACACACACACACACACACACATTAATACACATACTCACACACACACAGCTATTCCTCTGTGGGAGAAAGCTGCAACAGAAGAGAAACAGCTGTTTTGATTATGTGCATTTATATGTGAAGTGAAGCCTGCAGAGGACGCAGGACAACATTGAGATGTTGTGTGTGGCTGTAGCGTGAGTGTGTCTTGGAAACAGGATCCTTCTCACTTCTCGTGCAATAAAAGAATAACATGCAAGACTTGCATTGAATAGAAAGCTCCTCGATAAATCCCAGTGTTTATAGTAAAATGCCATTGCTAATGGGCCAGAATATGGTGAAGGGGAGCGAGAGGGAAAATAACGCTCCACGACAGGGAAGCTGATATTTTTTATATGAGCAGCCAAAGCCAAGTGTGATAATGAAAAAGGGGAGCCAAAAAAGAGTTAGGGAGGCTTTGTGCAAAAGTTGGACTCTGTGTATAAAGAGGAATATTTCAAGTGCCTTTGTTGCCTAAGGAGGGATCCCCAATCCTCTGCCACTACTTTCATGATCAAAGCAAAAGGCACATACATGTATGAACGCACACACACAAACACACACTTACCATCCCTTGGGCCTTTGGGAGTGAAGCCTTGGCAGGGTCTGATGAACCGCAGCATTGTTACAGATGACTGCAGGTGTCCAGCACTTTCTCTCCTCTGGCCTTCTCGCTGTCTCAAATGTTGTGACAAATTCCTTTAAAAGGTGAGCGAGGTCATCAAATCTTCTTACAAACACTTCAGAGAGCTGCAACCGCAACTTAAGAGGCACACACGCACACACCCTTAGTGCACACCCAGCACGTGTGCAAGCGCAAAGACACACCCGCAGTTCACACACACGGCCTGAGAGCAAAGTTGTCTGTCAGTGGCATGGAAGCAGTGTGGACGAGATTGCTTCCGCGTGTGTGCTTGTGTGTGTGTGCCGAAGCAACACAGGTGCAGTCAGGGACACTGAGGAAGAAACAGGCCCTCTGCCCTTTGAACTTGATCTTGAAAAGAAAGCTGTCTTCCTTTCCTGTCAAAGAAGCTTAACTGCTATGCCTCGGAGCTCCAGTCAGCACAAACTGGTCAGGTTAAAAGCTCGAGCCATTCATTTATTCACTGAAAGCAGTCACACCAATTCACAAGTTTTCATTACACACTTATGTGAAATAACTTGAGTGACAGACATTATCAGCAGTGATCTAAGCTGAAGCCACTCTTTTTATTAATGCTGATATTTTCTTTATACATTTAAATACTTCCACCAAGGCTCTGTTTTTGGTTTGTTTGTCTGCAGGATTACTGGCCTGATTTTCACGCCAGTAATGAAACTTGTTGAAAGGGTGTAGCATCGGATGAGGAAAAACCTATTAAAATTTGGATCAGGTCCCAATCACAGGGTGAATACACAAACATTTTTTTACTGCAGTGAACATTGCCAGATAGGGCATTTGGCTGTGCAGAATACATGCCATATCTAAAATCCAGTAAATAATAAAAGTTCAATAGTTTAAAAAAAATGGCTCCATATCACACATCACAGTCAGATGGTACCTGTAATCCTCTGGGATGGCCTCCACGTATAGTTGCTTTATACAGAATGAGGCACGGTGGTTTCATTGGAGAACCACTACCTTTGCAACACCACTTATTTCCCAAACTAAGGTGTGGCTTTAGGAATGTAAATACACACATATCATGCAACTTATTATACTCTTACTCTTAGAGTCTGTCTCCAAATATGAATTGTTTGCAATAAACTCCACCACCAAACTCTATAAATGAAAAATGTTCGGACTTTATGCTTCATGAGAAAAAGCAATGATATTGGCTGCAGTTTAGAAGTACAAAATAAATACACAGCTGAAACGCTGAGGCTTCATCTTGGCACAACAATATTTTGATGCCTGTGTTTTATTTCAGGGGGTATATGGTGGTTGCACTAGCAGATTTGCATATTGTAGAGTACCTCTGGCTTTGGCAGAGGTCTGGGCTCTTTGCGTGCCCTCCTATTTAAATCCATTTCATTTTTGCTCTGCAGTTGTTGACAGTCCAGGTGAAGATTGTAAATTTGTTACCAACACGTGTCCAAAAATGTTTTTCTCTGGCAAACAGCTTCAGGGAGGATCTGTCCAATTTACATTGTATCCCTCAGTGTGTATCAGATGGACTTGGGGCTTGTGTGTGTGTCTTCAGAGCTCTGGAGACACACACACACAAGCCAGGGTTAGGACATGTGTTTTGCACTGAGTCTCTGTCCTAACCTGGTAGCTTTGTGAAATTAATCCGCTTAAAGAGCAGAACGTGGGGCTTGAAAGACCAAGAACATGGCACAGATATGACACATTTTAGGCTGCAAGCAGGTGAGAGAAAGGTAGCTTTACTTGGGGTCATGATGTGGGACGTGAAGCTGGCCTCACAGAAGTTTGAGCAACTTTGCATACTCTCTGTTTCACACAGTCGGGATGAGAGTCCGCCTCGTTTGAGGTGTGGAGAGAGACCAGGGAGAGGAGAGGGAGGAGGGAAGCTTGAGAGGCTGTAAGTGGGCCTGAGTAGTTCCTTTATCAGCCCACTGATAGGAGTCGTCTCTCTGTGTGTCGGAGCCGCTCAATGCCCTCCTTGTCTCTGCTTATCACCGCTAATTAAAACATTTGGATTCCTCCGGTCGGCTCTGGAGGAGTGTGCATCTGGCTGAGCATGTGTGTGGGAGACATGAGAGTGGAGAGGAGTCAGAGGAAGGAAATCTGGCAGCTTGGAAGACTTCCTGTCCATCTATGGACAGAGGAGCTCAACACATAGTCAACCTCAACCGATAGACGCTGTTTCTACAAATACATATCCAGACATAGGAAAACATGGAGATGGAGCTGCCTGTGTTGACAGATATTTTTCATAGTCTGCCCCCTCGCTAGTCCGCACCAGGAATATTAGTGGGTTAAACCAATTTGTGTTTCATTCATGTACAAGGATGCTTAACTGTTATGCAGCCGCCCGCCACTAGTGGGGGCTACAGAGCCATCAGACAGCAGCCCCCCCTCCCTGCGGTAATGCTCAAGTAGACGGGAGTTTTAAAACAACATGGTGGGAAATTGGAGAGACGTCTTCTCACTTTGGCAGTACTTCAATCTAGAAAATGCAAACAAGGTAGCAGGTAGGCTGTGTTGGAAAAATAATCAGTCACTTGACTGGAGCAACGTGCAACCACATTCAACTCAAGCATTTGGATGTTAACCTGCACAGAATGACGGCTGCTGTTGCTAACGATGCTAGCCTCACTCAGACCAATTTGACATCATTCACCTTTAGATGCTGTGATCCTGTCCGGTCTGAGAAGATAACGCAGCTCATCACGACAATGACCTCGCAAGATATGCATCCACTTAACTTTGTTGAAGGTAAAGGCTTCAGGACGTTAATGGAATATGTTGAGCCTGAATGTTCATGTTCACATTCATACTGCATGCTGCAAAGTGTCTTATATTTCAGCGCCATTTAAAATCTGACATGGTTGTTGAAAATTGCGATCGGAGGCTTCAAAGGGGTCTTAATGCACACAGTATGTTTTGGGACAGTGTTTCAAATACTTATCAATAAGTTATGCTAAATTTTGACTGTTTTTTAGACTAGTCGACTAGTCTTATTTAAAATTTTCGTTTAGTCGCCAGGAACATCCCTAATACGAATTAGGGAAGGAGCTGTTGCCTCCTCTCTTTAGGCTATTAGCTCAAATTCATTATAAGTTGTGGATCATCGCAAGATAGTCTCTAGTTTTTGTCTTTCTTTCCACTCCTTCGTGAGCCTTATTTTTTTGCTTTTTCTTAATCTACCTCCACTCAAACTCTCAGTCCTGAATATCTGCTTCTAGTGAACACACACACACACACACACACACACACACACACCACGTACTAGACTTGTGCTTTTTTTAAGTTCTGGGTGGGCTCATCTTTCTCTTCTTTCTAATCCCCCCTCATGACCCCTGCTCCTGCTCTGACAAACACAGAGCTGGGATCACCTCTTTACAGGCACAAAACTGTGACCACTGGGTCACAGTAAATGCTGGGTGCTCCACCTTGTTCAGCCTTAAACTTATTACCTTATTACTTACCTTAAAGGAACAGTGTGTAAGATTTAGTGGCAGAAATCAGTGTTTCTCCGGTGCTGTTTGGCTCATTGCAGTCTGGCCACGAAGCACAGTACAGCACAGCACCTACTAGTGTGTGCATACTTTTTTTTTGCTGCAACTTTAGATCCAGACATTTAGAAGGTTTTTACTGCATGGGAGCCAAATTATTGTAAAGGTTTCTTCCTCTCCAAAACAAACAGACCAGGTGATTTAAACCAGTAAACCACTGAATAAAGCAGTTTCACACTGTTCAGCTCATTGTGAATGGGCTGCTAACTACAGTGGCCAACGCAAAAACATGAATGGCTCTATCTAGAGTCAGTGGTTTGTCCGTTCTGGGCTACTGTAGAAACATGGTGGAACAACATGGCAGACTCTGTTGACGAGGGCCTGCTCCCTATGTAGATGTAAATGGCTCATTTTAAGGTAATTAAAACACAACAATTTTTATTTTCAGATGATTATACACTGAGGAAAACAAACATTATATTTCATTCAATTTCCGACAGTATATCCTCTTAAATCATACACACTGGGCCTTTTAACAAGTTTGTTTAAAAGATGTAAACCAGTTTTCATAAAATGATTTCACTCTGGTAACTGGTACACTGTAGAATGATCACTCAGTAATGATGTTACCAAACAGAACAATGTGAGCTGATCGTACAGAATCAGTTCAAACTGTGCACAAAGGTGTGATATCTAATTCCTTTTGAAACCAGGGGGCTTGTGAGTGCTGATGGGGCTGGTGTGATGGATGTGTCGTCCCCAGGGGGAGTTGATGTCTTATGGCTTTACTGTAAATGTTTACATTCCTACATGCACTGATGCTATCTGCTAATAGTTTCTGGAACAAGCCTGAAGAGTCCTCTGGGTAGGATTGTTTGCAGTGTGTGTGTGTGTGTGTGTGTGTATGAAAGAGAGAGAGGGAGACCAGGTCAAAGGGAAGCAGATCTGTCTTTAAACAGAGGTATTAACCATGACCCTTCTCCTTCCTGAGTCCTGCCCCTGTGTCTCCCGAGGGCCAATGCATTAAGAGCTGCAAAGCACAGATTACTGCTCCAACATTTTCCCAAAGCAAAATATTTAGCGGTTGTTATAATTGTTTCTGATAGTACAATCAACAACCGGCAGGATGATTCATAAGAGGAAAGGCTCTCCCAGACTCACTTTCGCGTGAGCTCTAAATCCATTCCTGTTACCCATGGCAGTCACTGTGCCAGCGGCAGTTATCTGACGATGATATTGTTTAAATCAACAAGGCCCTTCAGAAACTAATTCTGTTACAATAGGTGAATCGGAAATGCATGTGTAATTGCTGCTCAGGAGCCCTGTGAGAACCTTCTATCAATAGACCTGTATCTTAAAAACAAGCCAAGCATGGATAGGTGAGGACTGTCATTCCTGTGTTGCTCACTTTAACTCGGCCCCACCCTTAACACATTCCTCCCAGCTGAGAAATCTACAACAAAAAGACAACAGGATATTACCTGTTTCCACTGGCATTAATAAGTACTATTTAAATCTGCCCTTTAATGTTTTGTTAAGCTGTGGAAGCCGGTGCTGATGATTGTTCGAAGAGGCAGAGGAACATGTTCTTCTGTCTGGCTCCTTTCATTCTCTCTTCGCCTGTGTTTTATGAACCTATTCATGAGGAGGCACACTAATAAAGCACGACTCAAAGTGTTTACATACTTGAGCATTACATATTTATACATGCAGTTACGCTTGAAGGCTCAGTGGACTATTGCCTGGAACAACACACAATTGCTGAGATCTGGGAATGCAGTGAAGACGTCTGACGGTGCAAGAAACACAAGCCATCACACAATCACACAGGTTTTAAACAAATCCCAGGGCTGAACACATATATTGTATTTAGTAGAGAAAGAAAGGCAAACAGTAAAAATATCACTCAAACCGTCTGTTGCAAACATTACCAACCACACTTGCCTAGTGCCTACACAATAGTGTTTACTATGACATTTCAGGTGTTCTCACATTTGGTTTTACCTTCAAATAAAGTTTAAAAATAAGATTATATGGCCAAAATGTTCGCCTGATTTCTAACCTGTGTGACCTAATTTATAACAAAATAGAGTTATCCTCAAAACGAAGGTAATGGATTAGGTCCAAATAGTCACCGGAATCATCTCAGGGTTTCGTCACTCTTGTTACATTTGTCTTTGCCTTCTTCGGTGTAATTGCCAGAATAAATGTTGGCAATGTTTCTGCAAACCACAGATGTGTAATTTTTATGTTATTATGTAGCGGATGTATTGAACGTTTTGAAAGTATTGTACGTCTCTAAACACTAGGGGTGGGAATCTTTGGGCACCTCACGATTTGATAACGATTATGATTCAGGGGCTACGATTCGATTATAAAACTATTATTGATGCATCTTTAATTTATGTACAGTACAGGCCAAAAGTTTGGACACACCTTCTCATTCAATGCGTTTTCTTTATTTTCATGACTATTTACATTGTAGATTCTCACTGAAGGCATCAAAACTATGAATGAACACATGTGGAGTTATGTACTTAACAAAAAAAGGTGAAATAACTGAAAACATGTTTTATATTTTAGTTTCTTCAAAATAGCCACCCTTTGCTCTGATTACTGCTTTGCACACTCTTGGCATTCTCTCCATGAGCTTCAAGAGGTAGTCACCTGAAATGGTTTTCCAACAGTCTTGAAGGAGTTCCCAGAGGTGTTTAGCACTTGTTGGCCCCTTTGCCTTCACTCTGCGGTCCAGCTCACCCCAAACCATCTCGATTGGGTTCAGGTCCGGTGACTGTGGAGGCCAGGTCATCTGCCGCAGCACTCCATCACTCTCCTTCTTGGTCAAATAGCCCTTACACAGCCTGGAGGTGTGTTTGGGGTCATTGTCCTGTTGAAAAATAAATGATCGTCCAACTAAACGCAAACCGGATGGGATGGCATGTCGCTGTAGGATGCTGTGGTAGCCATGCTGGTTCAGTGTGCCTTCAATTTTGAATAAATCCCCAACAGTGTCACCAGCAAAACACCCCCACACCATCACACCTCCTCCTCCATGCTTCACAGTGGGAACCAGGCATGTGGAATCCATCCGTTCACCTTTTCTGCGTCTCACAAAGACACGGCGGTTGGAACCAAAGATCTCAAATTTGGACTCATCAGACCAAAGCACAGATTTCCACTGGTCTAATGTCCATTCCTTGTGTTTCTTGGCCCAAACAAATCTCTTCTGCTTGTTGCCTCTCCTTAGCAGTGGTTTCCTAGCAGCTATTTGACCATGAAGGCCTGATTCGCGCAGTCTCCTCTTAACAGTTGTTCTAGAGATGGGTCTGCTGCTAGAACTCTGTGTGGCATTCATCTGGTCTCTGATCTGAGCTGCTGTTAACTTGCCATTTCTGAGGCTGGTGACTCGGATGAACTTATCCTCAGAAGCAGAGGTGACTCTTGGTCTTCCTTTCCTGGGTCGGTCCTCATGTGTGCCAGTTTCGTTGTAGCGCTTGATGGTTTTTGCGACTCCACTTGGGGACACATTTAAAGTTTTTGCAATTTTCCGGACTGACTGACCTTCATTTCTTAAAGTAATGATGGCCACTCGTTTTTCTTTAGTTAGCTGATTGGTTCTTGCCATAATATGAATTTTAACAGTTGTCCAATAGGGCTGTCGGCTGTGTATTAACCTGACTTCTGCACAACACAACTGATGGTCCCAACCCCATTGATAAAGCAAGAAATTCCACTAATTAACCCTGATAAGGCACACCTGTGAAGTGGAAACCATTGCAGGTGACTACCTCTTGAAGCTCATCGAGAGAATGCCAAGAGTGTGCAAAGCAGTAATCAGAGCAAAGGGTGGCTATTTTGAAGAAACTAGAATATAAAACATGTTTTCAGTTATTTCACCTTTCTTTGTTAAGTACATAACTCCACATGTGTTCATTCATAGTTTTGATGCCTTCAGTGAGAATCTACAATGTAAATAGTCATGAAAATAAAGAAAACGCATTGAATGAGAAGGTGTGTCCAAACTTTTGGCCTGTACTGTATATTGATGGACTTTTTCACAACGCACATTTCTTTTTGTCTCACTGAATAAGCATTCAACACTTGCAATTTTTAAAAACTGCATTTGTAATAAGAAACAGTTGAATTCATTTCCATTATATTTGTTAAATTAGAAGGAGCTGTTCGGATCTCATGGCGAGGTGGGTGGCGGTCAGCCATGTTTGTTTTCCTCTGTGCGCGTGTCGGCGTGTCTACTCCAGGTGCGCATCCCAAAGTGTCCCAGAGATGACACGTACCGCGCTTCTTAGTTCCGCATTATTTAGAACCTTCTGTATTACTCTAATTAACAGATTTAAATAATCAAAAATTTGGACGTTTGTGAATCGATTCAGATTCGTCCATGTCCGAATCGCGATGCATCTAAGATTCGGAAATTTCCCCCACCCCTACTAAACACCCATTATTAGTGGCACAATTGCAGCTGGAAAAACCACAATGTCTCTCTAAAAAGCACTCAGAAATGCTACCAATGCCTCGATATAAACACCCAATTTTGGTGGCACAATTGCTGCTGGAAATGCCAAGATGACTTCCTAAAAAGCACCCAAAAATGCTGCTAATGTTATGCTACAAAACACTCAGTTTTGATGGCACTGTTGCTGCTGGAATTGCTGCCAATGTCACCTTAAAAACATCTAGAAATGCCGCTGATGGCTTGCTAAAAAAAACAGTTATGGTGGGACAATCACCAATAGAAATGTCACCGATTTCCCGTTATAAAACACCCAAAAATGCCTCTGATGTCTTGCTAAAAACACCCATTTTGGTGGCACAATTGCTGCTAGAAATGCCACAATGACTTGCTCAAAAGCACCCAGAAGTGCTGCTGGTGTTATGCTACAGAACACTCAGTTTTAGTTGCACTGTTGCTGCTGGAAATGCTGCCAATGTCACCTTAAAAACATATAGAAATGCCGCTGATGACTTGCTAAAAAAACAGTTATGGTGGCACAATCACCAATGGATATATCACGGATTTCTCGTTATAAAACATCCAGAAATGCTGCCAGTGTCTCGCTAAAAACGCCCACTTGTGGTGGCACAATTGCTGCTAGAAATGCCACAATGTCTTACTAAAAGCAGACAGAAATGCTGCTGATGCTCACTTTTGGTGGCACAATTTCTGCTGGAAATGCTACTGATGTCACCTTGATAAACATCGAGAAACAATGCTGATGTCTCTCTAAAAACACCCATTTACGGTGGCACAATTGCAACTGGTAATGCCACCGATTACTCTTTACGAAACACCCCAAAATGTCGCTGATATCTCGCTAAAAAACACCTTTTTTGGCTGCAAAATTTCTGCTGGAAATGCTGTGATATCTCACTAAAAAACACCCATTTTGGTGGCACAAGTGCCGCTAGAAAAGAGGCTGGTGTCTCGTCAAAAAAACAACAACTCAGTTTTGATGGAGCAATCACCGCTGGAAATCCCACCAATGTCTTGCTGGAAATAATTCAGTTTAGGTGGTAATTACCGGGATGTGTTGTTAAAAACAACCACTTCATTGTCTGTTGGGCTGGAACAATGCTCTGCAGCTTGGCAGCTGTCACACCATCCACCGTCCCCTCCACCCCCTGATGACAGTCAGGTCATATACATGTAATCAGAATTGCGTCAGTTAAAAAAAAAAAAAAAAAAAAGTTTGATATGATACGTACAAAATGTACAAATGTGACGTACATGTGGTTTGCAGAAATGTACAACGCCAACATTTTCTTTCCGTTACTGGACTGGCCTTACTTGTTCTCTATGGAAATTTACATGAGTATGACATCACTGTGTGCAGGAAAAGAAAAAAAAATTCTTATCTGGTCACGGTCGGCAGCAATGACTAAAGCAACCATTCACCAGCACAATGCGACTAATCAGAGCACATAGAAAATGGCATACCTCAGAGCCACAGTGCAATACTTTTTTCTGCTGCATAGTCTTAGTCGTCTGATCCTTGAATAGGAACACCCTAAATAAGTGAAAATAATTAGACTTAATGGTGCCCTGGTGATTTCCAGTCGGAAACTCAAAAGGAGTGTGTTGTGTATCATTCCTCCCCCACAGAAACCTATTGTGTCAACCACTTAGGATCGCTTGAAGTGGTGTTTTGATATAAGAGATAAATGAGGTTTGGGCTGGTGCCAGCATGTGGCACAAGGTGATCCGCCCTGCCAAAGCAGCTTGTCATGGAAAAGGGAAGTTGAAGTACCTATTTTACATCACAGATCTTTAATGTCTTTAATGTTGCAGTATTGTAACAACATTATTAGCTAGGCTTACATGGACATGATGCTACTTGATGTTGGCAAATGCTTGCAGACATTTTGTATGTGAGCGCACAGTTTACCCTGTAGTGCCAAAGTGATATCACTGAACACAGATATATCTACTTTTTCCCCTTAATGTCTTTTATCTGTTTATCTGTAGTACACCAGACAAGGCAGACTGTGTGTTCTGCGTGCCCTCCTCACCAGCTTGTCAGCTCTATTTATGCCACACTGTTTTGGCAGTCAAGTACCAGCAGGATACTGCCAAAGTATGCGTCAGCTCAATTAAGAATTATGGGTTTTATTTCCTATGAAGTGTGGCCATTGTGTAGATATCTTTGGGGTGAGTGTCTCTTCTCAGTAAGACATGATTAATGCGAGCTGTCTTGTGCAGCCCGGCTCGATGGTGCAACATCTTCACGGTCTATTGACCCTCTCTGACTCATGCAGCACACAGTAGAGACGTAGGCCTACGCAGGACCCTTCACACACATACAAAACAATCCCTTTTAAAAAGCGACATTGAATATATTTTCCCTCTAAAAACCATCCTGTTGAGCCGGTAAAATTTAGCAGTTTTGTATAATTCTGAAACCAATACATCAAATTAGCTGTTGTCTGCATTTTGAAGCATACAGTGAGTTATATTTTCATGCTGACACACAGACACACTCTCTATAAAGAGTGTGTTCTTGCAGGTGTTACGTTGAGTTTCATCATCAATAAAGATGTCCCATAAAAAAAATAAAATACCTACTAAACATGTCAGAGTCGTGGCCATGCGTCTCACATGTCAAGATAAGCTGCTTTCTCTCGTTAGGTTTGTATAAATTCAGGATTCCTTTCTGCTGTGTCTGGTCACTTATTATGGACTGTTGCTGGCAGTCATCGAGGAGGGAAAGAAAGCGGCATATAGATCATCCTATGGGCCAGTCAGGAGCCACTGCAGTGGAGCGTGTCACTGATTTCATATATTTACATTCATATATTTTATAAATAGTTTGTAAATGATTTGTAAAGCAGCTGCATCCTTTCAGACCCACTGTATGTAGGTCACATATTTGTATGAACAGACCAATGGAAAGCATAATGTTTAAGTGTACTTAATTGTAGGATATCATCTATTACCCACTAAACGCCACTGTTAAACTGTTTTTCATAAAGATAAAAAACAACTGTCGTGCTCACTCAGTGTAGATGTCCATAGTACAGGCAGGCAGTCCAAAAATGCATCTGAGGCTCTTTGGCTAGTTAAATCCTTTATTAATACATGGATGAACCAACACATTTTGAATTGAGAGTCTCGAAATGCAGTGGGACTTGTACGCTGAGTGAACTGGCCAGGCGTAGTTTTTAATCTTTACTTGAAGAGCACCTGATTTTTTTTTAAACTCACTACACAGACTTAACCCAATGCAGCACTCCCTATTTTTTCCTCATAAACTATTTTTTGTATTTTCTCAGTACTGAGATATTCAGGGACTTGAATATTAAATTTTTAAAATTACAACACCCTCCTCAGCATTGTTAATATTTAATTTGGAATCTTCCATTGACTGCAAAAAAACTGTCAAAATGTAGCACAGTAATTAAGAAAGCAAACCCTATGGGATATTAATTTTCACAAATTAGAAAGCTGGAAGTAGAGAACTTTTTGTGAAGATACCATTTAGTGTGATGAGAAAAATAAATCTCTGAAACACCAACAGAATTGTTGTTCTCTGCATATAGCAGAACACACCTTTATGACCCACTGTGCACACTATAAACATAATTTACAACTGTCTGATTCTTTTAAAAATCCAAGCCAAACACATAAACAAAAAAGAAAACTATCCTGCAGGGGAGTGCTGAAATTTAAAAAAAAAAAAAAATTGGGTTGCTAATACAAGAAACAATCTTTTCCCTAGTTATGGGGAAGATGGTCAGACATAACATGGCAAATGTCATGTCATGTCCGACCATCTTCCCCTCAGCAAAAAGACAGAAAAAAACATAACTCACCACATTTTCTGACTCCCTTCAGAATTTGTGTACAGTCGCTTAGCAAATTTGTCTTGAAAATAAGATTCTGAAAAAGCAGTAGTCAACATTATTTAGCCTTTAAATTATTTTTTTTTCATGTAAATCTTTACAGAATAATAACCACACTCAAATCTGTCTTAAATTTGAAACTTTTTTTCTCCACACAAAATAATCTGAGCAATTGACAGTCTTAAAAGAGCTTTGCAAAGTCTCCAATGTGCCGCCACTAATCTTCACTGCAGGCTAACGGTATTTATAATTTCCTTGATTTTAACAATTTACAGAGTATCTCTAAATTGACCTCGTCATGGTGAGAGGCATTTGCCTTCTACGAACCCTAAATTGGTGGCCAAAATACCAAACTGGCTTCTAGTTATAAGAAAAACAATAACCCTAATATAAAACAAACAAAACCTGCACAGTCTCAGTCAGTTTGACAGGGCAGGGTGATCCACTGCAGGAAGCTGCCAACACCTTGAGTTTGAAGAGACACATGTCCAAGTCTTGTAATAGAGGGCTTCAGAGCATCCCTCCACAGGACATGCTGCTCAGGCTCCACGGCTGGCAGTAGTAGTGCAGGTAGGGGTGGTACTGATAGGCCTGTTGGTACAGTGGCACAGTCATTGGGATGTGTACTCCATTCCCCTGATGGTACTGCTTCTGATTGTCCCTCACCAGCACCTTTACCGCTACTTTCTTTGGCGAGCCGCGCGCCGCCAGCTCGGCCGCCATCTGCCGCCGTTTGGTTTTATATCTCCGGTTCTGGAACCAGATTTTCACCTGGGTCTCTGTGAGTTTCAGAGCTTCTGCCAGATCGGCCCGTTCAGGTCCTGAGAGGTAACGCTGCGTGTTGAAGCGGCGCTCGAGTTCGTAGACCTGCGCGTGAGAGAAGGCCGCTCTGGAGCGCCTCTTCGTGCCGGGCCTGCACTGCTGCTCATCGGAGGAGCAGCTGACAGTCTCCCCGCTGGGGTGAGAGCTCTCTTCATCTGCCTCAGTCAGCTCTGTGCGCCGTTGGTTCCGCTCCATACAGCCTGGCTGCTGCTCTGCAGGACAAACAACAGAAATGTGTGACGACAATAAGTGTGTGTTGTTTATCAAGGTGGTGACTGAGAGGTGACGTCAACAAGGTGCAGATGTTGGTCAATATGAGGCTTTCCTCTGTCTCCTATCATTTTCACACAGTCAGAAAGTCACAAGATACAATGGAATAAATAAGGCGAACATTTTACATAGCACAAACTCCCGGATTCTTCAACACAGCCTTTTGGTGTCATGCTTTAATTTTCCAATACTGTCCTTTCTAAGACAACAAAATGTCGGGGCAAAAACTTCATCACTGTGGAGCTATTATCTATTATCTATTATCTATTATAATCGCTTTTATAGGGATCTTTGGATTTATTTACAGAAATTGTCATTTTATTTGGAAAAAAAAATATGATAAATGTAGTCACAAAAAATACTGCTGAAAATATCCCATCATGTAATTTGATTGTTGTGAGTCACACCAATGTTTTATCTCACAAAGATGAGACTGAGGTGAGACAAATCCACCCTGTTTACAAAGATTTTATTTCTTTTTCCTTCTTAAATTGCATGACTTTATCTCTTATTTCAAGATGCCCATTTGCGCAAATGAAATTTAAATGCAGGGAACAAGCCAAATTGTCAATCTAATGTCATATGTCTCTGCGTAAAACTACAGAGTCTTTACATTTCCTTACAGAGGAATAGAATAAAGCTGCTCACCTTCCCTGAGCTCAGTCTGCTCTCCTGTGGCCTCCTCGATGTACGCATCAGATCGGAGGTTCCCAAAAGACACACAGAGATCAGCAGGAAGTCTCTCCGAGTGAATGCAGTTCTCATCTGCCTCGTGATGAGACCGATCAGGGATTCTCGTGTCATGCCCGGTGCACATGTTGCGCCTCTGTGCGCAGAGCTCGCCTGTCCTCCTGCTACCGGGCTTCTCCCGGGAATCACGTCCGGTGAGGATGTCTTTGATGGAGAAAGACGAAAAACTCAAAGTCATGGTTAATGTAAGAGCACGGATCTGTCCTCACGCGCGCATGCGATCTATTTGGAGGCATGAAGAGATCAGCCACTCGAAAGCAGAAGTCCTCACTGATTCGATCTTTTCCCCGCTGTCTTTAATTGCTTTAATTTAATTGTGGTGATCTAAGTCCGCTCTGCTAATGAACAGCCTACATCAGGAGCTGTCAAGTGTTTAACAACATTCTCAGCAGCAGCTCCAGTTAACCTTTGATAGGCTGTTTTCTGTGACTGGTCCCTCCTCTGCACCGCCCAGCTCCATGCTGCGCTCTGCGCTCTTAACTTGAGGACGGCGGACACTGATTTTGTAAACTAAGTATTTCACTTTGGTGAGCTTCATATGGCTAAAATTGTCGAAGCATTTTAAGCATGAAGGCAAGGAGAGTAATTGGACTCTCTTGGACATTTCAATCAGTCATTTTGGACACGAGTTAGAGACTCAGAGTGGATGTTGTGAACTACTCCTGCTAAATGGAGCTGTTCCAGCCACAGTGTGTTTACAAAATATGAATTATATGAAATTGTAGTAAGAAATTATGATGCGTAAAGTTCGCTGAGCGTGCGTAAAACGCAGCTCTGCGCAGTGATTCGTATATTTAAACGTGGTTTAAAATAGTTTCAAAATGCTGCAGCCTTTCTTTACATATAAAGTACTATTATTATTATTATTATTATCACCATCATTATTATTATTATTATCATACAACTTTGATTTGATTTTAGCTTCCACTTATTCTACCGTGCTGTGACAGGACCATTCCCAAATTAAAATGGCAAAAAGTGCTTCAATCCATTATTTAATTTTGACAGAATTTAACATATCAGTCTTCAGAATTGTGAATTTTACAAATTGTTTTATGCGTAAAATTGTGAATAATTTGGATTCTTATCGTTTTTACGTTTTTTATAGTGCCTGAGCTTTTGGAGGTCATGATGTCATTAAGCCATAATGTTTGTAAACAAAACTAGTAACTGAAATGTCACAAAATAACTGCGATTGATCAGAGTACATAGAGTAATTTCGAGTGAACAGCCTTCCAGCCTTGTAGCTCAAACAGGTGAGTAGCGCCGCCGTGTGGTCATAATGCATGGTGTCCAAAGCGGCGCGTAAAAGGAAAAGATGGCAACCACACACACCTCTCTCTCTCTCCCCCCTCACACACACACGCGCGCATTACACAATCAGTAGGCCTGCCCTTCATTTAGGAGACGCGATGACAGATGCAGTGATCTGCCTCCTCCCGTGTTGTTTTGTTTTCTTCCTCTGACTAAACAGAGAAATCTCACTGTTTGCCACAGAGCGCAAATCAGCTCCAGGGTGTCACAACATGTCCGGATGGGAAACTTTGAAGTTGTGGCACGCCAACACTTAACATGTGTTTAAACCACGAGATGTCGTCACCACAACAACAGAATGTAACATTTTGATTCAACAAAACGTGGGAAATTAGATTGCTACTTGGAAGCATGTTTGCCATAATAAATGGTGTTTTTTGGTGATTATTATCTGAGTTAAATCACTAACTCACTCAGCAACGTGCCTGCGTCCAAATTCACTCTGCACAAACACTGCCTGTGCGTCCAATGAATTTATACAGAGCGCAATGACTGAAAATATATTATGTGCTTTGGATCATGTGAGAAAGAGTCGCCTTTCTGTTACGCACAAAAGAAAAATATTAAATGTGGGCTTGTGATGCATCAACTGGTTTCCACAGTCAAGTCAGTTGTATTTACAGAGCAAAACTACAGGTTTGTCTTGGAGATTTTTATCTGTACAACAGGCACATCCTCTGTCTTTAGGCTACTCCAGGCTCAGTTTGAATTTGGCCATTAATCTAAATAAAACTGCATGTTTTCTAACATTATAGTATACCAGATAAAACTGAGACAAATTGGCTGTAGTCCTGATAAACGCTTCCTTCACCATCCGATGCCATGCTTGGACAGCACTTGGAGGTCCACAGCCTTTACTCCAGCTTCTCCACACATTCTTTTCCCTTCTCTATATTTGGGCCCTGGTTCCTTTGTGAGCTCCTTGAGTGGTTGCCATTGGAGACTTTGTTTTGGGAAACTCCACGCCTAGCGCGGCGATGATCCGAGCTGCTATCTTTGGAAAGCGCGAGATAGCGATCGCAGCAGCCTGTCAGAGCAGCCGTGGCCAGGCCGCGTCCTCAGGCATCGCCGTCCTGTCGCCAGCTCTATTTACACTAGTGACTGTGCAGCACTTAGAGCTGACACCAGGTATGTCCTACCGGCAGTGCGGTAGCCAGGGGAAGTGGCCAGTGAGGCTATCAGAGGAGACAAACACTCTGTTTACGTTGCCATTCATCTCCATTAATAGTGTCTGCGTAGTGGTCGAGCATGGCTGAGAGATGGAGGTGTCTGTCCATCATCTCCAATTAACAGCGAGTGTGTGTGAGTGAAATGTGGGTAACTATTATATGAATATAATTAAATATAGTCATTATAAAATTACTTGTCGGCTATTAAACCTATGATTATTATTTGGAGTATAATAAAATATATTTAGCTTTTTTTTCTTAAAAAAACGGGGGATGTTTTATCTTCCAGTGTCATGAACAACGAAGAGAATTTTTTTCAACAATATTTATCATGTCTGTGAGTTTCTTCTCTCTGTGGGTCCTGAGGATGCCGGCTGTCTGGTTAATGTCCATCTCTGAATCCTGACCGGACATCAGCTCGCCTCTAAATTCTCTCTGTTTCTGGTTCTTGTCTCAGACCAAAGTCTACCACAGGCTTTCTCACAGGAAAAAAATAGCTTGCTTGGCTTGAGAAACGACTTGAGATGATGAGAAATTATAGAATGTGCTTATAGAATAAACTCAACTCGACATTAATGTATTTGTTTCCCATAGAAATGCATATGAATGTTCTAACATGTGCCTCCAAACAAGACCGGAAACGTCCTATTGAGACTAAAAACCTACTTTTTTTTTTTTTTTTTTACATAAATTTATACTGTATACACACACACACACACACACACACACACACACACACACACACACACAAAGCACACAACAGCAGGCACTTGTGTCATGTTTGTTATTTAATTTCATCAGTGATAATTTTTGTCATAATGTAAAAACGCCCAAATTATTCACTTCACATTGACTATCTTTCAAAATTTACTTGGAACAAAATCTGCTGGCCAAAACAAATCACACTGTTAAAAAAGAACAAAAAGCATAATACTTGTTAAAATTGCTTTATCCAGCAATTGTGGTCCATTTCTTATTTTTTGCAGTAAATTTTATGGCTCCAGTTGAATGGGCCTGTTAGGCCAACACTGAATTTATTATGGGCTTTATGCATGGAAATATCCATACAGTTTCCCTTTATTTTTGTCGCACATCACATCCATTTTGCGCCACAACAGGCCATTTTACGCACAGACTTTGTTCATCGGCAACATTCAATCCGACAATCAAACATCCAACAGCAAGTTTAATACTAAACACTGTGGCTCAGAGAAAAGGGCGCATACTGAATATGGTTTGTCAGTCAGTGGGTTAGGGTTTCCTCACAGGCCTGCCTTGAGTTACAGCCTACTGGCCTGTACTTTCTGCAATGGTTAATTGTGTTTTCCTTGCATTAATCGATCAGCTTTATCTGCTTGACTCCAATCAGCTATCCCAGAGAAGTCTCTCCGTGCGTAAAGACTGCGCTACCATGCCCGGATGCCCTGCAGAGTTCCCTGACAGGGTGTGACGACTGGTCCTTGGGGCGCCTGGCTTTGCGTCTGTGCGCTGAGATTTCCCAAATTCATGTTCATGAAAGCATTAGCAGTGGTGTTGCTGGGCGGCAGAGCAGGTAAACTAGAGTAAGTACAGGAGTAAGTGTTAGTATACACCGAGTTGTTGTAGCTGTAGGCCGGGTAGCCACTGTAGCTGTACGGGTTTGGAGCTCCGACTGTGTAAGAGGTGTTGTAGTTCTGGGATCCAGTGAGACAAGGCCTCCCGTCCCGGACCAGCACCGGCACAGCCACCCTCCTGGGTGGCGGTGGTGGGTGGTGGTGATGGTGATGACCCGCCATCTCCAGAGTCTTGTCCTGCCGCTGCCTCTTGCATTTGTACCTCCTGTTCTGGAACCAGATCTTGACCTGGGTGGAGGTGAGTTTCAGGGAGCTGGCCAGGTGCTCTCTCTCCGGGGCGGACAGGTAGCGCTGCTGCTTGAAGCGCCGCTCCAGCTCGAACACCTGAGCCTGGGAGAAGAGCACGCGGGGTTTCCTCCTGGTCCTCTGCTGCTTGGTGGCGGGCTTCTCTGAGTCTAGGTCCTCACAGTCACCCCGCAGCGCAGCGCAGCTCTCTGCGGGGGGAGGAAACGTTTAAGTGTGCATCAAAGCTAAATATGCAGTATTTGAAATTATTAATTCAACACTACATAATTTCTAGATCTCATTCATAAGTTTCCACATCTCATCACACTGATACCCACATCAAATACTCTAGTTAGTGTATCTAATTTATTTATTAATGTATTTTTTATATATATATATTTTATTATTTTTTAAAGTGAAATTGTACTCAATTGGAAGTTGCTTAAAATTGCTTAACCAGCTTTTTATAATTTTATTTAATTAGGAATTAAATCAAAACGTGGTTTAAAAGACTTACTCAGGAAAAATTGATTAAGCATTTACATTTGTCAATGCATCCATGAACTTAAGAACAATTTCCATCTTGGAAATTAAAGTTGCAGGTAAATATATTTAATATTAAAATATTTGCCGATTGTGTGATAATTAAATGCACATTAATTAATGAAAATCCTAGAAATTGTTTTATGGATTATTACATTGATTTATTTATATGGAATATTAAGAATACATTAATCAGTGCGGATGTAAACAACAGTTAAATGCCTGCAAGCTTTGTGCACAGCCACTAAGTGGCTGGCAGCGAACTTACAGCATGGGACAATTGTTCAAGGTGTGGCTTATAATATAAAGACGAGGCAATTAAACAGCTTGATTTTTTAAAAAATTTATTTTCTATTATTAGTAACACTCACCGAAGTGGAGGACACATCTCCTCTGTGTCCATTTAGTGATCGTTTCGTGATCATTTAAACATGAATCAGCAAATTATATCTTGTCTAAAGTCAGTTTAGATGTGATGTTTTTTGCAGGACATGTAGGCACATATTATGTTTAATTAAATCATGGTTCTGGATGACTCCTGTCAATGCTATTATTTCTACAATTACCTATAAAAACGGCAGCTATCATTATCATCACTCTTTTGGATATTCATATTCATTAGTATCACTGTACTCACTGGTGTCTTGCTCCTCCTGCTCGGTCTCCAGCCGGAGCTCCGCAGAGTGGCTCTGCGCCGGGTTGCCGAACATCTCCCCCGACAGACTGGACTCCGCCAGCCGCTCCTGAACCGTCAACGTGTTGAGATACGACATCCTCTCCTCGCTCTCCGACAGGCCGGAGCTGATGGGACTTGAGCTGTCCCTGCCGGCCAACATGCAGGAGGGCGGTGAATAGGAGCGGAACGACTTATTTGGGAAAGCTCCCGGCTGTGACAGCGCACCGGAGAGACCGAAGCAGGAGATGAACTGGAGCTGGTGCTGCTGAGATTGTTGCTGCAACTCTAACTTGAGAATGTCCTTCACGGAGAAAGGAGTGGTGGAAGAAGTTATGAGCGGGCTGGGGAGCATTATTACCACCAACAGAGAGATGACAGATAACAAATAGTCAACAGGCCCAAAATTGGAGCAATTTGTCTCCGGACGGCGCGTAAAAGACGTAAATACCCTGTGCGTAAGCGTGAAGAATGGTCGCACACTGCTTGTTTTTCATGCAGACGGAGAAGGACTGGTTTTCGTTCAGCTGTGACATCCCTCTCCTTTGGCTGTATGTCTGTGGCTGGAGGGCTGGAAGAGAAAGAGAGAGGTCGATCCTGTTTGGTTGGCTGAATTCAGTTATCTAGAGAAAGAGCTGGGTCAGCCAAGATGCTGTCCTCTCCCTTTCAGTGACGTCCTGAAGCGGGGGAGGGACCGACAGAGCCAGCCTCTCTGTGTGTCGGTGTGTGTCAGGAAAACATATATGCCTAATTTATAAAAAATGATGAACACCATCGACTCTCATCAGACTGTTAAAGATGTTAAAGGTAAGAAAGTTTTTATTACATGCGTCTTGTCTTCCAAACAAAAAAAGGCATCAGAAAAGCTTTTTTATATTATATAATCAAAATGTTAATACAGCAACATTTTTCATTTCAACTGGTGACTCAAATTGCATTTATTATTTTCTTATCTTTGCTAAATTGTCCCACAACATCACAGCTCTTCCCATCATCACCACGGTGCTCTAAAGATTACGCATATCTTCGTTTCCTGTCTCGGCAATCCGTGGATAAGATACTCCGCCGCAACTGTGGGAAATGAGATAAAACTGGCAACCCAAGGAGCTGTGGAGAATATTTAGTGCTTTATTTATGTCTCCTTAATTTGCGAAAGTTGTAGGATTTTTTTTTCCACAAGGACTTGGCCACGATGATGTTTTCCCTTGACATTAGGTCAGTATTTTTGGAACAAAAAGGCCTGGGTAAAATATTGCAAGACAGCTGAATTGATACTATCCGTTTCTCGTGCAGCAAAGGCAAGCTTAAATGTTGCTGCAATATAATTTTAATTAAATATGTTGTGTCTCAAGGTCTTTGATAAATAAATGAATAATAAAAAGGACGAATTGTGCTTTTAAAAGTTATGCGTTTAGTTTGACACAGAAAATGTTCTTTGCATTTGTGTGACTCCAGCAACATGAGTCACAGATTCATGCCAGCAGACTCCCAGTATTCCCAACAACTTTTGTTCTATTAACCAAAAAATTTATGTTAAATATCTGTCTTGTATCCGTGTACCAAAAGGCAGGCACGCTGACTGGCTGAAACGGGACACCTCTTTACTATCTGTGGCCAAGTGCAGGCGCCAGGGTTTGAAGGCCCATTGCTCCTAAACCGTGTGGAAAGAAAAGGAGAGCACGCCGACATAATCTCATCCGCTCACCATCAACAAAGCGCTGTTTAGATTAGGGCCAGCGTCTTCCCCTCTTCTGGAGATCTATGTCTTTTAAAATGTTCAGTTTAAGTGGAGAAGCAGGGGTAAGGGATTGGGTTTGCGGAGAGAAGAGGCGTCAGTGCGCACAAGGTTTTAGATATTTTAAATGCGCTCCCGCAAAAAAAGGAGAAAAGAAGTGGAGATTTTGGGATGGTCGGATGAGTTTGCGCCGTGGAAAACTGCTGAAACTGCCTAAAATACAATCTTTATCAAGATTTACTTAATATAAGCACTGGTGATTTTCACAGTGTCAGCGGTGATTTCGCGCGAGTTAGTGGGAATTTACGCAGGTTTAAGTGGAATATATTGGCCTGTAAAATACTTCAAAAGGCTGTAAATCTGGTCAAATTGTTTCCCAAATATTTACACAGCCCTGTTTATTGAGTGCAATGATTCAAAGAGACAACAGACCAAACACAGAAATCAATGTTTGTCGCGTAATGACGACAACAAAATGAGGTTGAAGTGTTTAGCTACAAAATATTACCCAATGAAATCTACAGTGGTTAAATAGATAAGAGCGAAGCCTGCTGTATCTAAATGTCTCGCACTGTTATTTTAAAGAGGCTATTAAGAGCAAATTCAGTGCTCACAGGCCGCTGCAGCCTTCATGTGCATCAGAGCTTCACGGGTCAGAGACGCAGGTTACGCGCTAATGGCACAGTTAGTGTTTCATCCCTTAACGCGCACGCACAGCGCGCACAGCCTCACAGCGAGTCCTCAACTGACCATCATCAGCGGTCTTCGCGTGCCACCGGCAGCCCAAAAGTGGCCAAGCAGAGAAGCGTGTTTACGGAGCGGAAGAGTCTGTTTCCTGCCTGTAACAAAACCCAGACTCCCAGAGAGTGTCAAGGAGCTGCTCGGGCGCTGAATGCGGCTCTCCAATACATCATCTTCATTTCAGAATCATCGTGATAAGCTGGGTGAGGTCAGGCCCACAGCAGAGGTCAGCACGGATAGACTGCACAGCTTTCAACTGCTGGACACCAAACAAAGAGGAGAAATAACTAACTAAATTTAAAAAATCTGGCTTCCACCTCTGCAGCAGTCAAATTTCAATCATTCCTCACAATTCACTTTCTGGTGTAGTTCTTTAAAGTTGATGGCTTGCCAGGCAGTGCTCAACATGTTTCTTCTTGCCCCCTCTCCTGCTCTCCATATCACTGGCAGGCTAACCTGTCGAAGCAGTGTCTTGTGTGCAGAGTGGCAGGTGTATAGTCTTATCAGTGGTTGCAGGGCCACAGCACCGATCCGCTTGGAGATGTAGGGCTAAATGTTCTCCAAAGACAGCAGATCCCTGAACACAGAATGAAAGTTTGATGAGTTGGTAATGACTGCAATTATCTTTCCCCTGTGGTCTCTGCTTCTGTAAAGCCAAGAGGCGATTGGTATCTGATGGTTTTACTGCAGTGGTAAACTCTGCGTAAAGAAAACATCAACACCTCCAGCGTCTGTGGGTGCACTGTACAGGCCTTGTGTAGGATGTGTGTGTGTGTACTGAAAGAAGTTGTGTGTTATTATGACTTGACAGAGCTTTGTAGAGGAGCACTTAACATCTCTCTACAAAGGAGCTGGTTGTTTACAGGTGTTACTATAACAGCCTGGATATGTGATGGGGAACTGAAGTATGACTATCCATTTGTCTTACAGTATGCCAATAACAACAATAGATTGCTACATTAGGGAAAATAGATTAGCTCAAGTGAGTCTGCTGCACGATCTGTTTTCCATGTTGTGTGTGTGTGTGTGTGTGAGTGGGTTGGCTAATAGGGTGTGATAGCTTTCCCCCAGCATCTTGCATTAGGAGAGCGTGTTGCAATATGGAAGTCATGAGGCCATAAAGATTAAAGGACCTTGAAAATTTAGAAGAAAGCACAATTACACGCAGAGTGTGCTCGCCTCTTGTAGCTCATAATGTACTTTCCTTTTCCCTTTTATTTCACGGTCATCTGTAAGAATGGCATAAGACCAAACTGTTGTGCGGCTCAGTTCTCTGGGGTCCCGGAAGGTGAGTCTTATCAGCAGCCCACGTGATGGTGTCAGTAGCCAGGACCTAGACTGTGCTATTGTGCCCCTGCCTGGGCCCGAGTGACGGATGACAGCGCTTTCTAACTGGAGGAAATGAGGAGGCCAGAGGCGAGCCCGGGGCCAGATTTTTAGCAAAACCCTGTTCTCACCCACTTACCTTCAGCTCCACAAGCACCAAATATTCAATCTAGTTGCCAGGATACATGTTGGCATTGTATGTTACTGCAAATTATGAATATGTTACATTTTTACATCTCATATGTAGCAGATATGTTGAAATTTGATTGAAATTTTAAGTTTCTTTTCATCAGAATTTTAAATGTCATTGTTTTTGTTGTTGTGTCAGTGCTGTGGTTAATGTTTGGTTAGGTTTAGATACAGAAACTACTTTGTCAGGGTCAGGAAAGCATAATGTTTTGATTTAACAATACGCCGCTACAGACATGGCTAGAAATGTCCTGAACTCTTGTTAAAGAACTCCCACTTTTGTTGCTACAATCCCTATTGGAAGTGGCCTGAACTCCCATTAAAAAGTACCCAGTTTGGTTGCTACGAACAGGGTTTGAAATGTCCCAAACTCTCGTTAAAGAAATAATGTAGTTTGCTACCAACACAGCTGGAAATGTCCTGGACTCTCCTTAAAAATATGTGATTTTGTAGCAACTAACATGGCTGGTAATGTCTCCAACTCATGTTAAAAGTACCCAGTTTGGTTGCTACAAACATAGCTGGAAATTTCCCAAACTCTTGTTAAAAATATGCAGTTTGGTCACTACCAATACGGCTGAAAATGTCCCAAACTCTCGTTAAGAAATATGTGGTTTTGTAGCTACTAACATGGCTGGTAATGTCTCCAGCGTTTGGTAAAAGTACCCAGTTTGGTCACTATAAATATAGCTGGAAATGTCCCAAACTGTAGTTGAAAATAGGCACTTAGGTCACTACCAATACTGTCTGGAAATGTCCCAAACTCTCTTTAAAACATATGTGGTTTTGTAGCTAAAAACATGACTGGAGATGTCCCAAACTCTGTTAAAAATACTCTGTTTGGTTGCTACAAATATGACTGGAGATGTCCCAAACTCTTGTTAAAAAATATGCAGTTTGGTCGCTACAAACATGACTGGAGATGTCCCAAACTCTTGTTAAAAAATATGCAGTTTGGTCGCTACAAACATGACTGGAAATGTACCAAACTCTTGTTAAAAAATACCTGATTTTGGTCACTACAAATATGCTGGAAATGTCCCAAACCCTTAATAAAAAATACCTGGATTTGTTGCTGCAAATGTACTTCAGTGGTCTTGAACAGTGGTCTGCTCCTTGGCAGTCATCTTGCCTAGATGTCATGCCATCCACTATCACCTCCTGATGAGAAACTCAGCCTACATACATGTAATCTGAACTACGTCAGTTTGAAGATGTTGATGTGATACATATGAAACATACAGATGTAACATACCTGTGGTTTGCAGAAATATACAGTACCAACACTTCTGGCACCAAGGCTGAAATATTTCCCAATGGTGGTGGGCATGGAGGTGGAGGTGCTAACTAACTTGCATGTTGCAACAGTCCCTTGGGGCTCATTCTGTTGACCAGTTTAGTAAAAAGATACCCCAATAAGATCGTTTGTTTGACAGACTGAGAGAGGGTGGTGTGCTTGAGAACCAAAGCCCTGTTCTGTGTATCGAGGATCTAACTTGGAAACCATGAAAGGAGGAAGTGAGGTCAGGCCAGTCTGGGTCCCCTGCCCTTTGCCCTCCCTTGGGTCTCATAAATTAGCCCGCTGTAATTCTCTCCCAGACGGCCTTGCCCTGGCAGGTGTGTGTTTGTATATATGAGCGCTAACAAGGGGATGTAAGGGCTGTAATGTCTGTGATCTACGGTGTTGGGAATCTAGTTAGGGAGGAAACATGCAACCTAAATATGCTTATCCTCTCTGCTGCCATGCAGGCCACGTAGATAAAGACACTGCAGCGAGGTGGGTTTAACTGAAAAGGATGTGTGGGCCCTGAATGTTCCATCTTGCTGCCTGTATGTTTTGTCCTATTTGGCACTGGAAAAAATATCAAAAATATCGAGAGGTTGAATCAAGTTCAGCTAGCTACTGGAGGGATTCTCTGTAACCAGCTCACGCAGTAATGGCTCTCTTGGGAAATACAATGTTGCCGTTAAATAAAGCATGCATGCATCCTGGCTTCCAGCAGTAAACATCCTTGAAAGAAAATGCTACTGTCTCTCCAGCTACCATGGTGGTGTCTTTATCAAAGTGACAGTTTGTTTTGGCAAAACTCAGACTCCTTGTGAGTAAAGTTCAATTATGTAAATAATTACTGTATTAAAAAAAACAGCAGTGCAGTTTCGGTCTGTGTGAATGGGAGAATGAAATCCCCCCCATGATGATCTCCTCACGTAGATTATTAAAATATCCCATCAGTAGAGATCATCATAGTCAGGTTGTTTTTGTCAGTGATCATTTTGTGGCTTTAATATGCAGACAGAAAATAAGCGGTCGGGGTAAAAATTCAGACATGAGTCTTCCACTTCCCGCCTTTGTTTCTTTGCATGGATATTTGTATAAAGCTGAGGCCTGGAGAGCCAGAGTTGGCGAAAAGACAGCATCAATCAATTAGAATAGCACACTGTAGACCTTGTGTTTGAGGTTCCACCCAACCTAATAGGGTAAAGGCCATATCAGTAAAAAGCAATGAGTGACAAGCATATTAGCAGAGCTTTATAGATCTTATCATGCGTGTCAAAATGGTGATCAAAGTTTACTTACATCAAATACATGAACAGTTTGTTTGAAATTAAAGCTGGTGCAGGCAACAAAAGGCAGAATTTGAAAATACACCCTCCTGCAGCTCTCTCCTCTCTGTCCCACGCCCCTTACGCTTCATCAAGTACAGTAACCTGGTGTTTCCCGTACATCCGTTTATTTAATCTTACTGTATTGTGGAGTTGCGTGCAGTGCATTCACTCAGCCCCTCATAGACCACCTCTCTCTTTCTCTGTTAATCAGAGAGCTAAAAAGCCACTCTGTGGTCCCTCCGCCTCGCTCCCCGCCACAGTGGACTGCTTCACCGGGAGGAGAGCAGGCAGCAGCTCTGGAGCTTTGGTCTGCAGCAGCTTGAATTCAACCAGCGCAACATTTTCTCTCCATTTCTGAAATGATTTGCCGATATTGACATGCTTTGTTTCTCAAAACCCCTTTTGGATTCTCCTTTTGATAAGTCTGACTTCCTTTTTTGGTTTGCTCTGCAGTGTAGGCAGTTGTGATGACTTCTGGCATAGCAATTTTCTCTGCAGAATTCTTTGCCATTGAATAATCAGGGTTGCATTGAAGGGACATGCATGCATATCTGCACAGGTAGTCAATAGGAACTTCAGCTCTCTGAACTGTGATTGGCCAAAGTCTTCCATCATGGCCTAGATTTTCAAAAGCCTGCTAAAACAGAGTAGATGTAGAAGTCTGCTTTTGTCTTGGGCACTTGAAATACAATATGCTCTAAGTTATTGTGGGATTTTTGCCACAGTCGAAGTCACAATCGAAAAAATTCTAATTCACATTCCAGGACCAAAAAGGAGCACGAGAAGAAAACAATCTCATTTTACCTGCCCCTCTCTCAAAACACAAATATTCATAAGAAATACGGTCTGTCAGTTACAGTTAATAACCAATACCATACAATTACTTCAGAAAGAAACATAAATAAATCAATTACCAGAAGAATCGGAGGCTATACACAATGTCCCCTCCAACAAGGGAACAACTTCTACATGACAATCTATCCAATTGTTCTTTCTTTTTACATTTTCTTAAACTGAAAAAATATTTACAGAGCCCTTTAAATCAGTCTGTAAGGAATTCCAAAGTTTAACACCCACCACTGAAATACAAATCTGTTTTAATGTAGTCCGTGCAAACTGGTGCTTGAAGGGAAATTTTTTCTATGCTCGTTGTCTTTAAGTTTCAGTAGTCCTGACTTGATAAACGGTCTGTTGGTGTATTCTCTTGGACCGACTTTATAAATAATTCTTACTGCTCTTTTCTGTAATGTAACAAATGGCTGTAAAGGGATTGGTTGACATTTTGGGAAATATGCCAATTCATTTGCTTACTTGCCAAAACTTAGAAGATTGATACTCTCATGTTTGCACAATAAATACAAGGCTATCTCTACATGCCAGTAGCTGTTTAGCTTAGCAGAGCACAAAGATCCACCTAGCAGTGTCTTTAAAGCTCACCGACTAACATCTTAACCCTCATTAAAACCATAATTTGTTATTTTAAAACATTGATTTTTGTGTGGATTAAAAAAATAAACATTAAGCTCCATTTAGAGAGCTTTAGAGGTGCTGGTAAGTGGATTTTGTTACCTTCACACAGAGCCAGAGTAGCTGATTCTCTGTTTTCATTGTTTAAGCATAGCAAACTAACCGGCTGCTGGCTGCATAGCTCGACTGTGCAGATATTATGGGAGTGGTGTGGATCTTCTCATCCAACTCAAGGCGAGAAAGTGAATGAACCTATTTCACACAAAGCTGAACTATTCCTTTATTCTGTGTAAGTGGCACACGTAGAGACAGTAGTCAGGATTTCTCTTAGAAAACCATCTCAGGCCTTTGTCTTAGTGAGTCTAAACAAAAATGAAAAAGCTTTACTTTTTCCCTTCATGTGTTTCAGCTGTAGAACAATGCAGTTGTGACTGTTGCATTAATGTATTTGCACTTGTAAAAAGTAAATAGCTGAGGGTGTATTAGTGATAAGATGTTTGGAAATTTGCATTTTACAAAGTGATTATTGTGTTATCTGGAAAGTTAGATTAGCATTTCATTTGAATACACTAATCACATGTACATTTCTGTCACTTAAGTGTACACACAGTATGTCTATTGCCAGATGTACTTAAGAGAGAGACTGTGTAAATGTTTGCATGCACAAGGGGGAAAAAATGCAGATTTCATGTCATGATATCAAATGGAGCACACTAAGACATGTATGCACACATAAACTTGCACAGACGTACACACAAACACACAAGTTGGAATGTAGTCAGACGCACAGAGCACTGATGTGTGTTATTGCATGCATGCTCCATCAGTCACTGGACTACACAGGGAGCAACAGGGAGGTCCTGTGCTCTTTGTTGTTGCTGTGTCTAGTCCCTTGTTAGAGAATTGATGACACTGTCTTTGGAAAACAAACAAGGCGGGAAGCTAAAAAGGTGGTCACTCACCACAGCTCTCTGACCCAGAGACGGAGAGGCCATGGCAACATGTGAGCAACGCTGCAACGTCCCCCTTGGAATGTGCTGCAGTGTGAGTGTGTGTGCACACGCTCCTGTTTGTGTTTCAGTGATACCACAGCTGGAATGTGACTGTCTTGTGCCTGAATGTGTGCCTTTGTGTGTTTTGGTGTCAGCGTCCTACAGCAACAATGATAACCTGCGTGCAAAATGAAAACACTGCGATAAAAGAATCCTTGTTGGCAACTCTCTTTTTTTGTCATATTTGGATTTCGCTGCGAGATGCCAAAATAAATGTTCCACATATCAATGTCAAGGAAATGCAGAGACGGTGTCTGTGAATGTTTGGCTGACAAACTCATTGATCTGGATGTGACACACTCCCCCTGTGGGCACTGTCTTGCCAGAGGCTGCTGCTGTCACTCCTTGCTCTGACTCACACTTCACATCACAGCCCAGACCGTGGTCCCGGGGCCTCCCCGATGTGTACACACCAAACCCAGCCTTGGGCCCCCGAGCCTTGTTCTGGGAGCTCAAATCCCATAATTGCACGGCTGACAGTGATAGCTAACATACGAGACACCCTCACCTGGTCGGAAAGAATGAAAACATCTACTGTCAAAGTGAAGCGAGGAGATGAGTGGGGGTGGCACCAGGTATGGGGAAAGTGAGTAACATCTGGGACTGAACCGGAGGGGAAATAGTAACTCAGTGTTCTGTGATAACAGGTATTAGGATTATTGTACCACTTTTGTAAAGCGCACGCTTAATAAGGCGTAACTAATGCTTTATTGTTGTTTAATAAATCATTTATTCATGGTTTATAAATCAGAAATAAGCCATTATTAAGGAAATCTTTCAGCTTCCTGCTGATCATTAGAAAGTCTTAACAGGCTTTGAATTCATTAATCTAAATATGAGGCCTTAAGTGGTATTAAAATGTCTTAAATGAATCATTAAAAGTCTTACAGACGCTAAGACATAGGAAGAAGGATTTTTAGGAATCTTTTCTTGCATTGTAAAACCTCAAAATGATTGGAAACATCTATGTTTTTTGATAATTTATAATAATTTTTTTATTTTATTTGGGCTGGGATGTTCAGAGCAGAAGATCCACTGTCTGCTAGCTAGTTATCACTGTACCCTGGACGACATGGGGAAGTACATATTCAATGACAATCAGCTATTTGACTAAGATTTCATGGCATGGCTGAAACCAGTAGAAGGCATTGCATACGCGGCTCTGTGTATTTCATGCAAAAAGTTTTTCAAACTCAGCATGATGGGGATCAAGGCAGTGGAATACCACATGCAGAGAGAGAAACACATAATCGCCAAAAAATATATAAATTGATTAAAAAAAAAATTTAAAAAAATAAACCCCACCAAAAAATGCCAGATATTTCCCAGTTCTGTTCTTCCCTCGTCTTCTCCACCATGCCTGGATAAGTAAAAAGTCATGTTTTATGTTACAATAAATTTGTAAAACAATTGTCCCTAACCCTATGTAATGGGTGTTTTGTTTTTGTTTTCAATACTGGTAATTGTAAAATTTATCTTACATTAAATTACAAGTGGCATTTAAAAAGTTTTTAAAAGTCTTAAATCTAACTTGACTCGAGATGTAGGAAACCTGGTTACCACATGTAAAAATACATCCGTCCAGTGTATATCCTCTAAAAGCATGACTTGTTTTGTATTTTAGCTTTCTCTTAAATTCATTAATAACACCACTAGTTTTCTGTAACAAAGCTTCAGAGCATCAAGATCAAGATCAGTTTATTAACAACTTAACATCCATAACTTCAAAAGCTGTCCTTATAAATAATGTATTACTGAGCTATAAAGCCTCAATTAATGATTAATTTACTATCAATGAATCCCACAATTGCTGAGTTTTAAGAAGTATTAATTTTATGGGAGCTATGGAACAAAATGTAAACACAACATCAGTATATTATCACCTTGTAGCAGTATAAACAGTTGCCTATTTACACATCCAGCAAACACGCAACAACATAAGCACTCATTTGAAGATGTATTATCCGCTAACGTGACGACTGCAAATCCAATATTTACACTCTTTTTTGCTCTGCGGGTCTCCACCAACTAACGAGAAACAAATATCTGCCTCTATAGCTCCCATGCTCCTCTGTGGTTATTATAGTCACTACTGTAACGTTGACATTTGTTTGGTGCTGGAGAGGTAATGACAGCGTTATGATTGGACCAAGATGGTAAAGGAGGGGGCCATGTAAAACCAAAACAATGAGCTAAAAGACGCCAAAACTCTCGTTCAGATGAGAATAATTCTGTGTGTTTGTCACAATGAGTGACAAACAGTCTTTTGTCCTTTAGCTACACTAATTTGGTTGGATCATCAAACAGCTTATTTACTAACAAGTGTAAGAGCAAGCACAAACTCATTAGTGTCATGAGCAAGATGTACTTTAAAGTGTCAACAGTAAAAGTACTTGTTTGCCTCTAGAGAGATATTATCACTGTAAACATAATTTTAATATTGTAGCTGGTGGAAGTGAATCTGATTTTAACTACTTTATATTCTGCTCAGTATTTTAATCTATAAGCATGCACCAGTGTTTATTTTATTATAACATCCCTTGTTTTAGGAAGTGGTGCTGTCCTAATGTGTTCCACCAGCACTGACTTTAACTTTACAAACTAGGTCAAACAATGCAGCAGCACCTTCTTTACCAGACAGAAAGCATTAAAAGCCAGCGGTGAGGCCTCAAAACGGGCTGAGTCCTGCCTCCAGTACAGCCAAAAAGCTTTCCAACAGAGTCAGGTCCTGGTAGGGGCGAGCAGGCTGGAGTGGCCCTCATTTATCAACCTCTTCAGCTCCTGCAGACAGCTGTGGGGAGAGCACAGAGGAGCCGGCGTGTTTACACCACAGTTCAGCCGAGGCCCTCAGGACAGAACAGATGAAGATGCTTGCACACACTCATTTACACATCCTTACATGCACTTACTCAAACAGTGTCGGGCCCAAGTATAATAGCTGTCTGTTCGGTTGGGGTTCACATTGACATTTATGATAGGATGTGCGGCCTCGCCCTCTGACACAGAGCTGGCGCTGTGTTGCAGATATTTTGTGTGTGAGTCATTTGATCAAGATATATTTTACCTTTAATACAGAAGACATTGCTGTGCAGAATAAACTCATGCTATCAGTAGCTGTGGTCAGTGGCTGCTGGCCTGGGAAGCTCCTGATACTATCTTTAACGAGGCTGTGGCACCACCTTGTGGTGAAGTGTGTTATTGCAGTGAAATCCTGATCCACCCTTTCACCGCCACACATTTGTTGTGACATTTGTCAGTCACGCTACAGAGGCATTCATTGGCCAACATCCCCTGTCTGTGTGTTGTCTTGAACTTTGACCTGACTCGGATCAGTGCTGGGATTGGCTTTACTGATACATCTAGATTCTTATTGGTAAACCCGCTCACACCCACTTTACATCTCCCAAATCCAAGTTGAAGGTGAACGTCCTCTTGCATCCCGTTAGCTGTCCCGGTACCTGCTCATCGTCGCCACAGTCTCCAGTTAACAGCAGCCATGTCGGTGTTTTGTGAGGTCCCTCAGGCAGCCCCTGTAGCTGTCTTCAAGCTAACGCAGGACTTCACTAACGACCAGTTTCCCAAGAAGGTGAACCTCGGAGTTGGAGGTAAGATGTCCACTTTAAGTCCGAGCAGCAGCCGTGTAGCTAACGACACCGTTAGCCATGGTTCTGATACGCTGGGACCAACCGTTTTTAGCTAATGTTAGCTTAGCTAGCTAGGTGGTTCTTAACAGAAGCAGGTGTTACGACGAATTCTGTGACCTGTTGAGGAGGTTCCCCAAATTATCCTGCCTTTTATAGCATGTAAATTGTGACACACATACTGGCATGTGTTATCCCAACCTTGTGACCCTCTAATACAGTATTAAAATAGGCTAACACATTTTGATATATAGTATGTTTGCTCTATATAAAAGTATGACTAGTCAGAATTTGACGGGTCACAAATTTCGATGTAACACCTGCACCATTTTCTAGTTAGCATGAACAGGTGTCTTATTTGGTGTAACTTTACAGCTGTGACAGGTGATATAATGCCATTATTTAACCTCCATTTGACATGAGGATTGATTCACAGCTGATTGATCATGTTACTTGCTACTTAGTCACTCCATACCAACTGATTGCAGCTTTGTAGATAATGTATCCCTGTTATATAATAATGTGGGACAAAGGGTGTCATCATTTGTACTCTCTGCACAAACTGCACAAACCCACTCACTGACTGTGGACTAAGGAGTTGATTGGATTGCTGTCCCCTCATGTTGCAAGATCAAGCTCCCGGCAGGAGTTTAAATATTTATTACTTGGTTTCCCTGGTAAAGCAAGCTATTAGCACATTTCAGTCCTCTGTTTAACCGTTTTGAGTGTTAATCGTATTAAAAGTAGTAATCCTCGCTGCTTAAATTGCAAAGAAACAGTGTGAGAAACATTGCTTAGCTCTGTTGTGGCAGTGTGTTATGGCACTGCAGGATGAGGCTGCCTGAGTCCTGTGATTAGTACAGGAGGCTGAGGCCTTATAATCCCCTTCTCTCTGCAAGAAGCTGTGCCGCAGATGGTCATTAGCTAGTGGGCAGCTGGGAAATGTAGGCCAAGCAGTTTCTAGATATTAAAAAATAATTAGAGCTCAAACAACTAGTCCATTAATTATTAGTCGAGTAATTGGCAACTATTTTGATAATCCACTACTTGCTTAAGTTATTGTTGAAGTAAAAATGACAGAAATTAACTTGTGCCAGCCTCTCAGTGGTGAAGATTTGCTGCTTTACTTTTATGTTATATACTGAGTGTCTCTGGGTTTTTGAAGACGTCACATGGGTCTATAGCAGGGTTGGAAATGAACTTTTTTGTCCACCTGACACTGCGGCTGGTGTGGCACTTGGCTGGTTAGAGAAGCAAACCTAGCAGCCACTTGCATATGTCACCAGCATTTGTCTGGTGGCTGGTGCTAATTTCCAACCCTGGTCTACAGAAACTTAACAAAACTTCATTTTACTGTTAGGCATTTTATAGACCAAATGATGATAATTAAAAACAATCTGAAGAAGAATCAGTAATGAAATAATGGTTTCTTGCAGACCTAGCTGTATTGGCTCAAGACTGATTATTCATTTTCTCAGATAGTCTCATCTTTAATGCAGGTAGATGAAAAACAAGATAAAACTCACTGTAGACAATATTTAGCCTGAAACTTATGAGTGAGCTGCAAAGCAAGTTGACGGTCTCTGTTCTGAAGATAAAAAGACTATTGTATACTCAGGTCCTTATCAGGTGGTGACATGGAGGTCAGCTGGCTGAAACACTCAACAGAGAGATGAAAGTGCATGTGTGTGTTACAGTATCTAACTGATCTTTCCAGGGTCAATGTGACAGTCTGCTTAAAAGTCATACTTGAGGCAATATATCAAGGCTTTAATCTTTCCTTCACTTCTCTGTATAATATTGGTCTCCTTAAATTGTTCTTTGCAGCCTACCGGACAGATGAGGGCCAGCCATGGGTTTTGCCCGTGGTAAAAAAGGTGGAAAAGATCATTGTGCATGATGACAGGCTAAACCATGAGTACCTGCCCATCCTGGGCCTGCCTGACTTCAGATCATCTGCCTCTAAGATTGCACTGGGAGAGGACAGTCCTGCCATCCAGGAGAGCAGGGTTAGTGTAGTTTAAGACCACATTATATTTCAGTTTTCAGTGTATTTGCATTTAAACTAACTGTCTTTTCTGTCACTGCCAGGTGGGGGCTGTCCAGTGTCTGGGAGGCACAGGTGCTCTGAAGATGGGTGCAGAATTTCTCAGGCGTTTCTACAATGGAAACAACAACACCAAAACACCCGTCTATGTGTCTGCACCTACCTGGGGTAAACCCACACATACACTCAAACAAACAGTAAAGTAGCACAGAGTGGTAAACATAGAAAGTAGCTCCTCATTCAAGGACTTGGTATCTGAATCCTTTACAGAGAGTTCTGTAGATGTGAGCGGTCAGTCCTCTGTAAAGAAATAGTTTAAATATATTATTTAGCCTGTTATTAATATTTACTCTGTACCTATACACTGTATCGACAGACTTATTCTTTGCCAGTGCCACTATCAGCATGTGGTTGTTATATGTTTTGTCCACTAGAGGGCATTCCAACATTATCAATGAACATATGGAATTACCAACAGGTGATAGCTTTTTTACTCAGTAAAAATCAAGCTTAGTCACAAAATGAATAATGTTATCTTGAAAACTTAAATAAACATTTTAATCTTATATCGTTTATTGAAGGTATACCATGCAGGATTATTGCATAATGCTTGTAAACATGCTCGTCTAACACCAGATTCAGTCTCGTTTGGCGTTTCGCCTCACTATACTTGCGTTTTTTTTGGTGCTGTGTTGTTTGGATGCCTGCTGCTTATGTTCTTGCACCTGGTTGTTATCTTTATATGAAACCCCAACCTCACCTGAGCAAGGGGGTTTGTTTTAGTAAACTATAGACTTCAAAGTGTTGGAGTGTTTTAAGTTTTTATGTTAGAAGCATTTATAAAACAACATATATATTTGTATCTAGTGTACCACTGTATCAGACTTTTTGTTACTGTTTGTTTCAGAAAATCACAACGCTGTATTTGCAAATGCTGGCTTTGAAGATGTCCGTCCATACAAGTACTGGGATGCAGAGAGGAGGGGCCTAGATTTGGATGGTTTCCTTGGAGACCTGGAGGTAAGCAGTGTGTGATTAAGACTCTGGTACAATTTGATTTTGGTCATTAGTCATTCTCATTTGGAGTTTACAGTACTGCTTCGTCTCTCTGTGTCCCACAGAGTTGTCCAGAGCGTTCTATCTTTGTCTTGCATGCCTGTGCCCATAATCCCACTGGAACAGACCCCACACAGGAGCAGTGGATGCAGATTGCAGAAATAATGATGGTATTATACACGAACATGCTCACAAATACAAAACAACACAGTGTCCATACTGTTGTCTGAACTACCACTGCTAACACAAGTGTCAGTTTAATCAGGACATGGTTTTGCATACTTTATTTATCGCAGTTTGATGATTGTTTGATCTTGTATCCCGTTCTTTTCCAGAGGAGGAAGCTGTTTGTGTTCTTTGATTCAGCTTATCAGGGATTCGCCTCAGGGAGTCTGGATAAAGATGCCTGGGCGGTCCGCTACTTCGTCTCCATGGGCTTTGAAATGTTCTGCGCCCAGTCGTTCTCCAAGAACTTTGGCCTCTACAGTGAGTGACCCTTGGGTGCTTGAGTCATACATCACTTGCTTGCAAGAGAGTGATAAAGACTGTTATTCTTTGTACTGTTCTATGTCACACAGTGTTTTATATGGCAACATTTTAATAGTAGAATAAAGGATAAGCCCCAACAGATTGCTGTAACAAAGCAACAGCTGCAACATTGATTTATATTCGACACGTCTTTCTCGTTTCAGATGAGCGTGTAGGCAACCTGACCATTGTGGCTCGTGATGCAGACAACCTGAAACGAGTTCTGTCCCAGATGGAGAAGATTGTCAGGACCACCTGGTCCAACCCACCGTCTCAGGGAGCTCGCATTGTTGCCATCACTCTTAACTCACCTGAGCTCTTCACTGAATGGTCAGCACAAAATATCCCCATAAAAAGAACACTCAAAGCACTGTATGTATATATGTAAAAACAATGTATTTTTTTCCCCAGTGTAGAGATACTCTTTTATTTTTGTTTGACTTTAGGAAGGACAATGTGAAGACCATGGCGGACAGAGTGTTGTTGATGAGAGCTCAGCTGAAAGCTAAGCTCCAGGCTCTGGGGACACCAGGCACTTGGGACCACATCACAGAGCAGATTGGCATGTTCAGCTTCACAGGCCTCAACCGTGAGTACAAAGACTGTACACAGGCAGCAAACCTTTTCTCTCACACACATACCCCCCCCCCCCCCCCCCCAATAGAAACCAATATATTCAGCACTTCAAGGTGCTGCAGTTACACCAAAAAAAAGCTGAACTCAGCTGTATGTCTCGGGGAAAAACACTCTGCTGTCTTTTAAACCTTTTAAGCCCTAAGCCTATTTTACAGGCCTCTGCTTGAAAATTGCATACCCATAATGAAATATGTATATCTCTGCAACCACAACGTCTATTTGAATACTTTTGGTGTCATAATAAAGGGAACATGTGTGAGATTTGTTAAGATGTAAATATCAGTATATGTGTTACATGTGAAGAGTAAATGAAGATGGCACACAGCACAAATGAAAACGTTTCAGGTTCGCCTAAAAAAAAAAAAAAAAAAAAAAAGTATTTTCAGGATGAGTATCCCTTTGGAATGATGCAGCTGTAGCTCTAAACCTCTATCAAATCATAGCACAATATGTGAACATTAACTCTGCAAAGGTTGATTTCGATAAAGTGAAGCAGTACAATATTAGAGAGGTTTTACTACAGACAGTTCAGACAAGGTCTCCATGTGTGCCATTTTGGCACAGTTTGGCACCATGTGTGCCATTTGATTTTTCCCATGTACAAAACTATTTATTTCATTTGTATATCACTAATGGTGTTCAGTACATCCAAATGCAACAGTTTTGGGCATTTTTTTGAAAATTTTTTGAAAACAGATTTGTTTTTTTCATTGATATAAAAATTTATATAAAATACAGGCACATAGAAGAACATGGAATGATGGCAAATCTGGTTAGCTCAGATTGTCCTGAAAAAACAAAACAAAACAAGATATAGCATGTGTATGTAGCCTTTAGAATGACTGTGATATGAGCTTAAAAGTAAAGGCAGTAAAAATACCCCAAAAAGGCCTAGGGCCCATAGGGTTAAGAAATACGACATAATAACAAATCTTTACATGTCCACAAGACACATAACTTCAGAGACACAAGATAAAAGGTGTCATATGTCGACTGTATTCTTGTCAATTCTGCAACAATAATAAGTGCTGGTTGGTGGATCAGATGCACGTCGATAAACTCACACTCTTGGTCACTCCAAAGCTCCACTCGTTTTTCCTCCTTTTCCATAGTTGAAGAGAACCGAGACTTGTTTACGTTATTGTGCCTCCCCTGTGTCCCCTTCATGTTCGTCATGTGTACGTGGTTTGCTGCGTCCTGTTTGGTGCTGGAGAAAGTGCACATATTGGTTGTTGACAAAGCTCATGTCATTGAACTTCCATATTTGCTTGAGCTAAGAGTAAAAACTAAGGAAATGTGTCTGCAACAATAAAATCACTGCAAAGGTCATTTGTTGTGATCGAAAACCAATATAAAGTTACCAGACAAATCCAGGATGTATCTGCTTTCACACATCTCAGATAAGCAACAAATTCACTGTGCACTACTTTAGAAGTTTAACAGTTTTAGCATTTGTTCATAATACTACACAATATAGTATTTCTTGATACACTTCAATATCTTTACAGGATCTTTAAAGTATCTAATCATTAATCAATGAATGATTAAACCTGACTTCTGTGTTTCCTGCAGCCAAACAAGTGGAATACATGGTGAAGGAAAAACACATCTACCTAATGGCCAGTGGCCGCATCAACATGTGCGGTGTGACCACCAAGAACATAGACTACGTGGCCGAGTCCATCCATGAGGCCGTCACCAAGGTCCAGTAGAAGACTACACCACCCACAGCTCTCAGTACTTCCTCCTGCCCGGCCCTGAGCCACCAGATTTCAGAGAAAGTGTTTGTTTCCAGCTGATTTTGTGGCACAAACAAACACTTATTTGCACAAATATGCAAACAGCCCTCAGCTAACTTATCCCCCTCCTTTCAGTGTTCGTGATAAGCTAGACCTGTTTCTGTCTGAATGCACAAATGGCAATTATTCCTTTAAGTAATTATGTTTTTAATTTGTCCTTCTATTTTCTTCATGTTGGTCTCTCACTTATAGTGTGTACTTAGTGTGATTTTCTTTTTTTTTTACAGTAGTGTTCTGTAAGTGTGTGTCTCAACTGTGTCACGATTACCTCAGCAATGCTGACTCAACTGTCTAAAAAATGTTTGTCATACTGTTAAGTTTCATCCATTCCAAGTGTTACATAACAACACATTTTGAATTTTATTTGACCTGCATTAATTAGCATTAATGATTAACAGCACTGACTTACTGTAGCTTTGATTAGACGAAGCAATAATAGTAAATGTAAGCGTTTACCACGTCTATCATGAATGAAGTAGCAGTATTATGGTAACTGCTGAATGTAATGTGAACAAATGAGTTCTCAGGAAGATATTTTTTAACTTGAGCTATGTAATTTATTAATACTACTGTCTTATGCCCAGAGCGGTGACACTAATTACCTCACTTTTAATCAGTATTTATGGAGAGTTTTAACTCGGTGAGCACAAACAGCACTGAAATTTCCTCGCAGTCGTCCAGGTGACTCCGGAGTAATCTCTGTTTTCGGCTCACAGCTGAGTTTTGTGATGTCAGGCACCTGTAAAGTGAATGTTGAGTTTGCACAGCGTCTGTCTGTCCGTAGCACTGGTGCACTATTACGTAAGACCCTAACGTCTGTGGCACAAACACTAATGATCAACCAGTTTGCTATCGTATCACTGTGTACAGTACACCAATACAGCAGTCTTACTGTCCTCAGACCTTCTAATAAGATGAATGAACTCTAATAAAGAACTATAAATAGTATGTTTGTAATGTCGTCACATATGTTGGAATCTGTACACATACTTTAAAGTGAGTGATCATGCTGTATGCACATTTTAAAGCAGTTTAAATTTAAATCTATAAACGGTGGAAACAAGACAAAGCAGACAAGAATAATAGTTCAGTCAATTTATTAATAATTTAACCATCCCTTGTGTAGAACATATGGTCCGTCTCTTGATATCTTTGGGTAGCTTATATAATCATGTGAATAATACATTACAAAACTTTGCCTTTTTTTTATCCTAAACAATATATCAATCCTCACAAATATAGAAATCAGTGTTGACTAGATGCAAAATCTCTCTTCACACAAATCCTCTTACTGAGAGTCAGTTGCCAGATCAAAAGACTTCCTCTTGCATGCTCTGTGTATATAGAGGGGTCAATGCGAATAGCTTAGCAGCGCAGTATCCTTTGTACTTTCATAGCCTTACCAGGCAGCATGAGTTATGTCACTGAGTGTCCCGAAACACCACCTGCGTGTGTGTGTGTGTGTGTGTGTTTGACGGGAGGCGGTGGCTTGACGTCAGTGTGCGTCATATTGCTTTCCTCTTTCATATCTTTCTCTCTGTTCTTGTTGAGCGGTGTACCTGCCAAGATTTCACAACGCAGAGCAGCTCAGTCCAACCTGAGCCACTGCGAACACATTTCAAAAAAGATCAAATCACTGTTTCATTATTGCGGATTATTTATAGAACAATGGCTTAATTTTTTCCTTCAGTAAGCAGCATTGAATGCCCCAGATATCCTCTGCGGTAGATACAGTGACCTTTGACCCTTTCTCAAGTCCCTTTGTGCTGTAGTAGCAATAGTTAAAAAGAAAACTGCCTCGCTGCAGTATTTATTGCACTTTAACTCAACTTTTTCAAAACCTCAGGCTCATTCTAAAACATACCCTTTCTTTAGATATCAGTAAGTGGCACACTGCGCCCGTGTGGGGAGGAGTTACTGCAAATCATCCTACTCATGCATCCCTTTACTTAAGCATGCATATGGGAAAAACACAGCTCTCTACAGGGGGTGTTTCTACAGTAAAAGCAGCATAAACAAACATGCAAGTAGCAACTACTCTGTCCTTGAGAATACTCATAATATCCACCTGGATCCAGCGACCCAAAGACCCCGAACCCATAGCTTATATTGAATTGGTGTATGCAGCTTTGGTGAGATGAACTGTACACAGAAAAGTGGCTTATATGGCTTCTAATGGTGTGGAGTTGATCGCCGCTACGTGTTCTAGGCTCATGTTTTTTAAAAAGGTGACAACATCGAGAGAAAAGGTGGATAGAAAGACTAAAATTGTGTCCATACAGGTACATATGCAGTGTGAGGGAAATGTTTTAATGGGAAGACATACTAGACAGATTCAGTGTGGGAAGAATGCATGTACTGAGTGTGTGTGTGTGTGTGTGTGTGTGTGTGTGTGTGTGTGCATGTGGTAGCCATTTACAATATGCAAGATGACTTATATTGCTATCATCAAATTACTTTAGGTAACTCTGACACTTTAATATAAAAATCAGATAAGAAATTGTTTTTCAAGCACAGGCAAAATTGCATGCGCCCCTCTAAGCTTTCCGAGAGGTCAGTGTTTACCGTAAGTAGTCATTCAAGCTGGAAATTAATTTATGGCTTTCTTTTATAATTGTGTTCTTTTAATCTGGCTTAAAAATTGTGCTCTTGTTGGCTTGATGGCTAGTGTGTCTGTTGGCAGTAGGTGGCACCTTTATGGCAACATTAGGACAATTCCCTGTGCAAACATTTTCAGTATTTGGGAACTGCCGTATAATAAATAAATAATAAAAATTGTTTTATTCGTTGTTTGATCAAGTAAAATCTGGCTCAGATATTATTTAAGGACAGTGTAGGGCTCCGTATTGAGAGATCTTGTAGAGTCCGGATGGCTTAAATGAGATGATTGAATGGATAAAGCTACTATTAGAAGGCTTATATGTCAAGATTTGCCCCGTTTATGACAAAACACGTGAAGAGAACCTCCGTACAGTCCAGTGTAAGGCTGGATAAATCCAATACTATGTTGTTTAGATTTGTCCAATCAAGTTTTTTGTCTGATCTGTCCCACTTATGATCAGCAATCACTTTAAGGGTGTGAAGTCAGGCAGAGGTGGGACAGCGTGTGCCAGTGGGGACCTGAGTATTACTGGTGGCTACATCACTAAGATGGCTCAGTCTCCTGTGAGAGTTGTGTCGGAGCATGGAGGGAGTCTACGAGGGGGTGGTTGTTTACTAAGGAGAACCAGTAAGTGATGCAGAGGAGGAAGCTTCATCCTCAGTGTCACTGTGCTAGCTCGTCACCGGCGGCTGCTCTGAACCTTCCTCCAAACTCTTGTCTCCGTCGCGAGACTTTTTCCTCCTCTTGTTACCTAGAAACGGAGGAGAGATTCAGGTCATTACTGGTTAAAACATCATGCGTTTTATCTTTCCTTTCTCATTAACCCTGCTGTGATCGCCATTAACTGGAATAACATCAGCTGCACTAAGCATCAGGGCTGCTGCCTCAAACCATTAAATACAAGTAAATGAGTCATATGGTTGCATCTGGAGAATCTGCTCTGCTGAGGAGGAGTAGGTTGCAGCGAGGGACACGACACATCACCTGTTGCTAAGATACCCCCGGCACTGTTTCCAGAAGTTTGGGCGCATCTAATGGCGTGTGTGGGTGTGTGCTGTCGCATCAGTGTCGGTGACAAATGGTTTACTCACTCAATTTACGCAACAGCTTTTTCCCGATGTTCTCCTCCGAGCTGGACAGAGACAGAGAGCTGATGAAGGGGGAGGTGGAGGGCTGAGACTCTGTAGGCACGTCTGAAAGAGAGAGGGTAAGGGAGGGAAGAGTCATCAACTCTGCAATGTGACTCAATATAGAATCGAATAGAGAATATTTTGGGATGGAAATTTGTCTTCGGCTCACCAAACACACAAGAAAACATTACAAAAAGCAGACAAGTACTAAGACAAGCATATAGAATCATTACAAAACAACTAAACACGAGATCAGCTCATTGTCTGTCTGTGGTTTAAAACTCAGCAGTCACCTTGTTAAGAATACTGAATGCACTTGGGATGATATATTAATATCTGAAATATATTTTTAGTTGCCAGAGGGACTCTATAGTGCCTCCCAGAGCTCAAGCTCAGACTGGCTGAACAGAGGATGGGAGCTATCTGCCAAGAGACTCCTTGCTTCCTTCCTCATCCTCTCTGTAAAGAGTCGGGTCAAGGCATTTTGTGGCTTGCCAACTATTTTACTTGCCATATATAGAGTGTATTCTTGGATGTACTGTTTAGGTGACAGTACCATACAGAAAGGTGAAAACACTCTCAACCATAGTTTGCTACACTAATTCTAAAATCTGCGGACTAACACCAAAGTCTCTGAGTTTTCTAGGAAGCTAAAGTCACTGTGAGCATGTCTTGAAAATATACTCGGTATTTCCGGAGAAGCTCACATGGGTTTCATTGGTTAACATTAGCCTAGACATAAAACACACAACAACATACATTATCGATTTAAAAGGAAGAACAGTATTACATAAAATGTCTATTTTGTCAAATTTGGAAAGAGGAAAAGAGGTAGTTATGGGGGCGTTGGTAGCGTAGTGAATAGTGCCGGCGCCCCATGTACAGAGGCGATGCTTGTATTACTTTAGTTTAGTTTGGTCATTTTCCAACTTGTAAAACACAAAATTTAAATTTAACATTTATTGTTTTTGTCAGCTCCCTTTAAATCATACATAAATATAAATATGAGTGTATGTATATATACATTATATAGGCATACTGTCTGCCCAAATATCCCAAACAGATTTTGTGTACCCTTTTAATGTTCATATTTAAGTTTTATATTTGTTAATCATCTTGTGTTTAAATAATTTATTTAATCTAATGTGTGTATTACACACTTTCATTTCTGTTTCTAACCCATTCCACACACTAAATAACTACACATTTTAGAATAGAATTTAAAAAGCATTTATGATTTTTGTAAATTTGATGTATTATTACTCTATTAATTGCACATTATGACTTGTAAGGACAGTTTAGGACTAAAGACTTCACACGGGACTTGAGTGCAAAGGCTTGAGACTTACTTGTGACTTGCAAAACAATGACTTGGTCCCTCCTCTAACAAAAGCTGACAAGTAAAGTCATAGCAGCAACATTCCTGAGTGTACTGACTTTAAAAAAAGATGGGGTTTATTGTATGTGGACTAAACTGTTCATGTGTTAGAGGAAGAGTGTGTTATTAGTTCTTTCAAATGCTTCATAATTCTTTGATGTCATTTAATTACACTGCCTGAAAACTTTCAAAGGAAAATACTGAGCGCTGGTTTGTTTTTTTAATCCTTGTTTACCACCATTTTTTGTATATTTGCAAGTTAGACATGCAATTAAAACTGATTCTTAGTGCAACTTCTTTAAATCATCCCAGTCGATGTATCTTGAGTACATAATTCTTATAAAACAAACAAACAAAATGAAACTTTCTAGACAGTATATGCATTCCTGCAGAGGAACAAACTAAAGGTCAGTTAGACTCATGAGCCTGTTTCCTCCTGTCAGGACGCATGCTGCAGCACTCACCATTCTCTCCATAACTTTCCGGCCGGTCCTCGTGGATGTAGGGAATCTCATCCATGCGGAGGAACACAGTGTCGTTCGGACTCCTCTGTCCGTCAGATTTACTGCCTGTGAGGACAGAATTGGATCAATCAGGCATAGCCGCATAGCAGCAGCTGGTTTATAGCTCTGCCTGCAGAGGGAGGTAGAGAACTATATCAGTTAGTGGGTTTTTAAGGGTCCAGTCAGAAGTTGAATAAGACCGTGGGTTAAAAGTATGAGGTTTAAATTCCAACTAAAGATGAGCTTGAACCAGTGGAGGAGATTTAATTGGTAGAATCCGCTGCGTTGTGACTGAATATAAAACCTGGCGGTATATAAGTGGATGCTTCTCTTTTATTGACCACCAACGGAACCATCTGTCCAGTGATTTTCTTTATGACGTTAACGCAAACATGCACAAAGTGGGTGGCGTGTTGCACACAGCATAAGACAGATGGTATGTGTGAAATCCTTTAAGCCTTGAAACCAATACAGATTGGTTGATGTTTGCACCAGTGAGTGAGTCACTGTCAGTGTTTAATTTATAGGATTCCTTTTTTACTGATGTTATAAATATGAGCAAGAAATTCTGTTGTCAGGGTTGGTATGACGACTTTGGTTTTTTATTTACAGAATGTATTATCATTGCACCTGCCAGTCATCAGATCATCAGTTTTCAGGGTGTTCCTGACCAGTCGGACAGTTACATTAATCATGCATTGCTCCTGTCAGACAGGTTTTTGGCCCTTAGCCCACAATGCACTCCAATCAGTGTGTTTGATCCTTTGAACCTCCTCTTTCTTCCTCTTCAAAAGAAGTCTCCACCACAACGATGAATTGTGAAATTCATATTAAGCCTCATGGAGCTGGCTCATCATTTACATTTCAGGGCTTTGGTGCTGCTTTTATCTGTAGAGACTAACTGTGAGTGCAGCAGTAGAATCCCCTCTGAAAATAAAAGAGAGCAGGGGAAATGTTGTGGTGCTCGTAACAAACTTTGTGTCTGAGCAAAGAGCTTGTGGAGGAAATCCAGTTTTAAGCCGAGGAGGGGAATAAACAGATGTTTTTGAGAGGGAGTGGAGGAGAGATGGTGTCACTGAGGGAGCAGATGGTGATGTCAGGTACTAAAGATTTTCATGTCACGTCATCTGAAGGACATGGGAAGTCCAAACGGTTACATGTAGGGCTGCAAGGTGGTTAGCATTGTCGCCTCACAGCAAGAGGGTTTCGGGTTCAAACCCAGGGCGGGGTTCAAGCGCGGGGTGAAGGAGCCCCTCTGTGTGGGGTTTGCATGTTCTCCCTGTGTCAGCGTGGGTTTCCTCTGGGTGCTCCTCCAGCTCCCCAAGACTCCTAACAGGATAAGTGGTTACGGAAAATGAATTTTCATTTAGGGGTTCTTGGGAGTTTTGATGACTGAATGCCATTTTTAGGGAACCAGCGTATGACTGAGGGCTGCATAGGAAAAATGCACAGTATTGTGGGGTGTCACCCCCAATCTGTATTATGATTACTGCCTTGCATCACAGTAATGTAAACACAATTTGTACAGTCAGCATGTTGTCATAAGCATCTACACTACTTACGAACGATGCGGTTTCTTTCGTTGAGCTGGGAGGTGTTACGAAGGCCACCATGGGGATGGAGATGTGCAAGGCGTGCCAGCCCCAGTCGAGTGTGTGTGTGCGTGAGGGGGAGGGCGATGCTGTGTGAGCGGGCCTCTGGGACAGGAGTCCTCCCCTTAGCATCAGGATCCACCGCATCCGGTGTCTGAGGGGAGCTGTCCATCCTGGTGGCAGTTAGGGCGTTTTGGTAGTGGCTCCTGGTGATCTGTGGGGGCATAGACAGCGAGTATCAGATCTGTGTGTGTGTGTGTGTGTGTGTGTGCATGGCTGCCTTTTTACCTGTCTAACCCCAAAAAAGGGCAGAAGAGGTGAAGCGAGGGGGCGCATCCATCATTGAAGGCTAAAATATTCATGGTTGAAATGGAGCTCAATTATCCCCAGTGATTAAAGGGAAGGGGATGTACAAAGGGGAGAGCGAGGGACAGGATGTCTGTGTTCAGTCAGAATCAGGGATTAGGACATATCAAAGGCAAACGCTGCAGCAGAGGAAGAGTTTGAATTTTTAGGAATTTTGAAGATTAAATGGGGGGAGCTTAAAAGTGCAGTCGCCCGCTTGTGCTCCCATTTTTTTTACTTTAACTGTGCAGGAAATTATACATTTAATTGAGACTATAATAACAGTAATTTATGTTTTTTCAGAATGTTTCTGTGTTGTGTTTATCGGTGTTCATGTTTATAACCTTGATGATCTGCAGGTCTGTGAGCTGACGGACTGAGTAGTCTGGTAAGTAGGCCCCTCCTCCTGTGGTGAGCTGACCCACACTGCCTCCACTCAGTAAGGAATCTGATTGGTTCAGACCACTGCCCCGGGAACTATACCTCGCACCTGAACAGAACAGAAGAAGAAAACTTGTAATGTCTTTTGTCTTTTACTAACTTCCTTTCAATTAAAGGTCCAGTGTGTCGGATTTAGGGGGATATATTAGCAGAAATGGAATATAATATAATAAGTATATTGTCTGTAGTGTTTAATCACCCGACAGTAAGACTTGTGTCGAATTGTGTTTTTGTTAGCTTAGAATGAGCCATTTGTTATATCTACATAGTTTCCTCGTCCAGGGAGATCACCATGTTGCACCACCATGTTTCTACAGTAGCCCAGAATGGACAAACCAAACACTGACTCTAGATCGGGCCATTTGCATTTTTGTGACAGCCACCATAGTTAGCAACTAGCAGCGTCCGAAATACACTGATTTTTTAATGTGAAACTGCTTCATTCAACTCCCAGCTATTCAGCTCCTGGTAAAAAACCTCCTGAACATCTTGGGCCAGTTGCACAAAACACCTTAAGTTAAGATTTCCCTTCAAGTCCATGTTAAGGCTTTGTTAAATAAAATCAGTTGCACAAAACATGTCTTTTCCTTCAGGTTTCCTTAAAATGTTCACTTAAGTATTTAGGGTTTCTTCTTTATTTCTTGTTTATGTCTGTCTTATACTTTAGGAATCCCTTGAAGTTAGTTAAATCATTACACAAAAGACTCTGTGGGACTACCACTCGCAGCGTCAGAAATCAGGGTCTGGTACACTGTGTGCCAGGCAGCAGGAAGGGGCGGGGCCCCAAGTGTGCTGATCCCTGGCATCGCAGACTGGCTCTGGGGATGTGAAACGTCACCTCTCTGGTGTGGAGGGAGGTGGACGGTACCAACTAGACATAACTTTGGGCTCACCTCCATGCCCAGCACTGGTTCTGGAACCAATCTCTTGGAGCCTGGGCGCCTCCCATTGGAGGTGTTTTGGGCATGTCCCACTGGCAGGAGGCCCTGGGGCAGACCCAGAACATGATAGAGGGATTACATATCTCATCTAGCCTGGGAACGCTTTGGGTTCCCTCAGGAAGGGCTGGAAAGGGTTGCTGGGGAGAGAGACGTTCTAAGGAATCCTTCTAAGGGATTCTGTGCAACACCCTCAAGTAAGGAAAAATTAAGTCTTTAGGGTCATACTTAAGGAGAAAACTTAAGGTGTTTTGTGCAACTGGGTGCTGAAGTTATCACAGAAGAAAGGTGAGCACAAACTAGCAGGTGCAGGGCTAGCGGCTATCTCAGAGGAGCCGAACAACATCAGAGAAACAATGATTTGTAGCATGAAACTGCTTCATTCAGTGCTTTGACCGCTTTTAATCAGCTGCTCCATTTGTTTTGGAGAATAGGGCACCTCTGCTCATAATTTGGCTCCTAGTAAAAACTTCCTTAACAATGAACACTGAAGGAAAAACCGGGAGAAGTTTCAGCTGGTTGCAATTTGCAATCCTCACCACTAGATGTCACTAAATCCCCCAAAATCTGGACCTTTAAAGCTAACAGAGTAGGGGAAAAAACATGGATTTCTGCAGCAATTATACATCTCCAGGGCATATAGTTTGAAGAGACGATTGATGGTGTTAGACATAGAAGTACTCTGTTATGTAGGCTAGGTCTTTTCCATTCACCTATATTCTGCATGGTTTTCTAGCCGAGTAGAAAGAAATGCTGTTGGAGAGTAATGACTTAGAGAGAGCAAGAAAAAAAGACCGCTCTTTTGAGATGTGAGACTTCTGCAGCTGCTTAAGGGAAAATTCTGGATTCTTTAATGTCCTAAGAAGGGATTTTTCGAATATTTTAATGGGGTCCAATTTGCTTTAAGCTCACCCTGAACATCACACATGCAAAACATGCAAACAACTGCCACAAGAAACAGAGGGGGCTAGAGAGAGAGACAGGCTGTCTGCTTGCTCTGCAGTCTTAGCTGGATTTCATATAATCCTGCGCAGGTCATGTCCTTCCACTGGGAAATTCTCTGAAATCACTTCTTTTAATTACTTACTTCCCACGGCTGCGGCTGCTGCTCTTGCAGGCTGACGCTGTACAGACGCTGGGTGGGATTTAGACAGCACATACACGTCTGCCACCGGCACCACATTTGTTTTCTGATTATTATTGCTAAACTGTCGGCGTTGTCATCATCATCGCCCTCATTGTGATATCGATCTATAATGCTTCATGTGTGCACTTACTTACCAACAGGCAGGGGTGAGATGAGGGCCGGCATGCCATAATAGGAGAATGCTCCATTTTCAAAGCGAAGAGCCTCCTTTCCTATCTCTACCTCCACCCGGCCCTGCAACGTCAGCACAGCCATTTACATGCATTAGCCCCATGCTCATGGTGTGACATACACACTGAATTGATTACTCATCTAATGGCCTCCCACACAGAATTATGCAGACAAACACTGTAATTATAACAACTACAGCAAAGAACAGAGTATCGTTTGGTTTCAGGATTCATCTGCAACATTCTGCTTTACTGTCATTAGTGTTATTTGCAATAATTTACCTGCAGAATAAGAACAAAGTAGTCCACAGGTTTGCTTCTCTGGAAGAGGTAGTGTTGAGGCGCATGCTTGTTCTTGGGGTTGAACTTGAGCTCCTGCACAACGCTGGGATGTTTGATGAGACGCAGCAGGATCTTTTCTGACAGGTGACACAGCCTAAAAGGCTCCACCTCTAGATGGATGCATGTAGACACACACACACACACACACACACCAAAACAAAAGTCAGAGAGAACACCGTGTCCCCTGCCCTGTTACCTTGTCCTTTATCCAGCACTCTGCTTTCTGCACCCACAAACACTCTGCAGCACACAGTAGATGCAAACATGTATAAAGAAAATGCTACCTGTCGACAAGAAGCGATGTGTTGCGAGCAGTAACTGCGGCGAGATCTTCACCTTCAGCTCATTTTCTGCCACTTTAAAGATGGAGAAATCCTGCTGCTTCCTCTCGTGGTTGGATACTCGCCTTTTGTTCCGATTATCAGCTGTGAACGCACGCAGATCACAAATCACATGAACTGCATGGTGTGCAGTGCAGATATCACGTTTCATAAATGCTCTGCTAATAGCTGAGGAAAGAAAAGGTGTTAATCTGTCACTAATTTGGTTACCTGATGAGATATGCCACATAAGTACAGTATTCTTGTTGGCACTACAAGGAATTAGAAGCTGCTCTAAGGCGCTGCTGACCTCATTAGTTGCTGCCGCTTTATGTGCTGCGTGCCACCAAACACCACACATACAGTATATTAGTATGTTTATCCACAGCTGCAGATAGCAGGAGATTATCCACCTCTGATTGATAAATTGACTGATCCTCTGCAGATGCGTGGAGCATTAAATGCATTATATTCCATTAAATACATCAGAGCTGCAGCAGGAACAGCTGGTGTGCTATAAATGCCTGAAGTCTGGAGAGATTAGCTCGCCTGTGCCATACACACACGTAATTATGCACATGCAGACACACAAAAACTAGAGTTTATGAACACCCTCTGCATGTAATTAAAACTGCAGCACACTTAAATGTCCATAGTGTTTTTGTACTTGTTTCCTCGTTGTGCTTTGCAAGTAGTGAAATTCAGTGAGGGAACTAAGAGACCAGCTTAGATATGAAATGAAGGGAGTTTGGCATTTGACGTCCTGTCTGTGAAGAGCCTTTCCAGCCAATTAAAGATGAGAGGATTATGGTGATTATCTGTGAGATTGGGCCAGTTATTCACATTATTTAATTATGCATCAGCAAGGAGCTGGGAGCAGCAGGGGAGGGAACGTGGGATCAATAGTTTAATGAAAAAGCAGAACAGGAGGTGGTGGAAGAAATGAAATTCCAGTGTACCATCGCTGTATAGTACATGTTGTTGATTTGAGCATTTTGCTGCGATGTGGTGGACCACAGAGCTGAATAAAGTCTGTCAGCTGCTGCGACAAACAGAGAAAATCTATTCAGTGTGGGAGCAGGGAATATAATTACATTGATTCACAGCTAATGCAACAGTGACTTTGAAAACTCAGAGTTTCATAATCAGTGCGTTTCTGCATCGTACGTACTATACAGGTCTGTCTCGTCCACAATCTCAGACTTGATGATCTCTTCTATGACGTCCTCCAGGGTGACGATGCCCATCACTTCATAGAAGGGGTCTCCATCGCCTTCGCTGTTCACCCTCTGCACCACAGCCAGGTGGGACTTACCTGCAGTCATCAGGGGAGAAAAAGAGGAGTGAGTTTGTTTTCCACAGTGTCAGTTCAGGCTAAAAACTGCCCGTGCAATGGGGCTGAGAGGCAACGTCACCGGATAAAAATAACACGAGTCAACAGCCTCCAACTGGATCTGTGCAGTCAAGATGAAAATCAGCATTAATACACCAACTGGAGCCGAGAGGCCGTAAACACAGGAGAGATCTATCTGAGAGCTTGAATGTGAAATTATGCCAATGTCAGGACTGCCCTTGTGTGTGTGTGTGTGTGTGTGTGTGTGTGTGTGTGTGTGTGTGTGTGTGTGAGAGACTCAGACGAGGAGAAAGTGGGCATTTGGGGGATTAGTCTGTAGACACTCTGACAGTTTGGAAGACTTGGGCGCTTACGTAAACACTGACATTACGCAATCGGTCTGGGGATGCCTGCATCTGCTGACTAAACTGCCCATGCTGCTGCCACCTCTGTTACACACACATACATACACACATATACGCTTTACACATCCATGAGCAGACCCAGTGCTCCCTCTCAGTGAGTGTTAGGCTGAACATGACAAGCTTGCCAGATACAATGACACAGCTCGCCAACAGCGTCTCCGGAACAAGCTGATGAAACGAATGTGACAAGAAGTTAAAGTTGCCACCACACTCGAACATCACCGGGAGAGAAGGACGAATTCTCATGAACACATTAACAACACACTGTTACTATGCTTGATGGATATAATGTAGTTTTTTTGTTGTTGTTATCATTACCATCACTGTCATGGTTCGTCTTGCGTCAAACAAGTTATCTAACCAAATTTATGACATCACCAGAGCACAGATTCCAACGGTCTCCGACCTTACTTCGAACAAAATCAGCGGCTCATATGAGATGGGCCGATTTAGGGGATCACTGCCAGGGGATAAAATGGATCAAATGCTTTAATCCACTGCAACAAGACAAAAAAAAAATCCTGATTGACTGACAGGCAGCAGCAGCCGCCATCTCCCAATGTGAAACTCCGACTGTGTGAGATTGGCTGAGATGACGAGCTTGTACTCGGTGCTCAGGTCAGCTTGTCTGAAGAGCTCAGGTGAGTCAGAGGTGGATTTGCCATCAGCTGCTGATGTGCCCGGGCACGGCATTACATCATTCAAATGTTACATAATACTCTTGCAGAACGACACACACGCACACACTCACCAGACTCACACACGCAGACGCACATGCCCGGGGCAAAACTGGGTCTACCATGGATGTCCCCTTTGCAAATGTTTCTGCTCCGCCAGTTTCCCAGGCTCCTCCAGTCTGTGTTGTTGCACATTCATAATGCATTACACTGTGTGTTTGCACATGATTGTGCTGCATGATGTGCATATTTGCTGACTTTTCTGCAAACATTGCAGCCAAACAATACAGAAATAATGCATTGTTTATATTTCTGCAACTATTTTTTTCTCCCTGTTATCTTCACATGCAGACACAACAACTTATGCACACGTTTATACCATCATGGATGCCTTCTATGATGTTGTATGTCAATTAGTGTATTCTTTGGTAGATTTATATGCAGTGTTGGAAGTAACTACATTTTCTCAAACACTGCTCTTAGAGGTCTAGTGTGGAGGATTCAGTGGCATATAGCAGTGAAGTTACAGATTGCAGCCAGTGAAACTTCCCCTGTATGCCAAGCATGTACACGAAGGAGAACTACAGTGGCCGATGTGAGAAAACACAAATCTACACGATCTAGAGCCAGTGTTTGGTTTGTCCATTCTGGGCTACTGTAGAAACATGGTGGAGCAACATGGCAGACTCGTTGGAAGAGGACCCTCTTCCTATGAAGATATAAACGTCTCATGCTAAGGTAACAACAACATAATGATTCTTATTTTCAGGTGATTATACACTGAAGAAAACATATTTATTATATTTAATCCCTGCCATTATATCCCCGTAAATCCTACACACTGGACCTTTACATAAAATTTTGAGTTGTATTTTTGAGTTTAGCGAGCGAGCATTTATGTATGCAGCTCTTTATATGTGGAATCTTCTGCAGAGGGACTTTAAGTTGCACTCATTGGTTCCTGGAGAAGCACTGCTGCGGGATTTTTGGATACAATCATCTGTCATCAAATGTCAGGGTGTATCTCAGCTGGTCTTTGTAATCATCTGTAGTTTTTATGGTTCACTTATAGCATATGTCAACATACTTTTTGGCCTTTCTTTATAGTAATATCATTTTGTGTTTTACATTGCTTGTTTTAGAGCTATATATTTTTATTCTGTGCTTTTGTTCTATGTTGTCTGTCTGTAACTTACATTGCTGCCTGTCTTGGCCAGGACACTCTTGAAAATGAGATTTTAATCTTAAGAGGTTTCCTCTGGTTAAATAATAATAAAAAAAAATTCTAAAATAAATGTTATACTACTTTACACTTACACTTTGGTACATTTCAGGGAGAAATATTGTACTTTTTATTCCACCATATTTATGTAACGCCCATTTTTACTGCTTACTGTTCAGATTAAAATTTTACATTCAAAATACATGATCCACTTATAAAATATGAAGCATTTTGTTCTTAATTAAACTATCCAATGGTGCATGGAACTGTTAATAGCTCCATCCTAACCAACTACAAAATCAAAGTACCACTTACATGTTAGTGCATTAATAATTAAGATTGGATTGCATAATAATATAACCTTAGGGGTGGATTTCAGGGGGACATGCGCATTTGTGTCTCCCAGTAAAAGCACGAAAATAGCAGAGGACTTTTATTTTGACAAAATTGAAGACATTTAGGCTATAAACCGCAGACAAGACAAATTGGTGCAGAAAAATTGAGCGTGTTTGTTGCTCAATTTTGTGGCATATGTCAATTCAGGTCAATTCAATTTTATTTATAAAGCCCAATATCACAAATCTCAATTTGCCTCAGAGGGTTTTATAGCATACGACATCCCTCTGTCCTTGGACCCTCACAGATAAGGAGAAACTCCCCAAAAAGCCCCTTTAACAGGGTAAAATGTGGTAGAAACCTCAGGAAGAGCAACTGAGGAGGGATCCCTCTTCCAGGACGGGTGGACGTACACTAGATGTTGTGTGTACAGAACAGATCAGCGTAATAAATGTGATAGATATGTGTTACCCCCAATGCTGACATGACACCTAAGCCCCTGACGCCCCTGATTTAAACTGCAGTACTTTCACTTGTGTAGAATCTACATAGTGTGGTGCTACTTTTACTCAAGAACATTACCTGAGTCCTTCTCCCACCTCTAAGGGAATATCTCCCCCTGATACGTTTAAAGATTTACAGCAGATCTTGTATTGCTGATAAAACCTTTTCGCCAAAGATGCAAAAATTAAAAGGCATAGCTTCCTGTCTGAATGATTTTTGTACATACTCTCTGCTGCACAGTATGTTCTTAGCCTTCCCTTACATTTCTTTCATTACTGCTGACATTTCCATCCTTTCCTCCGACACACACCTCACCCCAGCTCATCACCTCTCTCAGTGAGACGTCCCCCACAGCTCCCAGCCAGGCTTCCTGAACAGCGGGAGGCTTTAATCCATTAGAGCAAAGTAAGAAGGAGGCGAGAGGGGAAGGGGAAAGGTCGGAGCTGAATTTTTCATGGGTTGCTCTGCAGGTTTGGATGGCGACGACCTACAGAGTGAAAGAAGCTTTAAAGTCACTGTGGACTGATAATTAGGTTCACACACACACACACAATCTAAAGGTGAAGCCTGATTTTACCTTTTCACCTCTGCTTATCTATAAATAACACAGTATGGAAACACATAGGCTCAGGCTGGGGGCCCATGGATCATATGTGTCAGAGCAAAGCTCTCCTTCATAATCCTGAACGAAATACAGCTGTAGACCTCCTGACCTACAAGTGGCAAACTAATTTATGACCGTGCCAGAGTCACCACAGCCTCCTTTCACTGTCTCATTGGTCCACTGCTGCCTCCAACCAACATCTATTGAGCTCTCTTTGTCAATGAACAGATTCACATCTTAATCCCCCCTCAACACAAGCCAGTGTCAATGAAATCCTTACATAACAGCCACTCCAGTAGCTTCTCATATCTCATATATTCATCTCCATTTTACCTTGTGACAGCATCAGGAGAGCAGTTTGAGCTGCACACCGCAGGGCATCCATTCAGCATCACAGTCAATGTTATCACTGAGACTGAAGGGGGTCCCTGGGGAGAGGCGACACACTTTTGCTCGGTAGTGCATCACTGCATGTGTACGAAGGACGGCATGCTGTAATACTGTGACTGCACTTACCAGCGGAGATGCTAATCAGACAAAAGATGTGTGATTCAGAGGGAGATAGAGATGCTATTGATCGCCTCTGCCGCCATCCCTGGGAGGGTAAATGCCTCCGTTCATGCTAAATTCTTTTTTGACATCACATTAAAGCGTGGATCCGATAACTGATACACATGGTCTGATAAATAAAGAGGAAACAAGCAGGAAAGGGAGGGGGGGGGGGGGGGGGGGCAGATAAAGTTCAGAGTGTTTTTGCCATGGGAAAATGACTCCTACTACATAAATTCTTAAGATAACCCCACTCTAGTCTGTGGTAGCCTCTAACTTCTGGCTGAACCAGACTCACTGTGTGACACTATATCAGATTTCACATATGGCTCTCACTGCTCTGGGGATCAAAGGGCTTTACTGGCAGGCCCACTGTGGGCCAATGGGCTGATGTATACGTTGACTTCTGCACTGAAATTTAGTTTCTAAGTATCACAGTCACTTCAAAAGAGATTTAACTCCTAGGTAGCAGGATGCATAGCTTTGAGACGGTTCCAAAACACACACATGGCGCCTCACACACCAGACACTCCTTACTCATAAGTTCTGGACATGTAAAAACAGAAGACACACCTCCCTCCTGCAGAGTGCTTCATGAAAACTGATTTTAAAGTGGGTTTACCTCTCTTGAATTCCTCCAGCATCACATCCAGCTTGGTGTCATTGAACACGCAGTGCATGGGATGCTTGTAAAACTGAGTGATTGTTTTCAGGGGAGTGCAATCATCCGGATCCACGAAGGCCAAGTCTTTGACAAACAGGATGTCCACGATGTTGGATCTCTCGTTCTCGTAGACCGGGATGCGGGTGAAGCCGCTCTGCATCACGTCCGACATGGTACAGAAGTCCAGCACGGCGTCCAAGGACAGCATGTAGCAGTCTGACAGCGGGGTCAGCACGTCCTCCACCGTCTTGGTCCTCAGCTCCAGGGCTCCCTGGATGATGTTGAGCTCCTCTTTGACCAGGTCGTGGTACGGGTCTGTGACGCGCAGCATGGCCACCAACTTCTCCCTGGTGTAAAAGTTGCTGATCTCCTGGTGCAGCATGATGTCCAGGATCTTGGAGACTGGGTAGGCGATGGGGAAAAACACCAGCATAAGCAGGCGGGTGGCGCAGAGGGTCTTGGAGGCGATGGCGAGACTGTGTCTGGACGCCACGGAGTGAGGTAAAATCTCGCCTATGAAGAATATCCCAAAGGTGCACGAGGCTGTTGAGAGTGCAGTCATTCCTAAAATCTGGCACATCCACACCACAAAGCATGTGTTTGTAAGCACGTTGCCCAGCACCACGGTGCAAAGGATGTAGTTCCCATGTTTACGCACTGACTCTATTTTCCGTGCGTATTTCTGCTCCTTCTCTGTGCCACTGTTCTGCAGGACCCGCAGCTCCACGGGGTCCAGGGCCAGGATGCTGATGTTCAGACCGCTGCAGAGCGCGGACAGCCCCAACAAGAGTATCGAGACACCCGCCTGGAGCCAAACATCTGCCTCTGGAGGTCTCTCCACCACCGCCAACCAGAAGTCTTTGGTGCTGAAATGCTCCCATTTCACTCCATCAAACGCGCACATGGAGTAGTATTTGATCACCTCCCCTCTGCGGAGGTCTTTAGCGAGCAGCTCCACCAACACTGAGTTGTGACTTGAGGTGGATCTGAAAGAGCCCAGCAGCTCGATGTCAGAGCTTCGGGCATTCTCCTCATCGCACGGATTACTCGTGGACCGGAGCCGCCTCTCCGTGTCCCCGCCGTCCCCATCTGGCTCCTCTATGAAGGCGATCCACGGGGCGGCGGGAGCCGCGTCAGGTCTGCCGCTGATGTTGGGATGCTGCTCCGTAGCTGGAGATGCGGAGTAGTAAACCCTCAGCATGAAGCGGGTCCCCTCCAACGCTCTCAGCATCCCATCCTGCACGGACAGCTCCCCGCTCTGGGTGTCCTCCGGCCGGACGCCGAGCAGCGCTGCTGTCGGGGCCGGCAGAGAGGAGAAGGTGACGGTGAGGAAGAGCAGGGAGAGCCGGCGCGGATGCAGGATGCAGCACAGAGCATCCGCAGCATCCGCAGCCATCATGCTGAATGAACTATTGAAGGACATGGGAGAACTGGGTCACGTGGTGTGCGGTTGGGATGGATGGAGCATCTGGGTGGCCATATCCATGAAGAAGAGGATGGGTACCTTACAGAGGGAGAGAGAGAGGGAGGAAGAGGAGAGGGGCACCAGAGTCCTTAAATATACATGACAAACCGTGACGTAAGCCTGTCATATTTGCTTTCTGCCACTTTCTAAAAATAGAAGGCAGGAAATGCCCAGCCATGGACGACTAATGTGACACACACGGGATCAAACATGACCCTCACCATAGAAACCATTTATTAGGCAATAAATAAACAAATAAATAAATGCTGAGGAAAAAAAAATACACATAAAACATAATTTAGCGGCTGACCACAAACATAATTTAGATCATATATAAGGAACAACATGTTTTATCTGTGAGGCAGCATCTGTGTAAGAGCCACAAATATTTTTAGATAAATACATTGCTGTCCTGACTTGTCCACTAGATGGCAGCATTATCACCTGTTTCACTGCAGCCCAGTTTGACAAGCACTGTTCACTAAACCTAGTAGACTTCAGGCTCTATACACGGGGCAGCTTAATGTGTGGATTTATTTATTTATCATAAAATTATAGTTTTATTTTTAACATGTCCCTTAACAAATATAATAATTGTTGCAATCTCTTAACACATTTTAGAGGAATGCATTTTGATCCAACAGCTTTAAAATGGGCTGTCACATAAACTTTTATACCCCATTGAATCATATTATAGGCTACACACAGACCGACCTGTTAGTAAGGCCACTGTATATGAAGTAGAAATGTTAATATTAACAATATGAAATATGAATTCATATCCAGAAAAATAGGTCATCATTATCCCCATCACCAGGCTGTTTACCGCACACTGATCAGCTGCTCTCGGAGCCCTCCAACAGCCCGATGGTCACAGCCTGTCGGGTTTACGAGGTCGGAAACTGAAGGTGAGAACAGAGTCGTGCCAAGTCTTAAACACTTCCACGCTCTCTCTGCTCTCCATCAGCCACACATCCACCAGAACATTTGGAGGAAAAGACTTTCCACACAAGAAATAAACAATCCCTCGGCTTGCCAGCAGCTCTCATCGGAAGGCAAAAAATATAACCTAAAGAAAAACTATCATGTAATTTTAATGAATATGTAACCTTCGGACTAAATAGTACATTTATTTGCCTGTCAGAAATGTTTAAAAATATCCGTGTAAAAACGCACATGAATTTATTCTTTCATAATAAATAAATAATAAATAGATAGAAGCTGCATTTTCCTCGTTTTTTACATTATTTATGTCGTAATATAAACTTCTCTCGATATCACATATCCATAATGATAGGTTAACAACAGAATCACGCAGGCCCAGGCAAACTGAAACAAAGACAATGGCTAATTTTGGACACACATCTCACATAGTGCTCAACAGGATATGCCTGTGCGTTCGGCTAAACTTATTATAATCGCCTTATAAACTTATAAGAACATGTCATTTTCCTTTGCTGTCAGGCGATCAATAATTGGGAGCTTGTGGATTTCCCACATTTTATAGTCTGCTTTTATTACAGTGTTAAAATTCTGGAATATAATTACAAACAAATACGCGCGGGTGTCCTCAATGTATAATCAATGCAAATGCAAATATGAAATTAAATCAATACTGACAGCAATAATGTGTACCCAAACAAAATGTTTTGAAGGTCACAGTCAACATAAGAGAATGTTTCTCCATAAACTGAGTCATTTTCGTATTTGTGCTCAAAGTCAGCCTTCAAAACTTATAATTTAAGGGATATAATGGTGCTTGTTTTTCGGAGAACCATTGGTGTCTGATTTTGTTTTCACACGAATAAGGAGATTTTCGTTTGATTAATTATTTTAATTCATAACTGGCTGCAGAAATAAACTGTTGCCTGAACCGATGGAGTAAAGTTACACGTTTCAAACTATACCCCAATATATTTGTATCTTTCCTTTGTGTATTCAGTAAATTATATGAGCCAGCAAAGTGCGTGCAGAGCCATGGTGCTGCTTTTTAGTTTTAATCTCAGCCTCTTAAAACAAAGACAAAAGTTAGGCTAAAAACTTTTCACTTTTTATCCAACTCTCGATCATTAAGAGAGGTCATCCTACAGCCGGTGCAACATCTTCAGCAAAAACAATATAAAGACTATTATGGCTACAACAGTCAAAAGAAAACCACGCCATACTCGCACAGGCCCACGTGTAATTTCCTTTTTTTAAATATTCTAAAATATTGACGTTTCGTTATCTTTTAATTTTCTTTTACTATCAGTGACACGCCAGATGTGTCAGAGCACAGTGTCACTTTTAAGAGCTAATTCAAGCAATGTATAAATATATTAGTTAGGAACAATAGAAACCTTTCTATTGATAATAAAACTTATTGAAACCACATGTTGACTGTGACGTCCAGCTAAGCGACAACATGACGCAAAAGATCATCTGATTTTTGTATATCATGGGACAGATAAAGAAGGAAACATAATGAGTCTCAGATTCTGTTCATGCCGGATCCATCTTTGTGCCACAGCTGTATTTGTAAAGTGGATCTGGCACTCAGAAGTGACTCACTTGCTTTTTCACGTCTAGTTTAAGAATTAGCACAAGAGAAAAACACCCTGCTGGAATCTTTTAATGGGAACGTTCGTGCGTAAAACATGAAACGTTAACACCTTGGATAATTTTACGGTTTATAGTATTCGTGAGTAGGTGTTATAGGCCGGGATGAAAAGATTAAATCGGGCCTTTACTCGGTACATTTTCTTCTCATGTAGTTTGCTGCTCATCTGTTAGACAGCAGTGACCTCAGACGACCACTTTTTGCTACACTGACCGCCGGAGGAGACTTTGGAGCGCTGCGCCCTGGAGAAATCACAATAGGCTGCACTTTGTTTGGTGTGTTTTCTTGCTCACCAGTGCACCAAAAACATCTGGATCGGTCATATAAAGAGTTTATAGGTGAGTTCCATGTGTAGAAACTTAAATCCCAAATTGGTTCTGAATGTATTTGAGAGGGGGCCAAACTGTTCCTGTTGCAATCTCCAAATGTCAGAGTCTTAAAATGTGCAGCCAATCAGTTGTTTGTCAAAACAATTTAGGCATGAGATATCCTGTTGACAAGATTGCATCTTTTCTCTTTTTGAAGCACGTCTCCTTTTGTTCTCTTGAACTTGGTAGCCCAGAGGCTCCTGTAGGCGCAACATCGGGTTTCTGTTGGAACATGAACTTACAGTATGTCTGCACATTGTAAATATGATGCGATCTTTCGTCAGTAATCGCTTTTAAGTATGGTGTGCATTTGAGTTTAGGCCTTTATAGTGAATGTATGATGGGAAAATCTGACCTTCAGCGAGTGTAACATCAGCCACATCCCTGGATAGACCTTTACGCAGCCTTTAAATTGCATGAACATGTTCTGTAGTTACTTTTTTCATATCAGTATTGTATAAATTTGACTCTCAATCATGATTTCCTTCATATGAATAATTATCTTTCCATAAATTATAGACAGTTATCTTCACAATAGCCAAAGTTGGTGCGTCAGCCAACGCGGCTTACTCATCGAGTCTTCATCATTAACATCATCATAATGACCTAATAACATGTACACGTGCGCAGCTGCTTGTTAATGCTAAGCACTATTCTGGTTTTACTAAGCCTAATTGCAGGATTTAACTTTGGTTGCCAACAAAATTATATTTCGATTATTGGATTTCACACATGATTTAAGAGAAATATTGGTGTTAACTTCATCGGAACAACACTCCTGTCTCTTCAGTATTTAGAAGACAATGCGTCCTCACCTCTTAATCCTATAGAGAACTAATTAGGAGCAGTTTGTACCCATGTACTTCAGAGAACCTTAGAGGGGCGGTGCTGCCCCCTCTCCTCCTCCCAGCTTCTGGCTCTCGCAACCGGGAAGGCAGTCTCGGGGCGTGCGCTCTTGTGAGCAGCTCCCAAAAATACTCAGAGGGGCGGGGGGCAGAGGGGATGAGACAACTAGACAGGAAGACAGATCCAGATCGATGAGACCGAGGTAAAGAACCACCATCGAACTTCGCCGCAGCAAAGTTTGTCAAGTTGTTTATTTCTTTTTCTCACCTTCAAGCCTCATTACGCGCGCCGATCCCCCTGCTCTCCAAACCAAAAAGATGCCCAAATCCTCCCCGTGCGTATTCCCATGGTCCTCCCTGTGGCTGGCATCTTTGGTTACGTTGTTGGTGCAATCGGTGCTCTCTTCCTCCTACTCTTCTTCTTCTTCCTCCTCAACATATCAGAGGTCTGCAGCCGGTGGGAAGCGGCCGGGCTTCATGGAGAGGACGCTGGTTCTCCTGGATGTCAACACACGCAGTCCGATCAGAGTCCTCAACGACAACTTCCTTTCTCTGCAGCTGGACCCCTCGATCATCAAAGACGGTTGGCTGGACTTTCTCAGGTACCCCAAAGCTTTCGCGCTCACCAACAACATCTGTATGTATCGGTGACCACCTCTGAAATGTTTGCTGGTTCTTTTATTCATTACGCACGCAGCCACGTTGTCTGAATTGTCATGGAGCGAGCCAGCACATTTCCTCCTCACTCAGGGCAGTGAGTGATCCGGTGCTCCACATTGCTGAATGATTTTCATACACTAGCAGAATCCAAACATATCAGATAATTTAATAAGGCGTTGCAGAGGGTGAACGACTCGTCCAAAGGCTTTTTATTCCGGGTTTATTGCTGCTATAGTGCACAATAGAGTATGCAGCGTGCCAGTTAAATGTGTGTCCGTCTAGTCTATAATGCAAAATGTTAATTTCAGCTATTGCGGTTGAGGGTTTATTATTTTCTCTTAAAACAATTTTAAAAATCCACTTTTACTTCTTGCTCACAATGCCACCCATGTTGTTGTAATATTCTTTTACAGTGCATTCTAAATTTTGACTAACTTTCATTCAGTTTTGCGACTTTTCACCTCAGTGCGTTTCTCAAAACAGTCCAAATTTCACCACAGACGCACAAACATGCGCCATTGGCACATGTTTTGACCTTGATTATGAATACTGACGTTTTAAAATACACAATATGGCCAAATCACTCATCCAAACTTTTGACTGACAAGATTATAGACTCATTGCGTGATGGATTGGAAGGGGCATGTTAGTCACATTTAGTTCAGCTTCTAAATCACATTGTATCACCGTCAGATCTAAATATGACCTATACAGAAGATGATCTATAAGGCCAAGTATTACATAATTTTAAACAGTGAATTTCATAAACTGGAAACATACTGGGAAAAAAGTGAGGAGATCATGTTTTACTCTTTGTGCCTCCTAGAATAAAGAAAACTGTATTATTATTTTACAATAGATGCTTAGGAACATTTTTAATTTTCAATTCCACATGTCCACATGGTGTCATTCCTATTCACCATTTCTCTCTGTCACATATACTCCATTACAACTTTGTTCTGAGCTGGTTGGTTATTATTCAATCCATACAGAATTAATATAGTTACCTTAATCAACTACAGTGTGAGAAATGGTTGATGAGGCTGAATAACATCCAGCGGTGTCTCCGGCATTCTGCAGGCCTGTCGTCCGCCACTTGGTGCATCTTCCGTCATTTTATTGTGTGGAGCTTAAGCCGACTGCCACGTAGGCTGTGATAGAAAATCCAATATATGCAACAAAATAAAAGTCCTCCATGTACTTTTAATCGTTTTTTAAACATTAAAACATCACATGTGCTGGATTGTAACTTTTTAAATGTCACATACAACTAAACTGCTATTTTTCCATGCTGTTTTATTTGTAGTAAACTATAATTTTTAACAATTATATTTGATATCAGCGGCAATTTATTATGTTTCACATGCAGAAAGCACAAAAAGGCAAATGTTTTTAATAGGTCAGTGACAGCTGAAAATAAAAGTAGCAGCTACAGATTATTGGGGGAATTCCTTGTTACTTCTAATTTAAAACAGTGCAGAGTAAAAACCTTTCAGACATTAGCTACATATGTGTGTTGTTTTAATCCCTCGCCTCTCGGACTTCACTGTAGGCCTACCTGCTGTAATGTTTTTTCGTCAGGATGATGGATGAAGTTGAAGTTGCTGCATGTTTTTTGGGCCCGCTGTCAAAGAGAAAAAAGTGTAGTGATGGGCCTTTGGTGCTTTAACAGTCACAGCAAAGATAAATGACCTGTAAGCTGTCTGTTAAAGTGTTAGGCTGTCTTTATTTGTGGTGGACACGGGCCTGTGAGCTGAGACTGCTTTTCTGCTTCTCTTAAATCTGAATGTGATTATAAATTGAAGCCACAAATACAGATAGCCTACTATTTTAAGTTGTGCCTTTGCGTGTAATATAACTTACGTGTGTCATTTTGTCCTGTGTGCGTGTGTCCGTAGCTCCAAGCGGCTCGTGACCCTGGCGCGCGGCCTGTCGCCTGCATTCCTGCGCTTTGGCGGAAAGCGGACCGACTTCCTGCAGTTCAACAACCAGAAGAACCTCGCCAAGTTCAGAGGCCCGGGGCCCGACTACTACCTGAAGAACTACGAAGACGGTGATTAGACACGACACTTCTCTTCCTCTGATAATGTGTAGGCCTGTTTGTGACGAACTTTAACAGGATATGTAGGCGTTTGTTCCTGTCTGTCTCTGTTTTTCCGTACCGAGTACAGTTTAATGCAGAATTAATATTTCCTCCTAATGTGACATTGTTAATTCACCTTACATAGCCGCCATTTTGTGGTAAAATGTCGTTAATTAGCGCGAGCGCTTATAACCGAACACCAACCGTACAATGAATCCTCCTTAAGTGTTATGTGAAATTTTTATTAAATAGTTTTAGGGAGGTGTTTCTAATATTTACCCTCATTATATGGAGGGGACAAAATATTAAAAAGACCTCTCAGTATAACACAATTGGCTATGTCACTGCACCCTTACAGTACAGGCTCCAAAATGGCCGTAAAAGTTGAATTAACACCTCTTTAAAACAGTGTCAACAAAGCTTGGGCTTATCATGAGGCTTATGTATTTGTATTGTATTTATTTGTATTAGTTTCAGCTAGGTGTAGGTGATACTTAGCCATCTGAGTGTATGGGGCACTAAGGATGTTTTTGTAACATGATATATGGCTTGGTAGCCTATAACATACAGTGGTGTTACTTTAAAATAAATATATGTCTTATAATTACCATAGAGATTTTCTGTTTTTGTTTTGACAAGAGGTGGTCCAAGCTTTACTCTACTCTTTTTTGTCATTTATTTTTTATTGAAGTTTTTCTTTTGTAAGATCATCAACACAAAAGACAAATACATAAACACAAATATTAAGAAATCATAAGTCCGTTAGCACAGCACCAAACCTAATATCATCAGGTCACCTATTCTACATAGAAAAAGCCTGAAAACAAACAAACAAACAAACAAACAAAAAAAGGTCCCTATGATACAACCAAAGCAAAAGCCCACATCTCCATCTGTATTTTATAAGTGTCGTACATTTCAGTACAGTGTCTAGCTCCTATGACGTGTAGCACAAAACAAACTTTAAATCAAACTGAACAAACAAATGTTTTACTGTTTGATGAAAATAGCAACATGAATATAATATTGTCAAGTCCACGACACTAACAACTTTAAAGTAACGTTAATTTCTTCTGTGTATGCCTGCTTGCAGATATAGTGCGCAGTGACATCGCACTGGACAAACAGAAAGGCTGCAAAGTGGCCAACCACCCTGACATAATGCTGGAGCTGCAGAGAGAGAAGGCCGCCACCACACAGCTCGTTCTGCTCAAAGAGCAACTGTCCAATATCTACAGCAACATCACAATAACAGGTAGGAGATCACACACTCAAAAATAGGTCTTTGTGTGCATGCGTGTTCATATCCTGACAAACATGTTGTCCATGCTCACATAGCAAAGTCAGGACTCTGTGGGTCATGCACGATCATGTGTGTGCGCACTCACACAAGGTTCAAAGCATGCCAATGTAAACCATCAGCTTTCAGAATGACAAATGTAATTTGTAAAAGAGGAATGTGGGGATGGATAGAGGAGAGCAGTGGCAGAGGCTAGTAAACAGAGCTCTGACGTTCTTGCTGGTTACAGTTAACTCAACCTGACCGCAGAAGGAACTCTGGAGTCCTGATTTTGGGTGGGCTGCATTTCTTATCTGTTATTGTGATTGACTGGGAACTGCAGCAGAAAGGAGTGAATGAGGGATTTGTCTGTTAAAATTACTGCAGTTTTTGGGATCATGGTAGTGCATGTAAAGACGGAGTCAGGGTCAGGAATGATCAGTTAACACCGTGTGTGGTTTTAAAGAGCTGGGAAGTAGAATTTGGTTGGTTAAGGGTTAGGGTTAGGTGAGAGAGAAAATGCTTTGAAGCTCGAAAATAAATATAAGGACATCAAAAAGTATAAAAAGTTCAACCCCTAATGCTAATGTAAGTCTTCACTGCTCTGTTGCCTCTTCATACGGACACGTACATACTTTCTATCCTCTTTTGTATCTTGAAAAGACAGTGGGTGGGCAGGATATTCCAAAACAGACAGCCAAAGAGCACCTGGAAAAATAATTGTGGACTTGGGAGTTAACCGGCAGTCCAATCAAAGACAATACATTATCTATGTGCTACATGGGAGGAAAAGTCAGACTGAGAAAGCCTTTAAATGTTAGTGTAATGTACACAACCCCATGTTCACTGCAGATCCAAAGAAATATAAAATATTTTGAAAAGACATTGATAAATTTATGAAAAACAAAGAATCTGACTCTACCTTAAGAGAACCCGGTTGGATGTGTCATGAATATGTTTGGTAGTTACACACACAGCCTGTGGTGTGTTTTGCATGTTTGCAGAAGGTCTCGCTTGGAGACCTCGCTGGATGTTGCCGTAAGCGTGATAGATGTGGACCAACATTTATCAGCTGCGTATTTTCACGCACTCTCATGTGCAACAGTCAAAACATGGTCCTGTTGCATTTATCAATGTAGGAAAATACACAGAGGAGGATTTTGGACCTGCTCGTGTGAGGAGAGGTGGAGGTCAGGAGTCACGTAGAGTAGCACCCTACTATTAATTTTGTAGTGTTACAACTGTGCTAAATGGCACATGGAGCTTGCAGTTAGGGATGCACCGAAATGAAAATTTGTGGCCGAAGCCGAATAATATTAAACGCTTGGCCGAATACCGAGTACCGAATACCGAATATCGTTGTTTAGTTTTTTATTCGTTTTTGCAGATGAACCCCCTCCAGATTAGTGTTGTCACGGTACCAAAATTGGATCCCACTGTACGATACCAATGAAAATATCATGGTTCTGAGTAGTATCACGATACCACAGCGAAAATGAGGCAGATGTGCCTTTTGTCATTCATGAAAACATAAATCACTTTTCTATTATAGGCTACATCAATGATATTTCAATGGAATAAATTACTTATTGACTTATTCATGCTTCAAAAACAGCATCAATGAGTGATGAACATAGGGGGCATCAAAATAAAATAAAATAAATAAATAAAATAAGAATCAACCAGCCCCCCTCCTCCCCTTCATAAGTAAAGAGCAGTCCCTAAAGTGCGGTGAGGTTTGTGGGCCGTGAACTGCTCGTTTCTCCTCTGACACATCACATATGACACATCACAGCCAGCCGAACACAGGGTTCGGCTGGCTCGGCCGTTCAGGTACTTCTGGGCAGTCCACACGCCAAGAAGAGGATATTATTGGAGCCGACTTATCCGTTGCCGGTAAGCCGATGGCCGCCGTATTTGACAGGAATACATTAACGTTACTGTCTGTGTCTGTGACCCCCATTCAACCCACAATCGGTGGGATTCGCCTTTCGTTTCTGCTGCTGGTTGAAATCTGTAGGCTGCTCGCACAGCGTGCTAAATTATTTAAGCCTATTTTGCTCGCTCAAAACTATTTTTAGTCGCAAACGCGAGTGCAGTGAGGGACAGATCGCCACACTGCCGACATTTTACTCCGCGCGTCACGGCACGCTGTTTGATTGCGTTATCAAAACACAACGCTATTATTCAGCCTTGCTTTTAACTTATTCCACTGAATACCGAATGTGTGTTTTTTTTGCTATATTCGGCCGAATATATTCGGTTACCGAATATTCGGTGCATCCCTACTTGCAGTGTTTAATGTTGTTGCCACAGGAACTTAAGGATGTTTCATGTAGGTCAAGCATTTTCAAATGTTTATGTTTGACTTTGCAGTTTTAATCAATCAAGCATATTTTTGGTTAAGCATGCTGATAGCGATTATATGATGATATTTTTGGTATCGCGTATGAATAAAAGCACTAGCAATGTGGATATGTTGGCCAGAGAGGCCATTCATTAAGCAGGAACAGTCAAAAAGTACAGAAAATAATATCACGTGACTATAAGGCTGGGCAGTATATCAATATTATATAATTATTGTGATATGAGACTTGATATCTTGTTAGATTTTGGATATCATTATATCGTAAGTGTTGTCTTTTCCTGGTTTTAAAGGCTGCGTTACAGTAAAGTGATGTAAAGTAAAGTAACTTATCGGACTGTTCTGATCTATTATTTGCCTTTACCCATATAAGCCAAACACTTTTGGTATGACACCTTTGGAAGCAAGAGTATCTCTTCATACATGGTACCTCGACCTTAGGTCCATTTAACGTTTCGTCTGCAAACAGTACCCTTAGAAGATGTGGGCGGGATTGTTGTCCATCACTGGTCCGTCCAGCACTCATTGTATTTCCCCATCTCCGTTGACACCGATGGAAGACTGCACCTCATTTATCATACACAGAACGAGGCTACGCGCTGACATTTTCAGGGCAAAATAAAACAGGCTGCAGTGAGAGTCTGTCTCGATGGTAAATTTAAAAATAGCGGGTTTGTGCATTTAGTCCTTCTCAGGCAAACATAGCCAGCTGAAGCCCATAGGAATGATGCTCCGCAATGCTTTTTTCTTTTTCTCCGAGTGAGGATTAGAATATATGCAGTTCACATAACTCGGTCGAAATATTTTTAAACACTTAAAGATCCACGCATTACTTAAATTCTGTGTCATCTAAGAGAGACGATAAAAACTAAAGTAATGGTCAAAGTTGTCACATTGAAATTTAAGGTATGTTGTCGTCAGCTCATGCAATGTTCCGCCTTAAATGTTGGCGGCAGTCTGTCCAATGAATTAAGCTATTTTTTCTCAGACTACAGCTGCTTCAAGAGGCAGTAAAACATCCTTTCATTTTATAGTTATAGTTTGCCACAGTGTGAACAGAGGTTACAAAACCAGCCACAACTCAGCCCTGAGCAGAGTGACTGTCCGCTATTGGCCAATCAACAGACTGCAGTGTTCACAGCTCCACCTTTTAGTACTGGATCTGTGTGCTAGGTACCCCAGCAGAGGGGTGACCAAAAATGGGGACGGTACGGAACGGTTCCATTGGTACCATCCACAACTTTTTACAGTGGAAACGGAAAAAATGCATATCGAACTGAACTGTATCATACCATACTGCTCCGTAGCAAACCGGGCTTTAGTCATTTTACCCATATTACTGATGATTATAAGTATAATATTTGATTTTCTCCACATTGCCCAGCCCTACTGGACTATCACGTTGACAAAAGACAGAAACTGCCGTACAATACAACAATAACAAAAGTCCCAGACAAGATCTAGTTTTATAGTAATTATCATTATTGCCTAAATTCTTGTAACTGTAAACTTATAAAACCATGGTTGAGACAACTAGCCTCTGTCTCACACATGTGGTATTGCTACAATGTATCCCAAAATTAGGACCACATTTCCCATAAACCCTGCTGCTTCCTGTCACTAAGAGGATGTTACCACTTGCGCTCTCTGCTCAGCTGCAGCGTGGAGGCCTATTTAGTCAAGTAAATAAAGATGGCCATGATTTACTGATGATAAAATATGCATAGCTTCTATTAACTTATTCTGCTAGGTGCTGACTAAAGATGAATTTCTAAAATTTGAGTGTTGATATTTAAACTGATTTCACAGGTGGGAATATGATGAAATATAGTTGACATTATTGATGCAGTAAAACTTATTGTAATGATAAATCACCACTGAATGTTATTTCATCCCAAGCACTTGACATTTTTGCATCATTTTACTGATTGATTAGGACCATATGGAATCTTTTAAAACGTGCACTCTTGGTGTGATGGTTCCTATTAAGGTGTAGAAGTGGTGTTGAGACACAGAGAGCGGCGCCTTGCTGTTTTTTAGCAGGTGCCATAGTCGTTACCAGATTGGTTGGCTGGGAGAGAGGGCGGTCGAAGCCAGGCAGAAGGACTTTATTTACCTAAAGCTGATTTACTGTGAAGTGTTCTCACAGAAACACTCATTCTTTCGAGCACAGACACAAGCTGCAAGTTTGCCCCCTGGGAAATGTTCTTCAAAAGTCTGAAGGATATTTCTCAAAGATTGTTTGGGAGGATAGAGCAGCTGTTTTCTTTTTCTGGTACAAAATGTGGTCTCTAGTGGAATTAACATACAATGACTGCTTTAGTGGGGAAATAAGCCACCAGAATAAGCACTAATGACGCTGGAAAAGTCCTGAGAGTGTGAACATGGTTGCGTTATGGTCTTATTATGGTCTTATTTAACTCAGTTGAACTGTTGAGCATGTTGTGTAAACTAGAATCTGTGGTGTGGTGGTGTGGAGAGTAACAGGGGTATAGACGCATTCGGGATGTGTTTAAATACGGTCTGGTAACAATCAGCCAGGATTCATTGTGTGTGTGTGTATGTGTGTGTGTGTGTGTGTGTGACGGCAGTAGGTGTTTAAGGGACCCATAACAGTCTCGCTCCATCCTTTTCCACTCACCACTGTCTGACCTTTGACCTAGGCTTGTTAGAGCTATCAATAATGGGGCCACTCCAAGCTAAAGCTCACACACACACACACACATACACACGCACACACACACACACACACACATATTCAGCAGAAGAACTAAGTCAAGAAAATACCCCAAGCTCAGACAAGGTCAGGGTCAAGGTCGTCTCATGTCTCTCTCTGCAGGAGTATATCCCTCCATCAGGCATCACTTCTTTAATTCTCTGTTCCCTCTTCTCCACAACTTAATACCTCTCCCTCATTTTCTCCCTCTCGTGTTTACTGTTAGTGTAGCTGTGTATATTGTGACTTCATGTGAAAGTCTGATGTTTATTTGACACTTCAGAGAATGAGGCAGTCAGTCCGCTCAGCTTGTGACCTCAAAGGCCTCGTCCGTGTGTTTAAGGCTCAAAGGATAAACACAACTCAATTTAGGAATTCCTATATTGTATTATTCTTGTAGTCTAAAGCCGGACAATCAATATTTGAGAACACGGACGAGAAGAAAGTTTTCCCAAAACAGAAAAACTGAAGAAGAAAAGGTCAAACACAGGATGTTTTCAGTTTTAAGGTCTGCAGCTGCTTGTGAGACAGCATTGGAAGTATCTCTTTAAATTCTTTCGTTGATTTTCAAGAGAGAGGAAATAATGTGCAGAACTGAGAAGGATACATGACTTTAATCAATCGGAGCTAAAGACTTAAGTGATAATTGTTGCACTAACAGAAAAAAGTTGCATCGTCATGCCTACACAATGTTTATATGGTAGACAAAAGCCATCACATCTAACATGTGGCGTTCCTTCACAGATGTACAATAAGGAAAAACAAAATAAGTCATGATATTTAAAAAAGAAAAAAAAGTCAGTAAGGAGAAAAGGAATAGCTCATAATAATAAAAAAATAGTCATTCTTTAACTTATGATTATATATCCAAAAAAACAAGATTAAAAGTGAATAGGTTGGGCTGCAATTAACTATTATTTTCAGTACTGATTAATGTGCCGATTGTTTTCGCATTTATTGGATTAAATGTCAAACAATTGTGAAAAAAAAAATGTTCCTCACAATTTCCCAGAGTCCAAGGTGATGTCTTCAAAATGCTTCTTTTGTCCAACCAAAACCCAAAGACTCTTTATTTACAATCATAAATGACATATAAAAGCAGCAATTTCCCACTTAAGAAGGAGAAACCAGCAGATGTCTAAATTTTTTGCTTGAAAAATGACTGAAATTATTAATCAATTATCAAAATGAATTAACTGACTAATAGTTGCAGCTCTACTGATGAGTTTGCTCTAGTTGCAAGGATTTATGTGGGATTTTTAATTGGACTGTTGCTGTTGGGTCAGTTATTTTTTGTTTCTGGACTGAGGCGGCTCCTGGACGTCAGTGTGGGAGAGGAAAATTGGGAAAAAGGGCCATCTGGATGGCGGGGCTAAGTAGGACATATTTTTTAGGAAGGAGCTAACCTAGATTGGAGATGAGCAGGAGTTCAGCATGGGCCAGAGCCAGGTTTATGGAGAGGAAATGAAAATGAATTATGCATGTGAGATTAAATGTAGCAGTTCTTTAAATGAATGGGTTTCCTTGCAGAAACTGGAGCACAGAGTAGCCATTATAGCTGTGTGTTGCAATGAGACTTAACAAAGCTAACAAAGAGGCCCAGCAGGCTGGTTTGACACCACTTGATCCATGATGTCATACTTTTAAAACGTCCCAAGTTTTGGTTGGACGCATCGCATTAATGAGCATTATTTTAATGTTCGCTGAGCCAGAAGTTGGTGTCATGATCAGGCGGATGGTATGCAGACTGACATCATGATTTCAACTCTCCTCTTTCTCTCCTTCTCAGTCTGATCTCACGTGTGTAGTATCAAATGACACAAATGTTTACAGTGTGTAATCAGTTGTTAGGTTTAAGTAAACATTGCTGAGAGTACATCAGACACTAATACCTGTGCCTCTGCCTTTGAACTGACACAGAGGAGCAGCAGTCACAGCCAGAAGCCTCTCACTGAGAGCTGCAGGGCTCCACTGAAAGGAAACATGAGAAGAATGACAAAACAGAAAAGTGTGAAGCATTACTAATATAACCCTGCTTTCACAACAAACGTGCAAGTGCAACAGAGCGAGGCCATTATTTCCAACTGCGGTAATGGCTACGAGCTCCTGAGCAGCTGCACGAGTCAGAGTGCAGAGTGTTACACACTTTCACGATTTTCCACCAATTTAGTTTATCTAAACTTTAACCCCAAATGTGCTGACCTCCAGGATGCACATTCTGGCATTGACAGAGGTGTTGGACGAATCTGCAGCTCACAGTGGATGGTGGGTGGGTGTGAGGGCGCCTTGACCTTCATACAGGCGGCTGGAGTTTGCATTTTGTCGCAGACCTGCAATTAACTTTTGCCTTTTTATTAACTGTTAACACAATTACTGGGCTAACCCCCTTCACTTTTATCAGCAGGTGACAAGTAAGACACAGGAACCTGGCTTTTGTATTCACTGACAAATAGTTTAAACAGTACACACACTGCAACGCTAAGTTTAACTCCATACTCTCCACTCTGGTTGCTGCAGCCCAGGGTTCCCACACTCATGTAAAACCTGGAAAATTCATCTCACAATCTCATTTTTCAGGCCTGGAAAAGTCATGAAATCAGTAAAAGTCATTGAAAGTTTAGGAAAGGTCATGGAATTTTATGTAAAAATAATTTTTACAGTAATCTTCTGTGGTTAACTTTCCATGTAATGTAACAGTGCAACAGTTAATGTGTTTTCTGTAGGCTAATTGTTGACGTAATATCGCTCTAATATGCGTCGATGCGTGACACTTTGTTTACCGGCGCGAACGTTTGTTCATTTTCTCCACCCGCTCCGTCTCCCTCCATGTATGCTGGCTAGCAGGAATTATATTATGTTTGAGTAACACCAGGCAAGTGGGGCAAGGAAAATATTGTGACAGTGTGATTTTACGTTTCCATACCGATGCCCCACCACTTCTTTTAAATTTTACGGCATTTTTGGAGATGGAGCAATTGGCATGGACAGCGCAGGTCATTCAGTTGTTACTTAGAGAGCCAATATGCACTTTGTTTCTGTTTTAACTGTTCTTCTCTGAAAGTGGAGGGTCGAACAAATTAACCAACAAGCCAACCGATATATCGGCTGTCACTCCCCCACTCTAGGAGGTCTGCTGCTCTGAGTCCGCCGAGTGCTTCAGTGTTCGAACTGCGTTATGAATGCTCTGGATAGCAGAAGGGTGAAAACAAAACTAGAGTGCACTTGGCTCATGCAGTGGCAATGTATATATGCCCCCGTTTTTTCTTAATAGTACCCCAAATGTTAAAGGGCCAATGTGTAAAATGGGTTGAAAACCACTGAAAACAGTGACATCAGTGGTCAAATTCTAAAACCTTGCGCAGACACAAGTTTTTCAGGAGTAGGTCTATCTAGCGATGAGGTGAATATTTATTTAGAAGTCTAAACCATGTTACGATATTGTAATGAATCACTCACGAGCAGGAGACCAGAGTAGCGTTCGGGAAAAAGGCCCGTTTATTTGAGCACTCCAAAAACTCCGGTAACACTCCAGGGGGTAGCACGTAAAAGACTCCGTCCCAAACTCTGACTCTTCTAGCGTAACACACACACTTCATACACACATGCTCGCTAACAGTACCCAGCGGGGCAGCCCTCCCCTCTCTGCTCCACCAATCTCCAGTCCGCACACTGACTAACAGCGTAGCCTGTAAACAAAACTCAGCTGTTTATTTAGCCTAGCAATATCTCCGGACTATAGTAGCTGCAATGGACGACTTTGAACGCGATTTTGAAGAGTTTCTTGTAGCGGACACAGATCCACAGCCATACCTGTTTGAGCCGGAGTACACAGATGAGGAACTCCATGTGTTGGATGCTGAGCGGGCGAGAAGAGAGGCTGAATCCTCCGCTCCCATTTTGCTGCACAGAATGGGATTCGGTGCTACCATCGTTGGGGAGATATATCACCAGGAGGAAAAGCGCCGTCTTCTTTTCCTCGCACATGACGATTCGGGTTCATTCTCTCCTGTTACGTGGTAAGTGTCGTCCATTCGCAAACTTTATAACTAAAAAAACTTTTCACTACTCTCTATCGACGAACTACTAACACTCTCTGCTGTTTCCTCCTCCTCCTTCTTCCTTCCTTCCGCTGTCTTAGTTGGTTTATTTATACACGCGAAACGCATTCTCTGGCTGGCTGGATTGTCCGCGCTGCCGTACATACATGGCGGCGCAAGCAAGGCCCTTGCTATATATATATATATATATATATATCCAGTACAGGCCAAAAGTTTGGACACACCTTCTCATTCAATGCGTTTTCTTTATTTTCATGACTATTTACATTGTAGATTCTCACTGAAGGCATCAAAACTATGAATGAACACATGTGGAGTTATGTACTTAACAAAAAAAGGTGAAATAACTGAAAACATGTTTTATATTCTAGTTTCTTCAAAATAGCCACCCTTTGCTCTGATTACTGCTTTGCACACTCTTGGCATTCTCTCCATGAGCTTCAAGAGGTAGTCACCTGAAATGGTTTCCACTTCACAGGTGTGCCTTATCAGGGTTAATTAGTGGAATTTCTTGCTTTATCAATGGGGTTGGGACCATCAGTTGTGTTGTGCAGAAGTCAGGTTAATACACAGCTGACAGCCCTATTGGACAACTGTTAAAATTCATATTATGGCAAGAACCAATCAGCTAACTAAAAAGCTAAGAAAAACGAGTGGCCATCATTACTTTAAGAAATGAAGGTCAGTCAGTCCGGAAAATTGCAAAAACTTTAAATGTGTCCCCAAGTGGAGTCGCAAAAACCATCAAGCGCTACAACGAAACTGGCACACATGAGGACCGACCCAGGAAAGGAAGACCAAGAGTCACCTCTGCTTCTGAGGATAAGTTCATCCGAGTCACCAGCCTCAGAAATGGCAAGTTAACAGCAGCTCAGATCAGAGACCAGATGAATGCCACACAGAGTTCTAGCAGCAGACCCATCTCTAGAACAACTGTTAAGAGGAGACTGCACGAATCAGGCCTTCATGGTCAAATAGCTGCTAGGAAACCACTGCTAAGGAGAGGCAACAAGCAGAAGAGATTTGTTTGGGCCAAGAAACACAAGGAATGGACATTAGACCAGTGGAAATCTGTGCTTTGGTCTGATGAGTCCAAATTTGAGATCTTTGGTTCCAACCGCCGTGTCTTTGTGAGACGCAGAAAAGGTGAACGGATGGATTCCACATGCCTGGTTCCCACTGTGAAGCATGGAGGAGGAGGTGTGATGGTGTGGGGGTGTTTTGCTGGTGACACTGTTGGGGATTTATTCAAAATTGAAGGCACACTGAACCAGCATGGCTACCACAGCATCCTGCAGCGACATGCCATCCCATCCGGTTTGCGTTTAGTTGGACGATCATTTATTTTTCAACAGGACAATGACCCCAAACACACCTCCAGGCTGTGTAAGGGCTATTTGACCAAGAAGGAGAGTGATGGAGTGCTGCGGCAGATGACCTGGCCTCCACAGTCACCGGACCTGAACCCAATCGAGATGGTTTGGGGTGAGCTGGACCGCAGAGAGTGTTGGAAAACCATTTCAGGTGACTACCTCTTGAAGCTCATGGAGAGAATGCCAAGAGTGTGCAAAGCAGTAATCAGAGCAAAGGGTGGCTATTTTGAAGAAACTAGAATATAAAACATGTTTTCAGTTATTTCACCTTTTTTTGTTAAGTACATAACTCCACATGTGTTCATTCATAGTTTTGATGCCTTCAGTGAGAATCTACAATGTAAATAGTCATGAAAATAAAGAAAACGCATTGAATGAGAAGGTGTGTCCAAACTTTTGGCCTGTACTGTATATATATATATATACACATATATATATAAAAGCATAATTATAAGGCTACGAAAACCAAACAAATTTTATTTTATAGCGATTATACACTTATATAAACATATTAATGGGTAGAATATTCAGATTCAGATTTGACAATAAACCACACTGGCCCTTTAAGTGAGTCCTGTTTGTTGATTTGCAAAGCGACAGTTCACAATAAATGTATTAGATAATAGTTTAATTTCAGCTATAGTCGGCACTGTGTTAGATAGCAAACTGCATGCATTGAAAGAAGGCGATTGATAAATTGCATTGAAAGTCTTATTGGATATATTAATTGAAAGTATATTCATGGATTGTACCGAGAGGCTTAAGAGGCACATGCCTACATACTTAAGTTGCTGCATTGTTTTTCAGCCTTGCCTCCAAATGAGTTTATCATCAAATGCATAACGAACACACTCATTAATACAGTTGGTTCAGTTTTATCCTAATGCTTGAAAGCCAGTGCCAGACTTTTTTTTAATTATTTCTTTTTTTATGAGGGACAATGTATTGACTGTGCCTTGAGTAGTAGAAAAGGATGCTGTTTAATTTTCCTACAATATTTAACATTTGCCATGAAGTATAATAGATAGTTCTGTTTGTGTTAGACGTTGTGAATGGTCATGGAAATTTTATTATAGGTGCTAAAAGAGTCATGAAAAACTTTAAAATGTGTGGGAACTCTGACAGCCTCACTGTCATGCGTTACCATCACACACAAGCTCTTTGTCTCACTCTCGCAAGGCGCCCCATAGGCGATGCGCTGTATGGTGTTTATGTGAGGTTTAAGGGGTTTTATAGTTGTCATTGGAAAATGTGCCAATATGAGTGACCAAAAGGGGCCCCTTTTTCACAGCTTTTTGGGGGGCTCCAAATATTTGCCTGGTTTGCTTTTCTTGATGGTGCACCTCTGTTAACCACACCTAGGTTGCCATGCCCAGATGTTGTATGAAGCAAGAGCTGAAAAAATGTTGCTGATGGACGTTGTCTCTGGACACAGGCTTTGCACTGCTGAGCATGTCTCGACCTTTCTCTGATCCTACCAGGACTTAAAAATAAAAAACTGAATGAGTATGTAAAAATTAAAATAGGACACAGATGCCAAGTTTAACATTAACACAGTGATTTTCTGCATGTGGTTTGTAGCATCCTAATTAGCTGCTTTGTAGGATGGATAATACCTATTGGGCTCCTCTTGATTCCACTCTCTGCCTTGTGAAAACTACAGTATGTGTGCTTGACGTAAAACTGGTGTAACTAAAGAGCACACATTTCTATATTTTCTCATTGCTTTGGCTCATCAGAATTTTAATGAGCAAAACTCTCTCTGTAATGGAATAATGGAGAGAGGACAGAATGGAATTCGTGTCTCTGACAAAAGCTATTATGAATCACTAAACAGGACATAGAGACGGCAGAAATTTAAAAATCTGGGAAGACAAACATGAGGAGCAGGCACAGAATGGGGATTTTAGCAAACATCTGTGAATGGCTCGAATATGTTTTCATCAAAACAAACTGGCACAGCTGTCTATAGTCAGAGGGCCTCTAGTTATAACTTTCTGTTTTTACTCATTTGAAAATCAAAACATATTTTCTTGCAACAGTGGGAAACATGCACCATCCTTCATATTAGTTCTGCCATATGACTCCTCTCAGCCCTTTATCCACTCTTTCCTTAATCTCATGATCAAACCTCTACAGTAAGGAAGACGAAGAATTATTTCTCCAACATCTGCCTTATCTCCTTTGTTTCAAATCCCCTCAGTGAGTGTGCGCACAAGGTGTGAATTGTGATGGATTCAGTTTTTGGTTTTGCAGCTGCCTCAGTACCCGATCCATCTCCAGTTCACTGCTGAATGCAGATTTATGAGAGTTTCTCCTGCCAAGTTTCACACTGTAACACCACAGTACAGCCAGTTGCTATCACGGCAAGAGAATGAATTTAATCTGCTTTGATTTGTTGATATCCATAATGATATTATTGGATATGAGCAGTCATTGTCGATTTTGGAGAGTGAAGTGGTAAAACAAAGAACATTAAAGGTTATGTGTATGTTTTTACACATTACGGATTGCCCGACTGTTTGCTTTACTGCGCTATTTAAAGAAAGGGACCTGGAAACCTGCTGGGCTTGACTGCCAACAACTGAGGGGAGTCGAAACTCATAAATCTGCTGTGAGCAGAACACCCACGGGTTTTATACAAATACATTAAGCTTTGGAACATCATCAGATACATACAGTGATCTCGAACAGTGATTCCAAACTGAGTTATTCAACAGAGGTTTTCTGTTTCTGACCTGTCCACACAGTTAGGTTTAGTAAAACTAATAACCTTTTTTTCTAGAGGGCATGTTTACCATATATTAATGAATGTTTGTTTTGAAGAGAGATGTTTGTTTTGTGCTGATCTCTCACCTCACAAATTAGTAATTAAGTGTTTTGTCTTTTTTCAGTTTTGCCACTCTTTAAATTTTCTGTGCTTCTATAAGCAAAACAAATTGAATTGAACAGTTTTGTATGGATTAAGACAGTGCTTTTGTAAAAAAAAATAAAATAAAATAATAATAATAATGACCATTTTATGACATTTTAGTCTTTCAACTCTTTATTAATAATTGGCGAAGAGAAAGGGAGCATGAGACACACAGTAGGAGGAGATATGCTAATGATCTGTAGTCAGATATGAATAGAGATTGCTCATACAAATGGCATAGTAGCAAATTGAACTAAGACTAAGACAAGCCTATAAAGGAATCCCTGAAAACACAACGCTGAAATGTAAATGACCTTTGAATGAGCTAAGCTTTCCATGCAAATTGACTTTGGACTCTGCTCAGTTTGGTTTTAGGGTTTCATGGCAAATTATTTGTGGCATTGGGTGAAATGATGCTGAGACGACCAAGGACTGCCGTGGAAATTGCCAAAAAATGCTGCTGGCATGAGCCAGGCACAGCAAAGTGAATTCTTGGCACTTTAGTGGAATCCTAAAAACAATGTCTGCCTGAGTTCAGATATTACAGCCAAGCCCACCTGGCAGGTACTGAACGAAACCAACGCCTAAAGGTCCAGTGTGCAGGATTTAGGGGGATATATTGGCAGAAATGGAATGTAATGTTTCCTTTGGTGTATAATCACCTGAAATGAAGAGTTGTTGTGTTTTAGTTACCTGAGAATGAGCAGTTTATATTGTCTACGGAACTCGCCACGTTGCACCGCGGTTGTTTCTCCAATGACCCATAACAGACAAATCAAACACTGCCTCTAGAGAGAGCCATTAACATTTTTTATGTTAGCCACTGTAGTTAGAAGCCCCACCGTGACAAGCTGTTGGAAAAACACTGAATTTTTAAATGTGAGACTGCTTTATTTAGTGTTGTTACTGGTTTAAATCACTCTGTCTGTTTGTTTGTTCGGGGAAGAAAGAGACCTCTGGAGATGATTCAGCTCCTGGTAAAAACCTTCCAACTGTGTGGATTTTAAGTTATCAGAGAAAAAAGGTGAGCACACATTAGGATGTGCTAGGCTAACACCCCTTCTCTGGTATGCCTGACAGCATCAGAGAAACACCACTGATTTGTAATGTGAAACTGCTTTATTCTGTGTTTCTTACTGGTTTAAATCACCAGGTCCATTTGTTTTGGAGAGGAGGTAACCTCTGCAGATAATTCAGCTTACGATGAAATCCCTCTGAACATCTGGATCAGAAATAAGGGTAGCACATATTAAGTTACTAGAAAAAAAGGTGAGCACACATTAGCAGGTGCTGGGCTAATGGCCTGTCTGCAATGTGCCAAACAGTATAGAAGAAACACTGATTTGTAACGTGAAGCTGCTTTATCCAGTGTTTTAACTGGTTTTAATTGCCTGTTTAATTTGTTTTAGAGAGGAGGAGACCTCTGCAGATAATTTTACTCTCAGTATAAACCTTCCAAACAATGAATACTGAAGGAATTCTAACCAGAAGAAGTTTCAGCTGGTTGCTATCGGCAGTCCTCACTGCTCGATGCCACAAGGGTTGCAGTGATATGCCAGTTTTAAGGTATACCGTGATATAAAATTTGGCGGCTATCATACTGTGTACATTTGTTCTGCATTACTGAAAAAGACTTGTAAGTGGACAGATAGTGTCTCTTTTATTTTAGTTTTTTTCAAAGGGGAGACTTTTTACACATACTTCCATTAACAAAAAAGTTTCAGTTATGGTAATTAAAAGTTTGTTCAACCCAAAATAACCCTTCCATTTTCATTCCTTTAAAGGTCATTCTGACTGATAATGATGTAAGTTGTGTAAATAGTGTAAATACTGTGATACAGTGAAACTGTGATATTTTTTAAGACAGTTATCCTACTGTGAAAATCTCTTACTGTTGAAACCCTGGATGCCACTAAATCCCCTAAATCTTTTATACTGTTCCTTTAAGTAGAGAACAAGGAGATTCTTAAAATACAAACATAGTTGGTAGATTTTAAATTAGGTCATGGAGGACATAATCAATTACAGCTGAGCAGTTTTGTGCATTAATTGACTTCAATTGCATCATATCTACTGACATCAGTCTGAATGAAGGGAGACATGCTCATTTGTGTTATTTTTTAATTGAAACCATACCAACAACTAAACTTCCCTGCAGTGAAGTTTCAGTGTCATACATCTGTGGTTTTTAGGGGTCGAGTTTGCTGCAGTCGTCCTCTTGGCAACCACTTGCCTCTTTTTAGCACAGTTGTGTTTAAAGTTAGCCTTTACGTATATATCGAGAATAAGAATCAGTCTTTAAATACCTTGCTGATTAGATTACTCGTGTCCATACTCTGCAAAAAGTTTTGGACCCAGGATTAAGCCCTGTGGCACACCACAGTTTCACACATGGAGCCTTTTTATAATGCAACTCAGGCCAGTAGTAGAAGTTGTATTTTCAGTCAAAGGAGCTCTGTCAGAGTGTGAATACAGTAAATCACATCACATTATATTTTATGTGTGTTTGGCTGAAGTTATTACATGCATTTTTTTTTTGTCAGTCCTACCTGTCAGTTTACAGTTCAGCAGTGATGTAAGCTCAGCAGGACACGCTCTTGATTGCCATACTGTCTGCTTTTTTCTTCACTCTTTCCACATGGCCCGCACAGATCCATAAGTGTCTGTTTTTCCTTGATCGAAAGAATACCTAGAGTGTTTAAATCATGGATGGACATAACATGTAATTCCATGTGTTTGCAATATGCCCCGAGACAAGTGCCAGCAACCTGCAAACGAATGTCATTTTAATAGCCTGATGCATGGGAAATGTTTGAAAGCAGTCCTTCCTCCCCTATGATTGTTTGGCATGACATCCAACCTCCACATTTTTCCTCAGAACTCTAGAAAACATACGTTTTGTGTCAAATTTCAAATCATGGCATGGTGTTCTTGACTGCTCTGAGCTAGTTCGTACCAAAGGGATGGATCTGAAGCAGGAATGCTGGTACCTTTTGAGTGTGTGGTTGTGGATGTGTGTGTGTGGGTGTAAGGGTCCAGATGAAGTTGTTATCCTGAGGGGAAACATGCCTCCTTCATTACCAGCGAGACACATTTTATTTCCCTAATTTGACTCTCAGGCTGTCATCCGTTATTTATGAGATTGTCCTGTGTGTGTGTGTGTGTGTGTGCGTGTGCATGTGCCTGCCTGTCCATATGTATTCATTGTGTGTAAAGTTTGTACTGGAAATAGAGGCTAGTAAGGGTCTAGGAAACTGTTTCCACTGTTCAGGGAGGTGTTACGCTAATGTTTTTGTCTTTCAACTACTTACACTGGAATTTAACACACTCATTAGCGTCACACAATTATTTGCAGCATTTTTGCACGTGTGTGTGGATGCGCATGTTCGAGGAAAGAGTCTACACACAATGTAGTTGTGAGCTAATTAGTCAGTCACCATCAGGATCTTATATTTTTTTAAACATGAATAGAATAATAAAATTATTTGAAATTACATTAATTTTCTTATTTAACTTCCTTTACTCTGAATAAATGTAAGAATGGTCACCGTGGTTATAACATTTCTGGAAAAGTTTTGAAATTAGAAAAACAGTTTTTCAGGCCTGGAAATGTTTTGGAATTAACACAATGTTTTGTTTGACTTGTTTTTTTTTTTGTTTTTTTAAAATATGTTCATAAAACTCCCAAAAATATGACCATTGAAACGTCAATAGTATCACGTGGTACACATAGAACAGACCAGTATTGTGTCATCGCCAAAGCTGCGCCTCATTTTGGAGGAAAGAAAAGTGCTGTTATATCAGAGGACAAACTGCTGCAAAGCTGTTGTGTAGCCAGTTAACCCAGGCTTTCAGAGTGAGATTTGAGACACATAAGATTCGTGAATGTTGCTGGTGATAGTTACTGATGGATAGCTAACGTTAGCTTAAGTGGAAGGCTGCTGCAGTTATACAGTATAGTATGATGACTGTCATCTCTCACTAAATTTCATCCTATAGATCAAACAATTGGTAATTAAAAGATTGAGTATTTACAGACAACACTTAGCGTAATGATACCTGGTGTACATTCAGTATACATCTGACATCTATACATGAAATATGCAATGACTGTATTAGGTTATTGAGCCACTTGGACGGATGGAAGACTGAAGGCACGTGACATCAATCAACCTTCATCTATTAAGGCATTATGTGAGGTCAGTTTCAGGCAAGGTTGCAAAATAATTATTAGACAGGTCCATAAAACAGACATTTATTTAACAAGACATAACTGCATACAACTTGGTTGGGTTTTCTAGTCCCCACAAAGATGCTTGGCCTTGACGTTTTGCAAAGTGTCCATATGTGCTGGTCTGCTAGCAATGGGCATAATTGCGCAGCTAGTGGTGACAAGAATGTCAAATGAATGAGTTACGTTAGCAAGCACCAGCAGTTTGCTTATATGCAAATACCTGGGCAGTGTGTTTAGGTGCATCGCTATATAGGCCGACCCATTTTAAAGTACTGAAATAAAGTTATGGAAGAGCTTTGAAAATGCATTGGTAAACATGTGTAAAAAGTCTGTGTAAGATTCACTTGGAGAGATTTTCTCCTAATGCTTTCCGTGTAAGCCAGTTTCCTGGAGATTGCATTTACATAATATTCACTTGCAACTGCAAATTTGTTCAGTAAGAGACGTAATGTCGTTCAAACCAGCTCCCAAGCTTAACATGATAGAGTTGTATTATTTTCATGCTGCCTCTTTTTAAAACATGATCTGTTGCTCATTAATTCAAATCCAACATGGTAGCTTCGCTTAAGTTTTCTGTCATAGTTTGAAATATATGTTTTCATCAAACAGATTGTTTCTTTCTTTTCTTTGCATCGGGGACATCAATCTCATTGTCAAAGCCTCCAGTATATTCCTATAAACTCCAGAAAATGTTGCTTGCATAAGAGTTTGGCATGTTTCTCTTCAGGCCACTTGTGAATCCTGTTTAATTCTTCTAGTTTTTTTTCACTCCGAGCATATGGCTTGTTGGATTGTGTTGGACCTTGTCATGGGCCATCTATCACTCCGCGGTGTCCTGCTGAGCTGGAGATTCACACTGCAGCTCTCAGCCCTTGAAATGGGAAAACAAGAGCGAGAGGGAACAAAGTCAGATTAAGAGAGAGGAGACGGAGGGAAGGGAAAAGGGAATGGAAGGACTGAGAAATTAAATAACAGCAACAGACAGATGGGGAACAAGAGGAGGCGTGAAAGAGCAAAGACAAAAAAGAACAACACGTATGAGTAAAACGTTTTTCCTCATATGAGACCAACAAAGACTGCTTTCAGTTTTTCTCTGAACCAATCTTTTTACCATCCTAGCTCAGAGAGTGTAGACCCATCCCAGTCGACTCCTTTGGTGTAAAACTGTGCCTTCAAGCTTGAGCAAAGCTGTAAGTGCTCAGGGTTCAGTTGCTTCACACTTGTTAGATGCCTCAATAGCCTCAGAGCACAAATAACATCTTCAGAGTTCTCTTAAGAAAACATCTTTAATAAAAAAGGGGTGTTTCCAAAGACCTTTCACAAGCCACTAACTTTGAAATTTGCATTCATTTTGGGTCACCTCTGACACCAACAGATGGTAAACAGAACAGTGTTTCATATTATTTATTATATGAAAAGCGCATATTCCTAAATGTGACTAGAATAACAATTTTTGGTTTCATGTATATCAAATGTACAATCTGATTTTATGTATACTTAAATAACTGTTATATTGTTCTCCATGTAAAATCAAAAAAGAACAATAATTGAGAAAACATGTCCCTCCTTGTTGAAGCGCTGAGAAAAAGACTAAAGCTCTACCTGCTCCAGAGGCGTGGCTCCTGGCTGTGACTGACCTCTGACCCTCACATGAAACAAGAAGGGACTCCCTGAAAACTTGGTATTTCACCCAGAGGTGATGCCTTACGCCCTGCGTCACACAGTGTTATTTGCCTGTCTCGTTGGCCTGCACTGGGTCGTCTCAGCATTTTGTGGATAAACTAAAGGTAACCTAACCCCAAAATTAAACGCTCATACCTTAATATAACTTCAAACAGAGATGATTTTTCAGTTTTTTGATCATCTGTTTATGAAGATGCACTTACATTTTTGCTCCTCCTACTGCTGGCATGGCTGCATCTGCAACTACACTTCCCTACAGATTATTGAATGGACTTATCTAACTGCTGATGAATTCTCAAATAGCCCAAACAGGCTTACAAGGCAGACTATAAATTTCTAATGCACATCTGAGGCCACATATACAAATTATAGGAAAACACAAACAGTATATTCTGTATGCCTTCATACTTGTAGTGTATATTATTCAGTCCAGTTAAATAAAAAAAAAAAAAAAAGCTCCAGAAATAAAACTGGCCTACACTTTGCCTCTCAGTCCAAACTTAACATTTCCACCAAACCTAAATAATTCAGGATATTTGCTCTGCATTCTTACGAAGGTGCAGGCAGGTTATCATACAAAGTTTAAATGTGCACTCAGAGCATGGGCTAAGGCGGTCACAGACTGGTTGAAGTGTGCACTGCTACGATTAGCGGATGTGGGTGAAACACAAAGTTTTTGAGAGTCTGGAAATGAGAGGGTGTCTGTGCCTCAGAGGGATTTGAGAAGAAAGTACTTCCCAATGTAGGATGGTGTCTGTAGAGCTCTGAAAACATCTGGTTGATACAACCGAAAGTAAGAAAAAAAAAAAGATATTCATGAGCATGAGACACATTACTTACCAAGAGATGTTTTTGTCCTTATGGGTTTTGAAATACTCCTAAATAATATTTATGAGATGGTAAATTCAGACAGAATTTTAATGAGGTGAGAATAGATGGATGACAGATAGTAAAAAGTGGACTTAGTGATGCCTGAGTTTGCTCTTCACCAAAGCTGCATTTAAGCTCAAATAAAGGAAAAGCATGTTCTTCCTCCATTATAACGAAAATTTGTGCCTCACTATGGGAATAAATTGAGATGCAAAATCTCCTGACACACCTGCAGGGCTTCTTTGTTGCCACTGGGTGATCATGTGTTCAAGAACCATATTGGTTCGGTGTAAATAATTGCACCGGAGTTCTAAATTTAGCGGCTGCTCATCATGAAGTGCTTCTGCATTCAGAGAGATCATGATCAACATGCATTATTCATGCAGTGGAGAAATTACCATGTGGCAGTTTGCAAATTGAACAGATCAACACATTTATTCTTTCAAATTCGTGTTATGCAACATGAATATGCAACATCATGCACAGCTGTAGCGGACGCACATAGCTGACTGGTGAGAAAAGCTGCATAAGAGTCTGAAATAATGCAAACGGGGAGATAGTGATTCTAATTACATGTTTGCTTTATCAGCTCATGACCTGTCTTTATTGCTCACCACTAACATCAAATCTCTAATGCATCAGTAAACAAATCCAGGCAAGGACCTGATATCATGTTTCATTTTAGAAACTCCAACACTCCAGGTGCTCAGCTACCTTCCAAAACGATGATTCAGTGCAGACTTTGTCGAACAAACAGCCAAATAACAAACAACCCTCGTATCCAAACAACATACATAATAGTTCCAGGAAACAGCTGAAATGTAAAATCTTAAAGGGAAACCGACGTCATGGCAGAATTATCTCCTCGACACGTTTTACTTTTCCGTTTGTTGTGAAATATACTGGTTACTGAACAGCTTTAGGTGGTAATGGATTACTGTGCGGCTTTTTATTTACACTTGTTTGTGTGAAGTGAGAGAAGCATGATAGGCTGTGTATTTTCTTGGTCAGACAGGGCTTTGAAAAGGTCTTTAAGTCAGAACCCACATCTCCGTTGGAGCAGGGCATTTGTTTGTTTGTAAATCTTAAAGAGTATGCTCGAAACTTGGCTGGACACATATGGAAGCCAGTTTGGGTTTGGCTGTTAGGATGGTAACCTACTTTTACTGAGACCAACAACAGATAGTGGTTTGGCTACATCTGAAGATCAGTCACCTCCGAAAAGTTTATTGGCTCATTAGAGAGGTAATGGAAGCTTAATGTTAGATGTGTGACCAAATTGTTTTCTTTCTCGTTTGCCAAAGTTTCTCTTTGTTTCTGTTTTTGTTAATTGGCTTAAGTATCCAGTAATTGGTGCCTTGGGTTTTTATTTGGAGATTTTATTAGATCCCAGCTGATGTATGGTCACAAGATGACAGGGGAAAATATGTCAAGTATTTTATGGGCTTTCATCACTTAAGCAGTGCAACACATTTAAAATATATTTATTTTATGTCCTAACTGTAGTATGCAGCTGTTTATGTGTCGTAAAGAAATATAGAAAGGACGAAGAAAGAAACTGGACTACAGTCATGACCGGGTTTCATGCACTGAGGCTCTGGTTGCCCTCCAAGCCCTTTTACTCTGAAACTCAGTTGTGCAGGACACAGCGCTGTGTTATTGAAGGAATTTTATGAGTCCATAAGTGTGTAATGAAATTTGCCTCGGTCAGAGGAGTGAAGCACGGAAAGGAAAAGTAGAATTGAATTTTTTGGTATTTTCCTCAGACCTGCATTCCCTGAGGGAGCGTACAGGACTGCTTGCAGTGGCCCAGGCGAAGGGAGGCCAAGTGAAACCTTTCCCTGAGGTTTTGAACCTCTGCTTTGAATGGCAGGAGCCAACACCTCTAACCAGGAGCAGATGTTTGGCTTTGCTTGGCTTTGCTTGGCCTGGTCCTTCCCCTGGCAGAGTAGGAAACCCGGGGTCTGATGCAGCCAGCATGCCCCACTCGCTACGCTAATAGCCTGGCTCACCATCACTTGTTCTCTCCTTGGTGAACTCCACTGCCTTCAAAATCCTTCACCACAGGTCCAGAAAAGACATGGGAACACATTCACAGCAACATTAGCAACTCAACACTAAAATGATGCTGCAGGTGATCCTGTGGTCATGTTGGACAACTAATAGATTCACCGTAATCTTCTTCTTCTGTGCAGCTTGCAGGAATAATTCAAACAGAAGTTTAAAAATAGGAGAGATCGTTTGCAGCTGGCACACACGGGCAAAAGTTTATAAAAGTCTTCAACATGCTGTTGCATATATTATATTACATTTTACAAGTTACACATTTGAAAGTAAGAGTGAATCAGAATGCATTGTTTAATGTCAAAAATATTTTATTTCTTTTAGACTTATATTTGTCAAGGTTGACTTCAGTATCAAGTTACTATAGTGCTGTCTAATCCAGAGTCTTCATACACATTTATTTAAAAATGATAACATAACCCAGAGAGCATCAGTAATATAAAAAAGATTAAAAAATATGCTGGATTCAGGCGAATCAAATGTTCTGTGAGCAAACAAAATACAGCCGTCGCCTGTGTTTAACAGCGTTCAAGATATTACAGGACACTTTGTCTTTTCATCTTCTAAAACCTCTGCTGAGGTTCTTATCCTCCCAACATGAAACATTTTTGAAATCCTCCAGATGTAACCTAAACATCTTACTCTTACCAGATGTGAAGCAGTTTCTCTGTGCTGACCTCAAACCCTTTAAAATATAACTTATTCTGTATAAACTGACTCGCACATATTTCTGGTGTCACCTGCAATAATTTTTATTTACTCACTAACTTGCTAAAAGTCCATGTGATACCTCTAGTCTGTGGATTTTGCTTTAGTTGGATAATTGTTGTGCTCCATTTTCAGCACCAGCTCATTTTTCTACAAACTACAGAGCAAATTTTAACAGAGGCTTTGTTAATATATAAGTATATATAAGTGGTATTTTGTATCATATAACCACAAACATCCTGAGGAGATGTTTGAAATAAGAAAATATATACAGTATCTATATGCGGTATCTCACTATCCTCTATGCAGATTGATCCAAACGACAGAACCACATCATAACATTCATATTTTTTTATTTTTTTTGTAACTTGTGTGGCTCATATGACTTGGACTTGAGTCACACTTGGGTCACTTTTTTTTTTTTTTTTTTTTTTTTTTTTTTTGACTTTAGACTTGAATAAACAAAATCAAGAATGACTTACAATTTGACTTGGACTTTAACACCAGTGATTCGTGACTTCACTTGAACTTGAGTTTTTTGACTTGAAAATACTTGATATGTTCTCCCAAGCCCAAAAATTAAAAAGTATGATGTTCCAAAAGTGTGTCATGAATCAATTCATTTCCCCTCATTTCCTGAATTAACTATCATAAATGCTATTTCCAGCAAGCTGACACTCAGTACTCCAGATACACTTTGTTTGAACCAATCAGACAGCATCCAATCAAAATGCAGAGGAGAGAGCCATGAAGAAATAATGTAACATTTCCGAGCACCAGTTGGAAAAAAATGTCACCATAGATATTTTTGTTCATGTACAAAACCTATGCAGTGCTCAACCACAAACAAATTGCAGAATGCAAAACATGTGGGTGGAAAAAGAGACACAACAACTTCCAGCGAACTTGTTTTGACAAATAAATACAAATTTCTAAAATCAAAGCAAGATGTTTGTGAATTTAATAGGTTATAAATCTGATGTTAAAATTGCATCACGTTTAGTAAAGAGCGCATTATGACTTGTTTAGGTATCGAAACCAGGACTTGGGACTTGACTTGGGACTTGACTTGGGACCTGTCAGTCTTGGCTTGGAACTGAGGTGCAAAGACTTGCAAAACAATGGCGTAGTCCCGTCTCTGTCTCTGCCACTTCTGCCTCTTGCATTTTAATGACCTTCACTGTTGTTAGTCATTGTCAGAGTAGATTATTTTGTAATGATAAACTAATCTGTGACAGAGACTTGGAAAAATGGTGTAATCTAATATCAAATCACTGCATTAATATTATTGTTTAGAAATTTTGAGAAGGTTTTGTTTTGCTTTTTTTTGTATTGGGTGTTCATGTTGTCAGTACTGTCTAAATTGTGCAAACTAATCAATGAGACAAATAAACACTAAATGTGTTTATTTAGATGGATGATCTTGCAGTAATGATTTGACAGGTCTGTGTAATTTTTAGTTTTCCCACAGTGGGTGTAAATGAATTGGTATTTATTTGTAAAACGGAAAAAAAAAAATCCGTGTGGGATTGCTTCCAAACCCCTTTAGCCTGCAATATGGTTTTTGCTTCAGTTGAAAGCACCACCGCAAGTGTTAAAGCATTAAAGCAGAATGTCATTTTTCCAAACATCAAACATCTAAACAGACTAATTGACTAAAACACAATAATAAAACAAATCAAAATCGTACTTGCGTGCAAACGTCTGCCAACACGTCTTAGTGGAGATGGAAAGTACAAATGTGAGAAAGAAAAAAAAAGGTTTCAAATGTGGAAATGGGCTCAGATTCCAATAATGCAGCTTTATGTGTTCAGCAGACCGCATCGAGGAAACTCAGCAGGAGCCCGAGACTGATGAGAAGACAGTCTTGAGACATTTGGGACATATTTGTTAAGGTGAATGGTGGAAAAAAAGTCCCATTATCTTTCTCCATAAACATCTGGCAGGAATATCCATCACAGTGCTGGGACAAATCCCAGTTTTATCATAACGAGTTGCTGTAGAAACTCAACTGGGACTTAAAAGTGAAGAGTTATGAGAGGAGAGACTGTCCGGCTGGCTGAGGCAGGTGCCCCCTGTAGTGTTTGACCTGCACTGGCCAGCAGTTTGGAGAGGATTGATGCAGTGATTCTTTAGTTTCTTTTTACACAAGCTGCATTGCTATACCACTAAATCATTATTTTACTGCTGTAATAATGAAGTAATAGCATCAATTAAGGTGAAAGTTCTCTAATTTACAGCCTTGAAAATTGGTCTTTGATCATCCGAAAACTGTGCTAAATTAGAGGGTTTGCATCGACAGTTCAAGCCTTTCACGAGGATTTATTACATGCAGATGTTTCGGAAATATGTGAATTACAGACTGGTGAGGAGTAACTAGTTACATGTAATGGAGTTACGTAATTAAATTCCGAAATAAATGCAATTGTTATCTGTTAGTGTAAAAAAAATCTCATTAAATTACAGTTACTAATCAAAATGTTGGTGATTACAAATAGGTTATATCCATATTTATATACCTTTTGGTAAAAAGGTTATATGTAGAATTTAACTATTCCTTTTATTATTTGCATCTCTTTGCTGCGAAAGAATACCTCCTTTCGGCATATTTCAGGGTAGGCAGGTCAGCAAAACTGCTGGGACAATTTTTTAACAGTGCTGTTATTGGAACTCAGCATACCCACGGGCACCTTGAAGTTACACATTCTTATACCCACAATAGTAATTTAGCAACCACAGCAGCACAACTAAACACCACATCATTACAGTTCAACAGACATATTACACACGAAAAAGCATGCCCTCTTAAAGCTTTCAACTTCATTGCTGACCCTAATGTGTTTGTATCAATTTCTAACATAGATTCCTTCCATTTTTCAAAATCTGGAGGTGATGCACTCTTCGAGAATCTGAGGACCACTCGAGCAGCTGTGATGACCCCTACATTTATCACAACAAGGTCATATTTTGATACGTTCGGCAATTCTGCATGGTCCTCCAGAAGGCATAGCTTGGTGATTTAGGTACCGTCATGTGCATCCTCTTCCCTGTGTGATGCACAACTTTTTCCCAAAATAGATTAACCAGTTTAAATTCCCAGATTGCATCTAGAAATGTTCCTGTGTCCTTATGACATTTCCAACGAAAATTATCAGTCAGTAGACCCATCCTGTACAGCTTAGAAGGAGTAAACTAAAACCTATAAATTAATTTACTGAGTAAATTTCCTCCTCACCTCCTTTATATATTTCCCAGTATTTCATAGTATTTCTAACCATCCCTCATTGTCTAATTCACACCCAAATTCATTCTGCCATATGATCCTTAGGTTTTTACAAATATATTTTGGTAACCCATTAAAGATTTTGTAGAATATAGCTGCCCTGTGTGCTATACCAGGTAAGCCAAAACATCTAATACTGGGTTCTTATCGTGAATGAATTGGCACTTAGTGATACAACTTCTGATTTGTAAATACTTCCAAAAATTACCTTTATAGTGCTGCTGGGACATATTTAAATGCAGCACCATCAAGGGTAGGATGTTTTACATAGGGCTGGCAACATGTCCTCACATTTTGAGCAATACTTTTGATTGGTTCTCTTTTTTAAAAAAAGGTTGTACACCCTCTTGGGGGGTGGCTGTGTCGTTGGACAAGAACGCCTTTAGTGCAGAAAATTCAACAAAAAATTCTCTTCTGAAATCAGAAAAGGCTCAAACATCACTGTACAATGTAAAGCTTATTTCCCAGTGGAGAAAACGTCAGCATTAAAATGCTTGATGTCAAAGCCGAAGAAACATCTGTAGGCTAGTTAATGTCAGCGCTGTCAGTGACAAATGTTACATTATTCTGGTAAAGTAACAGAAGTAATTACATTACTTATTACATTTATAAGATATAATAGTAATCTGAAGCTAATACATTTAAAAAGTAACCTTCCCACCACTGATAACAACTGTGTCACGCATTAAGAAGTAGAATATGAAATTCTGGCACACATGTTAAGGGACCGTGTATAGAAATGATGTCCTTGGCTTAAAGTCATTGGCAGATGTTTGGTCACAGGTATTATCACAGAATAACTGTGAAATTATTGCATAAACTTGTGAAATGTCGTTCCATCATTCATTCAATTAAATTTAATTAGATTCATTATCAGTCATTATATTTAAATTACAAAATAGCCAATAGCTTACATAGTAGGTGTGGTCGCTACATTACGTAGTAGCATTCTCAAAACCTTTTGTAACTTTTATCTGATATTATAACTGTGTAATTAGATATAGAACTGTCGTAATGCAGGCGGGTGACTCTGTAACTGTTTAATCTGGCGTTGCTGGTTTATCTGAAGACAGAACCTCCAGTTTGAAGCATAAGTAATGTGTGTGGATATAGTTTAAGAGTGGAAGATGATTGCTGTGATTATGGTGATTATTCTAGCAGTGAAAGGGAGTCTGGGATACCGTGTGTTTGCTTTGCTGCCCTGCTCGGGATCTGGTCTTCATAACCCTCATCCATCACACAGCCTGGGATCAAAGATCCTGAGCTGGGAATGTAGCAGATGTCCTAAATAGCCCATAAACAAATGTTTTGTTTGCTTGGTTTGTTGGTCGTACGTTTTTTGAACATGATGAATTTTAAGATGTTAAAAGAGGCATTTGTTAAGAGCTTAACAATGTCCTGCCGTCGGATGAGTAATCAGGGATCTGCACTGTGTTTGCAGCCTAAGCAGGTGTTTCGTGGGAAGGGCTGCAGACATTGTTTTATGTCCAAACTCTTTGATGGTTCAGGGGCAGTAAAGCCTTGGGCTACGCTCCCTCTTGTTTCACTCGGTCTGCCCGCGGGAGTCTTGTTTCTCTGCAATTACAGAGCAATCAGAGCTCAATTACAGCATCAGCAGAGGTGTGTGACGAGATGGCTAACTGGATAAGAGGTGGAGGCTTTACAACCACCCTCTCTGGGAGTGACAGTCTTACTAATCCCTGGTAGTAAAAATGTCAGGTGTGGCTCTTACATCCCTATCTTTAAAGGCTTTACCTTAAAAACAAAACAACATTAATGTTTTAAGCACTAATCACATTTTAAGTGTTCAAAGAGATGCTGTGAACACAGCTACTGAAGATATATCGTTTAAACTCCATCTGCTGCACTTCAGGGAGTTTTGTATTGTGTGGCCTACAATATATTTCCTTATGAAGAGCTTGACTCTCTTTCAACCCTGTCTTCTAGAAAGTACATTTGTATATTACTAAATTCTTTCCATAATTACGTTGTGGTTCAACCAAAAATATGCTTAAAAAATGACGCCGTAGAATTTGACTAAAGATGATGACCGTGAAACCAATACAATGAGCTAAAAGTTGCTACAAAGCTCTGAACAGCTGAGAGGAACTGCAGAGTTGGTGATCATTATTTGTGGTTTCGTCCTGATGAGCGCTCCTTTCACGTTGCAGAGTATTGATGAGTGCAGCTTTTAGGGCTTTACCGCATGCCATTCTTTTAACATTCGAAGCTTTTTATTGAGTTTCTCAAATGAAGCTTTGATTGTCTTTCTCCATATTTTATGACATCATGGCGCTAATAAAACTCCTCTAACAAAATCTTAAGTGATTCATGAGGCAGTCTTTTTTTTTTTTTTTTTAATCAACTATAAATGCAATTTATGGTGCTGTTAGACTGCTCTATTAACACAGCTGTGTGCCTCACCTTGTGTGTAGCAAGTGGGAGAGTAAACAGTTTTTTGACCGCAGTGAAAATGTTTTTAAAATAGCTCAACACCAAGAAATATGGAAGCAGAATATTTTGTTAGATTGATACATGTTGTGAATTTTGGAAATGATTACATCTTTATTCAGCAAATTTGGTGGGGCTGCCACCTGAAGGTCATGGGTTTGAATCATCAGTCCAAGATGCCTCAGTTGACAGAGAATCTTCTACTTGAGCAGTTTTTTTTCCCTTCAGTCTCAGCTGACTTCTGGGAATGTTTCGGTCACCAGATGTTGAGTGCTGCTGAGTGAGTGGCCCTCGCTTTCACGCTGCTCTCTGTACAGGCAGCTGCAGACCCAGGGTGAGTCTGAGTGAGACGGAGGCAGCTGCCTGGAGGAAGAGAGGCTTTTCCCCAGTCAGACTCTGAGATAACGTTATCTTCCAACCCGGTCACTCTGAAGTTGTCAAAATCTGGCGCTTGGTCAGTGACCCCTGGTGTCAACCACGGATGGAAAAGCAGTCCTTTCACATCAGCATGATACGTGGCTGGTCGTAGTTTTAGTTTAATGGTGCCCAGTGGTGTCAGTAGGTGGAAGGCTGAGTAGGGTTGGTGGGAAACACTGACTTTCATCTGGGAGATCGGGGTTCGCTTTCTGTAAGATTGTAAAGCCAAACCTTTCCTAAACCCAACTTTGTGCATTTGTATTTAAAGGAAAAAAAAAACGTCAGTTCACGGTGTTGTACCAACGTAGTGCGTTTATTGTGAAACAGACTTTACGAAAACAGTAAATTTCCTGTTAAAACAGAAGTATATTTTGAAAAGACAATGCATGTAACAGGCAGAACTTCACCGAAGCACCCAGGGTACCTTGCACATCGTACCTTGACGTGGAAAGTCGATGACCAAATGTCGATATGTGACGGGGTTGGAGTGAGGATGTCTTTTTGCTCAACTCTGCTCAGTAGTCACAAATTTACAACTCACAACAAATTAATATACCTACTGCATGTTTGGATGGCACGATTCGGAAACAATCCTTCGCAGCCAACACTGGAAATTAATTCTACAAATAGTATAATACTGATAATATTAGTGTAGCTTGATCTTTTTCTGCAAATGTGCATTAGTACTGGGTTTAAACAGAATGAACAGACAAATGAAACAAAAAAGGACTGCACAGTATTCGAATGTTGATTTGGATGCTTCAGATGTTAAATGTTGTTGTCCTTATTCTTCAGCACCACTGCTAACAAAATGTTGTCTGTCCTTGGCTTTTAAGCTATAGTTACACAAGCTTGTTTACATTTTGTCTAAACAGCCCTGCCAGCTCAGCTGTCAATCAAACATGTAAACAGGTCCACCCATTCAGAGGTTTGGATGCTAAACAAGCATCTGATGCATCTTAAAAGACCTTTTTTCCCCAAATTTCATTTCAGTAATAAGATGAGTAACTTTCAGAATCACTTTGACAGAGATTTGTTTGCTTTAGACAGAGATGGACCTTCAGTTAGATTCACGAGTTACTAAACAACCTGTCAGTTTATAATAACAGGATGATTCATAAACAGCTTTTTGCTCGCGGTGAAATTCCTTCTCCTCTGGACGTGTTTGGTTGTGGTTTGTAGGTAGTCGCACAGTGCAAACAAAGAGAAGAGACAGACATGGTGATGTTTCTCCCCTGGGAAACAAATACTTCCACACACCTTTGTTGCTTTACAAGCCAAACACAGTGAGGTCATTAGTATCTAAAAGCGTACTTTTCTCATTAGGGAGTGATAGACAGCAACCATTGCCAAACAGATGTGAAAACCACTCACACCCCATACGCATTTCCCTCACACCCTGTTCCCCTAACAAGTGGTTTGAGTTACATGGCCCAAAGCCAATGAAAAGCAGTTGATGTTATTTTGTCCACTTCTCTGTCTTTGATTTGTTGTCTGCGGCCGTCTGTTGCCTAGGCTGAAGTGCTCATGCACACACACACCCACACACACACAGAGCAGCAGAGAGTGGATGTACTTTACATAGAGACCAGTGTATGTTAACATACCACTCATCTTACTCACCAGCTCTGTCGACTTGCTCTGCGTCTCCGTACACTGGGTACACAGAAGAGGGCCACACGCAAGTCTAGTCACAGCAAATTCACAGATTGAGGTAATCTCTCTCTCACACACACACATTTGTTTCCATACACACGCACGTGCGTGCACACATACATCGGTCCCCCTCTACTGACAGAATTGAAAACAGGTGCCCACCACATATCTTGCATTCTTCAAAAATACAAAAGTGGTTTGACCTGAATGGTTTCGCTGGAGTGGAGCCATCCTGTATGAAAGAAGAGTCCATGCGGAGATGTGTGTGTGTAAACATGGAGGCGTTGGGTTCTGTGCAACACGCTGGCGGAGCAGCACAGGCTCACAATATATTGGAACCACATTTCTCCCTCTGTGCAACCCTAACATGCAGTGTCAAGTTAACGTCAGGATAAGTCGCAGATACGCCATGCGAACATAGCAAACACCGCATTTAATAGCTTTCGATACAGTGACCGTAACAGGATACCAGTCTGGCTTTGACCGATACGGATGACTGATCAAGCTGCGTCGATAACAGTTCTTAAACTTTTGGCGATCTTTTTCAAAAATTGCAAATTGGAAACGTCAGTCTTGAGATGACCTTGCTTCAGTCGCAGTGTCTTTTTCTGCAGCCACAGAGGATCTGGCTAGTGGAGTAACTGGGCCAATGAGAAACAGAAGGCAGAGAGTTGCTAGACGAATCGAAGGAGCTGGCGGTGAAAATAGATTGAAGCCATGATGGAGGAGCTGATGATAACTGCGCCACACTTTTGGTTTTCCCAGATATTTAAGCAGTTTACTCCCAAATTTTTCATGAGTGGTAATGCTGTTTGTCCGCGACTGCATGTGTGCACGTGGTGTGTGTTAAGGAATAAATGTGAAATTACTCCTCAGACCATCTGGAAAAACCTGAAATACTGTCATCAACAATGGCCCCCAGCACTTAGATGGATGGACAGTCTGAGAGTAGCCGTTTACACCATGCTTTCCCCACTGAGGTCACAATGCAAATGTAATGCTTGTGTTTCACTGCCCACTTCAAGCCGACGTAATGTGAGTTGCTACAGCTGACAGAGAAAATTACAAGCATCTATGCTCTTACATATGGGAACAGTGTAATGGTGTAATTTCATGCACATGTCTTTTTGACTCACAATCAATGCTGAAATCCACAAAGAATGAAATTACTATCAAAAATCCAAAGTCATTGTCTCACCAGTCTTTTCTGAGGAATGTTTTGAGATCATGTTCATTAGCAGCGCGGACACGCTTATAGTGCATTTGAAGAGCTTTGGAGAGCAACATGTGCATCTTTAGATATGGAAAAACATATTGTATTCATAAACAGGAAAAAAGGCTCAGAATTAATTTCTCTAAACAGCCTTCTCCCCTGTCTGCACATGCCTCTTGAGGATTCGGTTTTGATTTGGCTTTTAAAGCAAGCCAGAACTCAGCTCAAGTCTCAAGTGTGTGTGTGTGTGTGTGTGTGTGTGTGTGTGTGTTTGTGTGTATGTACTTGTAGGTTCCAGGCTGATTTTGATAGGACTAAACATCCAAATTGACATTTGCTGTTGCATTAAGCTGCGTCTGGCAGCAAGTCATTATTTTTCTGCATTACATGAAACCAGAGACAGAAAACAAAGCTTTTTTGCTGTGCTCCCTATTTTCTCTTTGGAGGCGAAAATGATGGGGAATGTAGGAATAAATCAGCATTTCTGAACTGAGACTTTAACGTTGATGACAAGAATTGTTTTCACAAATCACCTGAATTTGTATTTGAGGGAGGAAGTGTAGGAGATGCAGATGCACAGCTGTAGGCTGCGTTCATTTTCCTCTCTGTACACAGAATATTTTACAAAGCAGGCTTGAATGGACGCCAGGTAAGTTATGAATGTAACTTGTGCTTTCAGATGAACCTTGTTTAAGATGACTAAACCTGACTTATTCCCTTTCCTGAGTTTAGAACTTACTAGCAAAATTAAATATGTATTTTGTAAATGTAGATTTAAATGTGTTCCTCTTTAAAAAAAATCCATCTATTTAAAATTTGAAATAGAAAATCTTGAATTCAAAACCCTTATATTTTACGATTTAAGCAATGAGGTGCAATCCATGCCACGGTAGATCAAGTAGAAGACTTTGAGAACCCCTTTTTTACAGTAACGTGAAAAATAATCCCTTACAAAAAAAAATTGCTTCAGATTTTTACATTTTTGGCCCTACCTCCCTTTTCCTGGCCACACTGCAAAAATAAATGTCAACATGGGAAATGTTAGCGGACCGATGTAGTTGGCAGTTGATTCATAACACAGCATTAAACGTGAAGGGCACAGGGTTTATGTTTGTGGTTTACCATCACTAACATTTTAAAACGTGTCTTCCTCCTCTCAACCTGCTTTTCATAACTTTAAGTGAAACCGTTTTGCAATCTGAACACTTTCCAGGTCCTAAAAGCAGGTCTGTCTCATAAGTAACAACACTTTGCAGATCTTTCTTTAATGAGGATAATCAGTGTATTATGAATAAACTGCAGCTTAAAAGTAAAACAGAGCACAGTTTACAGCAGTACCAGGAGAGACTGTCATGCAAAGATTAGTATGACTCAGCAGATGTAGACTATTGCTATTAGGCTGCCAGTGGCTCACTGTTTGGGGCGGCATTTTTCCTCCCTTCTGCTATCTGCATGTTACCATTTTTTAAACCCCCTTTGCTACAGAAAACAGTAATAACAATCTCGGAGCTAAAAACCTACACTCTGAAATTGGTAAGTTTTAACAAAGACTTGGAGCGTGGAAAAAAGCATGCCTGCTTTGTTCTTATGGTGAATTTTTTAAAGATCTTCAACAAATTGAGCATAGTGTTAGTTCAGGCAGGACATGATGTCAAGCTCAGCTCACATCCCCAGCTACATCAGCTGATTGATTAAGGGAGTCAGCTGATAGATCACATGATTCCTTTCTATGCAGCGAATTGGCAAATCTCATTCAGGGCACCCTATTTAAACTGCTCTGGTCTGCCTACGGTTGTTGCTTCCTCTGCTGCTTCCTTTGCAACCTGCCTCCACCCCAGCTCTTCCTTTTTATGCTGTGTCTGACTTATCAATGTCATTTATGTTTGTCATTGATGCTGCTCTGTTCTGTTCCCAGGGTTTTTTTTTTTTTGATTTTTTTTTTGCTGTTGCTGCTCTCTCTGCCTTAGGCTTTTAATGTAGGCGCATGGAAGGGCAGGAAGGTTTGTCCCCTCTGCCTCAGGCTTTTTCTTGTTTGCACGTGGAAGGGCAGAGAGGTGTGTTCTGGAAGAGGCTTTCTACGTAGGCCCGAGGAAAGGCAGAGAGGCCCCAAAACAGAGCCATACTGCCAAATATAATACCGCACATGGAAATAAAGTTTTCTTTGACTAAAGACTGAAAAAAAAAAACTTGTCAACGACCACGGTAAAGCTGCCTTTATTAGATAGGACAGTGTAGGCATGAAAGGTGAAGATGGGGGATGACATGCAGCAAAGGGCCACAGGCTGGAATCAAACCTGTGGCTGCTGCAGCAAAGACATTGCTCTCATACATGGGTACGCCTACTCTACCTGCTAAGCCACCATGCCCAATTGACTGTGGTTTGAACCGGTTGAGTGAGCTCCTCCAAAGCCAGATATAGTCAAGCCTCACGTACAAGGCACCAATTATCAAATTATGTTTTTCTTTTTTATCAGTAAAAGTTAAATCACATTGACATACGTCTGTTACAGTTTCTTTGTGGCATTCACAGAGAATTAGCTATTTTGATGACAGTGCTCGCCTCCTCACGTGTTCCACCAAAACAAGTTAATCCCCAACACTGTTTTGCAAGGCCACGGTCGATGTATTACAGGCGTAGAACTGTCCAAGATGACTGTGATTGGTTTAAAGAAACACAAACACACCAGAGCATTTTTCCCCTAGCTGACTGATAATGCTCCCAGATCTTTCTCTTGCAATGACCCAGTCCTGTGACAATAGGTTTGGCCATGTGAGACTATGTAAAGATACACCTGTCTTGTCAGCCTACAGTAACTTCCTAAAGGTGCAGCTACAGAGGAAAGTGCTATTTCATTGGAAACTTCAGATGGGAGTCTGGTGGGTGGTATATAAACCAGCAAACAGTGTTTGTGTGAGTGGGCCCAGTGTACATAGACCTACGTGTACCTCAGCGTTTGAGGGAATATGCAGAGCTGCAGAAATGAGGCATAACGCTGACTGATGCTGCCGGCCTCTCTGCTTCACAGAACTGGCTTTTCTATCAGATAGACAGCTTGACAATATCCAGACCCCACTCTTTCCGCTGCACACAAATACACAAAGGCACGCAAACACACACAGGCACATACACACACATGCATGCACGCACTGTTTTCTGGGTTAGTTCTGCTTATTTCTGGCTGGACTGTTTGTAGGATAAAAGAGAAGTTTGTAGCTGAGTGAGTACAGTAAAGTCTGACCTCTTAGACAGGCTTTCATTGTGTTGTGTGTAATTGAGAATTTTGAGACCCACTTTAAAAAGTATTACAACACACTGTTAGAAACTGTCACTTTTAAAAAGAAACAGCAAACTGAATAATGATGTTGACTCGGAGATTATTCAATGTCAGTTGGATGAGCGTCATTTATTTCTGGCTTGATACTAATAACAGAAGTTAAGGCATTTTCATGTTGGCTTGATTGATTGTCGACGTCTGTGTTTGTGAAACAGTCGATGATTTGTATTGTTCCCATTTGGCAGAGTAATTGTCCAATAACAATAAGTGCTGCTATTTTACCCTAAATTCACCATTTACCACAATATTTCATTAAATCCTGCCATTTCTTCCCTTGAGTACTACACAGATGTGATTGCAACAACACACACACACAAAATGCAGTATGTGTGCATGTGCATACACACACACATTCACAGTGTCTTGGTAATGTCATTACTTTCGTCTGACTGAGATCACAGATTTGTAGCTTCAGGGCTTTCTAGTGTCTGCATAGGAGCCCCTTCATGTTTGGCCTTCGTGATCTGCAGATTTCCTGACACCAGGAGGGTGAATCTACCCGGCATCTTTTTCTCTTTGGATGAAAGCATATGATCCTCCGCTTTTGTCAGGCAATAAATGAGAGCCGGGCTACACCGACCAGTAATGTTATACTTCCTCCTTGGGCGAGTAGCTGTTGTTAGTGTGTGCAGGCGAAACAGGACCTGGCCAACTGAGGATTAACCACCATTAAAAGTTTGGTTTGTCCTGTTTACCCTGACTGAGACAATTCATGGCTAACTGTAGCTTAAGTATGTACCAGCTCAGAGAGCTCAAAGAGATGTCTTCAAATGTGTTGTTTTGTCTAAGATATTCAGTTTACTAATATAATATGACAAAGAGAAGCAGCAAATTCTGCTATTTGAGAAGCTGCAACCTGAGAATGTGCATCATATTTTCACTATTATTGCTTTAAAAATGACTGATTGCTTTCTGTAGATCGACTTACCAATTAACTGACTGATAACTTCAGCTCCATCTATAATGACTGATGCATTTATAGCTATTAATTTAATCAATATTACCAAAAAATGGAATGATCTACTTTCTTATCCACTGCCCACTTAGAAGAACTACCTCTGACTTCATCATCAGAAAGAAGAAAGCCAGCAGTGAGTACGTCTGCCGCTGCTTAAGTGGAATCAATAGTAAAATTCCCCAGGAAGCAAACTGACACATAAACACGTGGACATTTATTTGATAGTACATGCTGCTCTTAGACCTGCCAGCGGAGAAACAATATTTTTAGCAGCTTGGGGCATCTCATGATGCCTTTATGATGTGTGTGCACGGCTGCTAGCTGTGTCTCGGAGTGAGGCTGGTTGCCTTCTGCTCAGATCTCAGGTGAGGAAAGGCCTGGAATCACTCATCCTGACAGCCACATCTGGCGTTACTTTCTCTGTCCTGTTGCCCTCAAATCCGCTCCTGCAAACAGACACCACTCTGATTTAACCACAGAGGGAAGGAGTTATGATAATAGCAATTATGATAATAACGTTATTGGTGGTTATTAATGAGATGGAGAACAGACAGTTTACTCAGGAGACATACGCTGTCAAAGAGTGCTGTGTGGAATAAAACCATTGTTACTGCTAGTATGGGGTTTTTTTTTTTTGTTTCCAGGCTTTGTCCTGCCGCTGCTCAAAAACCAATGAATGCCAGGTGCAACAAGCGATCTTTCTGTTCTATTTGCTCTGTGGATTATACATAACCACTGCTCTATTGAAAGTAAAGGCTTACAGTAAATGCTGAATAAAAAACCACATTTGCACTGGAGCGTGACTTAATAAGCATTGTTTAGTGTTCCAGCGTATTTTGACTCTGACTTAAAGCCAGACGTTTGTATCTCTCACATTCATTTATTAAATATTATAATATAAGAGAACCTCACACCTTTCACATGACTGTAACAGCTCGATATGTATCCAAAATAATCACCTCACATGCTCCCCACTGCTTTTGTCTTCATTCCACATGAGCTGGAGCGATCAGTTGGCAAGCTCGGCTGGTACCAAACCCACAGTTGAGGGCAAACTCTAGTCAGAACCAGACGGGTACACAGTCATCATCTGTTTCCTGTTGAACCTGGGAAGCAAGGGTCGGATGTCAGGGTAATATTTACATTAATGGAATGACTCCAAACAGATTAAATTTCAAAAACGCTTGAGCTTGAGGTATCCAAGAGCAGCCTGCAGTCGCACGTTAAAATGTAAACAAACACTTTTGGCACTCTCACCATATGCCAGCATCTGTGGTGAGGCTGTCTACTTTACTGCCCAGTGAGAACCATGATTTGATGGAGATAGCAGACATAAATGTGAGTGAGTATTCAGCTGCACGGGAAACAGAACGATCCTGTGCTCGCTGCTTTGAGGAGCGCATCACCACAGGAGTCCATGATGGGAAAATCAGTCTTTCTGGATTCTCACTGGATGTTGTTAAAGACAAAAACTGTTGTCATGTGCATAAATTGGACTCACATGCACAAACACAAAGTCAATACACATTACTGCTGAGAAATGTAATCTCCTTTTGCTAATTGTGTATGTTACAATTTACTGAGGTTGAAGACTTGAGAAGAGGCCACCCTTTTCTGAAGAGTCACATGAGAAGGAGCGTGTTTGTTTAAAAGGAGAAAACCAATGTTTTTCAAATGACATTTTGCTTTCATTAGGTGATCGACATTTTTTTTACCCGTTCTCAGCGTTGAGAACCTGTAGAGTGCTTTATAACACAATATCCCCCTTGTTGTTTTTAGCCAGACCAGTTGCGTGATGGCGAAATTGTTCCTATGACAATACATTTGATTTCTGTTAATGTGCACAGCATCACAATAACAGTAAAAACATGAGTTTTAATTGTTACTTAAAATTAAGAACCTCCATTTACCACATCTGTTTATATTCTCTTCAGTTACACAACAACAAGATGGATAGATAGAGCTTTATTTGTTATTATTTCAAGATAATGACATTACAGAGCTCTTCTAGTGCACAGGGCGTGTAGCAAAATAAGAGTAAAAGAAGACATATAAAGCCAAGAGTCATCAGTTAAAACAAAAAAAGGGGTGGATAAATATCAATTAAAACATTAATAAATACAAACAATTACAGCAACATGATCAATTCTACCAGGAAGTACTATGAATTGGTGGCACAGAGCCTTTACTTTGAAGTGCCGTTCCCTGCTGTAGAGTGAGCAACCAACATAAAGCTATATGACAGAGACAGCCAACTAGCTCCATGACATGGCCAAACACAAGTATGACGCTGAATACATTGAACTGTGTGGACCTTGAACAAATGACTAAGGAGAAATCTTGACCCCATGGCTGGACCAGTTGGGAATCAGTGGGATAAAGGTAAAAGCTGTGTTGTTTATTGTACCACAGCTCAGGGAAAGAAGCTGTTTTTCATCCCTGAAGTCTGAGCTGCAATATTCCCGCATCTCCTGCCAGGCAGCAAGAGGTTGAGGAAGTGGTGGCTGGGGTGTGATGGATCTTTAATGATGTAGTGAGCTTGCTGCAGGCGTCGTGAGGTGTAGGTTAAACCGGACATAGCTGCAAATATAGGTGGATAAGGAACCAGGAGCACCACATATGTATGCATTCATACTGTAGGTTGTAGAGCTAACATGCAAATCAGCAGATCAATGAGTTCCACATGGTCTCCGTCACGTGGGCATGTGATTCCAGGTGCATGAAAAGAATCAAAGTTACAACTGCTTTGTGGGTTTCTCCCAGCCAGGTCTTTAGACAAACTGTACAACTTTGCCGACTGTGCGGGTCTGCACCTGATCCTGGGGCTCAACTCGCTGCACAGAAACCCAGACAACTCCTGGAACACCTCCTCCACCCTGAGCCTCCTCAAGTACGGCGCTGGAAAGAAGTACAACATCTCCTGGGAGCTGGGCAACGGTCAGTACAACACACACCACATATTAGATTACATGATAGACTACAGTCTGTAATAAAAAGGAAGTTCTGTCATGGTGGTCTTTGTTCCTGCAGCTTACTGGAAACCCTTAGATTCAGAAACGTTGAATGAATACAACCTCTAACAGAAGCAACATCATTTCAGTGAAAGACTAGTGAAAACTTTTAATGAAGGGTTGGTCCAATAAATTGCAGTTTTAGGTCCAGAATCCTCTCCAGGAGTTTTTTCTCCACTAAAACTGTGCTATGAGAAAGCACATTTTGTTCATTAAACATTTCCTGAATACAACTGCTTTGATAGAGACGTTATTGATGCCCTGAGCTGTCAGTGAGAGCCCAGCAGATTAAGGGTTAAGGCGAGGGTTCATTCAGGGATGAGAGGAACTGCTAGTCCTCATGTCATCCTAACCATCTGTGTTCCTGGGGTGCTGCAGTGCACACAGAGCCCTGTGTTTCCCTGCTGCACATCACTTCATATTTTCATTTCATTTCATTTCATCTGCAATAAAGCTCACAGTGGAAACTTTAATTTTATCCTAAGCCTAAAAGTACCATGGAAACTCCATTGATTGAACCATTTGAGGACTTGAACCGTAGCAAAAGTGATCATTTCAAGCAAATCACGCAGACACTGCAGGCACAGAGCAAATTAAATGAAAAGGTGATCCTTTAAAATATGCTCGTAATATCCTCATTATAGTTTTCAGGAATGCAGCACAGACACAGCTACTCAAAACAGACATGTTGAAAGTTTTATTTTAGAGCTCTATACAACCTGCTGCCGATAAAATCAAAATGGTCTTTAGTAGGGTAGTTAAAGAGCGGCAGCCCTGCAAAAGTTTAGTTTCCCTCCATTTGGGGAAACTAGCTCCCTCGCTCTCTTTGTTTTACTGAGTCTGCAAGGCCACCCTGTGCGCCTGGACCATTCGCCTGACACTGAGTCCATCTGTCTGTATTACTGCGAATTGCCCAATTATCCCTTTTTCTACTGGCTGTTGGATACTCTCTAGGAGAGCAAGATCAGACTACAACAACAACAATATTCCCCTCCACCTCCCCACTGTTGCTTGTATAAACTCTATCTCTCTGGCTCAGTGTACTGCATCTCCTCTTCCCAGAGCCTAATGCCTACCGCAGCATGGTGGGTCACGCGGTCAACAGCACCCAGTTGGCTCAGGACTACACCAAGCTGAGGACCCTGCTGCAGTCTGTGCGCTACTACCACCGAGCTCACCTCTACGGCCCCAATGCAGGACGACCCCGGAAGAATGCCATCCAGCTGCTGGATGGGTGAGTCAGCAATAAAACATTGATTGGGCAGGATTCCTGTCCTTGTTAGGGAAAAAAGGGGGAAGGTGGTGGAAAGTTATGCTGCAGCGGTTTGTGACTTTTACTGAGCTTTTCTGTGTTTAACGCGCACACACATACACACACACACTGCAAAAGTGTTCAGTGTTTATGGATTTCCACTCTGCAGTTCTGGCGTCTCAGCTCCAGTTATACCGTGTCAACCTAAATAAAGTGTCATCTGATTGATAACGTGACGGCACAATGTCCCACCTGCTGGTTTTACCCAGAAGCTCCACAAGCTTTGGTCTGAATCTTATCTAACAGCCCTCGCTCAACTGCAGCCTGTCCCCTCCTCAGATTGTAGTGTCATACTTTGTAGTCATACCTTTACTGCAAAAAACAAACCCAACCAATCAAACTAACAAACGAAAACATATGTGCAGCTTTGTATTGTGCTACAGTAGTTACCTACAAATCAGTAATACATCACAGTTTACCTTCTTTAAAGGCAAACATACATTTTCAGGTTAAAACATTATCTTCTGGGCAACAGACTCTATTCAGGTCAATGTGAATACCAACTAACTATTTCTTGGTGTAGACTGTTTTGGTGCGAGTTGCCAAGTGTTAATTGAGTGTCCGACACTGAATGTAGGTACTCAGGCTGCTTTTGGATGTTACTGCCTGTCTTCATATGTTAAAACTCTTCAGGCAAAAAATGCTTCCTCAGCTCTGTTGACCAAATAGATGACATCATCTCTTAAAAACATATTCATCACTTTCGAATAAGTTAAGCCCTTTTGAGCATTTCTGTCTGTTGAAATGGAAACAAACCGACGGAAATGGATGCATCAGTGGCCCCGTACAACAAACACAGACTGGAAATCAAACATAAATGGATATACACAACTCTGTCAGTGTTGGAAAATCCAAATAGGAGTGACCTTAGGAGAGAGGTTTTCTTTTTCTGAATTAGAGAATACCTCAGTGCTATCAAGAATTTATGATTTTATCATAAAATGTGGTAACACTTAAAAAGCTACAGCTGGCAACTTTTATGAAAATAACCATATTCTGAAAGAAGTACATGAGACAGATAATCTGTGAAAAATATGATGTCCCTTCCTTCTTTCACTGCCTTTTGTGTCCACTAGAATTGATTGCAGTGCACCCAAAACAACCAATCAGAGCTGAGGTGTCTCTAATACAGCTGTCAATCATGTCAATCACTACTCATGAACTGCAGTCAGACTGTCAAACTAGGCAGCGCTGCTCAAATACAAATCAAGATTGTGTTACTTCATTGCCTATTTCTCACCTCAAATGTTTTCAGAAACATTTTTAAGCGTACTGTTTAGCTGTAAAAATAGAATGTTTTTGGTTTGGCCAGTGGGCAGTTTTTTGTTTCAGCTCATCTGTTTCCAATGTGGCGGCTAGGTCACACACTTTCTCATTTTACAGCTAAACAGTACACTAAAATATGTTTCTGAAAACATGTGAGGTGAGAAATAAGCAATGCAGTAACATAATATTGATTCATATTTGATCAGTGCTGCTTAGTTTGACAGTTTGACCAAAGTTCATGACCAGTGATTGACAGCTGTTTTTGAGAGTTCTTGGCTCTGATGGGTTGTTTTTGTTTGTGTATAGTAAGGCCATTAGAGGCGCTACAAGGTTATACAGTGGGCAGAGGAATAGGTTTTTTTTCCCCACAGATTATATGTCTCATTTACTGCTGTGTGAATACAGTGACAATTTCAGCAAATATGGCAAAAATCTACTTTGTATGAAAGTTACCAACTTTAACTCCCAACTTTGGCATTTATAAGCAGCATAAAATATGTAATAAATGATTTATAACCAGCATTTAGTATGTAATATAGCATTTATAAGCACTTATTCATGTGTTTGTAAACAACAATAACTCCCCTGGATGAAGCTGGGGTCTGAACAGATAACGAATGACAACACAGTAAAACAGAGTTGTAATAATATGAAATATATCTTAATAGGACAATTATAGTTGTTGAAAAATATTTCACATTAATAAATATTTCAAAAATGTCATATCTGCTTACAACTACATTATAGTGTGTTATTTAACATTGAGTTAAATACTACATACTGTAGCGGGCATTACCATACAAGTCAATGTAAAGATCGAATGCCTCGTGCGGATGTTCAGTGTGTAATAATTTAATGAAAGCTTCACATACATACATAACAATATTGCTAATATTTTGTCCACAAGGTCTAATAGATTTGAGCATAGCCATGGGTGAAAAATACAAAACAAACACTGCTATACTTGACATGACTATTGAGTTAGAGATGGTAACCATCAACATTACATTTTCTGTTCTGTGTGGCTGACAGGAAGCTTTAATCAAAGCTGTACTTGTCTGTTGCCAGATACACAGATTACAAGACAGTTAGAAGTGATGGAGGTGGACTATATAGCCCTGGCTTAAATCGGCATTGAATAAATAAACAGGGAACAGCATTCCTTTGAGCCAAAAGAGTTCATTAAGTTAAACCTTTGTGCACTAAAATTGTGTGTGCATATGCAGGTGCGTGTGCAGATATAAATACACAGGAACAGTTTAATGTCTCAGTATATCTCAGCTTGAATCTGTCTCCAGCTCCTCTCTGCAACCACACACATTTTGACAGGTAGTTGGAAGACACAGGAGAAAGAATAATTTGATATGGGTCTCCCTCCTCTATGCACTTGAGCTACTTACATCAGTGAAACCATTAGGGACTGCTGTTTATCTCACTGAGTACTCACAGTTCAAATTTACTCAGAAATAAAAGGTGTGTGTAGTGTTTGGTTCAGACTGATTGATGGGCAGTGGACTCACGGGAAAGGGAGGATGTAGAAGATGAGTGGTGAGAAGAGGAGGAGGAGTGAGAGGATGAAGAGGAGAGAGCCGGAGTATCCGCAGGTCACGGGTGACACATTTAATGACGGGGTGATTCTTGTGTGTTTGACACTGTTACGAGGGGGTGGCTCTTGTGTTTGACAGCCCAACCACTCTAGTGCTCTCAGGAAATAAGATGAATTAGACACTGAGCTGCTCAACAGTCCAAATATCAGAGCCGGACAGACTAAACAAGCCGAGCGGTGAAAGTTTAGAGGCACACACATTTGGGCATGTCTGACAAGCTGTTACCCCCAAATATGGAGAGATTTGGGTCAGGTAGACCAGGAAACACACACACACATACACAGAGATGCACAAGCTCAGGAGGTGGAGGGGAGACAGGGGGAGGGACTGTGTATGTGCGGAGTTGGTAACTGTGTACAGGAGCTTGTATTTAACTAACTGAAAGCAAACTGCAGAGGCTGCAGGAGCAGTGAAAACACTTTAACTGCTGTTTACTGTTTTACAAAACTAGCAGGACGTTAAACTGATTTCTGTCTCCAATTTTTGTAGTTTGCAGTTTTACCATGTTATCTACAACACTTAGTGTGGAGTAGATTAAAGGAACAGTTCACCTCAAAATCAAAACTACATGTTTTTCTCCTAAATATCAATCTAGATTGTTGTGGTTTGAGTTGCAGAGTGTTGGAGATATCACTCGTAGAGATGTGCTTTCTTTGCTATATAATGGAATAGATGGCACTCGGCTTGTGGTGTTAAAAATGCCTAACGCCTGGGCCACACCGCCCGCGGAAGCACTGTGAATAGCCTCGAAGCGAAGCCAGTTTCCTTTCGGCGGCCACGTTAACCGATTGTGTCATCCACGCAGCTCCACGGCCGGCCCTGCAGCGATCGTTTCGGCGTCTGGACTATTTTCTGTGCGAGCCACGAGCAAATGTGTCAAGCCGGGCAGGAAGTCAAACAAAGGAGCAACAACAGCATCCGGTCAATTTTCAGAATAAAACAATTTCAAAATAAAACACCCCGTTTGACAAATGCAATGTATATGTGTGTGTGTGTGTGTGTGTGTGTGTGTATGTATATACATATACTCATTACTAAGAAGTCGACATACATGTACAGTTGTTAGGAAAACATGGCGTATAATTTTATGAGGTTATTTACTTACCCATAATGGAAAAACAGCCCCAAATGTGACGGAGACCACAGCTGGGATCATAAGCACTTGTCGACCAGTGTGGAGAAATGCGTGTCTGAAGTTTACGGAAATGCTCTGGCTCGCGCGAGAATTTCGGTGCGCTGGAGTTTGCAGCACTTCGTTGGCAGTGTGGCCTTGGCGTCAAAAATACATTTGGAAAACTGAACAGCAGTAGCTCCTTCCAGAAATTATGACCCAGTTAACTCAAGATAATTCAAAGACCTTGTTGTGAGCAGTTTCATGTAGGAACTATTTTCTTACTGCCTAACCACACCCACAAGCATAAGAGGTGTGCATGTACTCATACTCAATATGTTGAAAGAGAGAGAGAGAGAGAGAGAGAGAGAAAGACTGGTGTATTATAGAAGCCTAACTAGGGGCTGGTACAAGGCAAGCCTGAGCCGGCCCTAACTATAAGCTTTATCAAAGAGGAAAGTCTTAAGTCTAGTCTTAAATGTGGAGACGGTGTCTGCCTCCCGGACCGTAACAGGAAGATGATTCCACAGGAGAGGAGCCTGATAGCTGAAGGCTCTGGCTCCTGATCTACTTTTGGAGACTTTAGGGACCACGAGTAACCCTGCATTCTCCAAGCGCAGAGTTCTGGTAGGATAATATGGCACTATGAGCTCTCTAAGATATGACGGAGCCTGACCATTTAGAGCTTTATAAGTTAACAGTAGGATTTTAAATTCAATTCTGGGCGTTTATGTAACTGTTGTCAGAACCTCAGCTCTTTTTTAAAAAGGACATTGTTGGTAAATTCACTTTTGCTTTCCACATAATCTGGGGTGAAACAAGGATATACAAACTGTATTGTCTGCCTGCCTTTCTAAACGGGTCTTGCAATATTTCCATGTCCCCGGGTCTCAGCAGTAGAGTTGGTGGATAAAATGTTATTGTAATATTAATGCCCATAACTTTTCTGTAAAGAATCATGCTCATGTTTGATGAAAAAGTGCCTATCAGGTCAAGACATCTCTGTTTTTCTGACTTTCAGGTTCATGAAGAATGCTGGCTCTGTCGTAGATGCAGTTACGTGGCAACAGTAGGTATTTTACCCTTTTTTTCTATTTTATTATTTTGTCTGTAGAAAACCACAGAGTTAATCTGCTGTCCTCTAAAACTGTACACCACTCATTTAACTAACCATAAATCTAAGAGCACAGGCCATGTTGTGTTGTTGCACAGCACATTTGACACATTCCGGTGTGCAGTAGCCAGTGATAACCAGTATTGACACTGTTACTGAAAGAGACTGATGCATAACGTGGAGAGCTGTGTTTATCCTGTAAGTGGAACAACAGGAAAAGAGCCTGAGAGAGTGTGTGTGTTAAATTAGTAACACCTGCCATTTGTCTATTGCACATCCTGTAGGAATGCATACAGACATATCAATGGTTTGATCTTTTCCCCCGCGTTTAATCTGTGTTTCTTTACACATATGTTCGACTTGTACACAGAGACATACCCACTGTAACCTCAAACGAGCCCTGTGCGACTGAGCCAGTGGTCATCCAGGTGAAGGTCAGGTCTAATTAGGAGAAATTAGAAGAAACGGAAGGAGGCAGGGCTGTCAGTAAGGCTTAGGAAAACACCACCCACACTGTTAAAATCAAACCATATGCTCTGGCTCATTCCCTCTGTCAATTAGCCCGTTTTACACTACAGATCCAGATTCCAGTCTAACCAGTCTGCGTGACAGCAACTCTGACCTCTACAAAAGAAGCCAAACGTATAAAAGTGGAGACCACTCATTAACACGTCTATGACACAGGTTTTACTCCACTGCAGCTGGCTGAAGTTGTTTTGAGTTGAGCGTGGTCGGATGGAAACGTAGCGTTCATTATAAACTAGTTAAGAGTATCATATGGATTTGTTAGAGAGCACGTCTGTCTGTGGCTTACAGTCAGAGGTGTGCTGTTGGAGCTTGCGGTGGTGAGACATGTTGGTTCTGTAGTGAAATGTTTGTGTACCTCCAGATCACGACACATGGATATGTGGTTTGCATTATGTTATGACGTTTATTCCACAACATTGTAGTTTGACATTTGCAGCATCTTGCCACTTACTGCCTATCCATTTTTGGATTCCCCAACAAAACATGATTAGTATATATGTAGTCATTCTCTCTCTGTATCTTCTTTCATCTTTCTTTTTCTTATAGAAGAAATCTGCCTATTTGTTCCAAAAGTGTTTGGTCGATTGTCTGTATGCAGTTTTTTTTCTGTAGTCTTTTCACAGCACTTTAACCCTGACCCAGATTTTTTTTTTTTTTTTTACATAAGTTAAAGACTTAAATCACCCAAATGATGAAATAACATTTCCTCTCCTAACTCCACTGATATGTGTAGACTGGTTTGGTTTTATTTTGTTTCGGTTTTAAGATAAAGGGCTCTGTTTGAAAAAAGACATCAGCAGTTACATCTGTTTCGAGACACAGTGTCCCTGTTACTCTGGATAATCCACAGAACACGCAGTCAGACAGTTTTCATAGTTTCGGTCAAAGCTGTTGAGGTCAATGAATTATCCAGAGTAGCCAGGACATCCACCATAATTAACCTTATGTTTTTAAATTCACACCAAATGGAGCCAATGCATTGAGCAGATAGAGTAGAGGCAGCGAGAGTTATCACCAAAAACAGCTCATTTCTTCTGCAAAATGCAAATGCTTCTCGAAAATTGTATCTTCACACAGGCTGCGTGTGCTTCAGCAGAATATGGGTGCCACTCATCATTGGTCTTACCACACAAAACCAACAAAATTTACTGAGTCTATGCATCACACATAAACACACTTTACAGCGTGCACATAGACAGTATTAGCAACATATGCATATAATGATTGTTTTCCCAGATAAACTCTAACATATAATATCAGTAACTTGGCATGACAGTCATTATTAGATTTTAAAAACATAGGCCTTTGCATTTGCTGATCAAACGTGAAAAGTTGATGTGTTCAAGGACTGTCCAAAATTTACAAACACCAACGATAATTTCTGTTTTTACAGTTTCTGGCTGTGACAAAAGGTGTAATTTCGACAATTTTTTAAAGAAGATTTGGGGTTCAGAAGATATTTAGGATTTATACAAAATACAACATTTTAAAGTTGTATGTCCTTTGCCTAAGGACGGCTTTTGTCATTAGTTTCTGATGCCGTAAGTCACTGCCCAAGCTACTTCGGAGTGAGACTGGGCTCTGTCGACAGCTATTGGATGTATTGCTGCAGATGTTCAGTAAGAATCATGATAACTTTGTTGATCTTTTACATTTTTTTCTGCTGTAATTTATAGCGCCATCAGTGGGTCAGATTTTCATTTTTTTCATTACTTTGGTTTACAACCAAATATCTGTAAAACTAATGACTTTTCCAGCAGCCCCAGCTGCACTGTAGTGCTAATAAGCAAATGTTAGCATATTAGCATGCTTCACTAAGATGATGGGCATGATAAATGCTGCTTGCAAAAACATCAGCATGTTGGCATTGTTAATGAGGTGTTAGCATTTAACTCACAGCAGCACCACTGTGCCTAACTAAAGTTCAGCCCCACAGAACTACTAGCTTAATCTTTTTACCTTCACCTCTGTTGTATTGGGGTGTTGGCAAAAATCTCACATATGAGCATCTCGAGTCTGGGCAATAAAACCAGCACTGTCTGAATGATTGGATATCATTAGAAGGAGGCCTAAGTGAGAAAATATGTTTTTATGCAATTTAGGGTTATTTAATCAAACACCCAACTATAACACCCTCTAACCTTAACCACAGTGAACACACTCTGCCTTACCCAACAGGGTCTGCTTCATGGTGAGAGAATTAAGCCAGTCAAAAGTGTGTGACCAAACGGCTGCCAGATCTCACTGTGAAAATATGAGCAAGAGAAGTGAACAAGACAAATTTTACGATTTGCTGTTTAGATGCCCCCGAGCTAAGCCATTAATGTGAGCCCTAATTGTTCCAGCAGTGGGGTATTAGTGGTGTGAACATCTGAGTGTGAAACGAGCAAGCAAAAGCCCCCCGCTAAACTTGTTTTAATAATGAAGTGATGAAAGGTACGCTTTAATGACCGTTCCTGTACCAAGAGCACTTCTCGCACTAAGCACTGTGGTCTGAAGGCAGTTTTTACTTTGGTCAAAAACGTATATGTTCATTAGTTTTACTCTTGCAGCTTCACTGTCGTATTTTGACACATTATACTGATTTATTGGTGGTCCTACATGCCAGAGAGCAGAGTGTGCTGGTTTCTACTGCTGATGGGGGAAACAAAAAAGAGATGTTAGAGATTTGCAATCTTCTCCTTTCTAGTTTGAAAATCACAGAGGGCTTATAAATTCACTGATGGCATTCCTGAGGGAAGCTACATATCCTTCAGCTGTTACGTAATGATGACTGATCAGACGATAACCTGCTGGTCCACATCAGGGAACACATCATCTCCTTACTGTGTGACCCCTCTGCTCACCCCAAATCTCTGGCTACACTTCCTTAATGCTATCCATGACATGCTATGGTGCTCGCCAGTCCGATTCTTTTTCAGTTCCCTTATTGATTTGTAAACAATTCTCTGTGTAGGGGGAAAAAAGTAGGCCTACACATGTTTTCAGCCTCAACACAACAGTTTTATTACCTCTGAGTCTGAACACTGTGGATGAAATGAGAGAATATTTGTTGTTTTCATTTTGTTTTTATAGTCAAGGAAAAAATCTGCAAAGCCTGCCCACATGGTGCTAATGTTATTATAACAGGATATATTTACCCTTAGTAACAGACGTGCTGCTCAGTTGGGAAGCTGTGGCAGTTGCGTGTCGAGTGTCAAATACATGGCATTCCTGGAAGTAAAGCCAAAGTTGCATAGAAAGATGTTTCAGCATATTGCTGGTGCTTCCAGCCATACTTGAAATGATTTTTTACAGACATGACAAGCAGCACTGTTACCATCTTTCTTTGGGAGATGAAGCCACGCTTTAAACCGTTTCTTTCTTTCTTTCTTTCTTCTTTGACTCCTTCTTGTTGCGAGTCTCTATCAGTGTAGACCAGGGACTGGCAACCTTAACAATCAAAAGAGACCTAAAAGTAATTAAAAAAAAGAAAAAAAAGAAAGTTGTCTGGAGCCGCAAAATATATTTGAGTCTTATATGAAGGTAACACAGCCCATTAAGTGTAAATTAGCCTATCAACATATTAATGAATGCTCATTTAGACCTATTAATATATTAATAGGACTAAATGAGCATTCATTAATATGTTTTACCACAAGGTGGCTACTCTGCAGTGGGCTCTTTATGATTACTTTATTTTTGCAGCATTGGCAGTAAAAACAAACAAACCTGTCCACACCCTATTACAGTGGTTCCCAACTGGTGGGTTGCGGTCCAAAAATGGGTCATGGGTTCATTTGGAATGTGGAAAGTGTCAAGTTTTGTAAAAACACACTTTATTTTGAATTAAGGTAAATTTCCAGCACAGAGTTTTTATTTTGATGTGCCGTTTCCTGCTGTAAAATGAGTTACCACTGGACAGCTACTGGACATAGACAGCAAAGTAGCTCAACAACATCGCCAAATGCAAGTATGACTCTAATGTATTAAACTGTGGACGTTGAACTGGTCACTAGGGAGAAATCTGGACCCCGTGGCTGGACCAGTTAGGAATCATTGCACTAAATACGCTGTTTTCCTCCAATACATTTCCTTTTTTGGATTTGGAATCCATTGCTAGCCTAGCTAGGTAGACTCAAGACTAGCTTATGCTGTTGAGGTTTGGTTTCCTATTTGGTGTATTGGCTATACAGTTTAACAGTTGGAGAATGTAAGAACTTCTTAAAGGGAAATTTCGTTTTATTTCAACCTGTCTCCTATCGTCCTAAATTTGTTTCAAGTGACTCATGACGAAAAATAATAGTTAGCATGTTAGCCGTTAGCCTAGATACAGCCGGGGTGCATTAGTAGCGTCAGACCTGTTAAAGCGTAAGTGAACGGGCATCCCTTCAAGTGCAAAGTTAGTCCACTAAACAAGCTTTTTTTCCCACAAAGACCGCCTCATATCGTTAGGATAAATGTCAGAGAACATATAGAAAACGACATGTAAACGTGTTGTCTTACCTTACCGGTGTGCTGCCATGTTTGTTTATCATCTAGCACTGCTTTCCAAAGTGCGGCCAAAATATCGCGAGAACAAGCAGCGATCTCATAGCGTGCCTAAACAAGCAGCAACAGCTGGAAGGATACACTGACGAAGAGCTTCGTGAAATTGAAGAACGGAGGAGGAGAGAGAGAGAGGCGCAACAGGTAGAGGACGAATGGCTGCTGCAAGGCTGAGTAGCTCTGGAGATTGGTGGTCTACCTGTGAATGCTGTGCCCCAGTGCCCACAGAAGAGGAATGCCTCTGTTGCAAGGAATGGGACCGGTTGCAGCCTTATTTTCAAGCCCAAGGCAGACAGAGCAGCAGCAAAGACCCCCGGGAACAGAACAGAGCAGCATCAATGACAATCAGAAATGATAGTGGTAAGTCAGACGTAGCATGAAAAGGAGGAGCTGGGCTGGAGGTGGTTTGCAAAGTCAACAGCAACAGAAGGCAGGCCAGAGCAGTTTAAATAGGGCGCCCTGAATGGGATACACCAATTAGTTGCATAGAGAGGAATCATGTGATCTATCAGCTGACTCCCTTTCATCAAGGGGTTTGAGAGCAGCTGATGTAGCTGGGATGTGAGCTGAGCTTGACATCATGTCCTGCCTGAACTAATGCTGTACTCAATTTTTGGACAAAGCTAGAGGGAGCTACCCTGGAAATGAAGTTCTTGCGAGAGCACAATTTGAATTTGCTCAGTGAGTCACTCTGGCAATCAGTAATGATGCTCATTACCTATGCCCATGAAACCGAGTTGCACCAATCATATCGGTGTATCTGATATAAGCGGGCCAGAGGCGAGCTAAACAGATAACGACAGCGCTGCGACGACAAAGTCCGGAATCAGTCAGTAAACATTGTAAGATGGCTACGGATGAACACCAGTTGTTTGAAACGGCTTTGGCCGCTATGAGTTAGACTTGGCTTTTTCTCTAAAAGAGGAACAGAAGACGGCGCTCGAATCTTTCTTTGCAAGAAGGACGTTTTTGCTGTTTTGCCGACCAGATACGGCAAGAGTCTAAACTACCAGTTAGCTCCGTTGGTAGCTAAGCGTATACATCACCCCGTGTATTGTTCTGATTGGTCGTAGTGTTATCCAGTTGCGTGCAGTGATATTTACAGATGCATGCTTGGAGCCGCCCCTCGAGTTGGGCCATTTTCATTACTCATGGCCAGACCCTAAATCTTTCTAGATTTGGGTCTAGATTTCCAGGCTAAGAGGGAGCCACTGGAGAGGGGCAAAAGTGCCGCATGTGGCATTCGATTTAGATGGATCAGACAATTTGGAACCAATTCCCACCTGGAACCAGTTCTCGATTATCATCCCTACATGAGACTGCAACAACCAAACAACTAATAACAAGTTCTCTGTGATCATTAACTGAAGCAGCATTAATGTGAGAGGAACCATTATTCTTCAGTACTTTTGTTAGTACTTCAAACCATAGATATACTCTGATAAAACCTAAAATAATGGTCTTTAAGTTTCAGTTATGTACTTTTCCATTTTGTGTATTGATTCTCTGTCATCTCTGCTTCTGTCTGCCATCTGATCACATATTTGTTCTGCAGTCTGCACTCTATGTCTGTTGTGCTAGATAGTTTAGTTAGTGAGCTGTCTTTGATGCGGCGCAGGCACAGTGAGAGCTGTGTAAAACAAGCTGACCAAGTGGGTCTTTTGACGGAAAACATTCGGACAGTGTTATTCATTTTTGCATTTAATTGAATTCTGGTCAGTCTGGCAATTTTGGATGAACAAAGGGAAAAATTCTTGGTTCTTAGACTTGAGACAGTGGTATGAATACTGCGCTGTGATCCACTCCGTCCCGCTCAAAATACTAAAACTGTTTTCTTTATGTTGCCTGTTTGTTGTCACATACTGTTTGCTGTGTTTGTATTAAGTAGCGGGTGTTTTGGAAATGTTTGGATGTCTGCTGCTGTCTTTAAACTCCTGACTTTTCTTTTTAGCCCCTACTCCCTTTCATTTAAGAAGCCTTGCCTTTTGCAAGGCTGTTATGGGACTAATAATTTGTTCCTAATGAATTGTCTGGTTAAATAAAGAAAGAAATAAAAACTTCTTTCTTCATGTGGTTTCTGCTCTAATGAACCACCAAACTTAAGCAAAGAAAGCAAAACTTTCCTTTCTACCTAGCCAAAATTTCCTGTAGTGCTGATTTGTAGTGCAAGATTTAGCTTTAATAACTTGTTCTGTTTTTTATTCTCTGTCCATATATGAGCTGGAATTTCATTCCCTGGGATCTGGACTGAAGAATTATTGTGAGCTCTCTGGAAAGATGACAGGATAACCAAATAATTTGTGTAAAGCTATGACTTAATCCATGCGTTGTTTACAGTTTGAGGCCGGGAGCTTGGGACTTTTCCAACACTGTGATGAAATTTTCAACAAGGTTAAGCTCAGATTGCAACAGTGCTTCACCCCACATGAATAAAACTCAGCTCTGTTCTCAGCAGTCTTGTTGACACGTTAGACCTTTCAAAACAGGTTCAGTAGAGGTTAAAGCCTGCTGTTGTTATGATCATATCATCCTCATGTCTTCTGGCCATGTTATTCACAATACAGTCAATTCTTTCTTGGCATCGTCCTGTTTAGTTTGTTGAACTTTTGATTAAGAAATGCACTGCTGATTCACGTTACCTAAGCAACTTGTTTACCTTATTTGTAAATTGCCCATTTTCTCTGGTTTTGGAAAAAAAAAAAAAAGAGCCAAATTGGAACAAAACATTTGCAGCTTTAAGCAGGACTGAACTGAACTGATCTGATCTGGTATTTGATTAATAACATTTGTTGCTTTAGAGGAATCAGACAAGTGATCTGTTGTGCATTGACTTGCAGATTTTATAAATCTCTAATTAACAGGTTCTGCATCGGTTTCTGTTATTTTATTTTGTCACGGTGCTGTATAATATTACCCACAAAAGCAAGTGAGGAATTACTTTTTCATTTTCATTTCATTTTCTTTGAACAAGAGGTTGAAAAATGTCTGAGTAGCATGCGGAGTGATAATGTTCCCTCTGTAAGAGCCCGTAAGATCTGGATTAACCATCACTTGGCAGTTTAGCATAAGCAGTTTCACCTAAGAGAATATATAATACCCTGACTGACTGATTAATTGGCTGTCGTGTAGTTTTACACGACGGCTTATTAGGGTCATTGAAGGTAAAAATGAAATAAATATGGAGCCAGGGCAGGGGGGTAAAACTCAGAGTTTTTGAGATTAAAGTTGAACATTTATGAGAAAAATACTTAGGTATTCTCTGAGATTAAACTAGTAAAAGTATGAGAAAAAACATACAAATTTACAAGCAAATTATTGGGATTATAAAGTCATTAATTTGCAAGGGGAAAAAAATCAGAATTTCTGAGATTTAAGTCAAAATTAAGGAGAAACTTGGATATTCTCTGAAAATAAACTGGTAAATTTACAACAACAACAGAATCTCTGGACCATAAAGTCATAAATTTGCAGCAAAAAAACCCCTCAAATTGTCTGAGATTAAAGTCACAAATTTACAAAATGAAAATTGGGAGAATTATTTTGTCTCTCTGTTTTGTTTTGTTTTTGTCAAGGAACCAAATTGTTTCCCTTTACAAAGTTCGATCAACCTTATGGGCTGATTGTCCAGACTAGTGTTTTGGATGTTGCCTGGCCATCAGCTGGACGTCCTTCCTGGGCGTCCTAGCAACATGGAGTGTGACGTTAAAGTGAGCAGGCCTTGGGCGCCCCGTGGCTCAGTGGTTGGAGCAGGCATCCCATGCGTGGGGGTGTTGTCCTTGCCGCAGAGGCAGTTGGTGCGATTCCAGCCTGTGGTCCTTTGCTGAATGTCATCCCCCTCCCCTTCACACCCAAGTCTGTCCTGTCTTGTGAAGACAAAAGCTGAAAAAAAAAAAATGGGGGAAGTATTTAGCTAACCTGCAGAGGCTTCAGCCTTCAGCAGCCTTATACATCCTAAAAACTGAAAATAATAAGTCAGCTAAGTCTAAAATAAGCCAGTGCTGACTCATGTGTGACACGATCCCTGGTGTCCTGTGTGAAAGTGCTGTTTAACCCTTCATCCACCACAGCTTCATCCCTACATGGACTTTGACGCTCTTTACGTTACTTGACATTTTTGGCAGAAAGCCCTGAAGGCAGATTTCTCCCATGTGCGATCAAAGACAGCTTGGATTAAGACTTTTGGCTCTCGCTGACACCACAGTCTTATTTCTTTTTTGTTCCCCGCAAATTTACGACTTCATAATCTCAGAGAATATTCACGTGTTTTGGTTTTTTTTTTTTGCTTGTTTTTTTTCACGAAAATTTATGACTTTTAATCTTGAAAATTCTGAGGTTTTTTTTTTTTTTTTATCTCTCTGAAATATGACCCTCTTCCCCCAGCTCTCTCTTTTTTTCCCACACTGGCCCTCTTGTGGTGTTGAAGTTTTAAGACTCATGCAACCAAATTTTTTTGTTTTCTTCTACAGTGCAAATAAGATGTAGATGTGTTTTCTAGTGACCTAAAACGTGAACTGTGGGGTTGCTGCTCTCTTGTTTTCCTCTCTTGGCCTCCTGAAGGAGATCTCAGAGAGGTTTACTCTCTGCCCACAGGGTGATGTTCCTCAGGACTTTGGCTCTAACTACCAATAAATTCTTTTCTCATCGTGCTGTCTTAACATCATCTCTCATTACCGTCGCTATGTGTCTTATCTCTCACACACACTGCTGTCCGTATTGTTCAGTTTGAAATCTCACTGCTTCCAGTTCCTCTTTTATGCAATCCCACGTAGAACTGGATTGTTAGTACATGCGTATTACTGAATATGTCAGTTCCTGTTCATCGTAGCTGTTGTTGTGAAACAAATATTGTGTACTACATTACTGAGACCAATGAAAATCATACATAGGGGTTTGGATTTTAAACCTGCAGTCCACATGGAGCCGCAGTAATGGTAATGGGGAATCTACGTCAGTGTGAAGGATATAATAACATCATAAAATATAGTTTTGAATTTGAATTAACTTGGATGGATGCATGGATCAGTGGATAGATCAATGGATGGGAAAGAATATTTCTCTCACAGCATTTTCCATGTATTTCCATTACAGTTATTACATGGACGGCAGAGTGAACAAAGTGGAGGACTTCCTAAAAACTCGTCTGCTGGACACACTGACAGAGCAAATCAATAAAGTCACCAAGGTACTTACATTTCCCTAAACATCCTGAATTTAACCTCTGCCATGAATAATCTTTGCATCATGTATGTAATGTATGTAAATTAGACTGTATATAACCATAACATCATTTCTGAAGCAGCTGCCCGATGCATACCATGAATCAGTTTTAGATCTGTACTGTAGATACAAAATTTACTTAATGTCTGGTGTATATTTCAGAGGTCACATCTCGGGTCGTTCAGACTGCCTCGAGGGAGGATATGAAGAAATAACTCATTTTAAGTTATATTTGCACTTTATTTGAGTTTGCCAAGTCATGCATCAGCCCTTGGCTGGTTTTTGTGATGACAGAGCCACATATGTAAAACCACAACAGTGAGCACTCAGGGTAAAATCATTGTATCCATCATGACGCTGTCTGAACAGTTTTGAGTTTTGAAGTGATGTAGTTATCAGAAAAATAAATGGACTATATTTTCTGCATAAGGAAACCATACCATTATGGCCATGTTCATTGTTACCATGGATGCAGTGAATAGTGAATAAGCAAGGCTGCACAGTTAAATTAAATTAAATATAGTAACTTTTTTTCAACAAATTTTATTTTTTTCTGTGTAGAAGAGGAAAAAAAACAATCTAATATTTATTCAGTATGTTAGGGGGAACTTAATATGAGTATAGGTAGCATTGGTAACTTTACTTCCTCTTTGGGCAGAGATGAACTCGTCTGGATTTGGTGTCAATCAGAATCAGAAATACTTCATTGATCCCTGAGGGGAAATAATTATTTGTTTTAGCTGCCCCGATGTAAAGAAAAGAGATTTATAAGACGTAAGAATAAGAGTATGAAATGAAGTGTGTAAATATATAGCAATAAAATAAAGTAGAAATGAAATGTGCATTAAGATAAAATAGTAAAAATAAAATGCTACCATGTTTAACACTAGTTACTCAAGATATAAAATAAAAAAATTGAAATAAAGTAAAATATATATCGTCACTGTGCTGAGGCTGTGAGTATGACAAATTAACTACAATATATACATCAGTAGAATAAACAACAATAGAATTAGAGTTAACATAAGAAATATGTACAGTTATGTGCTTTGTATGTTTAATTAATATAAAAAAAATATAGCACAGCTGAATAATAATTGAATAATAATTCATTTGAATGAGCTACAGCAGCTGGCCACAAACTTCTGCTAATGATGTGGCAACCTAATAACATACAAAGTCAGAATGCACATACATGTTAACAGTTGGATTTTAAAAACCATTTATTTACATGACAAACATGTAGCTATTTGTACCCAGATGTCAAATATAGTTTGAAAAATCTATTGTGAAGTGTGGAAGAATATGGAATTTTTAATGGGCAAGTAAGAATCCTGACCTGTGTGTCTATCACTCCTTGCAGGTTGTGAACACACACACTCCTGGTAAGAAGGTGTGGCTGGGTGGACTGGGGCCGGCATGGGCAGGAGGCATCAGTAATCTCTCTGACACATATGCTGCTGGCTTCCTGTAAGTACCGTTACCATACTGTAGCTGCTCGAGAAACAGTTGTGGTGTGTTTTGTAGATAGGATCTTTTGATGATAATGAACTGAGCCAGCTGTGCAAGACGACTTTATATTTGTTAAGAAAAAGTATTTATTCCCCATATTTTTTTGCGATGTTTATCACAGTCAGAAGCATTCCAAATGTGTCCTTTCTGTGTGTTCATATGTGTTCCAGGTGGGTGAACGCGCTGGGTATGGCTGCTGTGCAGGGGATTGATGTTGTCTTGCGTCACTCATTCTTTGACTACGGGTACACACACCTTGTGGACCAGAACTTTAACCCTTTACCCGTGAGTCTTTCAGTGTCAGTTCAGCTAATATTAGAATGGCGAATGCTTCTCTTTTCACCCTTCCTCACTGTAATAACAAGGATCTGACCTGAGTAGTCCTGTTTCACTCTGGACCTTTCCTGTACCAGACTCAGTGCCTCGATGGCACCTCTCGCTCTTTCCCGTGGGAGCTATTAGGCGAGATGAAAGGCGTTTAGTGGTGATGAGTGCTTAGACGCGGGGGCGAAATGCCATGTAACTTTAGCTCTTTGTCAGTAGCTCAGGACAGTGTCACTGCTCCGCTCAACCCCCATCACAACTGTGTGCTTCTCTGTGCGGGACAGTCGGCTGCTGAGAGGTCTGCAACCTGAGATGCTGATGCACAGGCATGTTAGTAAAATAGCCTGCAACACTGTGAAATGGAACTGCCCAATCCCGAGTCCCTCCGTGGTTTGGTCTGAATCATGCAGGGACAGAAATACAAGTTCAGTCCTCAACACTGATGAGTACTGATGCTCACTTGAAATTATCTCAAGTTTTATCCTAAACAAAAATAATAATCCATAAAAACTAAAATAACACCTAAAACCAGTACTTAATCTAAACACTATAAAGGCATGCCAAATGTGCATTAACAATAAAGATAGCCAGTCTTTGAAATGCTTGCTCAAGAGTCTGCGTTATTGTTCATGAGGACAAGAAACCAGTAGCTTCATTGGGTTTGCCCATGCCCACTCTGTTAGCAAGAGAGTAGCAAAACAAACCCATGTTTTATGCCGCGCCTATGTGTCTGTGTCTGTGAGACTGATGCTAACTTTGGATGATGTTGGACAATATGAGACAATGGGCCCCTGGGCACAGATAGACAAAAGGCCCTACCACCTCCTCTTCATAGGAGCAAATAGCACAGACTTTGTGGTGGTTTTGATTTTTTTTGTTGTTGTTGTTATGTGCCACTCTGCTGTCACTGTGCATCTTTTAGTGGTTTTGTGTGTCTTTTTGGAAATGTTGAGTGTGGTCATGTGTCTCCTTGTGCTTGTTTTGTGTCCCTTTGAGGTAATTTTATGTCTCTTTGTGGTTGTTTTGCCACTTGTAGTAGTTATTCTGTTTCTGTTTACACTTCTTTTGAATCTATTTTTGTCATTTTGAGTCTCTTCCTGGTTGGTACGTGTCTCTTCGAGTGACATTTTGCGCATGTAAATGGTAGGCCTGTTCAGTAATCTATCCATGATGCTGGACATTATTTACCGTGTGTTTTTAAAAGCGGTGTAACCTCACATGGTTTTACTGATAGTTAAAATTTGCACTGGTAAGACTCAATGTTCGGAATTTGAACGCGGTTTATCGTAATCCCGGAAACTGTTTCATCCCTAATGATCCGCCTATGAAGGGACAAGAATTTTAACAACATAGATGTGTAGGAGACATACTTAACAGGTCGTAATGATAGAGTTAGATACTTTAATTGTCCATGTGGGGACACTGGTTAGCAGTATAATCACAAAGGCATTGCATCACATCACAAAGCCACCAATAAACAGACTTAACACATACATCTCACCAACTGAGATACTTGTAGACATAATAGACATACTCATTTGTCTTAACACAGCAGCAGGAGGGGGACGGACCAGACCAGTTGGACTTTTTTTAATGATAAGGAAGGAGTGGCCACAGTGCAGTGCATTACCTGTTTAAAAACACATAACTCAAACTTATGTTCCTTCCTTGTACTCGAAGTTGGATGTGAGATGTTTGCATTTTTGCTAATTGTCTTGCTAATTTATTACTCTTAAAATGGGGACTTTGAAGTCTTGACTTAGCATTAAACTGATCTCATTTTGCTTGGGAAAAAATTAGAAGTGTGAAGAAGTGATAAAATTCTACCATGAGCCAAGTTCATAAAAAAGATTTATTAAGTTCGTAAAAAGGGATTTATATTAAGCTGAGGCAGAGCAGGGGCTAGAGGCGTACATTAAGGGTGTGCACAGTAAATCATTGTTTCAGCAATAAAGGAAAACTGGATGATGGAATCAAACATTTGTTATTATTCAAGCTTCTTTTATTCTTGCTTTGGTCCGAAATAGCTGCCAGAAAGGCGTATTGGCAGTCCCAAAATACCATTTTAACAGCTAATGTTACTGGGCTCATGAACTAAACGGTTGGGCTCATGAACTTATCTAACAATAATTTCTCACTGAATCCCTCATTAGTTGCCTCGAGCCGGCATGCACTTTCTTCTGCCTCACTTCATCTATAAGATATTAAAAATCGAAATGGCTTCATTTTTCTTTCCCGCTTCGTTTCCATTATTTTTCTGGGAATGACCGTCTCCCGCTAGGATAACAATGCTTTTAACATGGCTGGATGTCTGAAGACTGCAACAGCCTACCTGCTGAGAGAATTCACTGCCAGGCCAACCTGTCCAATGCATGGGAAATTTATGACCTGGACCCTTCCCCTACAGGACGACTCCCCCATTGGTAGAATCCAGTTAAAACCCCTCCGCCCACTGAATGATTCAACCACTTCACTTTTTTCCAGAGTTATCCCTTTTCTTACCTCCTCTCCTGTCCCAGTCATCCTCTCTGTTGTCTCTTGGGTTGTGAACTCCCAAACTAAAGCGAAGTAAAATGAATTCTTTGAGAAACAGAGATGTCAGTATTCAGTGTCTGGCAGCAGGAAAAGGCATATTGTTCCTGTTTCGGGCGAATACATACAGCTGCCTAGCCCCCACCTACATCTCACATACAGAGAAGAGTGATGAGGCACTACACTGCTCTCACAGTTTAGCCTGTCTCAAAGGGCCCTAATACACCAAGCTGATGGTCGGCCATCACTGAGCGTCTGTCACCCCAGTTTTGGAGCTGTGTCCCGCACCCTTGGCAGTAGTCAGCCTTGGACGACTTTTTTGGCCAATTCAGCATATTGGTTTCAGAGTTGACGGAGCCCTTTGGTGAATGAAATCATTCTGATTGGCAGTTCAGCTCAGTGCACAAGAAAAGAAGCAGAAGTCAAGAGCGAGTGAGATCCAAACAAAGCAGTTATATATATGAGGGAAGTTTTTTTTTTTTTTTAACCATTGAGCTCTCGTTTGTAATTATTCATGTTATTGTTTGCTAGTGCACGGTAAATATCCTTTGTTCTTTCGTGTTGTTAATGTGCTAATTGGCTAACTAGTGTCTTGTGTACGTCCTGTCAGTCTTCCAGTTTCCCATTTTGAATGACGAATACAGACTATAGCCGCCTGCTGGTACGGAGAGCCCTCTTACGAAGGCGCGCAGAACATATGTGCTAGTTGTCTGTTGGCTGGTGTCTTTGTGGTGTAGGTGTGTTAAGGCCCAGGCACCAAAACGACATCAAAGAACTACAGGCAACAACAGCTGTCTGTTGCGTCTAGGGCTGCCCTCTAATAGTGGACTAAATGTTAGTCGACGAGAAAGGTCATTAGTCAGCAAGATTTCATTGGTTGCTTAGTTGCAGAAAAAAAATCCAAACAAACATGAAACTCTATTAGGAGCTGCGCCTGTCAAAATAAATAATCAAAACCTATATGACTGGACCATGTGGGAATTTAATTTCTAAAGGACAGACACAGGAAGTGTCCACGCTCAGCAGTCAGACAGGAGTCATGTTAATTTCCAGGGCTGGTACCTGCGGTAATTCCACAGGCTAGTTAATAACATGTCGGGCAGGAAATCCAAAGTGTGGGATCATTTTGAGAAGGTGAAGGACGAACCCAAGGTGATATGTAAACTGATCTTCATTGGTCGACTACAAACATGGCGTATCATCTGAAACATGGAAGTAGCTACATGCCCATTAGCCACTTAGCATAATCATTACTGCTTTACCGACAGCATCATTAACAGGCGGCTTGCTCAGTGTGTGACGTGCACTTGTAGATAAAATATAGGCCTATATTAATGAAGGTTCATTAGTACGGTTTTGTATTTCTCTGTAATGTAGCACAGTGTTAACAATGTTACTGATACTATTCTTTCTCACACCTTGAACTCAAACCATTGTGTTGCCCCGCCCAAAATATATCATTTAATAATCAAATTAATATTACAAACATGTGGGCGACTAGACGACTAATGGCCCTAAATGATGACTATGGGTCGACAAGGAAAAATCTTAGATGGGGCAGCCCTAGTTGCGTTGCATCACGTCATGTACGTCTTAGCAAAAAATTGCACATAAACACACTGCAAAGACTACAACTGGCGGCTGACTAGCACATACGTTTTGTGCCTGCATGAAAGGAAATAACTTTCTCATACCAGCAGGGGGTGGTTGTCTGTATTCATTATTTGAAAAGGGAAACCACAAGACCATCATGAAGCTAGTTGCCAGTTAGTACATTAACAATATAATCCAATGTTGACAAAGCATATTAACTTTGCGCCAGTGAACAATAACACAAACCAGCACAAAACGTTTCTACCAAAGAGCTCAATAGCTTAAAAAAACTTCCACAATATTCAAAGGTCTCACAGCCTCTTGACTTTAGTTGTTTTTTTGTTTTTCTCATTTATGCTTCTCTTGTCGTCCACTTCGCTGAACTGCCACTAAGAGTGATTTCGTTCACCGACGGGCTCCGCCATATGGAACGCTGATTCAACATGCTGAATTTGCCGGAAAAAAGCAGACGAGGGTCAACGGTTTAGGATATACCTCAAAGACTAGGGCGACAAAGGCTTAATGATGCCCAACACTGGCCAATGGCCGTCTTTAGGCTCGGTCTGTTTCAGTGCAGAGCAGTGCAGTTTCAGTGCTTTTGGCTAAGACACAGCCAACATGATGCGATGCAACAGTCAGCTTCCGTCGCAACTCGTTCTGTGATGTCAGTTTGGTGTATCTTGGCAATAACAGCCCCTTATGCTCATATTGAACCCTCTGACTTGCAAAGTGTCATGACTCTGCATGTCACACATATTTTTACCTTTTCCTGGATATGCTTTTGTCTTCATTTTTAACAGCTGTTATCTTTTTATTATTTTATGGGAAAACTAATTAGAGCCTGCTCTGACTTCTTCACGGATTTAGTTAAATTAAAAACACTGAAATGTTGAACTTCCCGTGTAACAGTATGACCTCATACTTTGATCTCTGGATTCTTATGGATTAAAAGTGTCTCAACCAGGCAGTCTGACTCATTGGCCCTGTTTAGCTGAACACTAAACAATATTTTTTATTCCCCTTGTTATTGTGCTCTTATTCCCTTAACTGTGCAGCTGAGGTTTGATTGCTGTATGGTTTTACTTTTCTTGAGTCCTTATGTTACTTGTTTACTTGCTTGTCTTTCTGTCTGTTTGTTGGTCTATATGGTATTTTGATTGGATCTCAAAGTGATGGTTGTTCCACCAAATGACGTCTGTCTGTTTGGAGAGTTGAGGGCAAATGAGACAGGGTGAAAATAAATGCAGAGGAGGAATAGGGAGACAGACAGACAGGCAATTAGACAGGAAAACATGCAGACAGTCAGAGCTGCTGGGATTTAGGACCCCAGGTGATGCCCCAGCCCGAAAAAAAATAGTTTTCTGTCCCACCAGTTCCCGTTGAAAGTTGTTGAAAATATATGAATTTATTGAGGGTTTCTTTTAATCAAGTTTTGAAATTTAAAAACAAAGCAAGAGTGTAGCATCACACCGGCCATCTTGCACAAATAAAACTCCAGACTCATAACTGTTCTTTGTTTTATACACTATGTAATAATCATAGATCACAGGTCTGGCCATACATTCATCCATCCATCCCTCTGCCTGTGGCCAACACTATACAGTTCCATACTGTGCTCTGCTTCTTCGATGCCTTGGCAGCAAATTAAGTTAAAGCCTCCGTGGAAAAAAGAAGCCCTTAAATGTTGCCATATGCAGGATTGCATGAGAACTTCCTGAGGAACACATGTTGTTCTGGGTCTCTCGAAGAGGTGTTGAGTCTGTGTAGTCTGTAGAGTGAGACACAGTATGGTGGACCACTCAACAATGATAACCTAAAACAGCAATTCATGATGGAGCATAATATTTTGTAAAAATGTCATATTTAAGACCTGTCAATTCTAAATGGGTCAGCGGTTGTTGGATACAATGTGACATGCTACATGGGGCAATCAGCTCCAACTAAATGTCGAATGTCAAAGTGCTGACATATTTGGACTTGACATTTTTGTGCAATATGTCTCTTTTTTTCACCCAGTCGCAGACAAGCTGCTTTGCTGGCACATTTCTAAGTCTCACAGCTGGTAAAGCATTTCATGGCTGAAGAAGCAAAATGGAGATTTTAGGATTATTTTCTTTCATGGGAATCCAGAATCCAACATTGTTGTGATAAATGGTCTCTTTCAATAAAGATTCTGATGTTTGATTTACCCTCGTGTTTAAAGGTTCAGTGTGTATGATTCAGGGGGATATATTGGCAGAAATGGAATATGATATAACACGTATGTTTTCTTTGGTGTATAATCACCTGAATAAAGAGTAGGGATGGGCATGAGTACTCGAGTGCTCGTTTGGATGTCAATATTCATTCAACATATAGAGTACAGTTGATGGGGCTAACTTTTAGCATCACATGGCTAATGTTACCTAATGTTATTTAATGGGTTTAATGGTGTCAGTGTGAGTTTGTGTGGACCCTTAAACAGCTTGATGTTGGATGTTAACCGCTACTGCTGTGTTAGCTCTTGCTTGCCAGGCAAAAGTTGAACTAACCTCGAGGAGATCAGTTCCAGAGATGGTCCTTCAGTGCTGCGTCTAACCTGTGTAACGTTAACAGGAGCAAAAGCAAGTTTGCTGATTTTTCTTGTTACGTTTACTAGTCTAATTGAGGCCTGGTTGTTCAATAAATGAATTCTAAATTACACTTGTTTTCCGTTGTTGCTCAATTTACACCCCTATTATAATGTTATATTTCTTTTGCCAGTATAATATAATTTAACGCAAGTACTCAAATATGGAAGTCAGAAGTCACGTAAAATGTCCATCCCTACCACAGAGTCCACCATCTTGCACTGCCATGTATTACAGTTGCCCATTCGCATGGCTATTCACATCTTTGTGTTGATTAGCAGCCCCTCCACAACGAACAGCATCGGAATAACACTGATACTGAAACTGTTTTATTCAGTGTATTTTTCTTTTTGTTTTAGAGAAAAAGAGACCCAGATACTTCTGCTCTCTGTAAAAAAAAAAATCCCCCAGTGTCTGGATTTTAAGTAATTAGCAGACATTAACAGTTACTGGGCTAGGGGCTCGTCTGTGATGAGCCAAACGGCATCAGAGAAACACTGATTTGTAAATCGAAACTGCTTCATTCAGTGTTTTTACTAGTTTTAATCAACTGGTTCATTTCTTTTGGAGAGGAAGAGACCTCTTTGGATTATTCAAAAACCTCCTGGACAATGAACACTGAATGAATCCTAACCTGAAGTTCACGCTTGGCACACGGGAGAAGTTTCAGCTGGTTGCAATCTGCAGTCCTCGCTGCAAGATGCCACCATATCCCACACACTGTTCCTTTAACTATGGTGGAGTTTGATGTTCAGTCAGATCAGATCTTTAAAACTTCCATTCCACACCTGCCTGCTTTTGCATTGTATGTTAAAACAACTATTAGGTGAATTCTGTGTCGAGCATTAAGATAGAATGAACCCATACTGTCAACAAACTAATGCCAAATGTGTGTCTGTGTGTGTGCGTATGTGTTGCTGTTGTTCTTACAGGATTACTGGTTCTCTCTGCTCTTCAAGCATCTGGTTGGTCCGAGGGTTTTAGCTGTGCGTGTGGCTGGACTGCAGAGGAAGCCGCAACCAGGACGAGTCATACGAGACAAGCTACGCATCTACGCCCACTGTACCAGCTACTCCAAGTACGTGCTACAGCTGAACCACCTTGGATTAGTTTGTAACCTGCACTTTAACACAGCGAGAGTGTGCACATCATTATGTACAGTACTTTGATTTTTAGTTTTTCATTTGAAGCTGACAGATGACAAAGCACACATCCTCTCGGCCTCTCAGTGATGTGTAGCAATACTTGAATGTCCTTGAAGATTTAGATGGGAAACAGACTGCTGTGGTTTTATCTTTTCCTACTCCCTGTGTCCTTCTGCACACACACCTGAGGCTCAGTGTCTGGTGGGGAAGAACAAAATCCCCAACCAGCCCATTTGGCTTCCCATAAATAAGCAGACCGCAGACACCCGCTCATTCACAGCTCACAGCCTATAAAACTTAACAGGTATCACTTATCAGGTGTGTGGGTTCTGTCTCTCTGCCGTCAAAGAGCCGCTGAAAGGTGCGCCGGGCCTTTATCCCATCTCGGATTGGCTGGAGGGGGGTATTGGAGGGGGAGGGGGAGGGACAATAAGGCAGTCTGTGCCGGGAGGAGATAAAGACTGCCACCATGGCCTGTTCAAGGTTATCATTTAACCCAGGCCAGTGGCTGTCAGCACCAGGCTAGACTTACGGCCTTACTCTAGACGGGGCTCGTTTACAGGTGGAGCATCTCTTAGAAAAACTGCACAGATAGATGGTTCGATAACTGGGCAGAAGTTGCATAACCAACACACACACGAGGCCCGATGACAATGCGTGCAAATATTTGAAATACTTTTCAACAAGTGTATTCACTCAGCCACATGGTATGTATAGTGAAGTTGGGAGTAAAGAGATGCCCATGGCATGCAGTGCCGCTCAGCTCCACTCAATGCACCAATCAGCCATGGACTCGTGATTAGACAGTGAAGCCCTGAAGCTGAATCCAAAGTTTCAGTTGCGATTATTTCTGCCACTTTGTGGTTTTCCACAGACAGCCCTTAAGTGGACGAGCCATTGTAGTCATAGTGGTTTGAGTGTACTGTGTAAGACAGCAAAGACTGTAAATGTGCTCAGGCAGTCAGTGGTTTGAAAAGACTTTGCAGATTAGACATTTGACTTTCACTGCCCTTTTACCCCTTTTAGCGGTTTGCATGGCATTTTTTTCACTTTCCAGCGACGCTCTGACATCAAACAGCATCAACACATGTTTATGTTCCTGGTTTGGATCGCTAAGAACCTCATCATCTGAAAGGCCTGAGAGGTTATTATCTCCACCTCCATCTAACATCTGATCTACCACTCGGAGCCATGCTCCACGTTTCTCAGAGACAAGGCTCCAAGAGTTTAACCCAGAGCCAGACTCACAGCGTTCCCATACACACAGTATTTCTCCCAGTAAATATATTGAATATCGGCAGTCTTGCAGGGTTGATGAAATAAATGTCTCACCGTGAGCCCAAAGGAACAAAGATAAACACTGAACCAAAAACCAAGATTGCTTTAAAGATGTGAGATTTTGGAGGTGGCGACTGGGAGAGATGTCTACCAGCACTGACCCTGAACACCAAGACCGACATGTGGTATTCACTACAGCTGTGTTGTCTTTGTCCTCATATCTGGGCCCTTATTAGATTTTATCATGTTTGTCTTATCTGTCTCGCAGAGTTATTTACCTCTGGCCAGTATCCCTATCAAGTTGTGTCCCCAGTGCTTTGCTCTCAGGAGAGCGACTCAAACACTGTTGTCTGTGTAACTCAAGAAGCGCTGCCCGTCGCATTCACACCCTTTATCTGACCCTGGGCTAAGCAGTGACAGGGTTTTAATATTGAACACTGTACGAGAGAAGCAGATCTTTGCATCAGATAGCCCTTAAAGGGATGATAACTGCTTTGAAATTGAAAAGTGGTTTATTATGGTTCATACTAAATATAGATGATAACTTGCTGCTTAATAGAATTCCATTCTTGAGCATGCTTTATCTTTCTTTATTATTTTTCTGCAAGCCTTTTGATCCAGATTAGATCAAGAGGCTGTGGTTTGATCCTTTCACTATATGTGATAAAATATCAAAGGCTTTCCTCTCTTTGTAGTCATCTTTAATTATAGAGAATTTTATTCAGCATGGCAACGTAGTATATAATGAATCCCCATTAACAGATGTGGAGAGGAGCCTTTTTTTTTTCTCCCTGATTGTCTTTTCTTAAAGAAAAATTAATGCGATGTTTGTCATCTTCTTTACGGCACCAGTCATAACTATGTGAGAGGGTCCATAACAATCTACATCATCAACCTGCATCGGTCGCGGAAGAAAATCAAGTTGGCGGGGACATTACGGAACAATACGGTCCATCAGTACCTGCTGCAACCCTACGGCACTGACGGACTGAGAGCCAAGTTAGTATTTCTCTCCTTCTCATGCACATACACACACATATGCACATGCACGCTGGCATTGAAAAATTGTTTTCTATCCAAACAACAATGTGAGTTTCTTACAGTGTCCAGTTTTAGTCATTTGTGCGGATCAAACGAAACATTTCCAGGGTATAAGTAGATCTCTCTACTGCCAAAAGGGTTCTTGTGAATTATAAACCAATCCAGAGTTATCAGTCAGAATCTTAAAGACTTAATACTGAACACATTGAACTGTTTGGGGCCAAAAAGGCCGTTGATGCACTTATTTACTTCAAAATATGTTTAAATAATTGTTGAAATATTGTTCATTATTATATTATATTGTCGTCCACATGTTTTTGGAGATTTAATATAAAAAAAATAAAATCAATAAACAAATTCGGGACAAAATGTGATCACTTTTTATTTTGTCTGTAAAGTCAGTCAAATGTCACCTACGCCCCTCTGGCTCTCACCCTTCGATTTAAAAAACATTTTTCCTCTAATGATGAAAACTGTGGTCAAAGCTGTTTTCAAAAAGTAATTATTTTTGCAAAGGTGTGAAAGGCGCTGAGATGAGAAAGAATTTCATAAACAGCTTTATGGGTTTCAAATTATTTTATTTTTTCCAACCTTAATAGGGTGTTAAACAGCAGCGCTTCACACGCTGCAGTGAAATCATTTTAAGACAACAATGGGTGTTGGACGTGAGCTGTAATTCATGCCGAGTTGGCAGGTTGTGTGAATACACAGCACAAAACTTGTAGCTGAATGCTGACACGCAAAATCTTCTTAGATTGTTGATATCTTAGGACAACATGAGGAATAATACAAAAAGATTAAAAGCAAATAAAGAATAAACCCTTATCATTTTTCAGTGAAGCACCGTTACTCAGATTGTCATGATAAACTGCTTTCCTGAAACTGAAACTTGCCAACCTAGTTTTATAAGGAATCACTGACTGAGCCTTTTGTTTGAGTGTGTTTTTATAGCCTGCAGAAGATGTTTTATCAATGAATTTTTATTCCCTATCGTATATTTTGGCCATTCTAGTTCTCAATTCTGTTCACATTTTTTACTGTGATGTATTACACTTCATGTATCGAGGTAATATAAGTCATATTGCTTAAAAATGACCTGTAAAATATAAATTTATGCTTTCCGTCTCTTCCTCTCTCCTTTAAGCCTCTGGCCTGTTATTCTGACTTACACTTAAGCCTTAAATTCTGGAATAACAGTCTAATGATTCAGGACCGTGTGTGTGTGTGTGTGTGTGTGTGTGTGTGTGTGTGTGTGTGTGTGTGTGTCCATGTGTTATACAATACCGACATACGGCCTTAATGGCGGCTCAGGCATGATCCCTCAATAACAGCGTAATAATGGAGGATGTTTTAGGTGTTAGAACAGGATTGTGAGGCAATTAATAGGAGAGAAAGCTAACGATGGGCCTTTTTCAGGCCTTAAGTGCTTTCCTCTACCGCAGGGAGCACAGGGAGACTTTTTATGAAGAATTTAGCAACACCAGATGTCTATAAACGTGTCTGAGTAGTGGGACCTTTTAAGTTGGCCAAGTATTCAGGTCCGTGCATGTTCAGGGAGCTCTGAGCAACTCAGTTTGATTCATAACTTCTCCTCATTGAGCATAATTTTATTTGATATTTTATTGAATTTGAGGTTCACATAAAAATATCCAGAGTCCTCACCTTCATCCTTAAATTCATGAGAACTTTACAGTAAAACAATATAATAAAAAAGGGTTACTACTAACAGCAGCACTTGAAGGTTGAAAAGTTGTGTTAAAGGTGATAAACAGTATAAAAACTTTATTCTTTTCAGAACATGATTTATGTCACACATACTTTAACACTTTTTATTTATTGAGTTGAGGATCATAACAATACAAAATAATGGGCTCGGTCTCTTCATATGCCTCCCCTTTTCAACCTATTCCCTAACTTACACAGAACACATTTCCTGCATTTGCGGGAAAAAATATATATATAAGATTTTTTTTTTTTTTTTTTTTTTCCCCATAAGTGCAGGAAAAGTGCGGGAAATGTTACGGGAAAAAAATAGAAATAAAATATATATATATAATTTTTTTTTCGTAAGTGGGGGAAATGTGTTCTGTATGACCAAACCAAACCAAAAACAAACAGAAAAAAAATCAAAACAAACAAAACAATACAAAAAGAAAATAAATGAAAATAAATAAATGAGTAAAGGTTCACAGCATTACAGTTCTCAGGGGTAATCGAGTACATTTTGGCGTATTGAACACAAAAACCTACACGGAGATGTGTTTCAAGACCTCAGTCCATGCTAGTCCATACTGCCCACTCCTCAGGGCCCGGGCCCTGTCATTTCTACAGTATAGTCCAGAAAAGGGTCCCAAATGTGAATAAACTTGAATGGCTGGTCCTTCTAAAGGTGTAAGTTCCATGGTGCTCTGGATCCAATATGAAACTGTACGAACAGTATCTGAAATCCACTGAAGAAGAGCACACCTCCTTACACTAAATAGTGAAGAGGGGCTAAGGTTCAGAGCTACTGACTGTATCCCAAGAATGCAAAACAAAGGTTCAACAGTTATTTTTGTCTTAAAAATAATTTCGATTTCTTTACACACTTTGATCCAGAAGTCATTAATAAGGGGGGGGGGGGGGGGGGGCAGAAATACGAAGCTTCAGAAATTTTACACTTATTGCAGTGTTTTGAAAGCGAAGGATTAAACTTGTTGTTAGTCTGGAGCCTATATACAACCTTTAACTGCAACTCCTTAGCTTTGTTGGTGTATAAACCTTTAACACTCTTAAACACATTTTAAGGGTAAAGACGAACAAGGTATTTTTAAAATAAAAATAAAAAAATTGAAGGTTCTCCTCATGTTGACTTATGCAGGAAGTTTTATAATATTTTCATTCTGTATTTTTTAAATCATATTAATTATTGTGCAATATTTTTGTGATAATTACCCTTATTCACCCCATAATCCATTTGCAAAAGAGTGCACCTTAAATTACAACTGACATGTGACGTGTGATAACTACTCTTTAATATTCTTTGATATTATAAATGTTTTCTCATCGTAAAATTATTACTGAATATTATCAGAATTAGAATAAAGTCTTTTGCCAAGTAAGCGTTTGGTGCTTACAATAAACATGTTAGAAAATAAAAGTACAACAACATAAATATATAGAAATATGAAAAATATATATTATAAAAGTACTGTAACAAATATGTACAATATAACTGTTTTAGAATGATGTCCGTCTAACTAATAGAAAAAAAGAGTGAATGTATGAAGCTGTTAATAACCTCTGCAATAAACAGCTGTGATGCAGCTCGTTCTGTCCTCTGTTCGAAGAAAGTAAATCATCTCCCCCGAGAGCAAAAAGGAAAATAAAACATTTTTAGCTGTTTGCAATAAGCCAATTTACTTTTTTTAGACTGTGAAATCTGGTTGTCATATTAAAGTACTATAACAACATGTGTCTTGTCAGTGCTGTGAAGGTTTTTGCAGCTTTTATAACACGTATTGCAAAGAGCAGGAGTAGTGATTGTTGCATAAGATGAATATTTTCTTTGCTTTGCTCTTTGAAATGTACTGTCTTAGTGCAGCTGACTCCCAACTGTGCAGGTTTCACTTATGCAGCTGTGATATTCCAATTGTTGTAACAACAGCACCCCCAAGTGTACAAGTGACAGAATCAAACCCTCTCAGACTGAGGGTGTATTTTGCCGTCTTTTGTTGGTGAGTTAAAAACTTCATGAGCTGCCTCGTCTTTATTTCTCATTTTTCTACACCTACCAGTTTTATGTGTCAGGAGGCAGGTAAAGAATTAACACCTCCTTACCTCCTGTCCTCTTCTCTTTGCAGATTTGTCCAGCTGAACGGGGAGAAGCTGCTTATGGTGGACAACGAGACATTCCCGGAGTTTAAGCCTAAGACACTGAGGGCTGGACGGACAATAGCCATGCCTCCCATGACCATAGGCTTTTATGTCATCAAAAACATTAACGCATACGCCTGCCGAAGATAACACTGATCCGTCGCCCCTGTGCCGCAGGAGTGATGCTCAGATGTCCACCAAACCACAAACCCTCTGACAGCTTGACCCAAAGCTTTAACAACGATGTGGCTTTTACATTTTTTACGAACACAGGGAGGTCAGAATACCACTTTTCACATTTTTGTGTCTTCAGTAGAGTGGACATTCAGCTTGAAGACAGATCGGCCCTCTGGTTTAACAACAGCCTCTTCAAGCATTATTTCAATGGTAATAATTAAGCTAGAAAGAAACTATTTCTCTTCTCTTGTTGTCTTCTCTGGTCCGACAAAGAAATACTTGCCCAGACACCTTAAAGGGCTGCACTGAACACTTTCACTTCTCACCAACAACTCCTCATATGCTACAGGACCTGTATGACTGTTTTGTGGCTTTGTATGAAGCTATGCGATATCAGTCCACATTCTCTGACTTGATTAAGCTATATTTTCTTCTCTTGGAGTTTTGTTATCTCCTTGTCTGCCAAGAGTTTTATTTTTCTCTTCTCTTTCATTGACCGACTGAGAGAAAACTCTGAACAGGCAACATTTCTGAAGCCTACACGAGTCAACTTCAGTTTGACTTGATCCTTTCCACAAAGAGAAAAGGCCGTGGCGTGCATAAGGTCATGCTTTGTGTGTGTGTGTGTGTGTGTGTGTGTGTGTTTTATTGATAAAGCTACTGATGTGTCTGTCCAGTCTGTTTTGCCTCTGAAACTAATCGTTTATTCTCTTGCCATATTGAGTGGCTTAAAGGGGAAATCTGTTATTTCTTACGGCTGTTTTTGCAGAGAGTACAATATCCAGGATGCGTCTCTAGAGCTGTGTTGCAGCGATGTGCACCTGGAGAACAATGTGAACCCGTCTGTAACATCTGTCCTCACATGCAGCCTGCATCAACACAAAATCTACATTTTGCTCTCACTTCCAGAATCATAAACTACCAGTTTTTCAGGTGTATTTTATCCTTTTAATCTCACTATCTTCAGTGTGATCTTACATTTTATAATCCTCTTATGCTGCTAGGGTTTTTTGTACTAAATATACATGATATATTTTACATAATTTTGTACAGATTTACTGTCGTATATTATTAGATGATGTATTGTACATAAAAGAAGAGTGACGGAAATAAGTGATTTAAGCTCGATATGTTTACTTACATACAGTATACACCTAATTTATATGATTAAATACTTTGCTATGTCTTTATATTTCTTTTTTCAAGAGTTATGTTAGTGGTACTAATGCCCCGACTTTAAAGGAAAATTTAAAATAATTTGTATTGTACTGAATAACAGGGTGGCTGGTTTAAGATGCAAATGTCATGGGTGCAGGTTTTTTATTGTATTTTATTTCTTTTAAGATGGTTTACCCCTGTTTGAGATTAATTTTAGTTCAATTTTATAATATTTTAACCATTTTATTTAAAGATTGGATTGTTATTCTTTAGACTAAAACAACAGAGTGAGTAAAAATGTCATCATGTGTTCTGTATTGACGTGAATAAGAACAATGGTAACATTTCTACACTCACACGGTGGAAGATAAGCAGGAGCAGGAGCCCCGACATGTTAAATATAAATAATATTTGTCGTATGAATGTGTTAATGCGTTAATGTAGAGATGTTCATATTTCTTTTGGAGAGCATTATTTTAATATGTAAAGTGTGCCTATATATTATTTTTTCTTAAAAAAAAAAGTTTACATTGATAATAAACACCTATAAATACCTACAAAGTTGTATTTGTTCTGTATGTGAATGCAGTCCTACTTTAGTTTGTCAACTGGTCAGACGAAATTAAATGTTGCTTGTAAACTAAAAGAGTATTTGGAGAGAAGTTCTACTTCTGTATAAACAGCCGAGTTGCAAAAAAGGATCATTTGTATGTCAATTACTCACCAGTGTTACGCTGAACTTGTGAGGAAAACACTGCTTTTCTCACGTCTCAGTGAAGAACGAAGAATCCAAAAACAGATAAATTAACAATTCCAAAAATGGTGAACATTCATCAATTCATATGCATTTTCTGTTAAAATACTGTAAATGCATACAATAAGCGCACATGGGCAAGTGCGTTTGAACTCTGCTCGTGCTTTCCGTCAGCAGATTTCAAAAGCAAGCACTTGCCAAGGTGCGCTCCTTGTCGGTGTGTGAGACTGTTTATGCACAAGTGTTTTAAATGGTAACATTTTAGAGAAGAGGCATGTGTTTGGGAAGTACGGCCGGATAAATGAGACTTGAATTGTACTGCATGAGTTGTATAAATGTTTGGATATTTTGATGTATGTTGTTGTTTTTAAACCCAACTCCCTTTTACTTAAATTCAGTCTCAGTTTTTGGATTCTTCGTTCACCGTTAAGACATGCGAGAAAAGCAAAATTTTCTTAATGAATTCAGGGTAACACTGACATTTTTGTGGGTGAAGTATTCCTTTAACTTTGAGCAATGCAGCTACACTCCAGCAGGTTTCCTTGAGACCATGTGCGTCTGCAGATCCCTGTTACATCTTGAGAAGAAGAAAGACATAAGAGGATATGATGTATGTCTTCACAGGAGCACAAAGAAAAGCAGATATACCCTCCTACAGAAAGAGCCTATAAATAGAAACTGCCAAATTCCAGCAGCATCCTAAAACAAAAGTACCGCGGTATTAAAGCCACCATCGTTAGCGCACTCACTCACTCACTCACACACACACACATTCACAAACTGCTATACTCCGAGGCCCCAGATGTGGAAGCAGCTGGGGCGAGTCTTTGTAGTGGAAAGAGTGCTGTCTTGTCACTGCATGAGGCAGCAGCTGATGGGAAACATGAAGCTTCAGACCTCAGCTTTGGCCCTGACAGGCTGAACCTGGGCCAGATCTGGCTCAGTGTCTGCTGATGCATAGACAACGAGGATCTGCTCGGTTGGATCACATAGACGGGACATGAAGGATCTCGTGTGCCCTTAGACTAAAGGGCTCGTTCAGTTTCTCCCAGACGTGCGTGGCATGTGAGAGCTGCTCTGACTTCTGTAGCAAGCGAGACAGGGGCTTGAACTGTACTGACGTTTCATAACAGTGAGTCATTAACACTGCCAGCCCTTCAAGAGCTGTGATCCAAAGCATGTACCTTTAATTACATTTTTGTTTTAAGTTCCATTCATGGGAAATGGGCTCTTTGCTTTCATGTAAGTAGCAGAAATGTTTGGTCTCAGAAATGAACTTCAGGAACAGACTCCTCTCGCATGTGGTTCGCTTCAAACACGCCAACGTTGTTGACACGTAAGAATCAAACCAGACTTGTTAACACCTGGTTCATTTAATCGGACGTCTTGAGAAGAGAAAAATATTATTCATCATATCATGAAGGCCATACGTGTATGCACAAATATTACATGAATGTGCGGACATGCTTTATTTTTAAAGCAGACATGCTAATGTACAGAAAGAACGTGAACTGGGCTGGACTGTCTCAAGGAGATTGGTCGAAATTGGTTGTCAGTGTTACTTTAAAACGTTCTTGGATCAGCCACGTGAAAATTTAACAGTAGGGCAAAACATAATCTAAATAATTCTTAGTCTGAAACTTAAATCAAAAGTATGTTTGTTGAGTAAATTGAGTCTGAGACCTGTATGTAATAACTGACCAAAGCGATATCGATCAGCGAGGCCTTCGTGAACTCCCCGACATCCAGACCAGGATCTTATCAAGCCGACCCATAGAAACGGTTTTGTTTGACAAACTTTGCTTCACATAAACCTGTACCTTGTGATAACAACTGCCGAGCGTCACTTCCTCTGACAAAATCTAATTGTGTTGTGATTTAGGTGGGACTGCGCCGTGTCTGGCCACTTCTGCGTGACAGTGCCTCCTTAGTGGAGGTAACTGCTACCCTGGCCTGCCTTACACTGTTTACACTCAGTGATCCATTCTGAGACATGCAAGGCCCCCTCGCCCTGTTAGCATACACTGAGGATTTCATGATGTTTACTCTGTATATACAGGAGTCAGCTTAAATAAGACTTCCATGAATGCTGGATCCCCAGAAAACTGATGGACTAGATTAGACTTTGGCCCATGACGTGGAACTCTCTTGGCATTTTGGACCATTTTGACCCGAGCAAGGTTAATAAAACATAAATATTTATGTTACTATGGGGTTCTCTGCTCCGCTCAGAAGCCAAGCATACAGTCGGCGCTGAATATTGTGATACAACACAGATTTGTTGTAGCCATCAAAACGTTCTCTGAGAAACAGGCTGGTGTGTGTTTGTGTATATTTATATGTGATGTACGTCTGCTACAAGGTGCTCCATGGATGAAAAAACTATGGGATGAAACTAAATATTACATTTATAGTGTATTCTGATTTTTCCTCTGCCTTACAGTATATAATAGTAATGATTTTTGTTTGTTTGTTTTTTACCCATCGTAGGCTATTTATGTTTTGTGTTACTGTGTTTACTCAGCATATAATTTTTTACAATGGGATTACTTTAAGAACTGCAGATAATTTGTGACCTGAGTGTTGGTACTAATTAACATATACATGATACATGTATGTCGTAGAAAAGTTTAAAGAAATTAAATTTGATTCATAACTTCTCCTTATTGATCAGACTTTAGTTATTTGATACACTGTGAACGTTTGCACAACCCCTGTTCAATATTCCTGCACATGCTGCACAAAACTGCTAAGCTTAACAATTTTTATATCGTCTTTCTCAGATTTATTGTAAATTCTCTATTCTATATTTATGTTCCTGACTGTTTGCCTATATTTTTTTATTAATTATCTTTTTAATTATTTATTTTATTAATACTGTATGTTTATTACACCAAGGTGAGTTTAGTTTAGCTTAGTTTAGTTTAGTTGCACCTACATGCATACAAAATACAGGATGAAGAGATTAAAAGTTAAAACACTGTGCAGGAGAGGTTAGCAGACAAAAATGGCTTATGAAGTTTCCTACCCTTTTAAATAACAACAATCATACATAAAAAGAAAAAGGTAAAAGCAAAGATTGTATAATTGAACAAGAGCTCCAGACTTAGAAGTAATACAAAATTGTTAGAGATGTACAATTACAAAAACAAAACATTACAAGTCTTTTCAAATTAGAGTCCTCTTCTGATGTTTTTTCAATAACAATAATGTAGTGTAGTATATTATGATCTACTCTGAAGCTTTGGAACAGATGACCAGTTAGGGGCCCAGGGTCCAGAAGTATATATGGTCAGGGTCAAGAAGGTATTTATGGCCCAGGTCAAGGTTTGGTGAAGTCCAACTAGAATATCTCTCTGTTGTCTGTTTTGCTTTGTCTCACATATCACAAAAACGTCAAAAAGTCTATATAAAGCAGGGTTTTTGGAGCTGTTTTTCAGAGCAGTTCACATTGGCTTCGAACCCTCTCCAAGCAATCTAGATGCTTGATAGATGCTGTACTTCTTGTAATAAACCTTTTCTTTATGCAAGCAAGACGGTGTCATCGGAGTCTCCTTCATCACCTTCACATCATCGCTATTTAATAAACAACAGTAGCTGAGTAAAAACCTACATGATAATAAACTGTTTTGTAATTCTGATTAGTTTCTTTAAAGGACCCACATTGTAAAAAGTCATATTTCCGTACCTTTTTTTATTATAAAGCAGATACAGGTGCCGTATGAATACTGTTGAAGTATCAAATGATCAATCCACAGAGAAACGCACACAGTGCTTCATTCAGAAACTTTTGCCTTTAAACAGGCTGTGAGAACTTCTGTAAAATTGTGATGTCACAACTGTAATAGATAATGGTAGGAACTGCTGCTACAGTGCCGTTACAATCATTCCCCGGCAGCAGTGATGGCTCAGAGGCATCGAGGGGTGCATTCTGAATCGCATACTTTTATGTGCTGTTGTATGCAGTATGGACACAACTGGGATAAACTACTTTCTCATAACATTGCACACTGAACTTTGACCTTCCTGTTTTTATATCCATTACCTTGGAGATAAAACAAACGCCACTCACCCAGTTTGCCAGAGACAGAGATTAACCTGCAGAATTCTTCTGTTGTTACTGTGCAATGTATGTAGTTCAACATTAAAGATATAACTGCTCAGATTGTTGATTCTAACAGATTAGATTTGCATCAGTTAAATTACATCTGCATTTCTCCTTCATTGTAATTTTTGTAGTTATGTCCTTTTGTTGTTTGTGATATTTATTATTTTGTTCACCTAAACAATCAATATTCCTATTATTAATATTTGACTGGTCATCAGTTAGGCTATTTGAACATGCTGGCACTGTCAGTTGTCAAGCTGTCATCTGTTTGCATCTCAGTCAATGTGATGTATCGTCCGCTGCACAGAGGATTGTGGGTCAGAATAGCCAGAGAAGCATGCTGGCTTGCAAACTGCAAAATCAGACCGTCCTGGTATTTTTGGCATACTGCATTTTACATACTATGCACTGGGACATTCTTAATCTTTTTCTGGCATATTATATAACAGTGGTTCCATACTCTGCTGCCAGAATCTTGACTCGGACTAGAAAACATGACCACATCACACGGATCCTACCTACACTGGTTACCTGTTGTCTTTAAAATTGATTTTAAGATTTGCTCTGAGTTATATAACAGATCTTTTATTGCGCTATGTTCCCTCTCGCACCCTGAGATCCTTAGATTCATCTTTCCTTGTTGTTTCGAGGTCTAGATTAATTCACAAAGGGGATAAAGCCTTTGCAGTCAGAGCTCCATGACTTTGGAATAACCTGCCTGAGGAGATCAGGACTGCAAACTCTCATCTTTTAAATCACTTCTGAAAACCTACTTATTTAAAATTGGCTTTCGTTGATTTTAACTGCTTTATTAATTTGTGTTTTACTCTGTTTTGTGTATTCTGTTTATATTGCTTCTATCTTATTTTATTTGCTTTGTCTTTTATTCGGTGAAAGGTGCTGCATGAATGAAGTTTATTATAATTATGGTTGTAGGAGTGTTGGAATACACAGGAGAGTGCAGATGAGGAAGAGGCTTAAAGAGACAGGTGCTAAAACTCTGTGTTTCAGACAGGTGAATATAGGTATATCAGGACAGACAGTATGAGAAAAATAACGTGTTTTTTGACTATTAAAGCATGTAAATGTGTTCTAGCATCAAGTATGAACCTAAAAATGACTGTAATAGAGCCCACAGGCATCAGTCTTTGTATTATTGTGATCTACATATTGTGTTTTCAGATTTTGTTTTGTGTCCCTGTAACTTTAAAAGATTAGGAAGAATTAGGCCCACTTTCTTAGAGAGTTGCCCCACATGTCTGATCCAAATCTCAACTATGTTAAACTGCATTCCTCAGATACCAGACTATTGTGTGCACACAGCCTCTCAGTCATGTGCCCCACTGACACCAGCACGTGATCTCTTTCCTGCCTTACTGATCATCAGGGTGCTCCAGCAGAGACACAGCCCATTGAGGAGAACATTTACCACTAACACATAGCTAGGAGCAGTCTAACAGGACACCTCCTCTGTGGCTTGTTATCTCTTTCTGTTTCCAGATCAGCACACAATTCCGGCTGCTGATGTCACATGACTCGTGGGAGCTGCAGGAGGAAGCAGGTTGGGTTGAGACAGCAGCAGCAGCAGCGATGCAAACATCCACGAGCTGAGCGGGGCTGAAGGTTTTGGACAACAGAGACAAACACAGGCTGAGATGCAGGATCATCGGACACAGGACACACACAGTAAGTTGTGGCATGGACTGTAACTGTGTGTTCTCTACATGAGCCGTGAGCTTCATCAAGGAAGTTAAAAGTTTAACAAGAGGAAGTAAGTTGAAGCTTTTGGTAAAACACGGGGTGTAGTTTACGGACCGGAACAGATTCATGATGATTAAAAAATATATTCAGTTGTTGAGCTTTGACATCAGCTGATGTGTGATGTGACCTACGTACAGGCTCATATGGGAAGTGTTGAGATCCTTTAATACCACACTGTAAGAATACTCTGCCTTAAAGTATGGTGACGTCAGGTAAACTGGGACATTTTTCTACAGACTACCCAAAGTGTTATTTTTATAATTCATTACGGATCTCTGCTATATTTCTATAAAGGACATATTTTACAAGTAAAAAAATTTAGCAACTTTGGACCCTCAAACACATCAAGAACCCCTGCCTCAGTCTGATGATGTGTTCAGGTAAAATGGGACAGTCGTGTTTGTTTTAACACTTTCCCCGCCAGAGTGTTATTTTAAGTTGCCAGCCACCTCCAGCATTTTTAAAATCATATTCACTAATCTTTCAAGACCCACAGATACATTTTTTCTATGACTATGTGAACAGTATGAAACTAAAGATGACCTTCTGTTTTTTAACACACAAAAAAAAAACATTTGAATTTGTGCATTTTTTATAAAAAAACATTTTAAACAAAAAGCTGAGGAAAAAAATGCATTTTTGTCCAAGAACAAAATCAATTTCACATTTACTTTTTTTGTTTTTCTCATTTCCTTATGTCAGTTTGAATTGTATAAATGAAAATAACAATAGTAATAATAATGAAGATAATATTCTCCTTGAGGTATAGCGAAACACGTTTCACGTTCAGTCATCGTTCAGTGTTCTGTGGTCGTATTGTCCATGTGTCATTGTCACCGTAATGGAGATTCTGTTTTGTCCCACCTAACTCGATTGCTTCTTCGTCCAAATCTGATACAGAATGTTGATCACAACAAGAATTGTTGGAGTCTGAGTCCATCAACTTCTCCACGGCTCGCGCAAACGTAAACTTTTCTGTGGGCATCGGCATTTTAGTGCAGTTGGACATGGCAGTGCTGTATCTCGTCAATGGCAGGGAAGCATTCTGACATAAATGGTGGAAAAGTGTTAAATGGCTGAATCTAGGGATGCACGATATTGGATTTTTTGCCAGTATCTGATATATATCAGCTTATTTGGCCGATAACCGATATCGATATATATCCACTTTTTTCCCCACCTAATTTCAGTGATCATCAAATCTCTTCTGTAGTGGAATTAACATGATATTATTCCTGCATACTCTCATCATGATGGCCCACCACTAGATGGAGACATGAAATACAATACTTTCAATGTATGTAATATTTATGTATTGTGCAAAATAAGAAAAAGCACGTTGGCCGATTCTGATATTATTACTGTGCATCCCTAGCTGAATCAATTTATGAATATTTTATGGACAAAAATATTAAATATGTCTGTAATATGACAGGGTGGCACACTGTAGTACAAGTCATGATTTTTATGGCACCTGGTCGGCTGAAAACATTCACCTCAGAAAAATGTCCCATTTTAGCTTCATGTTTTGTCCCACATTACCTGACTGCACCCTGTGTAAGTATGATCAGGAAAATGTACTTAAAGTATTAAAGTAAAAGTACTCAATGCAAAAAATGTGAGTTTTACACTGATACTAGATTATTATTACTCTCACATTAATGTAAAAGCAGGATTTTACTGTTGTAGGCTGAGTTGATTAGTAGAGCCATCTATTTTGTATCAGACGGCAACTAATGATTATTGTCATTATGAATTATTCTGCTGTTTATTTTCTCCACAATAGTTTGGTTTGTAAAAAAATCTTAAAATAGGGAGAAATGCTGTCACAATAATCCAGAGCCCAAAGTGATTAAAGGCATTAAAGACATTAAAGGCAAAGGAACAATAAGGGAGGACATGATATGGAAAAGATGAAAAGGATTGGCATCTGTGTAAAATCAGTTCATTGTCAACAAGAAGGCGATGACAACAACTGAGCCTCCAAGCCTCGAACAATGGATGGACATGATCAAGGAGATCTTTATCATGGAAAGATGACTTTCCCCCTGAGGTCTGGAGGAGCAGTATTCCTTTAGACAATGTAAAAAATGGATTGTCTTTATTTCAGAGGAAATGGACGCAGCTTCACCGTGAATGTCTGGACTATAAAAGAACATTTAACACGTGGACTTGTGAATACTTAACTTAATACTTTGCACTAAATGTTTTGTCTAAAAATTTAAATTTAAAAATACTTTAAATAAAGAGTTTACAAAAACAAAAATTTGATTTGCATGCAAAAAAAATCTTAATTCATTAGGTAACTAGTAACTAAGCTGTCAGGTAAATGCTGTGGATTAAAAAGTACAGTATGTCCCTCTGAAATGTTGTGGTGCAGGAGTAGAAGGTGCCATGCAAAGAAAAATACAAGTACTTAAAAATTGCTCCAAGTACAGTACTTGAATAAATGTACTTAGTTACATTCCAACACTGCATATAGTGACATGTGTGACTCTGCCTTTATATGTTTTTACAGGAAAATGACTTAAATTCTGAAAATAGTTGCCCTTTAATTCTCTGTTAGTTGACTAATTGTTTCAGCAGCATTTGTATTTAATGTTTGGCGCTTTAATCTGCAAGAAAACATGATATTTAAAAACTATTCATATGTTTTGCATGCAAAAAAATCTTTATTTGAGCGGTAACTAGTAACTAAAGCTGTCGGATAAATGTTGTGGATTAAAAAGTACAGTAGAAAGTGCCATAAAAAGAAAAGTAGAATTAAACATATTTGTAAATGGAGCTTTCTGTGATACAAATGAAGTCAATACAAAGAGCTCTTAAAAGGAACTATAATGCACTCTGTGCTGAATTTAAAGGATTGTAGATTTCGTATAAAGGCATTAAGCCTTTGAGTTTTTTTTCTTTTTTGAGTAAGCCGATTTCAGAGGGCAGTAAGTTCACAGAGCTCAGTCACCCAGTTATCTTCAAATTCAGTCTGATCTCACTAATCTCCAAAGATGACCCAGAACGCTTATAAGTCGTTTTAAAAATCTTTTCGTGAGGAGAATAAGAGTATATCTCCTGAGGTGGACTCTTATATCTGCTCTGACTGATAGTGTCATGCAGTCCTGACAGTGTTGACCTAACCTAACTGACCTAACTTTTTAATCTGTGCTGTCAGCAGAGGTTGTCAGTGATAAAATATCAGCTCTTAGGTTCTGTTTATTTTAGGTCAAAAGAGCTGTAGAGTGTGAGAAAGAGTTTCCCATAACTAGGCCTGTGTTTCTCTCTAGCATAATGCACGTGGAGTGGTCGGAGTAAATAGGACACCCAAGTGAAGCGGGACAGGAGTGCGTCTGTGGTCCAGATGAAGTGTCTGCTGATAGGCAATGAGAGCGCTGAGGTCCTCTTCCACTGGACCGACCCAGAATTCCAGCAGAACGTCCAGGAGCAGTATGGGGCGTCTCAGGAGGAGGGCCAGGGGGTGAGGAGAGAACAGATACAGTGTGTGTGCTTTTTAACTGTCCTCCTGTAGCTGTTAGAATAACTGTTATTCTTTCCATTATTTGTATTAATGCTCAGCTCCCGGCCTTCGAGGACAGCATCAGCACTCTATTCGCCCCCATCATCATCTCCTGCAGCACCATGGTGGACAGGCTGGGTGACAGCTACACGTGCTTCACTACAGAAAACAACCACATCTACGTCCTGCACCAGGTAGTTCAAATATATAAGATGGTGTCACCCTGGCATAAATCCCCAGATTAGTTTCCCACCTATATGCAATACAAAATAAACTGAATGTGATTTTAATACTTCTTTTGACCTGGTTTTGAAATCCCGTCATGTGTAAAGCAGATTCCTGCATTCTTGAACTTTGCCTTGAATGCCGGCCTCTCTTACAGTGAAGCGTCATGTGAGTCTTGTTAAGGAATCAAACCGGGCTTTGTCCTTGTGCAGCGCGTGATGTGCTCAACATCTTTCGGGTCCATTCATCATCAGCACCTTTTTATGTCTTTGACATGCAAATTTTTTTTATCCCTAAGGGAAGAGTTTAATACAACCATCTTCACTTAGTTTTCATTCAGGGGGCAGTGCACGCTAACTGGGTCATTTTGTTTCCTCCTCAGTTTGACGAGTGTCTCTACATTGCTGTGAATGGAGACGGGGAGGAGGGAGAGGATGACCTGAGGAGGAAGATCTACGTGATGAAGAAGTTGATCGAGGTCATGTTTGGCATGGTCACCCTCAGCAGTAACCTCCTCAGGAAAGAGTAAGACAGTTTGTCCTGTTTCTTCTTGACACTGGGCAGATTTAAAGTCTTGTGAAATGGCGTCTGTACTGAGACACATTTCCCAGTGAAACAGGATATTTGAGCGGTGTACAGTTACAACATGGCACATTTTATTGGACTGTTAAAAAGTGGGCAGGCTAAGAGCTTAGCGCAACATGGAGCTACAGCGACTGCTGTCTCCAACTGTGGGCAAACCTTTGTGCTCAGAGATCCAAACACAGATCTGTTAGCAACCAGTTACCTGCTACAACCTATTAACAGTGAAGTGCAGTTTTATATGACCGGTGTGGCTAGTTTGTCACCTATGGTCTCCTTCAATTGGATGAATAATTGCCCCTGAGAGCAGGATGAGTCATCAAACATTTCAGACTGCTGTAACTGGATTTACAGACAGAGAAATACTCCGATTTTGATCTTAAAATACAGATTTTTTTTCTGCATTTATTTTGTATATAACAAGATAAATGATCAATAAACAAAGCGACACACAAATAAAACCACACACAAATAATTTCCCTCTATTTTTAACGCAACATCTGGTTGACATATGTGACTCTATGTGCTGTTTGTCACCAGACTGCGTCCTCAGGACACGGAGCAGAGAGCGAGGCTGTGGAAGCATCTCCAGAGTCTGCTGGAGACCTACAGTCACCTCCGAGAGAACGACCAGAGCTTCTTAGTGGAGGTGCAGTGCATTACTTCTTCATACAGCAGACCTTCTTATTAGGTTTGGTATAGATTTTATTCTGCAAATGTTTCCCTCACCAGATTACTGATGTACGGAGACAAGACAAAACTAAAAGACACAGCTTTATAGCAGAGTGCAGACTACAGAGTACAGATCCAAGCTGATATCTTTGTTCCCCGACAACAACACCAGACACCTTATAGAGCTCACAGTGTTATGATAATGCACAGATATTATTGTGTAGGTGTTGTGTGAAGATGTATCTGTGATATATTTAATTATTCATATTTGTAGTGTTAGTGTGTTTTGTTTTGTTTTTTTTTGTTTTTTTTTTTTGCTCAACAAGATATTTGTGTCTTTGTTTCCATCAGCCTTACAGTTTGGTGCATTTGTAAACAGCCATTTAAATTATTATATTTTTGAGTCACATAATTTATTAGTGCAGCCCTGACTATCGTTGGTGCTTTGCTTCATCAGGGTTAGGATGTAAAAACTCAAACCACTAGATGGCAGAAACAGCTTCAAGCTATTGTTTTATTTTATTACTATCTGTCGGCTCCCTACACTTTTCAAAATTTTCTTTTTAGTTGTTTTTTTGTTTGTTTGTTTTTTTAAATAAAATTTAAGTTGTTAACCTAAAAATGTAGACATGGTTTTAAATATATATATATATATATATATATATATATATTTTTTTTTTTGGATTATTCTAATTAGAAAAACCCACTTTTAATTTAGTTTAGTTTTGGTTTTTAGTTTTATCTATTTAGAATATGTAAAAAAATAAATAAATAAAATTAAAAAAAAACAAGAATGATTAATAAAATGAACAGTAATCCTAAAGCAAACTCTTGATATACAAAGTCTCATAAACAACACAATTAAGTATTAAATATTTAAATATCCAAAAAAAGAGTCAGCAGTATACGCTTCTGTTGTCCTACCCGTTCTCTATAACAGCTTACTCAAAATGTAACACGTATACAACTAACAATTTTTTGTATAGTAATTATTGTTATTGTTATTAGTCGGATAGGTATTTATGCACAGTGCAGAAATCCACCCTCGGTCAATCAGGTTATAGCTTTAACAATTTGACAAATTACCTTCCTCATCCCTGTTCCTCTTTAAAGTTATTTTCTTGTACATCTATTTGAATTGATTTATATATTTTTTTTATTTTAATTATTTTTTTATTTATACTTATTTATACTTTATACGAGTGCTTTGTCTTGTCAAAGTAATTTTTAGGTGAATGAATCAAAAATAAAAAAGAAACTTGACATGCCAGCTATTCTTCAGTTCTCTCTCTCTTAGATACACACGTCATCACATACACTCTAACATTTGAAAAGCCAGCGTGTTGTCATTATCACCCACGTCCTCGTGTCGTCTCCTCCCTCTCTCAGGCGGTGGAGAGGCTGATCCACCCCACGCTGTGCGAGCAGTGCATCGAGTTCCTGGAGCGCCGCTTAGTGCAGCAGCTCAACAGCAGCGTGGAGCGAGCAGGAGAGGAGGTGCTGCACGCCTTCATCCTGGTTCACACTAAACTGCTGGCCTTCTACTCCAGGTACACACATGTCTGTAAAACCTCCGCATTCATCCCATAACTTCCACTAATTTTTATTCACAACCTTTTTTCAGATTTATTTATAAAGTATGCCGTCTCTGTGTTCCTGTGCTCATTATAGCCGCAGCGCGAGCACACTCTCCACCTCAGACCTGCTGGCCCTCATCATCATGGCACAGAATATGTATCCTAGCAACGTAGACCTGGATGAGCCGAATCCTGAGGTAGAGAAGCGCTGACAGCTGCTCACACAGCAACACTGTGACATGTTGTTCACCTTGTTTCTGATTGTTTATCGTCTGTCTCTGTGTGTTTGTCTGTGAAGGATGTTGAGAGTACGTCTGGCTCTGGTCCTGAAAGTTTTTACACGCCAGAGCCGTCCCCTACAGACCGGGACTCCAGCAGCTCAGGTTGGTGATGCAGTAGAGGCTGTGTATTTGTATTTTTTTCATTCTCTCGTGATGTTATAACAACAGCTGTTAATTTTTTTGTGTCAGCAGACAAGCCAGTGAGAGGAAGTACCCCTGTGTTTGAGTTTGTGGACCCAGACGTCCAGGTGAGAGTGTATACCTCTGTGTGTGACCCTCATCGTCCGTCCTGTGTCATAATATTCAACAGAAGTCACATTGTTTGGGTCGTTGACTGGATGAAATGATAATGTCTTCAGATGGCAGAGGACAGCCTGCAGACTCTCGAAGTTCCTCCCCCTGACCCTTCGAGCCCTCGCAGAGTCTTCTTAGAGGTCTCGCAGAAAGATGGGCTGTATCCCATGATGCCTCACGCCATGTACTGTCTGCCACTGTGGCCCGGCATCACACTTGTGCTGCTTACTAAGGTTTGTGGACACCAACACACATCCATGTATGTAATCATTTAGCTTTCATATTTCCTCCCTCTTGGTCGTCACGTGCTGTGGCTGTTTGGCCAGTAGGGGGCACACTTGTGACACATTTATTGAACCACAGTTTAATGCAGTGTTCTCTGTATCTACACACGTGTTTGCTTCCCTCTTAAAGCATTTTTTTTTTTATCTCTGTTAGATTCCCACCAGTGCAGTGGCCATATCAGTGTATACGTTTTTGGAAGCCTTCGACAAGCTGGAGAAACGTTTAAGTGAAGGTCTAGAGGGTTCTGCAGCCACAAGAGGCCAGCCGACCATACACGACATCCGCAGCAAACTGGATAGATTCATCAAAGCCCTGGGGCAGAGTGAGATACAGGTATGAGGTTTTGTGTGTGTTGTAAACCAACAGTTTGTGCACCATTACACAACATGTCCAACAACTGTCTGCTTTGAAATTAAGCTTTCACAGCTCATCAAGATGCGCTCGCTAGATTGTTTGACTTTAAACATTCAACACGTTACACATAACATATACGAACCCTCCCAAGTTAGAATATATGGCATTATATAAAAAGAAATAATAGTTATTAAAAAAGTAATCATAATGATAATCGTAAAAAATACATAAATGAAAATAAATGAATAACAATAGTAGTAATATTAATACAGTAAAACAAACAAACAAACAAACAAAAAATAATCTAAGCACACAGTTAGGACGGGGTGCAGCACATTATCCTCAGATTTGTTTGCATCTTTAAAGGGCCAGTGTGTAATATTTGGCATGGTTTATTGTCAATCTGAATCTGAATCTGAATATTCTACCCATTAATATGTTTATACAAGTGTATGATCGCTGTGTCACCATTTTTTACAAATTCCCAAAACATTTCCCAAACATCAATAAACTCAGAAGCCCTATGTCTCACTATATAGCTGAGTTTTATGTGGGAACTAATTTCTTTCTACCGAACTACACCCGCCAACAGTATCACTGAGCAGAAGGAATATTATTATGGAATATGTACTTTTGATTTTGGAGTGAACTGTCCCTTCAAAATATAGCAACTAGTTTTCTATCAGCTGTAATACAAACTGAACTCTCAGCCTTTGTTTTTACAGTATCATTCACCAACAATGAAACAGTTCACAGTATAATACATATATATTTAGTGTCTGGACTGTGACTGTGGAAGATTTGTTTTACTGTTCCAAACTTAAATGATTCAGCTAAAGATCCAGTAAAAACACCTTACAGAAAAAGTAACCAAAGCCAAAGTGGTCAGTTCCTTGCATATTATAAAAATAAGTTTGAGCAATTGTATGAAAATATTCTCAGGTTTTGGACCTAGACAAGCACAGGGTGTCTGCAGATCCTAAAAAAAATCTTCTAATGTCTTAAATTTAATTTTCTTACTACATATAATAATATAATACTGTATTGTTTCTTAAATTGGGCCCAGTGTGTGTTCTGATTGTTACTGGTTATGAATGTTGAATTGTTGTTTCTGTAATCTGAAGCATTCTCTGGCACAATAACTTCTTTTGGGATAAATAAAGTTCAATTGAATTGAATAGAAATTAACTGAATTTGGTCTTAAAAGTCATTAAATAGTCTCAAATGTGTATTTGTGAGGTCTTAATTTCCACAAACATTAACATTAATTAACATCTAATTTCTTCGATACATATTTTTATTTCTTTTTGTCAAAATGAGTCGAGCTTTTTTGCATGAAAGTCCAGATTTCTGATGTTACAAATCTTTAAACCTGCCCCTGAATCTGATACTGTTCTTTTACTTTATACTTACACTTATCTGTTGGCAAAATGTAGATTAAGCTAACTCACTCTAATAACCATACAGAGATACTAACCTTTACACTTACCTGCATTGCTTTAATAGAAAAAAATGATTTGTCCAAAAATCAGTCTTAAATTTGGTTTAAAAATGATCTCAGAACGGTTTTAAAAGTATTAAATTTAAGTGTCTGATACTCGTAGACACTCCCAAGTAAAATCTACTTATCCGTCCTTCGTTTTCTATCCAGTCTGCGCAGTTACAAAACGTCTGGACGGAGTTTAAGAACCGAGCCTTCGCCAGAGGAGGACCCGGGTTCAACAGAGAGTACGTCTGCTGCAGCCCTCTGCTGGACAAAATGCATCATAGCAAAGCTGCTATACAATCCTTTGAATGATTATTAACTTCATGTTTTTGTTTTAGTCTGATCCTGTGGTGTAAGAATATGAAGACCCAGCTGTGTGGCATCTACCGACAGTGTTTTCTTGTTGAATCTGGACCAGCCGACATTCCTCGCTGTCTCTCCCCCGGTCTGCAGGAACGAGCCCAGACCATGGTGCAGTGAGTATCAGTCAGCCAGGACATGTTTTTGTCGTTAACTTTTAAAATCTGAATCAGTTTCATTTTTTAAAACTAGTTTTTAGTACACACAAACCTCCCAGACAGTCCATCCTTCATTGTTCACGTCTGTATCTTATTTCACTTCCTGTCTTATTTTTGTCACTGTCTCTCTAATCTACTCTTTTCCTCTCACCTTCTCCGTCTCCTAGAGAGAAACTAATGGACTGGAAAGACTTCCTGTTGGTGAAAAGCAAGAGGAATATCACCATGGTGTCATATCCTGTCTACAAAATAATCCTACTTCCTGTGACGCTGTGTTGTGTGTTAGATTGTTATACTTCTGAAAGTGCCTGCATATTTTAACACCATTCATATGCCAAGAAAACTTTCTGAAATATAACACACTGTTATCCTGAGTATTGATCTTGACCCAGTTCATTTCACTTACCTGGAGGATTTCCCAGGCCTCATTCATTTTATCTGCGTGGACCGATCCACGGGCCAGATGATTGCGCCATCGCTCAGCGTCACAGAGCGCAACACGTCTGAGCTGGGGAAGGGGCCGGTGGCTCAGTTCATCAAAAACAAGGTACAGCATAAAACAAGCGCACATCTTAAAACCAATTAATATGGCAGTAAACTGCTGAGCACAACGGAAACTGTTCATCTTAACAAGTACTTTAAGACAAACTTTAATTTGTTCTTGATTTCTGTTCAAAAAGCAGCAGTATTTAACTATTTGATTATTACATTAAATTGCAAATGTAATACTCCTGATGAGAATGGTTATCTCTCTCTTACATGTAGTGGGAGCCAGCAGTTGGTTAGCTTAGCTTAGCATAAAGACTGTGGCCCTATCTTACACACAGTGCAAAGTGGCGCACTGCACATAGCAACTGTTACTGCCAGTTGTCATTTTCATAGACACTGATGTTTTTTAAGTAATGCACTAAAGCCCAGCTGTGCGCCCGTGGGTGTGTAGGTCCTAAAATGAGGTGTGGTCAGGCTCATTGTTGGCTGACTGCTATTTAAAGGCAGCAGAAAGCGATTGCACCATTGACCAACAAAAACCTGCTCCAATGTCAATGAATAGCAGTGTGTAAGGTGAGGGTGCACCTGGCTTTTAAAGGGAATGGGAGATGACACTGATTGGTTGAATTCATGATACACCCAATGATTAATTATTGGACTAAATACAACCCCTCTCCCCCTTGCACCCTACTTGGCACCAAGATTCAGCCCCATTTAAAGGGCCAGTGTGTAATATTTGGCATGGTTTATTGTCAAATCTGAATCTGAATCTGAATATTCTACCCATTAATATGTTTATACAAGTGTATGATCGCTATCAAATAAAATTCGTTTGGTTTTCGTAGCCTTATAATTATGCTTTTATATATATATAGCAAGGGCCTTGCTTTAGAGAGGTCGCCATCTTGCGCCACCATGTATGTACGGCAGACCGAGCGGACAATCCAGCCAGCCAGAGAACGCGTTTCGCGTGTATAAATAAACCAACGAAGACAGCGGAAGGAAGGAAGGAAGAAGGAGGAGGAAACAGCAGAGAGTGTTAGTAGTTTGTAGATAGAGAGTAGTGAAAAGTTTTTTTAGTTATAAAGTTTGCGAATGGACCACACTTACCACGCAACAGGAGAGAATGAACCCGAACGTCATCTGCGAGGAAAAGAAGACGCAACTTCACTCCTTGTGATGCACTCTCTGCGGCGCTTTTCCTCCTGGTGATACATCTCCCCAACGATGGTAGCACCGAATCCCATTCTGTGCAGCAAAATGGGAGCGGAGGATTCAGCCTCTCTTCTTGCCCGCTCAGTATCCAAGTTCCTCATCTGTATGCTCCGGCTCAAACAGGTGTGGCTCTGGATCTGTGTCCGCTACAAGAAACTCTTCAAAATCGCGTTCAAAGTCGTCCATTGCAGCTACTATAGTCCGGAGATATTGCTAGGCTAAATAAACAGCTGAGCTCTGTTTACAGGCTACGCTGTCAGTCAGTGTGCGGGCTGGAGATTGGTGGAGCAGAGAGGGGAGGGGGTGCCCGCTTGGTATTGTAAACAAGTATGTGTGTATGAAGTGTGTGTGTTACGCCAGAAGAGTCCGAGTTTGGGACGGAGTCTTTTACGTGCTACCCCCTGGAGTGTTACCGGAGTTTTTGGAGTGCTCAAATAAACTGGCCTTTTCCCCGAACGCTCCTCTGGTCTCCTGCTCGTGAGGGATTCATTACAATATCGTAACATGGTTTAGATTTCTAAATAAACATTCACCTCGTCGCTAGATAGACCTACTCCTGAAAAACTCATGTCTGCACAAGGCTTTTTGTCCCTACGAGGCCACCGTCATTTACCCGACGGGAGGGGTGAGTGAGTGAGCCCTGCAATCTAGAATTTGACCACTGATGTCACTGTTTTCAACCCATTTTACACACTGGCCCTTTAACAAGCAAAAGTGGAGCTGGACATGCCTTAAATGGACTTGTCCCATACACTAGACCAGTTGTTCCAAACTGGTGGGTCGTGGTCTAAAAGTGGGTCATAGGTCCTTTCTGAATGGACCGCAAGTAACTTGCAAATGTGTCAAGTACATATAAAAAAAAAAAACGCTTTTTATTTACAGTACAGTGAGTTTCCAGCACAGACGTTTTATTTTGAAATAGGGTTTCCTGATGTAGAGTGAGTGACAGGCACTTGACAGAGACAGCGGACTTGCTCAATGACATGGCCAAACACAAGTATGATGCTGAATGTATTACACTGTGTGGACCTTGAGCTGTTGACTAAGGAGAAATCTGGACCAGTTGGGAACCGCTGCTTTAGACCATGTGCTATAGATCACTTAAATATTGCTATGGAAATGCAGTCAATGGAAACTCCAGGAAGTTACTGCTCATGACCAAGAAATAGTCCGACACATGACCTCCGTAAAACTCTACTCTTCAGGTTTTGTACAAATTAAACAAATGACATATAACATTTTTATTAGTGAACTTTAGTGTTGTCATGATACAGGAATGTCTAACTTCATACAGTACCTTGAAAAATATCGATACTCTTTACCATTTTTTATTCCAAGGGTAGACTGACAGTGAGGGCATACAACTTAAAAATGTTATTGTTATTACTAATCCTTCCTGAAGGTGTGGAGCCACGTCAGCATCACACGACGCTATCTCCAGAAGGGTTACTCCACTGTCACGTTGCGTGATGGAGACTTCTACTTCTGCTACTTCCTCTGGTTTGAAAATGAAACAGTAAGTCACCGGCATGTTATGTTTTAGTACGTGGTAATAAACTACTAAACATTCATTACATCATATAATATGTATGTTTGATCAATCAGGGCTATAAGTTAGAAGCAGGAGACATACCCATCCTACCTGACGACTCTGCCCCCATTGGGATGCTTGCCTGGGACTACTACAGGTAAACAACAGTGCATGACAAAACCAGATGTGACTATTCCACATAAGTGCTGCTGGCTATAGGAAGTTCTATGTCTAGCAGGAAGCTGCTGCGGTACTACAGCAAGAACCACCAGGGTGAGGTGGTGAAGTGCTACGAGCTGCTGACGGTACACCTGGGGGTCATCCCCACCGAGATCATCCTCCAGCACTGCAGACAGCTGGCGAGCAAACTGTGGGAGCCTTCACGCAACCCTCTGCTGTAGACACACCCACACACTTACTGTAGCTGAGTCACAGTAGCCAAGGTATTTGTTTGTTGTTTTGCCAAGAACTGAGGAAAACAATCCCTTGCTCTCTGTAGATATGTTCTGCGTCTACTGCCTGTGTGTTCATGCTTCTGTCATTTTCATCGTGTTTAAGGTTATTTATTCTGCCATGAACAAGTTGTTTATTAGAGGCACTTAGGATTAGCACATTGGAACGCCACTGTGCACTTATGCACTCTTATGTGTCTTGTATGAATTGTAATGGGATTATTACGCCTTAATTTATGTAATATATTTTTGAATACTCATTTATGACCTGTTCCCTATTTATAGTAATACTGTATATGTTTTTTAAAATTTGCAGCTGATCAATTTTTAAAAAATGCAGATACTGTCCACTGTTGCCTTTACTACTGTTAGTGTCATACCTTGAAACATGAAATACTGTGTGTCTCCCTTTATATAGATTATTTTTTGGGAGAAAATAAATATCCATAGACGTACATTCACTTGTTTATTGAGTCATTGTAAAAGGAACTACTTGAACCACTGACCACTGCAATTTACAAAACCCACCCGACCACTGAGCGTGCTCCCATGTGTGATTACACAATTATCCATCCATATGACACACGATTACTACGCTCGTAACAGAAGTTCATTGAATTTAAACAAGATGTGTTCTTAGGTTAGTCTCAGCAATCCTGAGCGTGTCTAACCTTTAATTTGCTTGCTCGTCAGTCAGCCCCGGCGACTGTGAGCATTTTAAAGGTCAATCCACGCTGTGTGGGACTTCTCCAGCAGGGCACAGCTATGGAGGGCTCCACACTGGCTCACAGTGAGGAGGAGGAGTGCATGTAGAGTTCAGTACGTTATCATTAGCCTCTGCGCCGCTGACTCACAGAGCCCCTGTGAGGTCGGTCACAGCTCCTGCAGCCACCAGGTCCCTCAAGAAGAGTTTCTCAGCGCTGACGTCATGCACCACCTGGATAATGAGGGTAAAGATGAGCCACGAATATATCAAAGCATAAGGGTTGTGTGTCTTAAAGGGACAGTTCACCCCTAAATCAAAAATTATGAATTACCTGTAGTGCTTTTTGTCAGTCTAGATTGTTTTGGTGTGAGTTGCTGAATGTTGGAGATATCAGCCGTAGTGATGTCTGCCTTCTCTCCAGTATAATGAAACAAGATGTCACTCAGCTTGTGGTGCTTAAAACGCCCAAAAATACATTTGATAAACTCAACATCAGTGTCTCTTTCCGGAAATCATGACCTGGTTACTCAAGATAATCCACAGACCTTGTTGTGAGCAGTTTCAGGTAGGAACTATTTTCCTTCTACTGAACTACACCTGCCACACGTATCACTGTGCAGAAGGAAGTGTAAATCTACTCATGGACGAGAGGCTCATGCTCCTGACAGTGCGATATGGAAATATTAATAGCGTCCTCCTCGGTGAGCTGTAACGTTAGCTAGCTCAGTGGTGCTAAGTGAGCTAGCAATAGATGCACGCTTCCTTCTTGCGGTGATACATTTGGCAGGTGTAGTTTGGTAGAAAGAAAATAGTTCCTACATAAAACTGCTCAAAACAAGGTCTGAATTATCTGAGATTGAGTTTTTCAAATATGTTTTTTTGACACTGAGCACCACAAGCCAAGTGCCATATATTATATTTGAAATAAAACAGACATCTCCAACTCTCGACAGCTCACACCAAAACAATCTAACCGATAAACAGAACTACAGGTAAGAGGAATGATATATATTTTTGACTTTGTGGTGACCTGTCCCTTTAAAAATATATACATCACTGTTTGGTAATCCAAACTTACTTGAGCCTTCATTGCACCCATGCGTATGCTCTCGTAGTAGTGCAGCCTGGCCTCTGGGTGCTGCATGTTGTACCCAAACCCTGCCAGGCTCACCTGGTCACACAGCTGCAAAGCCATCACCACTGCACTGGCACCTAGTGTCGGCACCATCTGTATGAGGAGAGAAAATGCCAGTATAAACATTAAATATGACACAATATTTTCTGTAAGAAACGCCCATTATAAAGGGCATTGTGTATAAACTGAACAAGCATGTCATGAACTCAAGGCTGTGTGTGCTCATTTTTCATTCCCTTAATCCCTAGGCCCATAGCAAAGTCAATACACGTCTGAGCCAGGCATGTCCATATATTGTTCAGGACAGGTTAGGCCAAACAGAGGGACAATTATTTTAGGAGTCCTCTTTTGTCTGTTTGCAGTATTGTATGAAAGCTTACAATGAAGCATGAGCAAAGCATGTCAGAACTCACGTTTCCCTGTTTCAGAGCATATTTCTGCAGGACCTGTCCTGTCTTGTGAATAATCTCTGGGTGCAGGATCCTGAAGTTCTCTGGTCTCAGGGGAATATTATCCACCACCTCCCTCCAGAACCATATTTTGGACCAGAAGCTCTATTAAAAAAACACAACACATGAGATGAAGAGCGTGTAGTGTGAGGCAGAGAGCGTGATGATGCGATAGTAGTGTTGCTGCATGAGTTGCTGTGACACTCGTGGCTTATGTAAGACACCATTTCTGTGTGTAACCGTTCCTGTGATGTAGGCTTACCAGAGGCTGCTTGGTGATGACAGAAGTCAGCCAGTCCAGGTCCAGGCTCTTAAAGACCACCAGAGCAACCATGGCGGTCTTTTGGTACTCGTTTGCAGAGCGAGGTGCTCCCTCTGGGTAAATCAGGCGGATGGTGGTGTGAGAACCAGCGTCTTTCTCGAAGCCGGGCACTGGAGCATTATTCAGCCTGGTAACAGAGATGAAAATGTATGTATGAAATTAATCATGCTTTCTGTGCTTTCTTCAAGCCTTTTAAAGGGACAGTTCACACCAAAATCAGGAATACATATTCTCCTCTTACCTGTAGTGCTATTTATCAATCATGTAATGGCGCTGGAGGAAGTGTACAACTACTGCTAGCTCACCTAGCACCACTGAGCTTGCTAACATTTCAGCTCATGTAGCGTAAGAAATAATCCCTAATCCAGTTAAAGTGATATACTGCATATATTGATCAAGAAACAAAGCCATATAACCATCATATAACCATGTTTTATGCATAAGTTCTTATAAAACTGAGTGAGATGCATTTATATGTGTTAAAACACTGTCAGATATAACCAAGTATTCATAATATGAGTTCACATTATATCCATACGCTAAAGAACACACACATTCAAATATAGCCTATTGTACTCTGTATAATGATAACTCACATATACTCAAATGCTTGTATTACCTGATGCGCATTAAAGGATTATATTGCATGAAGGCATAGGGGACCCCAAGTTCCATATGTTTTTTAAAAATAGTGTAAACCTGAGTTCCAACCTAATGGTGGGAGAGTTTGGGGATTTATAGGCCGGGGGGAAAAGATACACCATTAAGACATGCCTGGGCATGTTCGGGCATGTCTGGACAAAAGCGAAAAGGCCGGCCACCAATAGGTTTGGGCTCAGGTAGGAAGGGCTAAAGAAAGAAGGTGGAGATTCTCTTGAATCTTCACCAGCATAAAAGGGACAGCTCAGAAAGTGAAACTTCAGTCCTGCTCCGGAGCTTGACTCGATGAGTTGTATGTGTTAAAGCTTGTGAACACGTTAAACTCGATTGCATCGGATTCTGCCTGTCTCCAGTGTTTCTTTGAGTTTTACTTAGCTGAATCCAAGGTACCAGATCGACATCAAAGGGCAACTGAGAAGTCAAGTGGAGGACAAGGTCGGGAGCCTACAGGCCCACTTCCAGGCACCGCTTTTTACCTCTACACTCAGCTGAAGAGGACGCCATTAATGTGTACATCTTACATTGTCACGACCATGAGTCTCCCGTCCATGAGCACATTCTTCCCTCTGTGTGGCGATACATTTAACTGGTGTAGCTCAGTAGAAAGAAAATAGTTCCTACATCAAACTGCTCACAACAAAATCAGTGGATTATCTTGAGTAACCAGGTCATGGTTTCTGGAAAGAGACATTGGTGTTGAGCACCACATGTTGAGTGCCATCTAGTTCCACTGTATTTAAGAGAAGACATCTCTTTGGCTGATACCTCCAACATTCGGCAACTCACACCAAAACAATCTAGACTGATAAGCACAATAGGTAAGAGGTAATTTGATTTGGAGTGAACTGTCCCTTTAACCTCATTCAGTTTTTGGCTGCTGAGGAAAAAGTCCATCACAATAGGTTAAAAATAGCCTCTGTAATCTACCACAGTAGTAAGATATCCATCCACTTGTGTCTGTCTAACACTGGTGCACATACCTGATAATGATGTCATACTGATCTATATGGGATCCAAGATGGCTCCCGTGAAGAACCCCTCCATTGCCCACCACCACGCATCGCCTGCAGCTGCCCTCGCTCCTCAGTGATGGAGGCAGGCCAGGCTGAGGCAGAGATGCGAGAGCATGGGCCAGATGCTCTTCGCTGCCCTGGAGCCCCAGAGGAGGCGACAGATCCCAGGGCACAGGCCTGACCCCCTGCACAAACACAGGGATGTCTAGAAGGCCTGCGGAACAGGACAAGGGCTTAAGGTGGTTCAGACACCAGCGAGGCTGACAGGGGCCTGACAGCAGGAAAGCTGAGCGATTCAGTGAGATCTAAAGAGAGGGGTAAACATAGAAGTAAGTTTGGTATGAGTGAAGACATGCTCCAAAATGACTGCTAAGCTGTGTGTTTGTACCAGATCTTTAGGATGTAGGTTGTCATCACTGAGAGTTGCCGCTCTATTCGAAGGGAGATACGCAGGAATCAGAATAGCTGAGTAGCATCCGATCAGCAGCACCAGACTGAAGGCAAGGTTCTCACTCCTGCACAGCAAAGAAAGAATCCAACAGCTTTATAGCATTAAATAACAGGTCCACAAAATAAATACAGCGCCTGCAGAAATGCACCTGCTGAGGAAAAATTCCCTGGAGTCAGTCTTGGTGATCACTCGCTGTCTGTGAAAGACAGGCGTTGGCGTTGCAGCCTCTGCAGCCTCAGGCAGCAGTGGGGAGCCATCGTCTGGGTCCTCCACGCTCAAGTGATTCAGCGTCACCATGGCACCTGTACTTCCACCTGAAACACACACACATTATGAAACTCACAGTAGTGATTATAATCAAATTCATTATGCAACAAAAATGTAATGAACCACTTTCTTGACAACAGCATGAAATCATTCACAGAGCTTAAGAGTATCATGTTGCCACATGTCAACAGAAACTATTTTTAAACTGTGTCTACACACTTAAGCATCAAATGTACCATCAGTTTGAGTAATATGAACAAGATAACTCACAGCCTGGTAGAGACGTAAGCTGATGTTTAAAAGTCACTTCACTTGTGCTCCATGCTTGAGGGCAAAGCGATGTTGTGTGCAGCTAAAATGGCTGATGCCTCTTCCTACTCAACTGAACTCTGCCCCTTCCCTCAACATCTGTTAAGCATTAACACTCAGTCACACCCTGGCGAGAATGTAAATAAGGGTTTGTGTGTGTGTGTGTGTGTGTGTGTGTGTGTGTGTGTGTGTGTGTGTGTGTGTGCGTGTGTGTGAGACAAGTTGTCCCATCCAATAAAAATCTCTATGTAAATGTCAACAAGCAGAAGGGGAAGTGTCCAGGAAACACATGCAGTGTGAGAAAAAAACATGATAAAGAAACACTGGGTGAAACCTTAAAGCAGGGGTGTCATTTTAGTTTATGGGTCACATACAGCCTGGTTTGATTTCAGGTGGGTCAGACCAGGTGCTTTCTTTTAGTGTAAAGATGTACACTCCTTCATCCATTTACAAAACAGATTATGAACAGTGTGAAATATCTTAAGTCACTCTGCTACTCACTGTCTTCACATGTGCACCACATCAAACTAAAGTGGAAGCTACTGAGGAAGCAGGTTAAATTATCCACTGCCCTACAAACCAATTAAAACACAAGAGTTATGGCAGTGCCTTAGCAACAGGATTCCACCAATATTGTTTTATCTAGTCCATACCCATTGGTAGCTTTGTCACCTTCTACCTATGCCAATCCTCAATGCCTATGTGCAGTTTCACATAGACTGACCACGTCAGTGAGTAGAAAAACGTGGGACACACAGAATGACTGACTGACAGAATGACACACTGACAGTTTCCGTGATTATGTACAGCAAACCATACCATGACTTAGTCATACCAAAAATTAGAGAAAAAAACAAAACATTGGTCCACAGGGGGAGCCACAGCGATCGGTCGCATTTTAGCCATTTTTAAGCATTTTTCTGTTGTTATAGCGCCACCCAGTTGCCAATTAGAGTTAAATTTCCCCAGTCATCCTACATATCGACCAAGTTTAGTAAAAATCGATATGGCGGTTAGGCCTAGATAAGAAATTAGCTCTCTAGCGCCCCCATTTTGTTTGATCAGGTCAATAATGGAGGGGTCCCCTCAGATTATGTGTGGTCATATGCCTACAAAGTTGCGTGGTGATCGGTGAAACCCTTGAGATGTTATACACCTTTATGTGATGAGCCACGCCCTCCGCAATATTCATTGCCTTATAGAAGCTCAGTTTTAGTAAGTTTTCCAACTTTTGCCAAGAGGGAACTTTAGATATTGGTCCCTAGATTATGTTCACCCAGTTTCATGCAGATCGGTCAAACTTCCTAGGAAGAGATTGATTTTAAGTGTTTTTCAAAAAATTCAAAATGGCGGAAAATCTGTACAACCGGAAGGTATGGGTTCTTGAGGCAAATTTGTTGCTCATGAGGAGAGGCATCTCTGTGCAAAGTTTCATGTCTCTACGACATACGGGGCATGAGATATGCCCATTCAAAGTTTGAAATTTCAATTGGTTGCTATAGCGCCCCCCTTTGGCCAATTGATGTAATATTGCTTCATTCACATCCTCCCATGACCCTTTACCACTGTGCCAAATTTCACATGGATTGACCAAGTCACTGAGGAGAAAAACGTGGAACAGAGACACAGACACATCCACAGACAGAGTTTTCGTCATTATATAGTAAGATAGTACGATATAGAAATTTGATACAGATTCTCTTGTACTGAAGCTTCTGATTGACAAAACTTTGCAGAATGTTTAATATCTTTAAATATGACCACAATAAATATTCATTGTTTTTTTTCCAGAATTCTGAAGAACCTCTAAAGCAGCATTTTTAGTCTGCTCTCATTTCCCACGTCATCAAATACCAGTGCTTTGTCACAGCCCTTGTTGTCTCATAGCAACACACAGGGCGCCCATTATCATCTCTATGTGACGCACAGCTGACACATATTGTAATATATGGTTAGTGTGGTGGTGAAACAGTTGTGGTGAGGTTTAGGCAGCAAAACTACTTGAGGTCTAGAAAAAAATGATCATGTTTTTGGGTTAAAAGAAGTGTGTTTGTTGTGCAATAATAATGTAAAGTGAGGTAATGATGTCAGCACATGACAATTATGTAACATTATGTTTTGTTTGATTCATCCTCCACCTCCCCTCCCTCTCAACCTACGCAGACTTTCTTGGTCTTTACACATCAGTTGCTCTCAGTGTCAAGTATTGCAGTGGATAGGTTTACATTGGAGTTAGTTAAAAGCCTGCTGCATCTCTTAAACATGTTAAGGATGCCTTTGGTGTCGATATCATACGCCAACGGGCGTGACAAAGCGTCAGTATTTGACGCCCTGGGGATGAGAATGCTACTCACTGTTAAACATACTGCTGAAATCTGGCACCTCTTAACCTTCACAAGTTTGTCACTATTAGGTGTGCAAAGTCAAGTACAAGTCATCCAGTGGGTCAGATTGGACCCTGTGGTGGGCTGGTTCTGGCACATGCACTGTATGTTTGACACCCTTGCCTCAAAGCTTAGATGCACCAAAACAAAAACACTGCATGTATGTGTGTTCAGTTTGATACACCTATAAAATGGATGGAAAAAATTCCAAAGTAAAGGTCTGGACCGTGATTGATTGTTTGGTGTGCAATCAGATATTTACGAGGTATCACTTGGCAGTAATGAAAACTTTATAAATAACATAATCCCTCAAAACGGTGTGTTTATGGGGGTTGCACTCCTGTAAAAGAGGAGCATGGACAGTTGCAGCAACGGGAGTGAGTAAAACCAGGAGCTTGTGGAATGAATGTCCCCTCAGCTCATGACCCGGGGCATGACATGCCTGAAGGGTTGGATGTACTTGTATATGAATGTGTGTGTGTGTGTGTGTGTGTGTGTGTGTGTGTGTGTGTGTGTGGCAGAGAGGAAAAGAGGGAGGGAGATTGTAATGCTGGGGAATACACACAAACATACATGCATACACACACTCCAAAGTGCACACACACCTGTTTGATGGGGTGACACAATGTCCCACCATGAACCCGGCATTCCAGCCAGCGAGCCACTGGGCTTGCAGCACTTCTGTATAAAGTGACACACAGCTCGTTAGATTTTACTCCAGATTATGAGTTAGAAAGCTTCAGCTGTTCAAAATTACTTTATTGGCTGTTTTATCTTTTTCTGTATCAAACAGAGATGGAGGAAGGGGTGCAGTGGGCAGCCAGTGTGATGGACCATACAACAGGAATAGAAAAGAAAGCTCAGGTAGGTGTGAGAGAAATACTAATGTTGCTCCTTGAAATGATCATTAGAAACTCACCACTTGGGGGATTCTGTTTCTTAAAAATAATTCATGTTACTAATACTGCTGTATCACAATTTTCAAAGCCCTGATTTGTGGAAACATGAACAGCTATAATATGTAAAGACTGTTGTATTAATGAGCTGCGATATCCTAGAAAACATGTCAGCGTTGACATTAAGTCCCAAACAAGAGGATAAAATGTCTGTCAGCCTGCTTCAACGATCATTTGCAGGCACACTGGAAAACACATACTTAGAAATTATAGATAACAGTGTTACTAGATATGATGAAATTGCTTGCAGTTGGATCATTTTCTTTTCCAGAGTTTTAGTAAAGCCTGTTTTAGTCAGGGGGTTTTATTCTTAAAGTTTAATTAACTGATCATACCTTTACCATCCAAATACATTTTGGAAAAGTAATCAAAACTGAATGTTTAATTTCCTGACACAATATAAACTGACTTCCATCCTTTATTTCTGAAAACCACTGTATTTCTTGCAACGTATTAAGAGTTATTTTAATTCCTTTTATGTGCACTAAACAACATAATGAACTGTCAGCAAAAGAGGTCATTATTGGCTGATGGATAAGAGAGGTTATGTGTCACATCCACCGAGAAAAAATTAGATATGCTTTTAGGGGGTCCACCAGAAAATTTTGATACCACCTGGCAGCCATTTATTTCATTAGTTTTTAAAAAATGTTATATTATTTTTAAAACATTGCTATCTGCATTTCACTTTTCTCTATCTGGCATTTTTTTTAATTTATTTTATTTTTCTTGATTTATGTATATGTGAAACTGTGAATGTATGTGTTTATTTAAATGTAATTATTAATTCATGTATTTATTTCTATGAATGTATGCTTACTGATGGTGCAGTACGTGGGGGATGGGGGTGTATACAGGGATTTGATTTCATTATTCTGTGTTCAAGTTGTCCGTTTTTTAATATTCATTAAAAAAAAAAACTTGTTAAAAGACCTTGTTAAAAAAAAGAGGTCATTATGATCAATATTTGGTGACATTAACTTCATGTATATTCTAATTACTCTAATTCAAATGATCTTCCCAGGTTAATTCAGGGAAAATGTGTTAAAAATATATATATATGTTTTTGGCAATCAAAGGGTTTTTATTCAGACTAGACAAAAGAACCAACAAACACGAACCTCTCATCAATTAATGAATGAAATATTATTTTACTTTTTAAAAATAATTGGAATAAAACAAGCATGCAGGGTACATAAAGGCTCACATGCACACAAAGACATGTTCCTTTGAATTCTGTATCAGTGATAAATAATGTAAAAACAACTGAACAGCATACGAGAGGCAATTTATTGTGAATACTACTTTTGTTATGGCCAAGCCCAGCTTGCACTATGCTGTGAATTTATTTTGACATTAACACCACCATTCCCAGCTCTCAACACCCTTAGCCTGCTTGGCACATCTGCATTACAAGCCAATCATATCTCTCTCATCTAGATTTTCTAGTAGCGTTTTCTACATTGCTATCTGCATTTCTGTTGGTTTCCAGGCAGAGGAGCGAGTGAGGAGGATCTCCTCAGAGCTGCACTGTGAGATTTTGGACCTGAGTGGTGGAGAGAATATCACAGAGCTGTGCAAAAGGAAAAAGAAGATCAAGAAAACATACTCGCCCAGGGTGTCTGTGGAAATCCCTGTGGTGAGCTACAACTTTCAGAAACCTTATCTTCATGTGCACAACAGAGATATGAAAATTGAATCTCTGTGTCCCTTCTGTCCCTTTGTGTTTGTGTGTGGAAAGACGGGGCCCATGGATACTGCAGAATTCATGAACGCAGCAAGTCAAGGCAAACTGACTGTAATAGACAAGTATCTGGTTGATGGTGGGAACCCAAATGTCCATGATGAGGTATGCTCTCACTGTGTGGTAGGAACACAGACACATGTACAACATACAGCAACATAAATATGATATATTTAAACCCTCCAGTTGAAGAGGACAGCGCTGCACCGGGCCTCTCTGGACGGACACACGGCAGTTGTCCAAACGCTTTTAGAAAAAGGAGCCGATATCAACTTTAAAGATCAAGTAAGACGTGCGGGCACATGGCTGTTTGTAAAGATGATGATGAGATTGGTTCAGATTATCTTCACTCACTAAAGCTCCAGCCTCCAGTGGCCTCAAGTGAGTGATATTAATAGAACAGAGCCATGCTACTGTGTTTCAGCTGGGCTCCAGGGCCATACATTGGGCCTGCAGAGGGGGAAGCCTGGGAGTTGTCAAAGCCCTGCAGAGCCACGGGGCTGACCTGAATGTTAGAGATAAGGTAAATGTGCATTTTATTTGTGCATGAATTTTTACCTGGACTCATACTGAACATACTTGAGGTCTAATGCTAATGTACAGTTGGTGCTTTATGTGCTGGTCACAGTCACAGTGCATGTCAATGTCCACATTACAGCTGTACAGCACTCCTCTGCATGTGGCCACTAGAACGGGCCACACAGCCATCGTGGAGTACCTCCTGTCCTGTGGTGCCAAAATCAACTCCAGGGACAGGGTAGGCAGCAGCTCAACACTGTGTTTCACTTCAGTGTTTCATCATCACTATATTTCCCTTCTGCCATTGATTCATTTTTCTCTTCCCTCAGGAAGGGGACACAGCCCTGCATGATGCCGTGCGTCTCAACAGATACAAGATAGTGAAGCTGCTCATAGCTGCAGGGGCTGACACGAAAATAAAAAATCATGTGAGTTTTTACACCTGTTGTGCATGTCCGGTTTAACTTGAACATAATTTAACAGGAATAGTTTGACATTTTGGGGAATACACTTATTATATATAAAGATATCACCGTCCTATCTCTGTGTAAAATATGATGCTACAGACAGTATGATTAGATTAGCATAAAGACTGCAATCAGGTATAATCAGAAAAGCTCAGATTCATCAGATTGATCAGTTAGGACTTGGTGTTACCCCTCAACAAATCATCAGTTGTGTACCTTAACATTATTGGGTGTTTCGGCCTTTATCACAAGACCCCCTCCATTGAGGCAGGCCGACCACAGGCTGATCAGGCCTGGGAGTGTGTCAGAAGGTTGGCTCCTCTGTGGTCACCTGGGGGCCAGATGCTGATCCTCTCTCTTCAGACATAACCAGTGACTGCACCTCTCAGCTGTACTGGCCAGATCTTTGACCACTTTCCTCTGGGCGTGCCCATTAATCCCAATTTCCTTGAGGAGCCTAGTGGTGGATCTAGCAAAGAAGCCTCTGCAACCCACCTCACTCAGTCGCACCTCAGCTTTCTAGCCTCTAGTTGCCGCTTCAGTTACGAGGTCAGCAGAGCGCATGTCATGTAGTTTCTCTTTTTTTTTTAAAATCCAAACCAAAATCAAAACATAAAGCAGCAGCTGATTTATGAGGGAGTATGTGCTGGACTTTTTCTTGGCCAGGCACAGTAACTTCCTCAAATCTCTAATAGTTGGTGGTGACTAGCCTTTAATGAGAAATAGTCCAGCACAGAGCTCACTGCAGAATGGCAAACTGGTGTTGTTAAACCAGAGAGTGCCCATTGGTTGGAAGGTCCAATAGTTCATGTCCTATTGGACCAAAAGCCCACAGTTTGTCAGCCTGTTAAAGCCGCAAATTAGCCCAAAAACACTGCTCCAAAAATTCACACTCTAGAGTTGGAGTTCAGCGACTGCCTGCCTGCCTACTTCTCAGATTTCATTAACATATTGCTCAATTTATCAGAGAATGTATAAATCATATCATAAATCAGGATTTTTAATGACCTTTAAAGAAAGACTTTTCATTCTGGGAACTAAGTTAAATAAACAAAAGTAGCTTTTATTTTTGGGATTTCTGGCACCTTTAAACTTGAGGCTTATGTACAGATTTAATAAACAAGTTATAAGGTTGTAATTGGTCACTGGCACTAGGGCACTATGGTCTAGGTACCATGTCTGAGGGGTACTTCTGGTTCCATAGGTACCATACTGAAAGTGTTTGGTGGAAATGGGGCTATAGATATGAGAGTGGTATGAATCTTCCTGTCCAAGAAAATGAATAAACATTATTCCCAAACTGTTCCCTTAAAGGACACATATTGAATGCATGCAAGAACCTAACATGCCGTGGCTCATATCTCAACACTGTAAATGCAATACAACCCCTCACTAACAAACTGACAGTATGACCTGTGTTACAGGAGGGAGTAACCGCAGTACAGCAGGTAAAACAATGGCAGTCTGACATCATGGAGACCCTGCAGAGCCTGGAGAAGCCGAGAGAGGTGGGACCTGAAAACACCTTGAGAGAGGAGTGAACAGCATGTATATCTACTCAGTATATTCTCTATGACTTCTCTTTTTATCACTTTCTGTCTCAGGTTCAAAACACATTCTGTAATTCCGCTGTAGGTCTGTGTACATCATGTCTGAGATTGAGTGTATGTATGTGACAAAATCAGCTTTTCCAGGGCATGGCGTTAAAACCTCTGAGATTAGTCTGAACTCTGACACTGGTAAATGTCAACTTGGGTGTGAAGGATTCAAAATGATCTGCTTATCTTGAATATGGAGACAAAAACATCTGAATGAGGAAGCAAAGCTGATTTTTTATCAAAACCTTACTGCCAAGTTTTGGCTTTTGATGTTCACATCTAAAGCGCTTCATGATCTGAGGAGCACTCTCATGGATGTTTCATATCTGATTTGTGATGCCTTTGGAAGCTGAATAATATTAATAGATATAGTGCTGTGCAGAAGCTGTTTGAATATACATCAAGAAGTCCTTGTTTTATTGAGGCGGCAGACAAGGCCACAGCACACAGTAGCACTGTGTTTGAGACGTCAGCTGACGATAGCAGCTGGTATGCCCCCACTAAAGTCAGGGATTCGAGGGGAGCTCAGTGGGCATATTTTCCTTCTACCATCAGTGGCTCAAATGTTCCTGAGGGAGGTTGGTCATTCACACTGGGGAAACCAACAGCTTGCTTCACTGCTTGTAATGTAGTTGTTTGTGCAGTTAGTCAGTACACACGCAGCCATTCATTTCGTGAGCACATTTTGTTTCACAAATATTGTGCCACTGCTGCATTTTTCGTAATGTGAATGTAAAACGCTGTTTTGAAAAGCGTAGCTACTGTCTTCTGTTAAAAAATTCAATGTGTTCATTGTAGACAACTCGTCAGATACATTATCAGCCACACACAGTATTTCCTGTTCCAAGCAAGGCTGTTAACTGTCCGGGACTTCTGTGGAGATACACCATACAAGGTTACGCAAACTATGAGACAGTGTTGTCATTTATTTGGTCAGCGTGACACTAACAGAGATATTACAGTACATCATTTGTTCAAGGGCGTGAATTTTTATTTTCAACATTTGAAAGAGGATTTTGGAGGTTTTGGACATCCTCTGCTAGCAAATTTTGAGCATCAAACTCTTAATTTCTGCGTCCTGGTGAAATTTTCTGCACTAATTTGTACCTTTTCTGCATCAGTTTAAGGTGTAAATGCCTTTAACCTTTATCCCAATTTTTTCATAAATGTAAAACTATTCAAATCATCTGTCTGATAACCCTTTAAAGTAATCAATCTTTTTTTTTTTTTTTTTTAATTTTCATGGAAAAGTAGGTGAAAAAGTGTTTTTTATGGTCGGTCACAATTCTGACCAGTGGGATAATGTGTTGTATCCACCATTCATTGACCAAATCAACATATTCTCTTATGCAGTCATCAAAATCCTTGTATATCCCAGCTCAGTTATTAACACATTTAAAACTCTGTCTCTGGCAGTCCCCAGCATTTCCACTAGAAAACTCCATCACATTCTAGAGTGACTACTCTACATATCAAAAATTCTTACACATACATATTACACATACAGTACAGGCCAAAAGTTTGGACACACCTTCTCATTCAATGCGTTTTCTTTATTTTCATGACTATTTACATTGTAGATTCTCACTGAAGGCATCAAAACTATGAATGAACACATGTGGAGTTATGTACTTAACAAAAAAGGTGAAATAACTGAAAACATGTTTTATATTCTAGTTTCTTCAAAATAGCCACCCTTTGCTCTGATTACTGCTTTGCACACTCTTGGCATTCTCTCCATGAGCTTCAAGAGGTAGTCACCTGAAATGGTTTCCACTTCACAGGTGTGCCTTATCAGGGTTAATTAGTGGAATTTCTTGCTTTATCAATGGGGTTGGGACCATCAGTTGTGTTGTGCAGAAGTCAGGTTAATACACAGCCGACAGCCCTATTGGACAACTGTTAAAATTCATATTATGGCAAGAACCAATCAGCTAACTAAAGAAAAACGAGTGTCCCTCATTACTTTAAGAAATGAAGGTCAGTCAGTCTGGAAAATTGCAAAAACTTTAAATGTGTCCCCAAGTGGAGTCGCAAAAACCATCAAGCGCTACAACGAAACTGGCACACATGAGGACCGACCCAGGAAAGGAAGACCAAGAGTCACCTCTGCTTCTGAGGATAAGTTCATCCGAGTCACCAGCCTCAGAAATCGCAAGTTAACAGCAGCTCAGATCAGAGACCAGATGAATGCCACACAGAGTTCTAGCAGCAGACCCATCTCTAGAACAACTGTTAAGAGGAGACTGCGCCAATCAGGCCTTCATGGTCAAATAGCTGCTAGGAAACCACTGCTAAGGAGAGGCAACAAGCAGAAGAGATCTGTTTGGGCCAAGAAACACAAGGAATGGACATCAGACCAGTGGAAATCTGTGCTTTGGTCTGATGAGTCCAAATTTGAGATCTTTGGTTCCAACCGCCGTGTCTTTGTGAGACGCAGAAAAGATGAACGGAAGGATTCCACATGCCTGGTTCCCACTGTGAAGCATGGAGGAGGAGGTGTGATGGTGTGGGGGTGTTTTGCTGGTGACACTGTTGGGGATTTATTCAAAATTGAAGGCACACTGAACCAGCATGGCTACCACAGCATCCTGCAGCGACATGCCATCCCATCCGGTTTGCGTTTAGTTGGACGATCATTTATTTTTCAACAGGACAATGACCCCAAACACACCTCCAGGCTGTGTAAGGGCTATTTGACCAAGAAGGAGAGTGATGGAGTGCTGCGGCAGATGACCTGGCCTCCACAGTCACCGGACCTGAACCCAATCGAGATGGTTTGGGGTGAGCTGGACTGCAGAGTGAAGGCAAAGGGGCCAACAAGTGCTAAACACCTCTGGGAACTCCTTCAAGACTGTTGGAAAACCATTTCAGGTGACTACCTCTTGAAGCTCATGGAGAGAATGCCAAGAGTGTGCAAAGCAGTAATCAGAGCAAAGGGTGGCTATTTTGAAGAAACTAGGATATAAAACATGTTTTCAGTTATTTCACCTTTTTTTGTTAAGTACATAACTCCACGTGTTCATTCATAGTTTTGATGCCTTCAGTGAGAATCTACAATGTAAATAGTCATGAAAATAAAGAAAACGCATTGAATGAGAAGGTGTGTCCAAACTTTTGGCCTGTACTGTACATATCGCCTCTTTGTCAGTGGCCTTTTACGTTCACATATGATGTGCAAGGTATCCCTCTGCATCTGCTGTGACGTTCCAGTACGCCCTACCAATACTGGGACGTCAACAAAAGCACATGGTTAGGTTTAGAAAACAACATTTGGCATTCAGGAAGCAAACACTCGGCTCCTGGGTGAAAGTCCAGGGTTTGTGGACCACCCAACCTACCCAATCTGTACAGACTTTCCTGCTCCTTATATTATGTCATTTCCAGCAGGGTATCGTACCGCCCCCGTAGGTGCCATCCAGCCATATCATAACAACACCAAAGGTTACGTCCGACCCTGTTACCTACTACCACGAAAGGTGGCTTTTGGCTTCAGGTGTCCGAAGCCAAAATCTTTTTCAAAGCAGCGGTATTCGACGACTTCAGAATGAGAACGGGCAGGAGGGGGAGGCGATAATCACTGTTTAAGATGTCCTATCATGATCTGTTTGCCTCAGTTCAGCATATGAATCCAAACCTCACAGTATATATCTGACACATCGCTATCACAATCACTGAAGACAGCAATCTTTTTGATTTAGAGGGACAACTGTAAGGTTGTATGCATTGTCTGGGCTGTCACCTAAACCCCACATACCCAAAACTTCACTCAAAAGAAGAGTAGAAGGTTAGGCAGATCAAGAACTATGTACTTTTAGATGTGTTATCGCACCGGTCACTATTGTTGCTGTCAACATGTTCACTAATTCTGTGACCCTTCTGAACAAAGTTGAGTAATTACAACTGCAAATATTGATGCGAGACACCTTAAAGATAATGTATACCAAAACTCTCTGTCCTATCTTTATGTTAACACACTTGACTAACCATTTGTTTGGGAGCATTGATGCAGCCATCCTTGTCTCATGGTGCAACCAGGAAGTAAACAGCTCTGGTCATGTGGCAATTTACAATAAACTAAACTAAATTTGCTGGATATGCATTTATACATCATTCGGTAACATTTTTAGAGCCTTATAACTGAAAACCTTTTTTTGTAGTCACTATTGTTACCAGTGTGATTTAAATGCTGTCAAAATAAAAGTCCTGTGCTACTTGTGTCTTTCTATAATCAGGGACAAATGCACATGCTCCAAATGTTAAGGAGAGAATCCCCCTGCATTCCCCTGAAATCTATGCCTGCGTTATAGTTTATGCATAAGATTAAATCTGTTGGATTCATATATGTTTTACAGCTTTAATTCTGTTCATGTGAGCTACAAACTGTATGCGGTGCTGTTGCTGAGGGCTGGAGTGGTGTAGAATGAGGAGGGGGATGGGAAAACTGGCTTCTGCTTGGAGCTGTGCAGCAGCCAAAGACCAGAGGAACCTGTTTATCCATGAAACGGTTAAAGTTCCTCCCCATAGCTGCAGATTTCTGACATTCTTTGTGGTAAAAACATCGGAAATGGCTCCATAATCACCTGATAAGGAACGACTTTGTCATGTGTCCAAACACAGGGAAAAACGCACATCTTTTCTCAACACAAGGCTTTATTGAACACATTACTGCCTATGTGATACACAGACCTATTCCAGGAGAATGAGGGGATACTGTGCAGTACTTTTTATCTAAGAGCACTCAAAGCAACATTATATTGTTACTGGAAAAAAAAGGTAACCATGGCAATGATATTTTCCAGGCAGGTGAGAGTCTGGACAGGCACGCTTTTAAAGCACCATTTGTTTTCCAGTTGGAAATAGATGTGGAATTTTTGTGAATTCAATTCCACTCAGGCAGGCGTGTAGAGGCAAAGAAGGCTTGAGAGCAGGCGCCATCTCCGAAATAGCAGGAAGGAAAAATGCCGTTGCATGATCTGAAATGCGGGACATTACACATACAGCAAAACAACAAAGTATCATTGTGTGCTTGGAGATAGTGGTACTGACGCATGCTCTGGACTGCTTCTCTGTGTCTAATGTTACCTTCAATCTTTCTGATTGTACTCTGCAGCACACTGCCATACCAAAGCGGGTCTCAACGAAGCAGCAGTATGGGTTCATGATATTGAGTATTGATTGTTTTTCCCCTCAAAGAATATAACAATAAAAACCAGAAACTGCAATAATCCAGACGAGAGACTCCGAGAATATTTACAACAAAATCTCATATCAATTCCCTGTTTAATCTTCGGTCCTTTTGTTTTTCCTGTGCACTGCAGCCCCAGGTGGATTTGTCCTTATTGATTTGTCTTTACAATCCAGCTGTGAGAAATAACACATGTAAATCCTGTCGACTGCTCCCGGCCTCCTCACCTATAATATCATTTGATTGTCTTTGGTTGAATTTCTATGTAGGCAACCCTAGACAACAAGACATGTCTACAAATGCTTCGTAAGGCCTATTAACTGTTCAAGTACACTGAACTCATCCGTAATCACAGAATAGCTGCGACTGGCTATAAAGGTTAATATATTCCTCAGAATACTCAACCACACTGTCTTAAATAATTTAGTAACATTGTTTTCTACCTGACCAATCAAAGAATTTTCTCTTCATTCATTTGAAAGGTCAGAACAAACACAATCAGTGACAATGAACGTGTGAACACTTCACAGAAAAACACATAATTACATTTTCTTAAATATATATAAATACTTTCATTCAGCTGCCTCAATTATGATCTGTGTCCTTAATTTAATGCATATAATTATGATCATCTAACAACTCTGATGATGTCCAGTCGTCCAAGTCTTTCAGGTTATAAAGGGGAAAACGTGAGAGAATTATCCAGCGGAGTTAAATCTCCTCTCCCATGATTTCCACTGGGAGACAGAGGTTTATTGAAGTGAGGAGAGCTGCTGGACTTGTGAGTGATGGGGGCTGAGACTCAGCACCAGCTTAGCAACATGTCCCTCAGAGTGAAGGCAATCTTCAAACAGGCCTCAAATTCATTCGGATGACAGACACCTTAGGGGAAATGATGCAGAGGAGACGGGAAGGAGAGGGAAGTGTGCGTCATCTCATTTTCAGATGGACACCCTGGAACTACACTCTTGTACCAAAATGTCTTTAAGGCAATGTGAATACTGATCCTCTAGAAGGAGAAACACCGGTGACGAAATGCATTCCTTGAAAGATAAAGATGGCAGCAGCACTGTTAATTGGGATGAGATTTTAAAGGTGCCCCATGGAGTGTTTTTTTGAATAAACTAAAGTTATGTCTACATTCACTGTTTTCAAGTCTTGTCTAACAAACGTGTTGAATGCATTTCCTTCCTCATAAAGCATCTGTAAAGCCTTTTTTTTCTCCAATATTTTAAACTGTGCATTATTTAGATCCACGTTCGCTATCTTGCAGTACTAGAGGTCTCCACAGGGGACCTTTAAGTAACACTCTGTTTTAATGGATTGCAGCAATTTTAAAGTGAACTGATCTAATTAGTGGCTGAAGTCTTTGACATACAGACTTAATTTTACACCTTTTCCTAATGCAGGAGAAAAAAAGCCCTCCTTGAGTGTCCAGTGTGTAAGATTTAGGGGAATTTAGTGGAATCTATTGGTGAGGATTGCAGATTGCAATTAGCTGACACTTCTCCCAGTTTGATTTCTTTAATGTTCATCGGTCAGGACGTTTTTACCGGTAGCTGAATCATCCGCAGAGGCCTCCACCTCTCCCAAACAAACAGAGTTGGTGACTCAAACTGGTAAAGACACTGTATTAAAGCAGTTTCACGTTACAAATCAGTGTTTCTCCTATGCTGTTTGGCTCATCAGAAACAGGCTGCTAGCCCAGCACCTGCTAATGTATGCTCGCCTTTCTTCACTGATAACATTATATGTGCTCACCTTTTTTCTGATCCAGACATTCAAGTTTTTTTTTACAGGTAGCCGGATTATCCGCAGAGGTCAAACGCACCTGGGATCTAAACCAGTTAAAACACTGAATAAAGCAATGTCACCTTACAAATTTGTGTTTCTCCAATGCTGTTTGGCTCATCAAAAACAGGCCACTAACCTAGCATCTGCTTATCAGTGCTCACCTTTCTTCTCGGATTACTTAAATTCCAGACGTTCAGGAGGTTTTTATAGGTAGCCGAATTATCTGCAGAGGTCTCCTCCTCTCCAAAACAAACGTTCCCAGTAATTTAAACTGGTAAAAAACACTGAATAAAGCAATGTCACATTACAAATTAGTGTTTCTCCGATGCTGTTTGGCTCAGCCACTAGCCTAGCGCCTGCTAATGTGTGCTCACCTTTTTTCTCAGGTTACTTAAGATCCAGATGTTCAGGCGTTTTTTATCGGGGGCTAAATTATCTGCAGTGGTCTCTTCCTCTCCAGAACAAACAGATTGATTATTTTAAACTGGTAAAAACACTAAATAAAGCAGTTTCACATTTTAAAAAAACCTGTTTTTCTGACGCTTTCATCGTGGAGGGGCTGCTAACTACGGTGGCCGATGCAAAAACACAAATGGCCCTATCAAGAGTCAGTATTTGGTTTGTTGACAAGCACTTAACGGAACATAATTATTATATTATATTCCATTTCTGCCAATATATCCCCCTAAATCCTACACACTGGACCTTTAAAGTACCAGATGTGCAACTGCATGGTAAGAAGAGGTCTCCTATATTCCGCTGTCTGATATATGAAGCTAACTATTCTAGAGAAACCACTAAGACACTGTTTATGAGTACAAGGAACAAAACAGCAGCATTTGGTGTTAACATGACTTGTGAAGTTAAAGGTGTGCTTCATGGTGTTGTGCATTTCAAGTCAGTCATACAGAAAGCCATTGTTTGGTCAAATTGCATGTGCATTCCAAGCCACTGTGACGGCTAAGCGAGGAAGATGCAGAAAAAGAAAGTGATGGTGAAAAAAAAGAGAGAAAGACACAGAGAGAAGAGCTGGAGGGGAGTATACGAGTACACATCCCTGAGGCCCTCCTGGAAGTTGCTGGAACCCTGACCGTGTCTCCTCTGAGGTCCATGACAGTCAAAGCGCCAGAGTGCGGGCGCTGGAGGCTGAAGCCTGCGCACGCTGCACCACTCCTGGACACTTCTCTCTCTTCTGCAGCTTGTGGTTTTGAAACAGGCCCTCGTTTCGCGGGACACCATGAGCTCCATCTGGGAAAGTCAATAGGCCTGGAGGCAGAGACCCAGGACACTGTGACCAAACCACAGTGAAATACTACTGATGGACAGACTGTTCCAGCAGCGTATCAAACTTACCATATCCCTCAACACGTCCATCTGTGAATTCTCCTTCAAACTTCATGCCGTCGAATCTACTGAAGACTCCTGTGCCTTGAAACTTCCCATGTGCAAATTCTCCTTCGTACCTGACAGAGTGAAAAGAGAGCAAGGCATCATTTGTAACTTTTTTTTTTTTTTTAAGATATTTTTTAGGGAATTTTTTGCCTTTAATCGACAGGACAGTGAAGCGTGAAGGGGGGAGAGACATGCAGGAAAGGGCCACAAGCTGGACTCGAACCTGGGCCGCTGCGGCAACAGCCTTGTATGTGGGGCGCCTGCTCTACCACTAAGCCACCGACGCCCCATTTGTAACTTTTCATCGAGGACAAAACTTGCTTTCTTTCTGTCTCACTCTTTGGCACACACACCTGGATCCATCTGTAAAGAGCAGCACACCAGAGCCGTGAAAGAGTCCATTCTCGAACTGGCCGGAGAAGCAGGTTCCATCCTGAAACTTGAGCTGGCCCACACCATGCCTCCGACCTGGAAAATCACACATCAGGGTAAGCAATGGCTCAAGCTTCAAACGGATGATGGAAACACAAGAAATCATGTCAAGGCAAACGACCTTGGGACCATTTGTCGATTCATTTTATCTACATGGGTGTCATCCTGCCTCATCTGACCACTTAGCCTCTAATGGATTACTCTTTAGTAATAGTGCATAACATACTGTAAGAGACGACCAACTAAGCATGACATTTGAACTTGCAATGCGGCTCAGGGTTTTATATTCACTTGGTATTGGAGAGCCACTACATATGTCACGAGTCAGTACGTGCTTGGATTTAAGTATCCCCCCCCCCCCATCAGCTAAAGGTTTACTACTGAATTAGGAGTCCCATCTGCCTCCTGTGTGGTGGGAATTACACAACTCTAATCCAGCAGATTTTTTAGCAGGGATTTTGACTTTAGGATCCAGGAATGTAGTTGCATCCCCCTCCTGGTAGCACATGATCCACTATTGATGCCTATAATCATGTCAGAGGGCACACACCTATGAGTTTCTGGACAAACTGAAAAGGTGGGCCAAGCTGCTGATGGAGGTTGAAGGAATACACCAATTAAAATAACATGGACAGTGTTTGCATTGACCTGAAACCATGACTGGATGCTGAGACAAAACAAAAACCCCTGGATGGTCCTGTTCCTGGTGTTCCGATTGATTTGGTTTCTCGGCAGCAGCTGACAGAGGACTCTCCAAGATTTCCCAAACAAGTCTAAAGTCTAATCCAGTAGATTTGACAAAGCCAGAGCTGGTAAATCTGTCTCGTTCGTCATGGGTTGCCAATGCTAGCTAATTGGGATTTGATTAAACGGCTTGAGCTTGCATGTCACTAACATCACTGCATGTGTGTGCAAGAGAGTTAAAGCATCCTCGTAATCTTTGCCACAGGTGAGAATTTGACAAAGATTTAACATTCTCGTATGCACACATGCCTGTAGATTAATGAACGGAAACCCTAAAATATTGGCCGCCACTGGTACTTGCGTTTGTTCCTGCTTGCTTCTCTGTAATATCATGACATTACATATACTGATGATTTAATGAGCATCAAGCCTTTACTGAGGCAGAGTGCTGCTACCTTAGCTAATGTAATGAGAAATAAATCTGACTAATGTCACAAGCTGTACTCGAGGCTAATCGACAGCGCTCTTTATTCCATTTGCATGCCATTCTGCTTTTTTTAAAAATACTATAAATATACCGTGTGAGTTGAGCTGAACACAGCTGAATGGGTATGTGTGGAAAAGATTAGATCATTTAAAACAGTAAAAATGTGCCAAAATAACAATTACTGATATTAATATTTTGGGGGAATATAGGTAACGTGTTCAGTTTTTGCAAATTGGGCACCTGCATACCAGAATACTTGTGCTAATTTCAAACTTTACATAACAAGCACCGAATGCATTTCCCCAGTCTGTCAGTGTCTCACCGTTCCCTTTCACTCGGCTGATAACTAACACAGCGATGCCTCAGAGAGACATTATGAGGACCAGATGTACCGTACAGAAGGTGCAAGTGAAAGCTTGTCTCATCTCTGTAGCTAAGTCGGTGCCACTCGCACACAAACTTAATTTAAAACCGAGAAGCAGGGCTGTCTTGCCTTCTTTCCACTCGCCGTGGTACTCTTCCCCACTGGCGTAGGTGAAAGATCCTCTGGTCAGAGTCATGTCACCCCTGGTTTCAACACACAAACACATTCATTAGCAGCACAGATAAAGTACACATATAATTTGCTGACCAGCAGCTATACATTTAATAGAAAAACACTGCACTTTGAATGGTTTCCTGTGAGTCTCTAACAGCTCTAAGAGGCTGTTTCTTTAACTGTCCGTGACCTCTGACTTCTGTAGAGGAAAGCGAAAAAGAAATGTTCCCTAATGGGATTACTTTTGCTCATGTAATTCTCAAGTCTAGCTGGGTGCCAGTGTTACAAGCTTCCCAAACATACTGCAATTTGGCATTACCTTTAATCAATTAAATAAATAAAGACAGAAAAGCATTCAATAGACTTTAACATACAACCTCGTGCAGTGTGACTAGTCTTTAGTTAGAGTACTAAACACCATGAATAAATTACAATTGAATACCTGAAGCAGTTTTTGTGTTTTCTAAATAGGGTGGAAATTATAGTGAGGATTGCTGTGGGACAAAGCCTCAGTGTCAGTGCATGTTCCTGCAGTTGAACTTTAAGTGTGGGTCGGATCAAAGGATAAAGACAGGTCACACCAGATCCTATAACTGTCAACCTAAGAAGTCTGTTTAATGCCCGGTGCATGTTGGTGGTGGTGATGCTGGTCTGACCCCAGTTGAAAAACACACTTGGTGGTGAAACGCCCTCTGTAACGAACCAGGCTGGAAAACGTGACTGTATGACTGCAGATATAAACAAAAGCTTCTCCCACGGTGACCATTTCAAACAGCCTATTGTTTAAAACAAATGTCAGTGTGGTCCAGAATGGCAGTCAGGTGTAGTTTTACACATGCTGTCGCCATTGAATAATTCAGTCCACACCGTGACTGAAACACACTAACGTTACTGTAAATATCTGAATCAGGCTGCCAGTGTGTTTCAGTCAGTGAAGCCTTTGCATACATATTGCTCCATAGGCTATCGCTTATAGTGTCAAGCGTACGTAAATAATTGTAACCTATGGCAACACAACTACATGCGAAAAGCGACAACACCTACAAACGCTACCGTTTACCTGTCCGCTACGTTTGTCGTCTTTGAAGCATGGAAACCACCGTACAAGAGCCGAGGGGCGTAAAAATATGAAAACACCGGCTGAGAAACGTATGCCGCATTCAGGTGATCCTCGTAAACTCCTACATCACACATGAAGCGTCTTAAATGACGTTTACATTTGCGTCACATACGATAGCACAAAGTGAGCAAACCTACAGTAAAGGTGTTGTATTATTTGTTGTTTATTTTAGAAATTGAGATGAACGGTTGTGTTACAGCAGCTGCATGAAAATAGTGAAATGTCTTCTTATACAGGCTTAATAAAAACGTCTCGTACTTTGACATGTATAATATGCTCTACTCATAAGGATTCAACTGAGTAACTTCTATATGAACCTATTTCCTCTCTACAAGCCGTGTTTACTTTTGTTTTCGTGTTCGTGTCGACGTTCAGCTCAGAATTACAATAACTCCGACAGCACATGAAGGTAGCACTCCAACAGCATCATCGCAGCCTGACCGCCGCGTTGTTTCATTGCATGACTGCTGTTGGCTCTCATTAAAACTTTCTCTGATTGGCCTGGTGTATGCTACAGTTTAGAGACTGTGGCATACATTTTTATAAAAGGCTCCTGGGCATTTTGCTGAAGATAGTTGAAGCACACGACACTACAGTTTAAGTGGCTGTAGTGTTGTTGACATAATGTTTAACATGAAGGCCATAGACTACATATAGTGTACAGACTCTAGTGAACTGTGAATAAAGATGTGAGCATTATATTATTAACACCACTACTTCAATATCCACCACATCTACTACTACTTATTACTAATTAACAACAGTCATGACTATAATATATTATTATTATTACTATTACTAATGTATTATACAGAAAACAGACTTATGTGGTCTGTAGTGTAGGGATTCAGATGATGTTTCTCACAGGCTAACTGCATAGACATTACGTTTTTGTTCCCCTCAAACACAACTGCATTTACGTTACTAGCCAGGATAGCATTTATTCAACTGTGTAAATAGGTACTGGCCTCAGAAAAGCAACTATAGATTCTTCCTGTTCCTGAAAATCCAATTAAGACACCATCTAAATCAAAAATGAGCCAAAATGAGCTGTATGCTATTATCAACCCACTTTGTTTCCAAACAGATTTTGCTTTTAAGTAGCCAAACACAACTATGGCATTAATGGTATTAAAAAATTAAACACGGCCTCTGTACTACCCAGGGCATTAGGTAACAAGAGTCTAGAGTATAGTGTTTATGTTCACCATCTTAGTTTAGTGTGTTAGCACGCTAACCCTTGCTAATCCGCATTAAACATGAAGTACAGCTTAAGATGATGGGAATGTTATGTATGCAGATGTTTGGTCATAAACCATAGTTTTAAACAAAATGAAAATCAGGGGTCAGGGGATCAAAAATGAGAACAACTGAACCTATGGGGAACATGAATGTTTGTACCATTTCACAGCAATCCATTCAGTTCATCCAAGCAATCTTAAAAGAAAAGTCAAACTAATGGTGGCCACAGAGGAAAGGTCAGGGGATCCCTAAATTCAGTATCGTATATTGTCTGTAAACCATCAATGTTTGTATACGTTCCATGCCAACCAGTCCTGAAGATGCTGAGATACTGGTATTTCACAGGATGAGTGAAAACTTTGACTTGCTGGTGGAACATTAGGTAAAGTAAATGAATCACCAAAGTTCTTAGACTGATCCTCTGGGAACCATGAATATCTGTACAAAAATGAATACTAATCCCTCAAGTAGTTGTGAAAATATTTCATTAATAGCCAAAAATGTAAATTATGTTGTGGCACAGAGAGAAGGTAAGAGAATCACCAAAGTTAGTAGGTTTGATTCACTGGAGACCATGCAAAATTTAATGCAGATCTATTGAGTAATGCTTGAGATATTTCACTCTGAGCCAAAGTGGTGGACCGACCATCTCTAGAGCCACGCCAAAAGCTTTGGTTAAAAATGCAGGATATGCCTTGAGACCAAACCATTTTATTTTAGTTTTTCAAATTACCATACATTATTTGCCAGATAGTAAACCTGGGGCCTTTAGAGCCCCTGAGGGTTCAGGGCCCAGGGGCAGTTGCCGCTTTGCCTGGTTGGCAATCCAGCCTTGGGTAAAGTCTAGCCTATACTAAACAGTTACTGATCTTTCAAGTGGAAAATACCTCACATTTGATTTGATATAGACAGCCCAAGGTATTAACCTAAACCCCACATTAATATTTTTAAAGGTCTAGTGTGTGGGATTTAGTGGCATCTAGCAGTGAAGCTGCAAAAGGGACACCTCTCCCATGTCCCAAGCATTTAGAACGACACTGTTCGATGCAGAAATGTGAAATCAGGATTGGCCCAATTTAGAGCCAGTGTTTAGTTTGTTCGTTCTGGGCTACTGTGGAAAAACATGACTGACTCAGTGGAAAATGACTCATTTCCTGTCCCCCCAGGAAGTGGGAGACTGGAAGTGAGCTAATTTTTGTAGTGGCCAAACAGTGGAATTACAACATAGCTAGTATGCAGTGATATAAGTAATAAATACTAAGTAATTAATGCATCTCATAATAGTTGTAATGGGTTTTGGTCAATGTTGTGACATATTGCACCGTGAGTTAAGTTGTGCATGTGGTTAGTGACATCCTACTTTTGTCGCTGGTAGAAAGTGAAATAAAAAGGTTTCCTACTATTATCTAAAGAGCAGCTTCAAATTCAAAGTTAATTTATTTGCTTCTTTCTTATTAGCAAGACACCCCAGTTCGCTAACATGTAATTATTGGGATATGTACTATTTCTACCTATCCACCTTATTCCTGAGGACACTACTGTAGAAATGATTATGTGCAGATAGCAGAAGTAGCAGTATGTTAGTTAGTCCCATAGTGTCTGTGGTTAGTCCCGGTGGCTACTCTTTGTGGATAACCGCCAATGCTGGTTCTCTTCTAAAGTACTTTACCTTCAGTTTAGCAAATACTAATTTATTTTTTAACAAATATTTAACAAATGTTAACTTAGCATTTTCTAAAATGTCTTTGCGGAGCTGGTACCTGTTGCCCTGTCTGTAACGACTAACAACCAGTCTGAGCTAAGTTTTTGTCTTCAGCAACTGTGTGGTACCATTGATATGAGAAATAAAACCACAACAGTTTCACGAGACTTAGTGAAAATGTATTAAATCAGAATTAGCAGAAGAGAACGTCAGTACATGATATCCCTGCCTTTCCCTGTCTGACTTCATAGTCAACCTACATTAGAAAATTGATCATTATAAAATAAACTCAGCAACATACCTTGAAATATGTATTTAGTCATTAGGGCTGACAATGTGTCACTGATTTACCATACTTCCTTTATATCATATAAAAAAATGAATGTAAAAAGTTATTTCTATTATTACTACTTTATAGGCTATTACCATTACTGAAGTCTGCTGCTAAATTCAGCATCATGTTTTTTCTTCAGAAGAGTTTTTAATAAATCAGTAGTTAAAAAAATGTGTAAACTGCGTTGTTAACGCAGATGAGCGGAGGATTCGCAGAAATCTTAGGAGCAGCTAAGCTAGCTTGGGACATGTTAAAGTTAACAATATTTTAACGGAGTAAGGCAAGCTAATTGCTACAGTGCCTGGTTTAATGGAAAAAAGACAACAGTGCTTTGAGATGGCAGTCAGAGATGGCAGAGGTATGGTCACATAATCCTGTTTGAGCCAAAACAGGTGGTGTGTTCCACGTTTCCCAGTTGATCTTGGAATAGAGTACTGTAAACAAATGTTACCATTGGAAAATCGCCGGTTTCAGTTCAACGCCGGAAGTCGCGCACATATTTCGCGTAAGGGATCACGGGGGAGTTGGATGAATGCCCTTAAATCCTACACACTGGACCTTTAAGGGAAATCCTACAGTTGTTGTTTACATTGGTGGACACAATGCAGTATTTTAGCCTAGTCATCTATTTATATACTTACTTATTTATCCTACTGATTTAATGACTCAGTTTGGTTGCTGTGTTTGACTGAAACATGGCCTACATCTCCCCCCTGGAGTGATTTCCTCCTGACACACAGCAGCGCGCGCTGAAATAGCAGAGCGCTTCCACTTCCCGTGCTCGTGCCCGCCGGAGACGAACGGTAGAAAATGGCGAGCCCATGTAAACTGCAGCAATGCACTATCGACAGGCGCGGCTTTCGTCAGGAACTTGACTCGTGGCGACACAAACTCATTCACTGTGTAGGTAAGGAAGATGCCAGTTACACGGTGTACTATTTTACCGGTTGAATTCCGCCTCTGTGCGACCGTTATCGATGTAAATAACCCTCTATTACCGGACTCACTCGGGGCATCTCGGAGCTACTTTTTGTTCTTCAACTGTTTCCTTCTCACGGCAGCCTGCCTGAGCAGTTACCTAGATGTGGCAGTTTGTAGCAGTGTCGCACTACTTATGGGGTTTCCTTGCTGTTATTTTTACTGTTTTTAAAGACAAATTACAGAGTTTAGCTATCTAACGTATCAGGCGTAACGTTAGTTTGTTTAAAGGGCACCGTGCTTGTTTTAGAGGGAGTGTCTCTATGCGTTGCGTCGACTATAAAACCCCTTTTGCTAATGCGCGTCCCCGTGTGATGATACTGTATTTTGGATGGGGGAGGGCGACACATCCCCATGGTGGATGTTTTAACATTTAGCTTACTTGCTTTTCTCAAATCACCCCCTGCGAGCGCGCACTGCTGCATTGAGGAAGTGACCCCTTTGGGGGAGTTGCCATTTTCGACGACGTTACATTGATAAACTTCTCTATCGTTAGCTAGTTACTTCCCCTGGCTCATTTTAAGCTAATCATTAAAATGCATTGTTGACGTAATGGGTTGAAAGCACCTTGCATTGTGTATATATCCGTGTTAGGGTGTAGTTGAAGCTAAGCTGTTATTTTTGTAATATAGCTAAAGCAATATCATTAGCATGAGCTAGCAGAATAGGACATAACCTGCAGTAATGAGGGCCAGGACACCTTTAGCTGTGCTAGTGGTATGGCTTTATAATCTGTCTGTAGGTGGGTCCAGACTGAGATATCTTCCCCTAGCCCACCACCAGCAGCTTTACATAATTGGTCCTATAGTGAAATGTAGGTTTCTTGCCACAGAAGGATTGCTATGGCACAAACATTCATTGTTCCCATGTCACACATTCTGCGGGTGGTCCCCTGACTTTTCAAACTAATCATTCTCTTCTTTCATGTGTTTACAAATGATTGGTTTACATTTGTATTTAATGTGTTGATTGTGTGTTAAAGTACTTGGATTAACATGCTTTTGCTCTGGTCTAAGTTTAAAAGACTTTAGTTGAAAAAGCTAGGAAAATTATCGCCCATGACCTGTATTCATAATACGAACGGCTTTCATCAGGTAGACACTGTAGGGTTCCCATTAAACACAGAAGGATACTTAAATATATAGGTGTAACAACTCTTTCATCCTTGTGTCAATGAATGACTGAATGCCCTTTATATCTGCACTTGTATGTGCTATGCCCTTTATGTCTGTTTCTGCACTCTTAATGTATTTTTATGTGGCAGCCTTTGTGTCCAAGACAAATTTCCCTAGTGACAAATAATCTTGAATCTTGAAGCAAAAGAAATTTAAAAATAATTTGACATTGCTGCTTCAGTATAAGACATTTCAGATTTTCTGCCTTTTTTAAATTGAAAACCTTGATTAATAAACATATTCTTCCATGATTATTATGAAGTTCTTTAATCCATCTTCTCATAATTCTGTTCCACTCATATTGACAGATGGCTCAAATTTACATTAGTAGTTTGACACAGTTTGACAGGAGGGCTTGAAGAAGAGAGAGAGAGGCCATTTTTAAATCCGTGCTTTGCCAACCTCCTTCTTTTGACTCGGTAACATAGCAACAGCCTATGTGGACGTTCGGCACCATCATACACGGATTGATAAAGCAAATGAGGAGCAGAGAGTTGCTTGGTGACCCTAATGTTCAAATTAAATCAGCTTCTGTGTTTTTTTACTGGCTTGATCATAGTTCTTATACAGTTCTATCAGTCTCAATGGGAAATATGAAACAAATTATTTCCTACATTGAGTCATTAATGCAGCATGCCTCATTAACGGACAATTTCCATATTACATAGGACTGCCTGCTGTTAGATTGATATAACAGAACTTGCAGACTTTGATCATGAGGATAAAAACATATCCGCCCATAGATAAAATTATCTGACCAGGTCTTTAGTGAGGGTATCTGTGATATATCATGCAATATATTGTACACATTTAATGCCTAAACATGCATATGCAGTATTTTTCCTCGTGAGTTTTGGCAGAATATGAAATGGAATTTAAACCACAGGAGGCAAAAACTAATTCAAAACCCAGAACACTACTTCTGACGCTGCTGATCTCAAAATGTCACATTGAATCAATCTTACTTAAAGTGGCCTCTATGTATAGGTCTTATTGAAATGTGTAATATATGTACAAGGCATGTCCTGTGTGCGTGCACAAAATTCTTGACATGAGTCAAAATAGTAGTTATGTGACATTTCGGGAAAGAATATCAGTAAATCTGACAGTAATGTCATATTAAAGGGACAATCTACCCCAAACTCAAAAATACATATTTTCCCTTTTACCTGTTTATCAATCTAGATTGTTTTGGTATGAGTTGCCGAATGTTTGAGGTATCGGCCGTAGAGATGTCTGCCTTCTCTCAAATATAATGGAACCAAATGGCACTCTGCCTGTGGTTCATTAAGCACCAAAAAGAAAAAAAAGTGAAAAATGCCAAAAGCAATGCCTCCTTCAAGTGACCACAGGTTACTCAAGATATTTCGCAGACCTTGTTATGAGCAGTTTTATGTAGGAACAATTTACTTTCTACTACACCTGCTAACTGCATCGCCACACTTAATGAAGTGTATTACTACCTGCTGATGAGAGACGTATTACAGCATGATATGTAAACATTAATGGCAACCTCTAACCTCTGCACAATCAATTGAAATATTAGCAAAATCACAATATGGCTGATGGCAACATCCAAATTGCAGGAGCTACAATATTTTGATAAAGGTAGATGTGTCACAACAAACCTTTTTTTTTTTTTTTTTTTTTTTTTTTTTTTTTTTTTTTTTAAAGATTATTTTTTGGGGCTTTTTGCCTTTATTATTTTATACAGGACAGTGTGAAATGGGGAGACAGAGAGAGTGGGGGGAAGACATGCAGCAAAGGGTTGCAAGCCAGAGTTGAACTCGCGACCGCTGCAGCGAGGCATCACCTCTATACATGGGCGCCGGCACTATCCACTAAGCTACCGACGCCCCTACAACAAACCTTTAAAGATAAAGCGTTGTGGTGCTACAAAGATACCTTGCTCTACAAATCATATCGTTACGACAAACATAACCCTGGGTACTCAATATTATTACTGATGTGAAACACCCGTCTAGAGCTCCCAGGGCTTGGTTGTACATCTGTTACCAGAGAGTGAGGGTTCAGCTGCCAGGCTAAAGGTAAGAGATGTGGGTCTACCTGTAGCCTGGCTGTCCTGGCACTGATCCGATGGCCGTCACTTGGTTAGCTTGCTCTCCATGGTTTGACACTACTTAGTGTCAGTACTGTTGCATTAACAGGTATTTGGGCTTTGGCTTTATCTGACAGGACAGCCTTAGAGTAAAGGGGGGAGATAGGGGGAAGACATGCCGCAAAGGGCCGTAGGTTGGAATCAAACCTATGACTGTTGAGGCAAGGACATAGTGTTTGTACATGGGGCACCTGCTCTACCAGGTGAGCTCTTGGGCACCCCGAAAGCGGGAATTTCCTGCTGTTACACTGGCTCACAATTTTGTATAAAAGGTACAATCGTGGAATGGGGGGACAGAGGTGTCTCACCTTAAAGCCAACATCAGAGGTAGTAACAACACCGTAATGATGTCTGTATTAAAGGGACAGTTGGCCGGACAGAATCATGGGAGGCATGCGTGTGACGATTTGACAATGTGTTATTCAGCAACACACTGCAGGAGATTAAAAACATAGCTGATAGCAGTTAGCAGATAACTCATAGAAGAAGGACAGCAGAAAATGTCTGCAAATTGGGAAAACAATGCGGTCCAGGAGCTTCTTACCCTCTGGGAAGAGGACAAGATCAGCCGCCATATAACAAGGATTGTAAATTATTGTTATTGCCCTGTTAATTCTATTGTTATAGTTAATAAAGTGCTGCCGACACATCTGTTACATATCACACTAGAGGCTGATGCTGTTGTTGCTATCCTAAATCACACATTGGAGCTGCACGATGCTGCCGTTGTTTGGTTCTGTGTAAAAATGCAGGGGTGGCATAAAAATGGGACTTTATAGCAGCCCTATTGTGCGATCTTTGTGCAAAACAGCTTTAAATACTTCGACATGCCCCCTTTCAACTGAACATGGGCTCTACACCTAGGTAAGCCCAACCCAACTAGCCTGAAGAGCCATGCAGGACAGCCCATAGGACAGTGTGCTGTGACAGTAAAGACCCCAGAAAGAATCACATCATCATCAGCATCAGTGCAAAAACCACCATTCCCAGTGAAACTAAAGGCAGTATGTTTTTTTTTTTGCTGTAACGTTAGCTAGCTCAATGGTTCTAGGTAAGCTAGAAGTACATGTACACTTCCTTTTGCACAGTGATGCTGTTGGTGGGTGTAGTTTGGTAGAAAGAAAATGGTTCCTACACGAAAGTGATCACAACAAGATCTTAATTAACTTGAGTATCCTGGTCATGATTTCATGGTTTTTCAGATGTATTTTTTGGGGACTTTGAGCACTATAAGCTACGTGCCATCTAGTTCCATTATATTCAAGAGAATGCAGACATGTCTGCAGTCAGTATCAACTCACATCAAAATAATCTAGACTGACAAATAGCACTACAGGTAAGAGAGGAAAAATATGTTTTTTTTTTATTTTGGGATGAACTGTCCCATTGTTTTCCCCTCAATTAAGAGTTCTCTGGTGTTGCATGCTAAACATTTTCAGCTCTTGGCTTATATACTGTACGGTAGGTTAGATGCTTATTTCATGATAAGAAAGAGCAAGTGCAGCAAAACATTTTACATAGCTGTCAGCCTCTTGCTCTTGATTGTTAGTCATAGACCAGATTAACCAAACCTTAGGTCCAGAACTTTGTATGATGTTTTTAAGCATCATATTTGAATGCACAACACATAATTTGTAGTAATAGTAGGGCTATAACTGCACAGATTATTGTTGTTACACTATGTATTTGAAATTGTGTTTTTAGTGTGTATTATCAGTTTTAATTATAACTAGATTAGTGTTTTTGGACTTATCCCAAACAAACTTCTTCCAGCTGAGGCTACAATATTAGGTGGACTGTGTGCTCATCACTGAAAAGAAAACAGAGTGAGAATAATAGCTTTCTAACTAGTCACTAGCTCCAGACTCAGGACTGCTCAGTTAGTCAGTTCCGCCTTTATGATTGACAAATGTGCCTTGTGTTTGGGCATAATTGTAAAGCTGCAGAGTACATGACAACAGCATCAGTCTGCTTGCTGCAGAATGGCATATTCTGTCCATGACAACAAGGCCATACTTTTGTTTGGCTTTTTGGTGGAGAGGGCTGCACGCCACCACCACCCTGCTGACGCTGAAATGGACATTTTGTCTTTGTGTATTTAATGTGAGCAGTAAAACTGCAGGGCAGAGACAAGGGCAATTGTTCCATAGAACAGCAGCTACAATTGTCTGTATGTTGCCTATACATGTGTTCATGGTCAATCTGCCCCCAGATGAAAACTGTGTGGCTGAAACTATGTGTTCTGTCTGGATTTTGGAACATTTAGATTAGAACAGCAACACTTGAAAATGCAAGGAATGACAGTTATTCATGCTTGCGTTGGACATGTGGGTGAGTGGGATTAAGGATGTGCTCAGACAAATAACAAGCAAATATTGACATCAGGCAGATTGCCTTGTTTATTATTTAAACTTTAGCATGGCCCATTTTCTGCTCCAGCATGCACCCTCTGATGGGCTTTTGGCCTACATTTTCCTAAATTGCTAAAAGAGCTGGCTGACGTTTGTTGACATTTTGCGAAACATGACCACCAGCTTTAATGGTTTCATATGAAATGCACTAACTTAAACTGTGTGTTTCTTCTGTGTGTGTGTGTGCTTAGACGTTCATGTGTGTGCATGTACCCTTTTGCCTAAAATCATGCTGGTCTCATATTTGTTATTCAAAGTTAGGCTTTGTGCAGCATTACACCATTTGACTGTCAGTTTGCATCATATCATGTTAAGTATTCACGGAGTGTTTTTCGCTGTAGATGCTGCCCAGAGCTGCCACCTCATTGCCTGCTGTATAGCCTGATCCAACTACTGTATATTGCTTGTAATGAACACAATGTGTAGCCAAGTGACATTTCAAGCACTTCTTTGCTAATGCCCATGTAATGTCTGAGCTTGTCTGTTGGCCCACAGTGAGTTGCTTTTTTTTGTGGATAGCACAGCAGGCATCAGTAAATGCTTTTTAGATGGTTAGGCATGATTAGGCTTGGGTCTGAGTGTGATGGGCTGACTTGGGATGAAAATAGTCATGTACTGTAGCTCGACTAATTTGTGCAAGTTTGTCATCTCTGCACTCATCCTCAGCCCCCAGCCCCATCTTACATCTTCACAGAGGATTGCTCAAGGATATCAGTGACCCTCTTCATACAAAATTACAGTGACGAGAATTGCAAACTGAGCATTGGTATTATTTTTAAAACATAATGCAGAGTTAAAAGATAAAATAATTTATTCATGATCACCTCCTCTAGTATTTACAAAGGCAGTGGCCAAAGATGCCAGATTTAGCGAGGTTTATTTTGGCTGTGCACTGACTGAGCTTAGGGAAGCTCCTGTTCTTCAAGCTCGTGGTCACTCCTGAGATAGCATGTGTACAGTAGTTACAGTTGGGGGATGGGCTGAGTGGGGGATGCAGCACTGTACACCCTCAGCAGTAGAGCGGCTGAGCAAAGGGTGGGTCATACACTGGAAAGAGCACTGCAGTCACAGTATGAGAATAAATGTTAGCATTTTAGCAGCAGTTTTTTTGGTGATAAGTAAATCATGAAATGAGCAAGTACAGATTTTAAATTTGGCCGGTTGTAGGTATGAGAGACATAAAAGAAAGTCATGTTCAAATCCCTCATACAAGTATTTTGAAATGTACACACAGTCTTCCTGCTGCCCACCAGGGATGCTACCGGCTTTCTATTGTTGGATGAGGTAAAATATTGTGGCAAGCTGGAAAAACATTTTTGGTTTATTAGGTGAAAATGTTTACCTAATTTATAAATGTTACTTGTAAGTGGACAAGTACATCATGGATAATGGACACCATTACCTCTGTTGGCCAGGTTGTGGAAGAAAAACAACATAAATGTTGTCCGTACACATTGGTACATAGCTTGTTGTTTGAGATTTGTTTTAACACATAGCAGGACATGACATTTCCTTAGTTGAATCACTTTTGTTTTGCATTTATTTGGATTAAATCTTGAACTATGATGTCGTGTTTTGTTCCTGACAAAGCCTTCTGAATATTATTAAACTATGGAGATTTTGGGATTCCTTTCCTTATAGCAACTGCCAATGAGGCTGATGCAGCATACTGCAGTGTTGTGTCACTTATACAAGATTTCTCAGAAATTAGTTGAACAATTGCGACATACAAGCAAAGTCCACACAACAACCCTATAGCATTGCTAAATTAACTGGAGGAATCCTCTGTGTAAAAGTTAGGAACAGTACGGTTGAGGTTATCATCAAAAATAATCTTCCACTGCAGATGTACAGTGTGAAGAAAATACTTCTGAAACCATGAAGCAACATGAGCTAAGAGCGATTGTGGTGTTGAAAGTAGTTTTGGAAACACCAGCTCTGCCTGCTTTACCTCCTTCTCAATGTAGTATCCTGCTGTCACTTCAGGTATGGTATTAAATTCCCCAACAGCACAATGGGTGTAGACAGTATTCAGTCATATGTATGGAAATTTAGGTGACATGTGAAACTAGATTTTTTTTGGAGTATGTTTTGAATCACATATTTGTCGATTTCAGTTGTTTTACAGTATTGAATTTATCACATTGTAACGAACATGCACTGAGTTATGCAGGTTTCACTGGACTACATAGTTGACTAGAGGTTGCTTAGCGATTTTGTGTATCGGCTGAAAATTGACCTTTTGGCTACATTACTAACATACATAGTGCCAATGTTAGTAAAGAGGGGTCTTATCTCTTATTATGTTCAATTCACACTGATGTACAGCATAGGTTAAGGTCAGGATTTAGGGAGGTTAAGCTGATCGTAGATCTGTGGGATTTTGCTTTCTAAGTGCTGGTGGGAAGGTTGTCGCACACTTCTAATCGTCCCTCTCTTCCTCTCCGATTGGCAACAGATGTAGGTCAGGAAATGGCTTAAGGCCAATTCATGGTTTCTGCATCCGTGTGATATACATTTCGTCATCTGCCCAAGTCCACGAGAACCCATGTGGACCCCTGTGCGGATGTCTCCATGCAGCCCAAACTTTTTGCCCGTGTAGACCATCAATCCTTCAAGTGTGTCCACTGAGCATGTGCTAGAAAAGTAAAATGGAGGCTTATTTCGTACACTTAATGTATAGCATTCTCCATCGATGGTCCTATTCTTGTGAAGTGGGCGCACATGCTATTTTCTGTCTTTTGACTTAATGAGGTTGTTCAGACAAATGCTATTGTGTTTTGTTGTAGGCCCTCTGCATTTGGGGACCACGTCTGTGTATGCATACCCAAGTCATATCTATAGAAGCATACATGCGCTTGCTGTCTGTATCCGTCCTGTATTACGATCAAGGTTTAGGCAGATCGGGCAGAGTTGTTGCTCACTAAGCATACAAACACCCCATGAAAAGCCCTCCTAGAAAGTTTCATTGTTAAAAGTGCTCTATACAACATTCAGAGTCTGGGCTCCGATTGCCTGCACATGGCTGTCATCTCTGACCTCACAACCAAACATGGAGGTGGCTGAGCCAAAATGGCGGCAGCTAACAGTGCTAGCCAAGCTAATGATGCTACTAACAGTGCTATCAATGGCAGTAGTGCTGACAGAGCTAACAGTGTTTAATCTTAGGGAGTTGGAACTAGGTGGGCATTACGCTTCTGCGAAGACGCTGTCCCGAACCACGGTGGTGGACAATAACCAGTCATAACCGCCGTGTGAGTACAGTGCAGAGCAGGAGCATTTATCTAACCAGTGTGCGGATGGCGTGGCTATCAAAACAAAGACCAGAGACACTCGGATTACAACAAACACAGAGTTAGCGTGACTTCATTCTCTGCATAGGGCACAATTACTCCACTATATCTTCAAAAATGGTTGTTTTATGCTATATTAACAAACCATAAAGGTTCTAGATATGAGTATCCAGAACCTTTATGGTTTGTTGCTGATGCTTGAGTCATCTATCAAATCTCAATTTCAAACATAGCTGCTCACAGTTTCACAAAAGTTATTTCCTTGCTTTTTCCTCTTTATGTGATTGGTTTTGCTGTTGGTCATACTTAGTAGTTTTGAGGCTCCTCTTTGTTATTGACAAAATGATCACTTATACATGTATTGATGAGATGTTTATACATTGCAACCAAACTGCTGTTTTGTCAGAATTTAAGCTGTATTAGTAAGTCTAAAAATGTAACATTGCCAAGAGGAATTCCTTTACTGTCAACATGTTTCCTGCATGTAGAAGCTTGGTTGAAAGCTAATCTTTTGCAAAGATGTCCACACATATTGCAGGTTTCTTAAGTGCATATAAGCATAATCCCATAGTCTATCTGTAGCCAAGCCCTCTGCAGATGAATTACAGAATTCATTCAAAATTTGCTTCAGTACAGTTAAATGTCGTTGTTATGGTCCCTAGTTGTAGAAGAGTAATGAGTAAAATAAACAGCATTGTTGTATGAATGAAAAAAGAAAAGCTGCATTCATCTGTACATATTTTTTTATACGCTCATCATGAGATATTGTTTGGTTTGAAACATTTCCTTAAAATAAATAAAAAGTAGTTGCCTAATTACATTGCAATAATATAATACTAGTAAGCATGCTGTTTTTATTTCCTATTCTCAGTGGACCAATAGTGAAATCACAGTAGGTTTGATGTAAGGGTCTGCAATGTCAGCTTCTTATTATTTATTCCCTATTTCATGGTTAAAAGGGGAGATTTATTTTTAGAAATAATGTGTATTTTGTTGCTAAAAAGTTGCTGCTCTCATCTCCAGAACAAAGTTGATTTTATTTTCCATTTCAGCATACCTCTGTGAAAATTAAGCTGTGGCTCCACTCAGCCATAAATTATCTGGAGGCAAGCCACAGTACTGTATGTATTTGGAGTAAATAAAAAAAAAACAAAACAAGCTGACAACGGTTGGAAATAGAAAAATGGTCTTGAATCATCATTCTCCTTTTATAGAGCAAAATGACTGACATAAATGAGTAACAACCTCAGTAAAAAAAAAACCCTAACAATTCTGGATGAAAGACTTTATCTTCTAATAAGGTTGAATGACATGTTGTCAATGCAATTAGGCCTACAGACGTATGTTTCATATTTCTAACCTCATTAACCTGATATCGTTGTCCTGGCTGTCATTTTCATTAGGCTTCAATAAATTTTAATATAATTAGGTGTTATGCCCAGTGGCAAATAATACCGGGCTCCTTTATCTTTTTCTCATTATCACTTTTTACCTCTATACCCTGTGCTTATTATTGCATCTGGGGGCTGATCGCTGTACACCAAACCAGATGTGTAGTGGCAGCCAAATGGTGGCCTAATTCCCTGTTCTGTAAATTAATTGGTGAATGTTTCCTCTAACAGGAAATACACCTTAAAAGCTTGACGTTGTAAGTTCTACAACCAAAAGTGCCTAACTGATGGCAACTGTAGTCAAGTGTAGGGCACCCTTTACATGTTGGTGTTTTTATATCGTTTATTGTGCATAACTGTGGCCATTATCCACTGTTTTTATAACTCATTTATTTTGTAAAGCTTCCATGACAGCTATAGACACTATCAATATTTTATCTCTTGCACATGTAGGGAGCCTGCTCTTCTAAATTTAAGTTGCAGGATTTGTTTTATAAAGGTTTGTGCAGAGAGGCTCTTTTCATCAGTCCCTACGACACACTGTGCTCTGCCAGTAGGAATGTGTTAATATTGCCTCAAAGTCATGGTTTACAGTATGACACATTTTAAAATGCCCTAAACCGAATTCCTGAAGAGTAGTTTGATGTCATGGCGCTGCTCTGTCAAACGAAAGTGGATGACCTACTTTTCTCCCCCTGCCTCTGAAATATTTCAGAAATAGGATTGGATAGCTTCAGCTGAAGTCCTGTGCACTAACCCAGAAACAGACTCACGCTGCAGCTATAGGCAAGGCTGTGTTTCACCACCTCGCCCCCCCTCCCCTCCCCTCTTTATGTTTGGCTGTTGAAAAGTGGGTGGGAATTTGTAAGGAAGCAGAGCGAGGGCATTTTAACAGATGACAGCTTTTATTGAATTCACTGTGAGTTTAGGACGAGAGTGGATGGGAAGGGCTGATAATTTTCTCACTTGTTATCTGTGAGGACATACTGTAAGTAGGCCTTTATTATTATGTGTTAGATGTCCAACACATTATGCTAATTTAACTTGTCATTTTCATTTAAAGATATGTCTAAATGCTGTTAATTTCAGTGCAGCAAATGCATATGTGTTTTACCTTGCTTTACAACAAACATGTTTTATGTTATTTTGTGTCAGAATGGTTTGATTCGTGACTTTTTGGCTTGGTAATGCCTTGCACATTTGGAATAACATTCTGTCTCATTTAAGATCCAGTTCAGTAGACAGATGTTACCTCTGACCTCTTTAGGGCTTGATTTAATGCATGCAGTGGTTTTGGATTGGTTACACTGACCCTGCGGCAGTAAGCAGACATTGCATATTGGGTTAATGCACTGTTAAGCGAAGTCCTGTGCAGTGTAACGTACTATATATTTCAAACAGCTGGGACTATAGGATACCACCATCTCATCAGTGATGCTTGTAAGATTTTTTTCTTAGCCTGTATATGTAAGTTAGGATGTTTTGCTAGTGTTTTGTAAGTTGTCGTATCAGTGATACTGAAACCATCACATAGCAGTCTTGTTTCTGGCTGTTTCTTTTTAATGTTACAGCATGCAGTCACTCCCAACTCTGTAGGTGCTTTCGTTGCTTGGCAACAGGGGGATGGAGTGCATGTATTTACTGTTGAAGTAAAAACCTGGGGTGAAAGCTTATAATGTGTGTTTTAACAGAGGCAGGGGATTGCTTACAGGGGTTGTCAAGATGAAATGGAAAGGCAAAGACGAGCCTGAGTGAATGGATAAAGCATCATCACATGAAGTGTCAGTGATGTACAGCAGCCCAGGCTCCAACTATTTTTTTTCCCTTGAGTTCAACAAATTAATTTGGGCCCTTGGGCATTTATCTTAAACAGTGATTCATTTTGAGTCTCTGCACTGCTGCTGTTGGTTTCAGCACGAAGCCTTAATTAGGACTAAATCTAAACAAGTGTTGCGTCAAATGTATATGCTCAGTTTGCAGCTGTATATTTATTGAATTTCTTTTCTTTCCTCAGGTTTTGAGAGCATTCTCGAAGGTCTGTTCGATCCAGAGCTGGTAGAAGACCTAAAATTATTTAAGGGTAAGAATGTCAGACCATTTTCATTATCATAATAGTGGCCATGATCATACAAGTGTATGAATGACATGACTGAGAATTTTGTGGTCCAGACATAATCTGTTATCTGCTCATTACGACAATGCTGCTGCATTGTACCATCTGGTACCCCTCTACATTCACTCAACAAGACAGCCCCTCTGGCTGCAGAAGAGAAGATGCCTTGTTTTTCCTACAAAGTTGGTGTTTTGGATGGCGTGGGGCCAGTGTAAAAGTCTACAGTGTCCTACAGACATTTTTACAATGCATGATGCAAGTGAGACAATAGTGGGCATTATTTAGGTTTTCATTACATGTACAGTGAGAGGACTGTCAAAGTCTAAGTAGACTTTCTGCAACAGCAGTTGGGCACGAAGCCTGCTGAATCAGTCTACTCTAGACTCACTCAGTCTCACTAAAACAAATGTAAACGCTTTCATTTCGGCCTACTCATTCATATGTTTATGTTATTGAGTCGTGTCATTGAGTTCATCTGAAGAATATTACATACTGAATATAGGACACTGTAGGTTTCAAACAGAACCATTTTTATGACTAATCCTACATGTGGCTAGATAGTACTGTTGTTGTGTTGGTGATGAAGGAAGAGAAGGAACCTCAACACAAAATGTATTATATGCTGGTCAGTCAAGCATCGGAGGAACTTTTATATATTTTTTTGATTTAGTTTTTTCTGAAATTAACCAGTAACTGTCAATTAGTTGTTGAACTCACTTGCTAAGTAGAAATACACAATCTTGACGGATGAGTTAGAAGAGGCAGTGGGGGCACTGATGTGAAAAATTCCTGCACCCAGCACGTAGTTTACAAATTCTGGGCGTTAGCCAATGCCATATTTTCACAGCATAGTTGCAAACCATGGCTCGGCCTCTACCCTGAAATTCTTTGGAACTGAAAAGACTTCCTCATCCCCCAGGGGAGGGGACTTAAATGAAGTGTTGCACAGAGGAAGATGCTGTATTTGTACACAGAATACTATTGAACCATATAAATTAAAGCAGGGAATTAATTTGTCTGTTTTTTAGTTAATGTTCTGTGTGATTGATCTTTGATGTTTCCTAAAAAGTTTGATAGTTTCTCTGACATTTTTATAATATATATTTTTATTTGCTTTGACAGTATGGCATTGGCTATATGTAAGAAATGACCGCAGTCTGATCATCCTGTGAGAAATGGACAGTTATTAAGCGTCTGCACCCCCACTGCCTCTTCTTACTCTGAAGACATGTTTTATGTTATATTATATATTATATTATATTATATTATTATATTTACATTTGGTGTTGCACCTTATGAAAGGCTCTTACTGTAACTGTGTGCCAACTCCTCCCTTGGTTGTCCTATCGGTTGAGGCACTGATTTGAGCCTTAAGTTCCTTCACCGAAAAATACACATTGCTCAGAAAAACGAAAACAAAACGAAAACAAAGATTTTATCTCACAGTGCCTGTCATCTGTTTTGTGTCTGTAGACTTGGAGCCAATAGCAGTGTCTGACTGGTCATTTGATGAAAATTGTCTATTCTGCTGTTTGAGACGAGACAAAGTAAAGGTAAGATTTTTTTCTATTTCTTTCTTTACATTGTGGTGGTGTGTCTCTCAGAATTTCATTTTGTTTTGGAGGAAAAACAAAAAGAAGTTGATGGATGGATGAAAGTTAGGAGTGTATTAAAAGTGGCTATACTCTTATACTGTCAGGAAACCCTGGCTATACCTCCAGGGTCTATCTCCTCATCTGTTGTTCAATATATAGTATATGTATCCTGTTAAAAGTTTGAAGACCACTGACTTACCAGTTTTGTCATTTGACAGGAACACTTAATTAGCTTAAGCAACGAGGGGCTTGAAGACACACCCAAACCTCTCCTGGTTAAAGATCAGACCACCATCAGCAGACTAGAGAAGCAAGCCGAGGAATTTCTCAATGCAGTCCTCTGCAGAAAAGGTAAGTCTTTATGTCTCAGTGATGCAGTGAGCTTAGTGCAATAGTATTTTTACATTGTTATGACACTAATGTGCTTAGTACAGAGAACCGGCCTGCAGACAGGATGGTGTATGCCATAGCTTAATACACTTTTATTTTAAATTATACATGTTAATGTTCTATGCATGAATTAAAAAAATGCTTCAACTACAGCTCTTAAGGCTTTTGGGAAATTACTTTAGCGTGTATGTTTTTTGGGGTTGTTAGGAAGGCTGCATACGAAACCTGCCGTTATTCTTAAAATATTCATACAATTCATTTTTTCCCCTGTCAGATGTGCCAAATTTCTCGGACCCACACATTCCAGTAGTGGCTCGAGAGATCCTCCAGAGAATGATCCGACAGTTTGCTGCCGAATATACCTCAAAAACCAGCTCCACTCAGGACAGTGGCTCTGACTTGCAGCCTCGCTCTGACCAAAGCCTGCCGACCCCGCCCTTGCTCTCAGGGGCTCGTCCTTCTACCAGCCCTGCTGCCACCCTGACTGGGCCTGCGCACAACCAGAACCCCGTCCTCAGCAAGCTCCTCATGGCTGACCAGGATGCTCCTCTTGACCTCACCATCAAGAGGCCCCCGGCTGTGCCCACCGAACAAGGTAGTGTGAACTTGAATACATCAGTAACAGGCCAGCTTGTTCGTGACTGAGCTAGTGCACTGGTGACGGGCCAGTCTGATCTTAACATTGAATCTAAATGGAGTTTTTTCCTGTCTTTTTGTAACAGATGGAGTTCTTGACTTATCTATCAAAAAGAATCGTAATAGCAGCAGCCTGCCTGTCCGCAGTCCCTGCCTTTCTCCAGTTACATCAACGCTCAAAGGGTAAGCTATATTTCTTTTCTTTTTAGTTTTCAGTCTGTAAGCAGTAATGTTTTTGAGGTTATGTTACACTGTATTTTAGGATGACTCACAATATGAATTTGTAACGAACGGTTACATGTAGTGGCATCAATGCATTGGCGTTGGCTTGGGCCTGAAATTTGAATTCTGAAATTGGAGATCACTCAGCCAGTTGGTGGCTTGATGAAAATGAACAGCAACAAACTGGGCTGTGCTAACAGAAGGGATTTAAGCCACAAAGAAACATTCTAGTACCTCCTTGTGGATGCAGTGTGTATCATGCTGCCATTAAAAATATATGACCTTTCAGACTTAAAATTATTGCAGCTGCCCGGTCCTCATTTTTTGTCTGACCTGTCACTGGTATAGCCAGCCAGGGACTGAAGGGCAACATCTTGTTAGTTTGTGAACTACTGTGGCTTAAAAGGACTCTGTTAGCTCAGCCTTGTTTTTGGTTTCTGTTCATTATTGTCTGGCAAGGCACCGGCTGGCTTGATAATGATGATTTACTACAGGACTTGCAGCCTTGATGATATAATTTTCTTGCATTTTGCCATACATTTTGTCCAAAAAAAGAGATCAGTAACAGATTCCAGGATAAATAAAGCCAGGAGAAACTGCTCCTTGAGGACTAAAACCCTGCACAAATGTAGTAGACAGTAGATATATGCTGTCATTTAAACAGTCCTCAGAGACTTAAATGATTCCCAGTGATAAGGTAATGCTCTAGTAGAGGTGTTTAAATTAATCCACACTTGCACACCATGTTACTTGTCCAAGAAAAGATTGCATGCAGTTGTTTTAATCTCAAAAACGTAAGCATTGCTTGTATGCCTATTACCATGCTGGTAACACGAGTAGTTTTCAAACATTTGAGACGATATCTTTATTTTTATTTGATTTATGTCACTGTTTAGTTTTGTTCTGTTTTGTTTTGTTCTGTTTTTCTTGAGAGCAAAGCCTCTTGATACTGTTATACCCATCTGGACTTGAATGTGTCTATGTTTAAACTTTTATTTGGATTAATTAAGCACCAGTGGCTTTGCATGCTCCTCTTCTGCTGCTTTGAGAGCTGATAGGATCTAAAAGTGATGCTCATTCCTAGCAGAATATAGCTGCCTCTGATTTTTGATAAGACGGATAACATGCACACTGTTCTCAGTTCGATGAAAATAGCTATAATATATATTAAAGCTACATACACTAAAGGCCTATCGAGTAATACTTTTAGAAAACCTGAGTTAAGCTATGTCGGTGTTTGAAATGGTTAGGATTGTTGTGTAATTTGACCCCTAAATAATGTCCATACAATGACAGCTCTGGAGATTAATTCAATTTTGCATTTAAAAGGAAAATAATAATAATAATTTCGATCTAACTACCAGATAAGTTTTTCTTCCTAATGAATAGTGCAGTTGTTTTCCTCTAATGTGATCACACTTCTGTCAGTCAGTTAGGTTTTGACTCTGACACACACAACCCTCTGCTGGCTTACTCTTTTATTTCTGCGCTTGTTCAGTGGTAACGTCACACACAAAATGTCAAGAGCTTTATTTGCATTAGCCATTTTGTATGACATAGTGTGCCCTGCTTAACAGCTACGTGCAAAGCTGCCTTACTGCAATGACAAAAAATGCCTCCCTCTGGCTATGCTTTTTTGAGCCGAGACCTTTTTTGTACTCCAAGAAATGCCCTTATGTTTGCTTTTATTTTTATTGTTGCTTTGCCCTTTCTTTTCCTTTTGTTTCTTATTTTTTTTGTTGATGCAAATTTTGTAAACAATCATCACAGCAAGCAAATAAAAAATTGTCAAACTTGAGCCTTTTTTGTTCTTAAAAGTCACACACACAACCACGCAGTCAGTTATTTTAAAAGATAGTGATGTTACCAAAGCAAGGTCATATAATAAAGGAGTGGCCAACATCCTCCCCTCCCCAACCCATCCTCCTTTAGAAAAGAGAAAAAAGGCACTGTGCAAGCTCTGCTTACACCCAATTTCCTTCCATCCAATCAGGCGATCCTTGAGAGCGGACGGGCAGGTCGGGCTGTTTATGAGGAGCCTACAGGATGGGAGGAGGAGGGAGAATATCGGCCACTCCACCCGCTATAAGCCTTCCTCATCTCTTGCATACTCGCTGCACATCAAAGAGGAGCCCGATCTGGAGAGCGACCCAGAGTCACCTCTCAGCCACAGCTCCAGACCTACTGACCTTTTCAAAAATGGATCTGCTTCCTGGAATTCTAAAAGTCATTTTGGGGCCCTCCTCAAACTCAAAACCAACAGTGAGGCTAGTGAGCACCTTAAAGACATACCCAGGTTGTTGGAAGCTGCTGGACTTTGGACAAAGTCACTTGCCTATGAGAAAGGAAACCTCCAGGAGGCCTGCAGGGACCACAGCCTCTCCCTTTCTCATTCATCATCTTTTGACCTCAAGATTCCCCAGGTGCGAGTTTTGGCAACAGGAACCGACTCGTCTTGGGATTCTTTGTCCCCACTGTATTCAGGATCAGCTTGTGAGAACGGTCTGGGAAAGGCACTTCGGTCTATTTTACCCAGGCAGATCCAGAAAAAGAGCAGTGGAGGTATTAGTAGCTCAGGTTCAGAGAAAGAATACTGGCCTTACGACACTGACCGCAAAACCGTGGGGGGAAGCTACCCTCTGGATTCAGAGTCAGACCTAGGTAACAAGCAGCCAAGGAAGAAGCGCGGGCGATATCGGCAGTACAACACTGACCTGCTTGAAGAGGCTATCGAAGTGGTCATGGGTGGGAAAATGAGTGTGTCTAAAGCCCAAACGATCTATGGCATTCCACACAGCACCCTGGAATACAAAGTTAAAGAGCGACTGGGGACCTTGAAACATCCCCCGAAAAAGAAGCTGAAGCTGATAAAGTTGGAGGAGCAGGGTGTTTCACGGTCCCCTGAGAGAAAGGACCTCAAACACTCTGTGCTCATTGTTTCTGAGAAGAGAGAGAGTGCATCTGACGAAAATGGAAATGATTTCCATGAGGGAAGCCTCTCGTCAAATGAGTGATATATCCGCAGAGTACTAATGATGATGTACTTTTTAACATGACAGATGTTGCATTTGCCAGACAGTGGTAGTAGCTGATTTGTTTTTCCATAGAACATTAATATCTGTGTGTAACATTTAAAATGAAATATTCTTAACTTACTTAATCTGCCCCCTCACTTTTGGTCAATAATACATAAATATGTTTGGCCATCGAAGCTAAACACTTAAGTGTCTCCCTGCCCTACATATTGTGCCTGAAAGGCATGCATGCTATTTATGAATTCTAACATGTTAATTTTTAATTAATTTCACTTTATTTATTTAGGTTATGTTTAGAAAATAATCATTTCTGGCTCTTAAAATGTATTCTCTACACACACAGCCAGATTGAATCATGTCTGAGGACATGGCGCCCCTCAGTGTCTTTTCTCAGTACTGTCCAGAGCACTAGGCTATATGTTCAAACTGAATATATGTATAGTTAATATGTATGCCCAGATGGATGACAGCGAAGGCTTGTGTCATTGTTTTGCAAATGCACATCTGTGACTGAAATGGACACTGGAGATGTAAGAAAATAAAACACTAATATATTCAGAGTATATATTAATTCCAAACACTATATCCAAAATATTTATTTATTATTCTAGTTTGTTGGAATAGCATGATGTGTCATCCAGATTCCACTCTCCTTTTTAAATCCGAATTAAGTTTATCTTCACGAGCATGACACATTTTTTCCACCTATATTTTTTTCTCTGTGTCTTGCTGTCCTACGTGAACGGTGTTATTATTTTCATTGCCTTCACTGCACTCAGGATCACTTCAGATTGGGATGCAGTACTTGTCAGTCAAAGATAATATCTCTATCAGATAACAGATCACTGTACACGCATAAATATACCTCAGCTAAAGATATGCTTAACTAAACCATTGCCTCATGTGAGTCACCTCTAGCGGGGAAGGATAACACGCTCAAATCCCCCTTTTGAGGTAACATTTCAGGATGTCTTACTGACAAGTATGTGTTCTACTCTCAGATGTCTTCACAACTTACCTTAAATAGTTATCAGTAGCATTTCAGTGCCAGTGTGAACCTTCGGGGCATTTCAGTTCTTTGTGATTCAGGGCTTGTCTGTCAGATTTCAGGTATTTTCTCTGGGAATGTCTTTCTCCAAGTCATGAGAAGGGCAGATTTTTTTTTCTTTTACCATCAAAATAATGCAAATATATAATTAGTATTTCGTACATATTTATGATGTATGAACATGTTATACAAATACTGTACATACACACACATCTTGCTTGCCCATGGCACATGATAAAGAATTGTCTCTTCAGGTCATTTAATAACACTCGCCTGGTTTGTGTGAATGGAACTGTGTTAACGTGCCCGACTTATTCACAGTCACAACAAACTCTTGGTATCAGACAATTCCTAACTCTCTGAAATACATTCAGGTACATCTTAAAATGTTAACTTCAGGAAAAGTAGAAAACAACATTAGTCCTGTGTTTGTGTGAGTCTAAATAAAATCTAGGAGCAGTTTTGTCATTTTTAGCAGCTCTTAGCTCAAAGTCATTAAAAAACAAAACTTTTATCAAGCAATATTAACAGCTCGAGCCTAATGTACCGGCTGACGGTGCTAGCTTACTTACATTTGCTGGCTAGCCGAGTTAGCTACTGTTACAATCATGCCTCAAACCACACCCACCTATTTCTGACGTTACCAACGCAAAAATTCAATGAAAATGTCTCATCACAGTGGAGAGGAAAAGTGATAATCTTAATTATCTCATACTGCAAAACACTTACTTAGATTTGATTAACCTTTTATTGTTTCTAATTACTAGTCATAAACAAGCCCAGAATTATTAACAGGTCATTACTGCTTCCACAACAATGCTTTATGGATTTATAGCAATTTTTTAATTTGGGGGGAAAACTGCATCTTGAAGCACCATGTAAGAGTGTGGGTTAACACTTTTCCTCTGCCATTTCCTTGAGATAATTCTGTTTTACCTGGCTATAATACACCTGAGGTTGATGCTATTTCCTTAAAATTAGTATTATAGATTTGGTTGGGTCATGGTGCTGTTACATACATAAAGGTTAGTATTAAAAATCTTAAAATAAGGCCTGTCCGGTGTTGCCATTATATGCCGTTTTCATTGAATTTTTGCCTGGTGGACTCGGCAGAGAGAACTCCCTGTTTTTGACTCTGTCTTGTCCGTTATCTTGCTCTATCAGGACACCTCATCGTGCATTATCACTAATACCTCAGGACATTCCAGAATATGGGATCATGGCCCATTATTCTTTTATCAGGTCGATACACAGCTCTAGCAAATCTCGGTTATTATTTGTTGCGAATTCTTCAGGATTTTTGATGTACACAATGTTGCTTAAAAGAAAGTCGATGTTTTGATGATCGGAGCTTCACTACAAGCATTTAACTCAGCTATTATATTTGCTGGCATATATGACATAAAATCGTCTGGATTGTAAACATTCTTAAATGAGAGTTGGTTCAACAATAACGTATAGTTCAGGGACTTGCACACTTGTATGTTAAAAGCACTGTAATAACAGAGTAACTTTATGTTAGATGGTAAACTTCCTAACTTTTTGGGTTCTCTTATTCTTAGTTGTATTTGTATACTATCTCCAATTCTTTGATTTCATTGATTTGTTGTTGTTTTATTGATTTGATGTTACAATTTGCATTTCCTCTCACTTACAGGTAAAAATCTTCATTATGTTTAACTAATCAAGCACTCTAAATTTCATGATTTTTATATGTATTCACATAATGTCTGAATAACTTTGCCTCGGTTGAAAAAGTAAAACAAAGCAGTTACTTTAAGTACAATTAAGTAAAATCTAGTCACTGATTCACTTTCATTAATTCAGTTATTCTTGCATTGACAATCATCCAGCATTAAAAGTCACTCTTAGCTCTCTCGTTCAGAGAAATGCATTTTAAATGCATTTTAATTAATATATTAAAGATAAAGGAGCGCTTTGGGTTTGACAGGTTAAACATTTTTTGTGCTTATTGTCTATTGTAGCAAATCTAATGGTCGACTACCTCATCTGGAAAACCCATATCACAGTCTACTGTTGTCATAGCTGTTTAATGTAGCAATTTCTCATGCACACAGCACAGTTTATTGTAAAATTCTTCGAGCAAAGGCAAATAGTTTACAAAAAAGAGCTGTCAGAAAGTTATAAAGGACAGTAGAAAATCTGTCAAGTTCAACTCTATGTAAATATTTCAGTGTATCCTTGTAGTTAATTGCAGCCTGATCTATTTAATGTTTTCTTTGTCTCAATACTTTTTTTCTTTTTTGGGGTGGGGATGTTGTTCAGACAGTTGCGACAAAAGCATTTTTGATGATCTCCTGCTGTGGAGAAACCTTAATGTTCCCAAAGTGGGGAAAGAGTTTATGTCCCCTTAAGTTCCTTCTCAAACTTATGATATGTTTGGAGTTATTTTGTTAATGCAGTATTTATTAATCAGTATTTATTAATTAATGGTTTTATCACCACTTAAGTAACCATGAATGTAGACTGCTTTAATCAAACAAAAATCTATTCACATAAGTGTTGATAGACATAGATAACGATTAAATGGTATATTTAACTGTCTTACATAATAGATGTATAGGGATAACATTTAAGATTGTCCCACTTTATTCTGACATAAGTTGGGTATCTTTTGCTCATTTAATATAATGTATGAGGATACAAGTCTAAATGACTTAAGAGTACCCCTGTCCATAAAGATATGTACAGATTGTGTATATTTGATTTAACATTAACAATGTATAAAGGAATGACACTGGGTATATTTTGCATGATTGGATTAAATTATATGTGTCAGTGGGAAGTTAGTTGTAAATGGTGAAGTTTATCGTTGAGGATGTTTTATTGAAAATACTTGAGTGTTGGTGTGTTTACCGTCAAG